>NC_092872.1:128438738-129089988 GCF_028372415.1 Notamacropus eugenii | reverse complement strand
TTTTATTTTCATTTATAAATTCCACTCTATTCAATGCCTATTAAATGCCTACCATGTAGTATAAGCAGTGACATATTGGTAAATGTTTAACAACTGGCTCTCTTAGGGGAGAACGTATGGAAGGACACATTTCATTTTAACCAATATTACTAACATTTTCTTTATCACTTTCCTAAATCTAGACAATCGGCACAATAATCAAGCAAGCCCTGATTTATGGTATTTGCCCATTTCTGAGGGATAAATGCTCACACTGAAACTTTAATAATGAACTCTCCTGGATCAGTTCAAACTGGCTCCAGCATACCCCAGAGTATGTTGTTACTTATACAAATTAAGAATATAAAGAAAGAATAGTTTAGGCCTTGCTAACGAAGAGGTATTGTAGAGGATACAACACATGCACAAATATTATAGAATGTGATGGGGTAAAGGTGAGATCCAGACAAAGTGCATCAGGACAACTTAGGAGAGAGTTGACTTTTTTGTCGGGAATTACATCAGAGATGGGTCTCAAAAGAAAAAAAGCATTTTAACACAGAGAGAAGATAGCCCACACAAATTCACTGGGGCAAAAGACAAGACACAACTGGGGGCAGCTAGTCCTCCAACGTGCCTGAAATGAACAGCACATGCATGGGAGTAATGAGAAGTAATACTGAAAGAGAGGTTATAGTCAGATTGAAGAGGGCTTGAAAAATCAGTATTTAAGCCAACAGGCAATAAGGAGCTACTAAAGTTTTTTGAGAAGGAATGCAACTTGGTCAGAATTGTAAATTAAAAAAAAATTATTTGGGTCATTTGTGGAGAATGGACTGGAAGCTGAGAAACCAGTTGGGAGTCCATTCCATTAATTCATGGAAGAGGCAATGAGGGCCTGACTTAGGTGTCTGCAAGAGGAGGGAAGAAGATGGATGTAAGATGTATGGTAGAAGGGGATCTTGGCAATGGCTGGATTTGGTGGACAAGTGGAAGAGGAGACAAAACAGAGACAAAGATGACCCCAAGGCTTGAAGCTTGGGTAATGGGGAAGATTATGGCACCATGAACAAAAATAGGGAAGATAGGAAGAACAGCCAGCTTAGGGGAAGTAAAGTTCTACTTTGGACACGTTGAATTTGAAGTGTCATTATTACATCTGGAAATGTCTAGCAAGCAGGTGGAGATATAGGATTGGAGCTCACAAAAGAGTCTAGGAATAGATACATACATCTGGGAGTATTCTACAGAGGCAGTAACTGGAACCATGGGGGAGGAAGGGATTGCCAAAAGAATTAGCATAAAGAGGAAAAAGGATTGAGGACAGAGCCTTGGAGGACCCCCTAATTTAAAGTCAAGAAGGGCAAAAAGAGGCTAATGAACCAGAGAATTCCCTGATTCTCCAGAAGAGGAAAATCAAGAAACAATGATAACAATACATTTATCAGGTAAGGGGAAGAGATATAAGATGATACCTTGAGGAGAGGGTCAAAGCAAGATTGAATTTTTTGTTCTCCTTTTGGGAAGACTTGAGCATGTTTATAGGAAGTAGGGAAAGATCCAGTACAATGGGAGAAGTTGAAGATGCTAGAGAAAGAATAAGAATGGGAGAAAGAGAGAGAAATGATCAGTGGTCCCAGAGGAGATGGAAAGGGATGGTGATCAAGGGAACAAGTGGCAGGGTTAGAAATAGTCACTTACCTTATGTCTTACAGGCATAAATATTTCTGAAATCATTGGTTTTTTGGAAAGATTTGTCTACACTAAGCTGATAAGTCAACTTTCCTTACTATAATACTTAGCAAAAAATTCAGTCAACTCTATTATCCATTTGTGCATTATAAAATTGGATTATATTATAAAATGGATTATCAAATTACAAAATATGGATATTTAAATTATCTACATTTAATTCTTAATCTTGGGCTGACTTTTCCCTCATCATTCAGCATGCTACCACCCAGACTCTATATTCTCAGGCAATAAATATTCATTTAATTTTAGCCCAAGAGAAACATAGCCAGAAAGATAAATATACTGAAAAATGCCACAAAACACTGCAAAGCCAAATATAGGCAGTTTTTGGATTATCTGATGGTTTGGATTACCACACTATAATTAGTCTTCATTACTGGAGATGATTTAGAACTAAGAGACTGTTGACTGTAGAGATAGGCAGAGAAGTCACTAAGGCCGGATTAGAACAATTGGTCTTTATATAGCACTTCAAGGTTTGCAATATTAACTTATTTTTTTAATCTTGCAACAACCCTGGAAAGTAGGGATTATCCTAATATTACAGATGAGGAAATTGAGGCAGACAGAGGTTGAATGACTTGTCCCAGGTCACATAGCTAGTAAGTATCTGAGTTTGGATTTGCTCTAGCCACTGCCATCTAGCTACCTACTAAAATTTGACCTTGAACAATTAGAACTTGACCTTGAATGATGGGATGATCTAGATAAAAAAAGCAGGGGCAAGATATTGAGGGTGAGATAGTAAAAGGGGTTTTATAGGAAGAATAATATTCATTCAACCATTTATTAAATACCTCCTATGTATAAAGGAAGCACTGTTCTTAGTGCTAGGGGACATACAAAGGTACTTAAGACCTGGTCCCTGCCCTCACAGTGCTTACAAACTAGCAAGAGGCATTGTAAGAGTGTGTTCTTTTCCTTCTAGTCCCATGCAAAGGTCTGGCACTCCTATGACAAAACCTGGCGCAAAACACAACAAGGTAAGCCTCAAACATTTAGAACCAGCAAATAATACTGGAACAAAAATAGACTCTGTTAGGTGATATGTTCCTTTATTTTTTCCCCTTCTCCCAAAGGACTTGTGGGGATTTCATTAACTTGCAACTGGGGAGAACCTGTGGACATCACTAACCCAAAGGACATCGAGGCTGCTGAAAGATACATGCAGTTCTGTTTAGGCTGGTTTGCAAACCCCATTTATGCAGGAGACTACCCCCAAGTTATGAAGGAGTACATTGGTGAGTAAGCTGGATTCTTCCTATCCCAGTTGGAGGGGCGATATGAAATGTTTGGCTAAACTGGGAATTGAAAGATCTGGGTTCTAGTCTCTGCAAGTCACTTCTTCCATTCAGACTAGTGATTAATAAAATTCAGTTTCCTTCCAACACTTTCATTCCATAATTCTAATAGAATGGGCAGCTAGGTGGCATAGCTGATAGAGCACTGGGCTTAGAATTCTAACTGGGGTTAGAAGATTCACCTTCATGAGCTCAAATCTGGTCTCAAACTCTTACTGCCACAAGATATTGAGTTCCAAATTTTCTCCCCATCTCTCCACTCCTCCCACCCCAAGACAGCATGCACTCTGATTACCCCTTTCCCCAATCTGCCCTCCCTTCTATCACCACCCTTTTCTCTTATCTCCTTTCTTTCTATTTTCCAGGAGAGCAAGATAGATTTCTACATCCCAGATCTTATTTCCCAGTTGCATTTTTAACATTTATTTTTAAAACTTTGATTCTCTCCCTTTCTCCCTCCCCACCCACCCTCATTGAGAAGGCAAGCAATTCGATATAGGTTATATGTGTGTAGTCATGCAAAACATTTCCATAACAGTCATGTTGTGAAAGACTAACTATATTTCCCTCCGTTCTATCCCACCCCCATTTATTCTATTCTCTCCTTTGACCCTATCCTTCCTCAAAAGTGTTTGCTTCCAATTACTCCTTCTTTTTATTTGACCTCCCTTCTATCATCGCCTCCCCATATCCCCTTTTCACCTACTTTCTTGTAGAGTAAGATAGATTTTCATACCCAATTGAGTGTGTATATTATTCCCTCCTTAAGCCAAAACCAATGAAAGTAAGGTTCACTTATTCCCTCTTACCTCCCCCCTCTTCCCCTCTATTGTAAAAGCTTTTCCTTGCCTCTTTTATGTGAGATAATTTACCCTATTCTACCATTTCCTTTCTCCATCTTCCAGTACATTCCTCTCTCACTCCCTAATTTTGTGTTTTATATATCTTCCCTTCATATTCAACTTACCCTGTACCCTCTGTCTATACATACATACATACATACATACATACATATATATGTACATATATATATATATACATGGAAATATATATATATATATATATATATATATATATATATATATATTTCCATGTAGGAATGTAAACAGTTCAACTTTAATAAGTCCCTTATGATTTCTTTCCTGTTTATCTTTGCATGTTTCTCTTGATTCTTGTGTTTGGAAGTCAAATGTTCTATTCTGCTCTGGTCTTTTCATCAAGAATGCTTGAAAGTCCTTGATTTCATTGAATGACCATTTTTTCCTCTGAAGTATTATAATCAGTTTTGCTGGGTAGGTGATTCTTGGTTTTAGTCCTAGTTCCTTTGACTTCTGGAATATCATATTCTAAGCCCTTTGATCCCTTAATGTAGAAGCTGCCAGATCCTGTGTTAACCTTATTGTATTTTCATAATACTCGAATTGCTTCTTTTTGGCTGCTTGCAATATTTTCTCCTTGACCTGGGAACTCTGGAATTGGCTACAATATTCCTAGAGGTATTCCTTTTGGGATCTCTTTCAGGAGGTAATCGGTGAATTCTTTCCATTTCTATTTTACCCTTTGGTTCCAGAATATCAGGGCAGTTTTCCTTGATAATTTCATGAAAGATGACGTCTAGGCACTTTTTCTGATCATGGCTTTCAGGTAGTCCCATAATTTTTAAATTGTCTCTCCTGGATCTGTTTTCCAGGTCAGTTGTTTATCCAGTTAGATATTTCACATTGTCTTCCCTTTATTCATTCTTTTGGTTTTGCTCTGTAATTTCTTGCTTTCTCATAAATTTATTAGCTTCCAACTGCTCCATTCTAATTTTTAAAGAACTATTTTCCTCAGTGAGCTTTTGAACCTCCTTTTTCATTTGGCTAATTCTGCTTTTTAAAGCATTCTTCTCATTGACTTTTTGGGTCTCTTTTGCCATTTGGGTTAGTCTATTTTTAAAAGTGTTATTTTCTTCAGCATTTCTTTGGGTCTCCTTTAGCAAGCTGTTGACTCACTTTTCATGATTTTCTTGCATCACTCTCATTTCTCTTCTCAATTTTTCCTCTACCTCTCTTACATGATTTTCAAAATCCTTTTTGAGGTCTTCCATGACCTGAGACCACTGCATAATTTTTTGGAGGTTTTGGATGCAGAAGTCTTGACTTTTATATCTTTCTCTGATGGTATGCTTTCTTTTTCCTCATCCAAAAGGATGGAAGAAAATACCTGTTCACCAAGAAAGTAACCTTCTATAGTCTTATTTTTTTTCCCTTTTGTGGGCATTTTCCCAGCCTGTTACTTGACTTTTGAGTCCTTTGTCAAGTGGAGGGTATACTTAAGGGACCTGTAAATTCTCAGTTCCTCCAAGGTGGCAAAATCAAGGGAAAGGAGTTTACTCCTCTCCTGGCCTGTTCTCTGGTCTGGAAGCAACTGCAAGCTTTTCTGCTCAGGATCTGTGAGTAGAATTCCCTCTCCAGAGCTTCCACCAGCTCCACCACACCAGCACTTTCCCTCACCCCAGGGCTGGCACTCAGGGCTGAGATCCAGATCAGCTGCACGATTCTCCCAGGGTCTTTAGGCTGAGGGCTACAAAAATGGATACTGTGCCGCAGTGGCTGGTCACCCTGGGGCCAGGGCTAGGGCTAGATCCTGCTCCCTTCTCACCCAGGTGAAAGAGCTTTCTCACTGACCTTTGAAGCTATCTTTGTCTCAAGAAATCTGGGAGCGTTTGTCTCAAGAAATCTGGGAACTGCAGCTGCAGCCCGTGATTCCATGCCCTGAAGCCTGCTCCAGTCCTGTCCCTGCTGCACTTGGCTCTGAGCCCAGTGCGACAGAACTTTCCTGTTGCCCTGCCAGGATGTCTTGGGCTGGAAATCTCTTCCACTCTGTCATTTTGTGGTTTCTGCTGCTCTAGAATTTGTTTAGATTCATTTTTTACAGGTATTTTTTGGGCTGTGGGGGGAGAGCTAGAGCAGGTCCATCTTTCTACTTCATCATCTTGGCTCCATCCCCCTCCATTCTAATTTTTAAGGAATTATTTTCTTCAGTGAATGTTTGGACCTCCTTTTCCATTCAGCCAATTCTGCTTTTTAAGGCATTCTTGTCCTCATTGGCCTTGTGGACTTCTTTTGCCATTTGGGTTAGTCTTTTTTTAAGGTGTTATTTTCTTCAGCTTTTTTTGTGTCTCCTTTAGCAAGTTGTTGACTTGTTTTTCATGATTATCTTACTTCACTCTTATTTCTCTTCTCAAATTTTCCTCTACTTCTCTTACTTGATTTTCAAAATCCTTTTTGAACTCTTCCATGGCCTGTAACCAATTTATGGGGTTTTTTTGGAGGCTTTGTCTGTAGGAGCTTTGACTTTGTTGTCTTCTTTTGGTTGTATGTTTTGATCTTCCTTGTCACCAAAGTAAGATTCTATAGTCTGATTTTTTTCCCACTGTTTGATCATTTTCCCAACCTTGACTTTTTACCTCTTTGTTAAAGTAGGGCTCTGACTCCAGATTGCCCAGAAAACCCCAAATGGGGTCAGAAAAAGTCAGACACAACTGAAGAATAACCAAATAATAAAAAATAGAATAGTCATGAACCTACCATTACAGCATTTATGTGAAAAGAATAAAAAGCTGGGGAAATAGAAAGAAGTAAGATAAATAGCAGTAAATGTCCTAGATAATACATAAACTGGATAATAAGCCACCAAAGAATAAAGAATTAACTGTTTCTATCTGGAAAACAATCTAAAAATACCGAGAAAATGAGCATTTCTGATCTTGGAGAAAAGCTCACCAGTTACCTAGAGATTTTTTTTTAATTCCTTATTCACTTCTCTCTTCTTGTGCCCCCTCCCCCCTTATCTCTTCTTTTTCTTCTCTTTTAAATTGCAGGAAAATGAGAGGGGAGTAACAGTTTTACTTGGGTTTGTTTGTTTGTTTGGTCTGTTTGCTTTTTTGAGACTGAGTCTTCCTATCTTACCCAGGCTGAAAGTGCCAGGACTACTTGTTGTCCCAACGATTCTGAAGGATTCACCACCTAGAAAGACATAGCATAAGAGACTAGATGCGGATGATGTTTACTGCTCTTTCAGCCTCTCCAAACAGAGTAAACCTGTTCACATCATGACAGTGTTTGAAAGGCACTATCTTTCACATCCTCTTAAGACAAAGTCAGGAAGAACAGTGGATTAAACCAAGTCTAACCAGAAGAAAGCAGTGCTAGAGGCAACTTTTGTTGTCAGTTGTGTCAATTTCAGTTGTGTCAGACTCTTCGTGACCCCATTTGGGGTTTTCTTGGCAAAGATACTGGAGTGGTTTGCCATGTACCTCTCCAACTCATTTTACAAATGAAGAAACTGAGGCAAATAAGGTGACATGACTTGCCCAAAGTCACACAGCTAGTGTCTCAAGTTGGATTTGAACTCGGGCTTCCTGACTCCAGGCCCACCATTCTGTCCCCTGCAGCAACTAGATGCTATTGCTAGAGACAATACAGTTGTTAAAAACTCTTGGGAACTGATTTTCAAGAAAAAAAATTACAATAGAAAAGTTTTTTTTAATGGAAAAGCTCATGGATGGCATTCTTAATGGGAAAAAGAAGGGAAGGGAGGATATAAACACATAGCACCTATCACGTGACAGAAACTGTGCTAAGCACTTTACAAATATTATTTCATTTGATCCGCAGGGAAGTAGGGTGATATTATTATCCTCACTTTACAATTAAGGAAACTGAGGCAAACAGCATTAAGTGACTTGCTCAGGGTCACACAGTTCTGAGGCTGGATTTGAAATCTTCTTGCTGACTCCAGGCCTGGTGCTCTATCTAGCTGCCTGAAGGGAGAATAAGCGATGGTATCAAACTAAAATAAAAGCAGGGGCTCCTAAAATACACACCAGGATGTGTGAGGGCTGTGTAATGACTTAGAAGAGCACATCTACATTTCATTGTATTTTTAATTTCTTTTGTTAAATATTTCCCAATTACATTTTAATCTGGTCCAGATCATACTTGGGAGTGTTGTGGAGTGCACCGTAGCCTGCTATGTGTTTGACACCTCTGGTTAAAAGCATATGGATAACCAATAGTCCATATGCCTGCTTTCTCTATATATGCATTAAGGGCAGCCACAAAATAAACTTAATAGAAGGGCATTCACATATAAAATCATATCTTTATAGTTAGACTACAGTTGAGTGAGAAGTCCAGCAAATACAAGACCTTGCTACCTATCTACTCTAATCAGCTTTTTTCTGGCTACCTAAAAAGCAAAACAAAACAAAAAAAAACCCAAACTGAATGATGCAGTCAGGATCCAAAAAGATCTTGGAATGACTAATAAAATTTGATTCCCTTATTTAATGGGAATATAAATAAATGTGATGTGTCCTAAAGTATTCAGTTATCAATCAAGTTTTCATGGTCATCATAAAATCTGAGAGGAGAAATCCTAGGAATGTGATGAGTTTGGCAAAAGATTCGAACAGAAGAAAGCTTGATCTCACTGGCATTTCTGTTCTGTCTTTTCCAGGTCAAAGATAATTATCCATGGCAGAGAAAACAGTAGCCAAATTAATGTCATTCTCATCAAATAGGACTCCTATCTCATCTTTGATCCTCTGCTTTTCCACCACATAGCTTTAAAATAAAACTTTTTTCCTTGCCAGCCTCCACTCATTTTGAGCTTTGACACCTGCTTAGTTCTTACAGGTCTGTGGCACACTTCTACATTCATGTGCTATTACTTTACTTTGTTTTCTTCATCTGGTACAAGTCTTTTTAAAAATCTAGGTTGGTGAATGCTCTGGGCATCCAGACTGGTCTCTTCAACAACTTTCTTTTTTGTGCCGTGTTGGGATTGATACTTTGTATCTTCGAAATTTCATTCTTGAATTTCCCCTCCTTCTTTCTGTTCAGGTGGTCTAGTATGTAATATATTATCTGTTGTAGTTTAGTCAATTACTCGTTTCTGACTCTTTGTGACCCTATTTGGGTCACCAATAGGAGGTAATACTATTTTTTTGTCAAAGATACTTGGAGTGGGTTTGCTATTGCCTTCTCTAGTTCAAGATACAGATGAAGAAACTGAGGCAAACAAGGTTAAGTGATTTGCCCAAGGTCACACAGTTACTAAATGTCTGAGTTTAATTTCGAACTCAGATCCTCCTAACTCCAGTGCTGGCACTCTACCTATCCATTGCTCCACCTCGCTGCCCCTAATATCTCTTTTATTTCTGCCTTAGTTGATCTTTACTCGAATGCTGTCTGGATGTCCTTCCACAACTATACCTTTTTAATAGGCAACGTTACCCCAGCCCCTTTACTTATTCTGTTTCTTTTGATTAAGGTATACCCTTCCAGAGCCATAGTCTAGTCAAGGATTCCATCTCACCAGTTCCAAATTATTTCTATAAGGTAAAATTTGCCTACTTGGACTAGTTCTTGTAGCTCAACTTGCTTTTTGCTTATAATTTGAGCACTAGTGTACTGCTATTTGGGGCTATGAATCTCTTCTTAGATTTTATTCTGGTGAACTTTTGTGTATCAACTGCTATTATATATATATGTATATTTTTGCATATATATACATATATATATGTGAATGTGTGTACATACACACATACATGAGAAATTCTCCATGGTATTTACTTTGATGGATGTTTATAGGAAGTTTTATTCCTCTATCATTTTCAATCTAAAGTCAGTCTGACTGTATTTGCAAGACACCATGTACATACATTCTCATCAACTCAGTAGATGCACTCTATCCTTGATCAGGAACTTGTAATTCCTGCATTTTAAGCTATGGTTCAGATATTCAAATTCCATTTTCAGGCACCATCTTCTTAATTAGTTGTTTGCTTCCTGAATCTACTTTTCTCCATTCCTTGCCCTTGATGAGGAGCAATACTTTAACCACTTGTGTCCTGATCTTTACTATTGGTGAAGATTTACCTTTCACCTTTACTATTGACCCACAGACTTAATGAAGATAATCATAAGATATAATAATCATATACAAACCAAAACCATTAATAAAGACAAGCGCTCTCTCTCTCTCTCTCTCTCTCTCTCTCTCTCTCTCTCTCTCTCTCTCTCACCTCCTCCACTGCGAGGCAGCCTGGATCTTTTTACATTGGCGCTTTGTATATTATGGTATAATATACATATAATAATAATTATTATTATATTATATTATATTATATTATTTCCTACATTATGATGTCCAGGTTTTTTGACCTATCCCATTCTTCTGGTAGACCAATTAATCCTTATCTATAACCTTGTCTTTATTAATGGTTTTGCTTTGTGTATGAATTAAAAAAAAATTTTTTTGCCTCTTGCTTCTTTTCTATTAGATTTTCTTCTCTACTTTAGTATTTTTATATTCTAATTATTTCTCTTTAATATTTACTCTTTAATAATTACTTTTTTTTTGGAGAAACTCCCCTATGGATTCAATTTTTTTTTTTAGTCTTTTGTCAAGTTGTATTTGTGTTTTCTTTAAAGCATGCAGAACTATAACATCTGACATATTCTTTCCTAATTTCTTCTTGTGAATTTGTCTTTTTAATTTCCCTAAATTTCTTGTTGTTCCATGTTTCTTTGGGATTTCCCAGGATCCAATGTTTCATTAGACATTGGTTAATATTCTTCTTATAAGGTTTATTCAAAGTTTTATAATCTTCTTGAGGACTTAGCACTTATCTTTCTTTGTGGTTTAGGGATCCCCTCTGTTGATTTATCTGCTTGTGCTCTGGGTTTTGAGTTTTGAGAAGTCTTTGGTGTCTTAGCCCTTTCACTTTATGTTCCCATATCATTCACTTTATAGCTCTTACCTCTTAGCTGTACAACCTAAGGCTAAATGGAAAAGTCTCTGTCTCCTCCCACTTAGGTTTAACTGCCCTTGTTTCTAATCTTTAGTGGACCTGGACCCCTGGGGGTTCAGGACTGTTCCTCACTATACCTGTTTCCTTCTGACCCAGTGAAGCCACTCATGTTGGCCCTCTTCCCTATACTTTCTGGCTAGGGTGAGTGAACATCTGCTATTTTTTTTAAGGGTTGAAGAAAGATGTTCCAGAGTCTCTGCAATATTGAGCTCCTAACCTAGGGACCACTTTAGGCAGAAGGTAGCATGTTCTGCCCATTTTCACATGGATAGGCAGAATTAGTGTCTGTTGCTTATTGTGAGTTGGGGGATGAGCAGGGGATAAAGAGTGCCAACAAAGCCTTTGAAACAGCAGGGGATCCCATTGTGGGCCCTAGACTCAAATTCATGAGTCAGTTTGTGCTGGTGGATCCCAGACAGGAATGTGAAGGTGTGTTAGGCAGAGGTATTGAGAGAGTTCTTTAATAGTGTTCTCTAGTATTAATGAGTATTTTTACCTTGTTGAAGTTTATTCTTGTTCTGTGAATTCAACTGTAATTGCTTTAGACATGGCACATGATCCTTTGAGAGACGGTGGAGTTGCGAGTTAGTGGGGACTGGGAAAAGTATCTAGTTCATCCACATTAGTCATGCCATATGGCCTAGAAGTCTAGCTTTAATCTTCAAAATAAAAATTTGCCATTCAGACTAGACTTAGTAAACTGGTCTTATTTTTTTTTCCTTTTGTATGATGGGAAAAAATGTTTTGCTAAGTAAATACTACCTTCAGTACTAAAAACATTCTAAAATCTTGTTCACAATTTGAATATAAAGCACTGTAGAAGTACTTATTTACATGTAATGGATTCTTTGAACATCATCAATCTGTGTATTCTATTTAACAATAAAGAACATAACCTCTCTGTATATTCTTGAATCTTGTCACATAAGTTGTCCACAGGGGACCCACTCAAGACCTGGGTCTTTCTCTAGATTTTGTTACACAGGAGGAAGAATGGTACGGTGGAAAGAGCTTTGGCTCTGGAGTTGGAGGGTGAGCTTACCAACCTTCTAGTGTCTACTACTGTTGTATCCTTAACCTCTTGGCCCTGTTTCGTCATTCATAAAATAAGAGGAGTCTAGCTCTAGATATGTGATCTTATACCAGTGAAACCAATGGACTGTATGTGTCCAGTCTGTTTCCTTTTCTGACCATCTCTCTCTAAAGCCATCCTTTGTATGCTTCACCTACATGACTCTTTGTTGGTAATAAGCCATTGCCTCTTCATGTCCACCATTTACCTCTTCACCCTTTGGGTGACTTTGAAGATTTTGATTTTCCATGAGCTGTAGCCAGAAAGCATCACTTTAGTCTATTAAATTCTTTTTAGTGATTATCTATCTCATTTAAGAAACTCTTCAATGTTCTTAGTCTTGATATAATTAACACAATGCCATCTGCAAACAGGAAGACTTCATTGTACAGAGAATCCCATAATGAGTTATCATATTTACTGTTACCAGAAAGGTGTGGAATAATAGTTTGCAAAAATCTAGGTATTCCCTTCTCACGGCTTCCTCGAAGACACCCTCAATACGATTGCAGTTTGTTCTGATAAAATGTGATGAAAAATATGGGCTGCTAGTTAATATTATAGTAACAGGAAAATATGGGTTGCTAGTTTTCTCAGATGCCTTTTTTCAATAGCAATAAGGAATATTTTTCTTCAATTTATTTTGACTATCTTGAGGATAAAATAAACCCCAATGCTTTCTAAAGATCTGCTTTAAGAATATGTTCTATTTTGAGTGATCTTTCTCTTTATTTTCTATAACATCAGAGGATGTTAGTCTACAGGTATTCCTTTAACTTTTACTATGTGTTAGGTATTGTGACTGGGATACAAAAAACAGCCAAAATAATACCTGTCCTCAATGACCTCACATTCTGATGGGAAGAATGTGTAAATAGGTACATGCAAGAAAGTAGATGGAAGATAATCTCAAAAGTAGATTAGGGTGGGGTGGGGAAAGAAAGTCCAGCAAAGGCCTTCTGTAAGACTTGAGGAAATAAAGACAAGAAAACTAGGAGGTGGATAGTTCGGGTAGAGAGGGAACAGAAAATAGCCTATCTTGTACGAAGAACATCAAGGAGGCCACTGTTGTTGTATTTTACAGAACATGGACTAAGGTGTGAGAAGAGGGAAGGTTCTGAAGTTTTAAATAACAGAAGCTTAGCCAAAAAGGGAAGATGCCATAGTAGCTATTGAGGATGGATGGACTAGATAAGGTCTTTTTAAGGATGAGTAGATGTCCATTTAATTTGAAAGGTTTTAAAACATTTCTTTTGCAGAATTTCTTTACCTCCTCAACGACTGGTTATTTGATCATTATCTTCCTGGGCAACATTTATTTCAGTTTCAATTACAAATTCAGTTCCAAAAAAATTATACAATTCTTTTAAGGTATATTTCACAACTCACTATTTTAAAATGGACTTTATCAGAAGCTTCCAGCAATTCAATTTGCAGGTAGATTTTAGATGCATTACTCATAAAGTGATGCTTTGCCAAACTAAAGTTTCGTGTTTGTAACATTTTAAAATTGTTACACAAAGACAAGATTTTTTCACAGATACTTTAATCTTAAATCTCAGGATTTAGACATCACCTTTTAAATGAAGTTTGTAAGTATTAATATCATGTGTTTTTAAAGCCAAAATATTCGTGGAAAATTACTACTTTTGAAGATACATTTTTTTCTTCATGACAGGTAGAAAGAGTACAGAACAAGGCCTTGGAATGTCAAGGTTACCAGTGTTCTCAATCCACGAAAAAAATGACATTAAAGGCACATTTGACTTCTTGGGATTAGGCCACTTTACTACTCGATACATCACAGAGAAGAATTATCCTTCCCGTCAAGGACCCAGCTATCAAAATGATCGTGATATAGCAGAATTGGTTGATCCAAACTGGTTAGATTTAGGCTCTCACTGGCCACATTTGGTGCCATGGGGATTTAGGAGGCTCCTCAACTTTGTTCAGGTAATTATTATAATGCATCTTTTATAGGTCACTAAAGAGCCTTGTTTTGATAAAAACATATAGACAAAAAACTACATATAGCCCTCTTCCAACTCTTCTCTAAACATAAAATACGTTTCTTGGTATACATAAAATTCTAAATAAATTGAGTGAGGGTACTGGTAGATTCAACCAAAAGTACAAATAGCTATATGCTATTACTTCTCTTACTCAAAAGTCAGCATTTTAGATATTCTCTACATCCTTTTTCCATCTGACCCCCAAGACCTTCCATAGCTGGTTCAAATATTAATTTGTCTTATTTTCAGACTCAATATGGCCATCCTCTCATATATGTGACAGAAAATGGTGTGTCTGAAAAGCTAACTCACATTCAGTTGTGTGATGAGTGGAGAATACGGTACCTCAGAGGATACATTAATGAAATGCTAAAAGGTGAGAATCAGTTACAAACATTTTATTTTTGAATTCAAAAGGTGCTTTTGGTTTTCATCTAGGCATTTTAGTGACTCAAACCCATCATGGATCAACAATATTATATCGAAAGAACAAACGCTACCCTAGAATCTGATCAAAGGTACGATGTCCAGAACGTAACAATCCCATTGTACTCAGCCCTGATGAGATAACAAACGTAGCACTGTACTCAGTGGGGCATCACATTTTAGGAACGACAATGATAAACGGAAGAACATCCACAGGAGAAAAGCCAGGATGGGAAAAGGCTTCAAGTTCACAAGACATTTATCCTGGAGAAGACCGAGTTTGAAGGGGAGAGAACAGCATGATATCTGCTTTCAACTATACGAGTGGATGTCTTATGGAAGAACAGATTTGTTGTTTGGCCCAGAAGGCAGAACCAGGAACTGAAAGTTGCATAAATGCAGATTTAGGTTAGCTGTAATGAAAACACCTCCAAACAGTTAAGAGGTACCCAGAAGTGCAGTTGCTATGGCTCATGGGTTCTCCTTCATATGTTCCTCAAGACCATTTATTCAGGTTGTTATAGAGGTAATTCTCCACAAGACAATCTCAAGAGTTCACAAGGAACTCAAATGTCATGCAATTCATTTCATACCTGAATAATCCCCTCTGAGCTAAATGTGGGGTGAACCAGATACCTTCTGCGGCCCCCTCCAATTCTTGAGATTCTATAAATGTGTAAGATTTGATAAAATTTCAGGAAATGTAGTTTTATACATATTTTCACTGAACTATATAGGCGGAAGTAAATGTTAAAATTATTTTTAATGGAAATTTGTTTTCAGCTATAAAAGATGGTGTTAATGTAAAGGGATATACTTCCTGGTCTCTGCTTGATAAGTTTGAATGGGAAAATGGATACTCACAGAGATATGGATTCTTTTATGTTGAATTTAACAACAGGAATAAACCTCGATATCCTAAGGCTTCAGTTCAATACTATAAAAAGCTCATCAGTGCAAATGGATTTCCTAATCCAACAGAGGTGAGACTATCGATGTTCATTCTAACTCACAATAAGGCACCTAGAGTGGGACAGCAGCAGGCATTCTCTTCCCTTCTATGTTCTCATGCAGTCAGCAGTAGGGCTTTGATCCTGCACTCCTTTATCACCAACTCCCAAGTTATTAGTCAGGACTTGAACAAAGTCTTCTTGGCTCCTAAATCTATGTTCTGTCAATAATGCCACGATGTTGAAAATGAATACCATTTAAAAAAAAAAATAGAAACAAGACCTATTCATGAATACAGACAGTTTATTGATACAGTAATAATACAAAGACAATTTAGCATTATAGGAACAGTTACGTGGTAAGCTAACTAAAGCAAAGGATATGGCTACCATTCTCTATGACATTTCTAAAAATAACATACCTTGCTGTTTCTGAATCAAGATTGTCTAGTCCATCACACCAGATGGTTCCAAAACTTTTGGTGAGGAACATACGCTAAATTCTATTTTTAAGGATTTTAAAATTTTTACTAGGGGACTCTAAGGTAAGAAAATACCAAAGGAAAAGGGATATTTAAAAACGTCACATACTGTTCTATGATTAGCGAAAAAACAAAGAAATTTAAAAAATACAAAGAGGCCAGTCGGTTCTCTTTTTTCTAGATTATAAGCCATGAGGGCAGAGGCTATGTTTAGTTTTAGCTTTGTATTTGCATCTAGCACAATGTTATACAAAACAGAAGGATAAAATACAACTTCCTCTGTTTAACATTTCAAGCCCATCACAATGTTGGTTACACATCACTCCCACTCCCAGGCTGTATCATCAGCTAAACTGGACTGCTTGCCATTCCCCTTCTGTGACATGCCATCATTCACCTCAGCGCCTCTGGGACAAGCTGTCCTTCCTCACCTGTGCATTTCAGAACACCTAGTTTCTTTTGTGGTCCTTCAATAGGGCTTCCCTAATAGCTGTTAGCACCACCCCAAGATTTTTTATATATCCTGTACTTACTTATCTGCGAACACACTACACTCCCCAGCAGAACAAATTCCTTAAGGACAGAGGCTGTCTCATTTTTATTTTTGTATAACCTGAAGGCAAGGAACAGAACTTTATAAAAAAAAAAAACAAACATTCCCCACAATGCCCTGCACAGAGAACACTCAGTAAATATTTGCTGACTGATTTAAACAGGCTAAAACTTTGACTATTACGAAACTATTACTTATCAAACTAATCTTATCAGGTGGAAGGATGGTACAGCATAGCCACTGAAACCTGTTCTATCACACACCAGATTCTTGCTGCAGGTAAATATTTTTTTCTTATCTTTGGCTCACTAAATGACATGATCAGATCCAGAATAACATAATCTATGTTGCTGAAGTCAGTTCCTAACATCTATATAGAATAAAAACAAATTCTTACTTTACCTATAAGCAAATACCAAGTTGCGAATTACAAAATCTTAAATGAAAAAAAAAATGAAATGAAATTAAAAAGAAAGTAACATAATTGCTATGAATCCAAAAGAACATTTCTACATTACATTGCTCCTAACGAATCAAACTGATGTATATGGAGAGCCAATGTAAACTAAAAACATGCTTTTTATTAGTTGGACCTTTTTTTTTGAGGGAGTGGGTAGTATAAAAAATGGCACCATACTCAAAACCTACAAAGGGGCACTTCATATACTGCACGTCAGCATTTCTAACGCAATGTAACTACAAGGATTATAGGTGGATCAGTATCTAAACTTCCCAATTAGGAGGTTTAGATAAAAACACACCCAGAATACATGTAAAAAACGTGTAAGAAATCGTAGCTTACTAAAAGAAATCTCTGGATTTTAATACTTTAACTCAGCATAAGCCTAACTGTCCTCTGCTTAAGATGTCTATTTGAGATGGAAAATAACGAATAACATTAAGGCGCCTATTTGAAAAACAGGAGCTGATAAGATAAAAAACAGGAAATGAGATAGTGTAGCATTAATATCAAAAAGTAATGTTAAACATTCCAATAGCATAAATATGAATACTGAACTCTCTAACAAACTGAAAATGTACTCTAAAAGCATTTATTGTTCAGTTACTGAAGATGATATACACAACGTCTAACACTTAACGTAACTCCTCACAGTCTATTTAATTATTCTTCTTTTATTAACTGTGCCACCTTCAACAGGCTCTAAGCGCTTCCAAGGAATTTTCTTCTGACAATTTTCCTTATTTCTCTCCAAGTTTTATGTCTCCCTCCTATCCCCCCAAATTAAGAGGAACAGTGGAATAGTTTGCTAATATTCAAAGGTGGATTCACAAACAGAAAAAAATGAGACTTTGCATGTTTTTAAGAAGCAAAGATATGCTTGAAAACTTTTCTAAATTAAAAAGGCACTAAATCCTAGGTACTTTGCTTTCTATTTCTACAAATCATTTTAATGAATGTTAATACACTTAATTCCCAACATTTAATTATCCAGGTACAAGTTGGTAGCAAATCTAAATAGTTGAAAATGTGAATATATCTTTTTAAGGTTTTCCAATACTAATAACCTTTCAGTAAAGTTACATTAGCTGAAACAATGAGATACTGACTTATGGTCCCTGTCTTCTTACATTTCAGAGCCCCTGTTACATCACATGCAAATGGTTACAGAGATTGTGGTGCCTACAGTCTGCACACTCTGTATACTTATAAGTGCAGTTCTACTCATGATCCTTCTTCGGAGGCAGAGCTAAGAAAAGGTTACTAATAAAAGGTTACTAACAAAATAGCTTCATTCCATATAAAGTTTAGTGTCTTCATCTTCATTTGGTTTCAAAGGCCTGCAGAGTTTCCTTTTTGGTTACTGTGATGATAAAGAAATTATTTTTACATACACATAACTGACACCACTTCCAATATACAGTGTCATAAAAGCAATCTGGATTTCAGTCAGCCTGCGTCTATTTCTTTAAAATGTGGCAAATCCTATTGTTCAACCTGGAGAAAAAGCTAAAATTCATGCTGAAGAGATATACTTTGAGATAATAAATTATTTCAAAATCTCAGCCAATTTCATTCACTGAAGTACTTCAAAGGAATGTTTTTGAGTGCTTATATTTCAGGTGAAGTTTATGTTTCCTCTCCAGTGAGAAATTTTCTTAAAAAACATACAATGGTAGGAAAAAATGGCTAAATTTTTTCTTTTAGAACATCATATCCAAACTACAAACTACATAATCTGGGCCAAAAAGAGACATCTTAGGGAAGACAAAAAAATGCCAAGTATTTTCATTCCCATGTGAAGCTACTGAGTGCTATTAACTACCTAAACAAAGAATTCTTGAAAGAATTTTTTTACAGGTTTTTACACAAATTATTTTGGTTCATTTTCTTTCAGATCAAAATCTTTTTAGAAGTAATACTTTGCATCTGGGATCTACACTAAATACTAAACTACTCAAATGAATCTTACCTCATTGAAGTGGATACTGACAGAAATGACATATTTTTGCAAAATAGATGAGTGAGTGTTTATCTTCAATAGAACTTTTTGATTAATTTAAAAATTCTTATTCAATTTTTGATCACTAATTTATGTTCTGTAATCATATAAATGTTCTATCATGTTTAAGCCCTTCGCAAGCTTAAACTGTGAGGTCAAAAAATGTTTAATGTTTTGTATCTGAGGCAACTATAAAATCAATTTGTCAAAGTAACTGCAATAAATGAAAAGGCAATCAAAGCTCTGTGTGCTTAGCAAAAGGTCTGCCTTTGGACAAGTTACTTCTGGGACTCGAGTTTTGTCATCCCTGAAAAAGGAGGTTGGATTGGATGATCTATATGGTTCCTTCTAGCTCTAAATAACAGAATCATGAGTATCTAACATTAGAAGGTTATATTAAACCCCACAATTATCTACTACATTAAATCACCACTACACTGTGAAGAAAAACCTAGGAGAATACTTGCTTGCAAGCTTCAAAACATGAAGACAACATAAATACCTCTTGCAAGATGGCATCAACATACTTTAAGTGAAATGCACTTTGCTGCAGGCAACCATGTTAGTGAAATACACTTTTTCTTCAAGAATACTGTTGAATGCTGACTCAGACAGATCTGCAAACAAAAATGAAATTTCAGTGACTAGAGAAGAACTTAAAACATGGTAAGTTCTGCCCACTTCCATAACTATTAAGAGAAAAACTGCTTTTGTTTCACTGTAACATTCAAAGTTTGAATGACAGATGTATATACTATTTTAAGAAAAAACATCTAAAAACCTAAATTTACAAAGCAGATAGATTAAAAGATGATTACTTGAATGAAAAGAAGAAACCTTCTTGGTACATTTGAAATATAATTCAATTTACATAAATAATGTAGAGCAAAGGGAAAAAAACTGCTTATTTTCATTTATTAACCCAATACCATGATTTTTATGCCACATTTATGAAGGTATTCTTCTCAATTTTAAAATTCACAAAGTACGATATATTTCAAATTCAAATTCTCAGGCTTGCATATTTTCTGTTGTTACTCCTATTACTAGCTTTTCCTTAAGACAGGTTCAATTAGCATTTTGATAGATTCTAGCCAGGAACCTTTGATTTTCTATATTAAGTATGTACTGCTAATTCAATTAGTGTAAAGCACTACAACACAAAACCAGGCAATAATAATGGTATCGATCCCTAGCTTTTCCAAAGCTCTTTAAGAGTGTGCACTTTACAAACATTATCTCATTTGACCCTCACAACAATCCAGGAGGTACACAGGCTAGAAGAGTCTCCTCCCTTCCCTTTGGTAAACCAGTTCAACTTTACCCTGAGCCATTTGTATCCTTATCATATCAATGATCATGTCATACCAAGCCAAAACCTTGAATTACTTCCATCATACCCGGATTTTCTTCTTATTTATGTGTTGCTAAATGGAGACGGAGAAAAAAAATCACAAAACCAGATTTACTAGGTCTACATTCATACAACAATCTCAATTGGGCCCTCACTACACTAAAGTACTCCTCTTTAAAATTCCCTTGTTAATTTATCATCCCACTCACTGCAGCAGCTGCAGCAGCTTCTCAAAATTTTCATCCCTCCTCAAACCTCCCTTACACACTCCCTTTCAACACCCTCTTAAGCTGACCAGCCTTGCCTCATTCTTCACTGAAAAAGCTGAGGCTGATTGATGAGAGCTCCCTCCTCTCCAGATGCCTCCTGTTACAATTTCCTCTTTCGATCTCAGCTCCCATGAAGAGGTGTCTCTTCTCTTCACTATATCATACGTTAAGATGGGCTCTGGATACTTTGTAGCCTTCTAATTACAGTCGATCCCATTCCATGTTGTTTTTGTCTAGGAGATCGTCCCCTTAATCTCTCCCACTCTAATTTTCAATCTTTCCTTACTGGCTGCTTCCCTACAAAAATGCCCAAGTCTTTCCCCAAACACACCCTCCAGTGTTGTCCTACACTTCTCCTCCATTCTGTGGCTAACCTCAAGAAAGTCATCTGCCCTCAGTGCCTCCAGCTCCTCTCTTCTAAACCTCTGTAACCTGCTTTCTGACCACATTCTTCAGCTGAAATTGCTTTCTCCAATGTTACCAAAGACCTTCAAACTGCCAAATATAATTAATGGCCTTTTCTTAATCTTTTGTCCAAGGCTGCCTTCTTTTTGCCTTTTATATGCTATCTCATTTGGTAATCTCATCATGGATTCAGTTATTTGTGTCATTTGCTAGAAAACAAATTCTACTCAAAAGGTCAGTCTCAGAAGGTTAGCAGCAACGGGTGGACGTTACAAGAGAGCAGATTTCAGCTTTATATAAATAAAAACTTCCTAGCATGTAGAATTTATTCAAAGTGGAATAAATTGCTTCATAAGATAGTAAGTTTTCAATCAATGGAAATCTTTAAGACAAGACTGGCTAACTGCTTGGCAGGGATGTTACAGAAATTTATGTTTCACATATGACTTGAACCAGGTAACCTGTAGGTGGCTACAGCTAGTTAATACAGTGCTGGACATGGAGTTGGAAAACCTCAAGTTTAAATCTGGCCTCAAATATTCAGTAGCTGTGTGAACCTAGACAAGTCCTTTAACCTATCTGCCTCAGTTTCCTCACCTGTAATACCTATCTCAGGGTTGCTGTGAGAATAAGATGTATTAATATTTATAAAGTGCTTTGCAAAACAAAGTGTTATAAAAAGAATCCCTATAGTCATTGTTATTAGGACCTCCAAAGTACCTTTCAACTTTGAAGATTCTATGATGTTAAAATAAAAGACATTTATTTCATCCCAGATTCACAGTAACCATTTCTGGGAACCTGAAACCTCATCTTTTACTCTTGCTCTGAGTATCACTATCAAGTTGCTACAGCTTAAAACTGCCCCAATATTTTTCAGATACCTGCATTTTTCTAAGACAGCCTTTACCCTACCTTCAAGACTGAATGTTTAGAAATGCATACTTTTAGTGGGCTACTTACCTGTACTGGCTACAGTACAGACTAGGTGTTTTAAGATTAGACCTAAGAGCTATTAAAATCATCTTTATGAGGAGTATATATTATTTTCTGCTCTATGTCAATAGTTTAATTAGTATAGTTCTAAACTGTTTGTTACCTTTGCTAAAATTCAGATGACTTATTGACGGGGTGTCACTCAGTTGCCAAAGTGTTTTAACTTCCTTTTGTCCACTATTTATTTCCACTCTCCATTTTTTTGGAGTCTCGCTAATAAAAGAAAAAATAAGAGAAAATAAAAACCAGGTTTTTATAAAGAAATTATTTCAGGATTATAAATGCTTACCTCTGATAGAAATTTTTTATCACAATTGGTCTGATTGGCAGCTGAAATGTATGTTTCTCATTAAGAGGGTTTCTCTTATAATATATTATGCAAGACCTATAAAAATAAAAGTGAAAAGATTTTTTTAAAAAAAAGTACAGAATAATATCTATTTTAAGATAAATTTCATAAAGTCTAAGTTTTTAAAAACAGCAACTGATTTATAAAAGTTTAAAGGTAAGAAACCACTATAATTTGAAAATAAGAGATAAACTGTTGAACATAAAATCATGCTTAATTCATGAGCCAAAGGGGGAAAAATTAATTATGCCTAGCTAGCTTTAAAATAAAGATACAGAAGAAATGAAGATGTTAGCAAAGAGAGGGAATTAGAGAAACCTCAGAGGACTGACATGATCTGATGCAGACTGAAGTAAGCAAAACCAAGACAGCACTATAACTACAATAATATAAACGAAAATCACTGTCAGACTTATGAGCTGGAATCAACTCAGTAACCAATCACGATTACAGAAGAGTAACAATGAATGTTTCCCACTTCTTGGGGAAAAGGCAATAGACTAGAGAATGTGACATTTTAAAATATAATCAATAATGTGGAATTGTTTAACTACTTACAAGGAAGGGATTTTTTTTGTGAGGTGGGGAAATAGTTAAGAATTGAGTGAGGGAGAAATGAGTAAAAAAAAGAAAAAGAGAGATAATCATTGAACAACAAAGAGAAAGGAAAATGAAGTTCAGCAGGGACAACAATAAGTAGGAAAGGCCTAACTACCGTGTGACATCTGAAATATTAAAAAAATGCACATAGTAGTCCCCTTCTTGTTCATTGTATATGGACATGTTTGCTGATGTCAAATTCGTAATAATAAAAAAATGTTAATAAATGAAGATGTGGAGGGCAAGAATAAAAGACAGAATATAGGAGTAAGAGGAAGGACTGGGACTAGGAAATTAAATAAGAGTTCATAGAGACACACATACACACACCATAAGAACTCATGTCTAAATAGAGATTTATGGTTTGCAAAGTGCTTTCTCTTTACAACAGCCCTGTGAGTCAGGGAATACAACTATTACCACCATTTGGCAGATAAGGAGGAGGGAGGTTAAGATGGGAGATCGCAGATTTCCTGACTCGTAAGTCAAATGCTCTTACAAAACATTTTATTTCCTATCTAATTTTATAAGTATAAGAATCTTTGGAGCGTTTTATTTTTCTTATGTGCAACTGGGAAAACAATCTGCTTTCACCAAAGCAATGAAAGGTAGATTAAAAGGTTCTACTCTGTTTAAGGAATTATCTACCTACATGGAAGCAGGACACTTCTCCCACAACAACAACTCTGAATAATTTTTAGACAAAACAAACATTACAATCTATTTATGTTGCAATGTGACAGTAACAGACTCAGTAATAATAGCTGAATTGGTCATATTACCATCCAGATACACCACAGTAATCAGTCTAATCAAAAGTTATGCTAATAGTTGTCAGAATGATGGGCAGATATAGGCTAAAATATGGTATTAAAACACAACAGTTTGAATTATTTCTGAAGAAAACTAAAGCATTTAATCATAATCCCTTGATTATAGTGACAAAAGTTATCAGAAAATAATGACTACTTACTGTGCTAAAGTAAACAGGATTTCATGTGGAAGTTTAAGGTATACCATGCAACTGATTACGACTTCTAGGATGTGGTGGAGTTTCCTAATACGACGAACTTGTTCTTGAGTATCTAAGGATGTGGAAATAAAGTAATCCTGAAGAGAGAAAAAAGTGGAGTCTTTATAAAAGATCAAGCTAAGTAAAAAAGGCCTAAATTTGGAAGACAGAAGGGAGAAAATAAAGAAAACAGAGAAAGAAAACATATGAATTCAAGCATTATTCTTAAACTAACCATTTTAAACAGTCTAGGTAAAACATTACACGTATTCTAAGCAAAGAGGGAAATTGGCTTCTCAATTAAGAACTGAGAAATAACATGTTGGTCCAAATATAGGCCATCCCCTAAAACAGACCATTTGCCTAAACTGAGGTCTCTATGAAAGAAAAAAAAATATACATAGTCACTGAAAAATAAATTATAGATCATGCTTTTATCCAGTACTTCAGGGGGAAAAAGTATTACCTTTAAATCAGCACAATCCCTTACAACTATAAAACCTGCTGGTCTGAGCAGATCAGAAAGTGGTTTATGGGTATTATAACACCAAAAGGAGAAAGAGAGAGAGAACTACATTTCCAAATGGATGTCCTATCAACATCTTAGATTCAACATAACCAAAAGAGAGTTTATTATCTTTCTTCCAAAACCCACCCCTTCTCTGAACTTCTCTATTTCTGCCAAGGGAACCATCACATTCCTCTAGTCGCTTAGGTTCATAGCCTCAAAATCATCCTTAATCCCAACTCTAACTCTCACCCCATACATTTTAATTAGTTGTCAAATCTTGTTGATTCTACCTTCTCTCAATTCACAAGGCCACTATCCAAGTTCATCACCTTTCATTAGGAGTATTAAAAATAGCCTACAAATTGATATCCCCAATTCCTGTCTTATCCTCTCCAATTTTTCCTCTACACTGCTACCAATTTCATGTCCCTTTTCAAAAACCTCTAGTGGCTTCCTGATGTTTGGCATTTAAAACCTTTTACAATTCAGTCTATCTTTTCAAATTCATTATACACTACTAATTTTTTTTCACATTCTATATAGTACAGTCAACTGGACTATTTATTTCATCTCATCTCCAAGCCTGTGCAGAAGTATTTCCTTGTATGTTGATTAATGTCCCTACCTACATCTTTTAGAATTCCTAAGGTTCCTTAAAAGGTTGACTTAAGAGACATCTCCTACATGAGATCTTTCCAGAACCTCTCAGGTACTAGTGCCTCCTTTGTGACTTTGCAGTTCCTTGTATTTAATATCCTTGTGAAGTTGACAATGGTTACCGTTTTTTTCTTTATAGAAATAAATCAAAAGTACAGGGAATTGGCAAGTTGGTGGTAAAGCCATTTACCCTATTTTCATTCCATGCATTTCTGGTTAGGCTTCTTTCAGAACACACATATTAAATAAAATTAATAATCTGAAATTAGTCCCTCTAAGATTTCACATGTACTATTGTTTTGCACAATAGATGTGGTCCTCAAATTGTACATATAACTGACAAAAGTTTAATGCATGTGTGAAATTTATTTAAATTAATTCTACTGTCAGGCATTTTATAAAAGAATACCTTAATTTACAATGTAAATAAACATACCTTAATTTAGTTTTTCTCTAAGTACAGATTATCATACACACAGTAAACTTTCATTTATCTAAAATTTGGACTGGAAAATTCAAAAACTTTTCTGCACTGAATTTTTTTGAGACAAGTCACATCAAATAACTCAAATCAGAGATACGTTTACAAAAGCAACTGCCAAATCACATCTTAGTACAGAATCATTTTCATCTTTTACACTTTCTACAGCTACCATACTGTATAATCAGATGAATACTCATAATAATGACTTAAAGCAATGCGAGATCCTAAAAAGCAAAACTTACATCATAAACATGTTAAATTCTATTACAATTTTAAGTGTACCTGGCCACATTCTAATTCTTTGAAAACTGGTAATCCATGTACAATGAAAATGGTACTAATGGGACTAGATACTCTATGAGGTCCCTTAAAACTGATATTCTGTGAATCTATGATTTTGTAACTTGATTCCCAACATTCTGGATAAATTGGATTTTCTATACTGAATTTAAGGCAAAGTACTACATATAAATAAACAATACAAAATTATAAAAAGTACAAAGCAACCACAGAATGTCAAACTCACCAAATGGTTTAATGATGCAAGCTCCCGGCCTATTGAGGAAAATTAAATATATATCTGTAACTGGAAAGCATATCCACAAAACAATAAAGTCATAGCTCCTCTAAGCATCAAAATAACTCTCTACATAATCTATTTGTAAATGTTACAATTTTAATGCTCTTCTATGAATTTTTCATATTATTTATTATAGTGAATGTATTTTTAAAAACAAAGATGCTTAAATCAAAAAGGCAGGAAAAAGCAGAATTTTATACTAAATCAAACTACAATTATACAATGCTACTGTTTATCCTTGAAATTATCAGTTTCTGTTTAAAACAGTTTCTAAAAGATTTCAAGCGTGGGATATGTTCAATCAACTCACAAAATATCTTATTAGACAAGAATGACATTTGGAAAGAAAAAAATTAAGTATCTGGTTGGCAATTGAAGATGGTAAAGAGGAAATTAAGAGAAAGGGAACAAATAGCAGACTTACCTATAAAAAAGTTAATGTAATCTCTCTTTATTTTGTCCAAACCAACCTCCAAAAGCATTCGAATTGGAGTGGTACCAGTGAGTGGAACTATATCCATGGCTCCATGGTAAGACTGCTGAATATGTTTACTGAGTAAACCGCTGCTCCCTCTGTGGAGCTAGAAATAAGACATCTCCTTTAGAATATTCCTAAGACATGTTAACATCATCTGTGTGAATGTAAATTCAGTTAAGCAGAAAGCCACAAACATGGATCTAGAAAAGGGCTTGCCTTATGTTTTAATGCACTCTGCTTATGGTTTCATATCCTCCCCTACAACTGGATCATACCTATTCACACACTAGAAATACTGTCCTTTAAAGATCACATTTTTAAAATTACATACACTGAATATGTAAAATATATACATACCCAGGGCTGTACATCCCCACGTCTTAAACACTGCAGGATCAACGTAAAACACTTCACCAAATCTTGGTATGAGGTGACACCTTGAAAACACAAGTTATTCCAATATTCATTGTTGTCATATTTTTGAAGTTGTTATAAAAGAAATCTTTTTTTATCCATGTCAGGTACAAGAATGTGTACTTTGTTAATGAAAAAAAGACACCAAAATGAGTTAAAAATTAATAATTAAAAGATCTAATAAGTTGATAATAAAGGAACCCAGTATCTATTCTCTACTATAAAATGGAATATTAAAACGAATGTAATTCTCACAAGGTGATACAATTAAAAAGAGCCCTGGATTTAGAGTTGGAGAATCTGGGTGAGAATCCTACTCTGTCATGTATTGGTAAACCTTGGTTGACCTTGGTCAGGTCCCTGGATCAGTAAGGCTCCATTTCCTTCTCTACAGAAAGAGTAAATTAGACTAAATGTTTGCTACATAGTAACAGCATACTTACTCATTCTCATTCTGCACCACAACTGCTCAGCAAAATCCAGATCACCTCGTACTGTGAAAAGACACTTAATGGAATCATCAACTGCAGCAGCATCGCATTTTAATACCTGAAAAAGAATTAAACTTCAGAGAATGCTTTTATTTACCAAAAACGTAATGATTTTTAGGTCACTAGAAACAAATGTGGAAAGCTTGCACAACTCACTAAGTTTAGGCAGACAAAAAAAAGTGTATACGGACAGACATCCATATGATACACACTGTGCTGATGTTGTTCAGTCATGTCTTACTTTTCATGACCCCATGGACCTCTGTCCATGAGGTTTGGTAGGCAAATACACAGGAGTGGTTTATTGCTTCCTTCTCCAGTAACAAAAGCTGGCACTTTAACATACCCCATTTATCTTTATAAACATATATTATTACCTTTTAATTTATACTGTATTATATATGTAAAATCATGTTCTATTTACAAAGATGATATATATTTTAGAAATTCATCATACAAATTTATCAGTTGCCTTCTGGGGGGAAAAACAGTAACAGAACAAGCTCTTTAGGAGTAAAGTAACCAGCCAGCCTGATTCCTGGGAAGAACTCCAAAAATGGGGTCAGTGAATAAGGAAGAAAGACCAAGGGCTAACTTTCATTGGACTTTCCAGCTACTCCTATAAGTTTAACCTTCTTAAAACTTTGTAAGGTACCTGTTCTGTTACTTTAAACTCCCACTTTCTGGTATTTAATGGTAGTAACACTCTCTCTCTGCCTCTCCCTCCCTCTCTCTAATAACCAGCACTAACAAAGGAGAAGCTGCTACAACAGATTCATTTGAGATGGCATGAAATCAAAGACTAAGCATACTATGGGATGAGGAATTATCTGAGGAGATTCTTAACAAAAAGTCCACATACCTTGACTTTTTTTGCTGCACTATCAAATCCATCCAGCTTACTCTTTAAATCTAAAAATTGAAAAATGGCATTAATGATTTTCCATCTTGTTCTTTCCTTTCAAAGAAGGAAAATGTTACAATCTGACCCCACCCAGATTAAAACAGTATACTAAAGCTGCTATAATAAATAGTAGTCTAGACCTGGAAGGGACCCTAGAGATCTGATCCAAATCTCCCTCATTTTACAGATGAAGCAGCTGAAGTCTAGAGAGGTAAAGCACTATCCTCAAGACCTAAGTGGCAATAAAAATCAAAGCTACAACTTAGGTCTTCTGACCAGAGTCAGTGTTTCCCCCCAATATATCTTTTATCTGTTTTATAATACACAGTTTCTAAGTATAATACAGTATTATTGCGATGTAACCAAATTAAGTATTAAGAATTTCTGAAACTACCTCTTTTTACCTTTACCACATAACATTACAAAACAGAAGCTTTCTCTTCCTTAACCATGACAAACTTTCTTTATTTTACACGTATAGGGTACTATCACAAAGTCCCGCTCAGACAAACTAACTTAAGTTGAATATACACAAGTGAGTTAGAAATGCAAATACCATTGAGAAATTCCTGAACAAGGTCAACAGATGATTTAGCCTCTGTAGGCTCAGGCCACTCGGTAACACCAGTTGTCAATCCATCAGCCAAAGCCTATTAGCAGAAAATACATGCAAACAACAAATATTAATAACATACCCAACCAAGTGGAGAATTCAAAAGGAAAGTAATTCTTATGCTTAACATAAAACTGTGCTCTATGATACAGTTTGGGGGAAGACCAACATATATGAAACAATTAGAAAACAGTGTGCCTAATAATTATGACCTGGCTACGCATAATTAAATCTTGCATATATCATATAAAATTCCAATTATTAGCAGGCAATTGTTCTCTAGTATTTCATTTGTATTACTTAAAATAGCTCACATTTCTTCCAGAAAGTCCTATTCTGATAGTACTTCATGACATAGAGTTGATTCTGAGTTCCTTAAGACAATTTGTGGGAACTCAGTTCTAGGCTCTACTATACTGGAAAAAAATTTGTGTATAATCCCAGCAACAGACTGTCCAGCATAGCTTAAGTACAGAAAGGCACATCACCAGTAGCTGGTCACTTAGCGTACCCATCCCTTCCAAAAAAGTGGCTTCAGTCTTAGGTGGCCTCCTTCTGCAGTGATGGCACAGTGGTGGTAAAAGAGGTGGTAAAGTGCTAACAATCACAGTTTTTAGACTGTCGGTCAACTTAAACATGGATGTTAATACTCTAAATTTGAGATTCATGAACAATGACCAAAAATTAGAAAAATTCTAAGAACTTGCTAAGATAATATAAATTAAATTAAAATATGGCTTTATGCTTTGTGCTTATTAATACCAACCCCCCAAAAAGAGAATGACACTGGCTAACATATTCCTACCTTCTACCCTACTTAAAATTTTTATGAGAATCATTGAAAGACATTGAAGAATTTAATGAAGTTATATGTGGGGAAAAGGAAAATGATAGTCCAAAACAGACCACATCTTTACTATTACACAGATCACCAAAGTACGTGGAGAACACAATATTCTATGTTTACTGCTTGTATTTTTAAAATCTATTTCTATTAGGCAAAATGTCACCTAAAAGGCATTCTTCCAGTACAGTGTCTCTGGATTTATACTAGAAAATTATTCAAGATTCCTTGTATCATGTAACAGGTTACTTATTCAACAACTTGTAATAGATATTAGCCAAGGCATATATAAGAGCTGTATCCCTGCCAAAAGTGTTTGTCAGTATCAGATAAAAACGCAATGCAGAGGCAAGTTGAAGAGGGATTTTCTATAACATGGTGAGGTTCTCCAGAGGCTCTTGCTTGTGGCTATCACTCTGCTAGTTGCATTGAGCCAGGAAACACTGCCAAGTCTTCTAGAAAGGATCTTGGAACCCCCCTAAAATTTTAACCTAATCATTCATATACCCAAAAACCCAAGTGAATGAAGCATGTCTATGTCCCAGATTATGCCATGCAATTAGATAATCCAAAGAGTTTATTCATTAGTATATACAAATCTAAGACAAACAGTAAATGCGGGAAGTGCTGGGCCCAGAATTAAAACAGAAAGGGATGAGGCTACATTGCTATCAAAATATTGCAGAGCTCCTTTAATGACTCCAAATTTTTTGACAACACTGAAACTATTATGGAAAGCAATTTGGAATTATCTTTAAAAATCACTAAAATCCATACCCTCCCACTCATAGATCAGATTACCAGTCCAAAACCCCAAGGAGGCAAGAAAAAAAGGACCGAAATTCACAGCAGCACTTCTCATAGTACCAAAGAACAAAGTATGTGCCCATTGATTGGGGAATGCCTAAACAAATTGTGAAACATGAATGGATTAGAATACTATGGTGGTATTTAAAAAAAAAAAGATGATTTCAGAATTTTTCAAATTTCTTTTAAGAGATTTCAGAGAAGCACAAGAAGACTTCTATGCACTGATGCAGAGTTAAAGAACCAAGAAAACAATATAAACAATGACTGCAACTAAGAGGAAAAAAATGCAAAATTTAATATTATGTAATTATAATGAATTCAGAGGACTTTAGAAAATATATCTTCTTTCTTTTGGAGGGAAAAGGAATGAGGAAGAAATAGAATACTACTGTCAGACAACTAAAGAAGTGTGTTGGTTCTACTAAATTAAATTCTTTATCTTTGTTACAAAAGATATATAAAACTAATACTAATACTTGTCCAACACTATGGCTATGAGTCAATACTACATTCTCTGGTGAAGAAAAAATGATTATCAGAGAGGTCCATGAAGAGATACATAATGGAGATGAACAGGCTCCAACATAAAAGTAAGAAACCTTCAAGAACTAGAAAATAAATACTATCATCTAGACATGTAGAATGGGAATATGATCTGCATCAGAAAAGGGACCACACAAACTAATAAAATCATACATCTATTGGAATAGAAGCTCACATTTGCATAGCACTTTAATATTTGCAAAGAGTTAAAAACATTTCATCTGGTGCTCACAACCACCCTCGGAAGTAAATGTCACATGACTATCTCCATTCTGTGTAACTTCAGGAGGCTGAGTGACTTGCATAGAGTCACAAGGATGATGACCAAGGTCTCCATGATCAAGCTAAGCATTCTTACTATGCTGCAGAAAGCATGCGCGTACTTTCATATTTTGACAATTGTAACTTTGTCCCCTATGTGAAATTTCAAACATTCGTATGATGGCTTACTGGAAGAGAGGAGTAAAAGAATTTCAATGAGAAATAAATCTTTGTTGAGTGTGTTTGTTAAATCTAGTGTAAGAATCTCATCTATAGGAGAAACAGCAATTTTCATATCAATTAAGGATATTGTGGCAGTGATAATTTCATCGAAATATAAAATGTAAGGAAAATTGCAACTTTCAGGTCAATACTCACAATTAGAAACTTCAGCTCTCTATGCAGATGGTACAAAGGGCTTCTAGGATCTCCAGGCTCCACTCTGATATTCTGAAAATGCCCCATAAGTTTTTAGTACTAATAATCTTACACATCAAGTGTTAAAGTTAGCTACATTTCAAAATCCTCCGTATCCTCCCAAAAAACCCAATAAAAACTGAACCCTATCATTCCACTGCAGTGTACGTGCCTGATGCTGTATAGCCAGAATACACTGCTCATCCCGATTCTCATACCATCCATGGATATTTCAAATATTTCCCAACCCAGGAATACTCCTATGAACCCAAGCCATTACACCCCCCTACCTCGATCTCTTACAAGAATGTTAGGGGCAGCGAGGTGGTGCAGTGAATAGAACGTGGGCCCTGGAATCAGGAGGACCTGAGTTCAAATGCAGCCTCATACACTTGATACTTACTAGCTGTGTGACCTCGGGCAAGTCACTTAACCTCAACTGCCTTGCCTTCCCTCCTCCAAAAAATAGAGAATGATGTTATAAACTGTTTCTCCCCCCACCTACAATCAATCAAGTACCTAAATTACTAGAATAATTCTTTTTACATGCTCTTCTGTATTTTCATTGAATTTCAAAAGGCTACAAGATATGAGAAAAGACTAGTAATATCAGGTCTCAATATTTAAAATCAGTCATAAAATCTCAAACCATTTTTAATAGTCTCCCTTCCTAAAAGCCTGGCTCACCTAGTCCCACATTAACATTTCTAAATTCCAGCACCTACTGTCCTCTTTAAAGAAGAGCAGAGAGGGGGAAAAAAAGAAAGGGAAGATCCTTTTCTTTTGTATTTATGATTACTTTCAGAAACTCCCATCAATTAATGGAAGGTTCTCAAAAAGTGAAATTTTAGCATTATGAAAATTATATTTTATTATTTAAAGGAATTTAAAATATGATTTCTTACCAATACTGAAGCAGAAGTGAGAGGAGGTGTTTGCAGAAGCTCATCCACAGGACTCCATGAAATATCCAAACCAATAGTAGTGTGTGAAAAGGGAATTGTCTCATCTAAGGGAGTAGATTTAAACAGCTCATACTGAGCAAAACCCCTAGTTGTTACCTGAAAAGATAAGCCTATATTAATCAGATAATTAAGAGCAAAGTCCACATAAATAAGAGACTAGTAACAGAAAATACTTAATTTCTTCCTTAAGGATACCAAAATCAGACACAATACTGGAAAATGTCCTAGAGGAAGATAACAACTTTACAACTATTCTATCTACTAGTAAAGAAACATTTTAAGTTTTCCTCCTAGACTACAAGTCATTATGAAAATTTACATTATGAAAATAGTGTCAATTAGAAATTTAACAATAAAAGCTTCCACAGAAAGATCTGTATGTGTACATACAGAGTCCCTAGTTTTAAATAAAAACTTTAAAATAACAGACAATTGTTGTAACAATTAAAATACATACCGTAGATGACTTATGTCTTTTCAGGTGCGAACTTTTCAAATCTTCAAGACTTACAGAAGAGGTTTTGTCAGGTGTTGGACCTGGGGGGGGGGGGGGGCGTGTGGAAGAGGGAGGAGAGGGGTTGAGGTGGAATTAAAGATTAAAATCCCAATTCAGGTTTACAACACTTAAAAAAAAAAAAGACCAATATTTCAAGGGAATGTGGATCCATAACACCGGATTTGGAGATATAGGACCAAATGTTTAGAGTAGAAACAGAGCTTAAAAAGTCATCCAACCTCCTAATTTTACAAAGTAGGAAATTAACGCACAGAGGTTAGGTAACTTACCCTGGTTTAAAAGTTGGCAGAAATTGTTAGAGGCAGGATTAGAGAACCTGGGTTTAAATTGTGGTTCTGCTTTTTATAAACTATGGGACCTTTTCTATATTAACCTCTCAAGGCTCCAGTTTCCTAACATATAAAATGAGGGAGATGGAAAAGATGACCTATAAGGTCTCTTATAAAAGTCTAGGATTCTGAAAAATTTTTCTAAGTCAAAATTAGTATTTCACTTCCACCAAGACTATCACACTATGAAAGGAATTAAACCCTTAAATTTTTTGTATTTTAATTGCTATGGACAAGACATTTTTCAGAGATGGTTCACAGCTTGAAATAAGTGAAATCTGAACATGTATCACCACTAATAATTATCACTGAGTGCTTACTGTGAGATTGGCATGACAATTATAGTCAATTTTTCTCACCTTTCAAAGTTCTAAAAAAAATTTATTAGTAAACTTTTAAGGCTATTCATAGCATGGTTAATACATGCATTTAAAAGGTTACAGTTAAAAGAACTCTAGATTTTTGGGGGGGAGAGGGGAGGAGGGGAAGTTTGGTTTTTTTGCAAGATAACTTTATTATATATTTAAAAGGAATAGCAAATTATATGTAACAGACTTAATAGTTTAATGTGCAATTATCTTTTTTATTGCACAATATTATGGGAAAAAAGTTCTTTTTTTCATAATTTTTAAAAAATTATTCTTACTTATTTTTAGTTTTCACAAGATTGAGTTAAAAATTTTCTGCCCATCTCTCCCTTCCCCCCACCCCAACATGCATTCTGATTACCCCTTCCCCCATCTGTCCCTCCTTCTATCACCTTCCCCTACCTTTCTCTTATCCCCTTCCCTTCTATTTTCCTGTAGGGAAAGACAAATTTCTACATCCCATTGCCCACATGTCTTTATTTCCCAGTTGCACGTAAAAACAATCTTTAACATTCGTTTTTAAAACTTTGAATTGTACATTCTTTCCCTTCCTCCTTCTGCACCTACCCTCATTGAGAAGGCAAACAATTTGTTATAGGTTATACATGTGCAGTCATGCAAAACACCTCCGTAAGAGTCACGTTGTATTTCCCTCCATTCTATCCCGCTCCCCCATTTATCCTATTCTCTCCTTTGACCCCATCTCTCCTCAAAAGTGTTTGCTTCTGATTACCCCCTCCTCCCTTTGCCCTCCCTTCTATTATCCCCCCCTCCTCATTCCCTTCTCCCCTACTTTCCTGTAGGGTAAGACAGATTTTTCATGTCCAATTGAATGTGTATGTTATTCCCTCCTTAAACCAAACCCTATGAGTAAGGTTCACTCATTCCCTCTCCCCTGGGGGGGAGTTTAATACTAATTCCAATTCCATTCGCATGCAGTGCCCTCTAAAGTGATAAGTACTTCAAAACCCCTAAGATCTCACCTTTACATGTGACCACTTGTAAGACAATTCCTGTTATGCCTTTCTTTGTTCTAATAGGTTCAGCACCTAGCCAACAGGTACTTTCAGGATCTGAGCTGTCACATTTTACCCATAAGGGAGGAAGAGGCTTAACGGGCCCTTTAATCTTCAAATGGGTCATATTAGGATTTTGTGTCATGGTGTAAAGTCCAATCAGCTGCCTGAAAACATAATTTCAAAGATGTTTAGGTATAGACTGGGGTTCAAGCTGAAAATTATAATTCCTGCAAATCCTATGTGCTAGATCATAAAGCATTTTATTTTAAGCTTATAGAAAATAACTTTCTTTAAGAATAGCTTTTTGTATACCAGCGCCTAGCATCCAGAGGTGCCAGGGAGATGGTCAATGCTGACTATCTTTTCTTTACAACAGCAATAAGAAATAGTGTTAGTGAACAAACGTTCCAGGCGAGTAAAAAGAGTAAATCATGAAACCATTAAATTCTCCCTAAAAGAGAAGAGGGGCAGGAAAGGGGCATTAAAATGTAATCAAGACTTTTTTTTCGTTAAGAGGAATACTTGTCATATTTTCCACCCATATTTGGAAAATTGGTGTAAATTATTACTACTGGAAAAACAGAAGTACAGATTGTCCTTGACTTTGTTCACATCTGTCATTTCAGAAGCAAAGATATATCGGGTGTGCAAATTGCATACTGTTAGGTATGGTCATTGTCTTAGTTGGCAAATTGTTTTTCTTTCTCATCATAAGAGTCACTCAGAATGGTTTAGATGAAAATGACTGGAATTTTAAAAGGGGATCAATAAAACTTTAAAAACTAAATTTTAAAATTTTAAGCCCCACAAAATAACATGGGTAAAATTTATTAATTAACAAGGTTACCAATTATAGTGGAAAGAACACTGAAGAAAAACTGGGTTTGATTCCTGGCTCCGACACTTTCTTGAAAATGAACAAGTTAATTAATCACTCTGAGCCAGTCTCCTCATATCCCAGATGGTTTTAATACTTGTACTACTAAGTCATATATGGTTGTTGGGAAAAGCACTTTGAAAACTGCAAAGTTCTCTATCAATGTGAGTTATTATTCCTATATTCTTTTACTCCTGAAATTATTTTAGGATCAATAACAACACATTTTTAAAAAGTTCCCTCCTTCAAAAAAAATTTTTAAAAAGAAACTCACCTGGCTCTCTTAACAGGTAAAGCAAGTGGTCCAAAATTTCCATTCATGCGAAAATCAGAAATAACTGATTCTTCAGACTGTGATTCTTCTGTACGGTCCATTTCTTTTTCTTTTGAACGCTTTCACAAATATTTTTAGCATTAGATTTAAGGGTCATAATTAAGACAACACAGCTGACTTTATTAAAACTATTAATAACTGAGGAAAACATTATCATGGATATCCAAAGACAGAAAAAAGGGCCACTACTTAGCACACGAAGCAAAGGTACCTGATATAAAGACTCAAACCTATAGCTACAAAACAGTTGATTGTCCAGATAACCCTGCTGACAGGACCATTACTCACTTTCCAAGAATCCACTACCTATTTTTCCTACAGCCACCACAAGAAAAAGGAGCACTCTTATATGGAAGGACTATATCCTTTCCTGCTCCCTTCTTTTCACACCAACCATTTCCACTGCTACCACCTGAGACTTAAGGGGACCCCCTCTTTTGGCTCTAAGACAGCAGCTTTCCCCTCTTTATCTGTACACCCTCAGTCACATGCCACTGTGCTTGTCATTTGAAGCTCAAGAAGTGACTTTATCAGCATAGAAAAATGATCAAAGTACAAACTACACTATTTCATCCTCAGTCCGTGTTTCTGCCAATGTCAACATCCATTCCACCAATAAAGACTGTGACTCCCTTTTCAACCACAGCAGTGAGTTAAGTTTAAGCAGTTGTATAGCCAACAAATTTATCACATTGTGACCAACTTTCTCATAAGCTAGCCGATCTAAACTGTGTTAGGTTGATCTTTGGATGATAGATGTAGCCCTACACCTACCCATCATCGAAGGCATTACAGATCGGTAGGACATACCTGAGCTTGTGCTGCACTGAGAGTCTCTGAAGACCCAAGGATTCCACTTTACCATGATAAAGAATCAGAACTGAACTTCAGTACAAGATAAAGATAAAATATACTCAATAAGTAAGTAACAGGTACATAGTATGGTCACAGAATTGAGCCTTGCTGACTTAATAAATTTTAAAAGCATTTCAGTTCTGAGTTCCTCCAAGTTCTTCAAAATCAACCCTTTCTTGCCCAACTTTGTGACTTCCCAAGAACTGTGGCTTTTGTTCAGTTCCATCTGTCATCAAGAATATTACTCCTTCCTCTGATAGACTTCCCTATTGCTGATTTCCCATATCAATCTCAAATGGCTTGGGAGGATTCTAACATACCTATGCATATGATAAAACACCAGAAGTCCCTGGTGAGGGAAATGAAAATGTTAATGGCAGGAAAAACCCTGGAATAGAAATCTGGAGATTTAAGCTCTAGACCCAACTAGACTCCTGTCGAACTATGACTCAGGACAAGTTATTTTGCCCTAGGGACCACCTGCAAAATAAGGGAGGTATGACTACATAGACTTCTAAAGTTCCTTTCATCTCTCGCTACAGCTCCTTTATTGAGGTCTCATGGTTGGTTTTGTCTCCTACAGGATGGTGTAATGGACACCATGGAACAGATAGACTTGGAGGCAGGAAGCCATGGTTTAGATCCAGCCTGACATTTACTGGCTATGTGACCTTGAGCTAGGCACTTATCCTCACTGTAAAATTGGTGAATTGGACTAACACCCTTCAAGGTTTCTTCCAGGTCTACTTCTATGAGCTTAAGATCCCTAAGCTCAGGTTAAATTATAATCGAGACAGTTACCAATGCCTCCAAAAAGCATTCTTCCTGGTCACTGATCCTAAGTGTCTCCATGAACTCTCTTTTTACCGTTAGCTGCTAACTAGCCTGTCCTTATGTAATCCTTACTGATTCTGATTCTTCACATTTTTTTAATCACTGTTCCCTAGCCCTGGATTCAATCCCTTCTTTCAACCATAATTATTTTCTTCCTCATCCATTTACTGACCACAAGTATTTCTAAAATTCCCTCACTAACACAATACGATCTAAGATAGCTCCTGTTACAGCAAAAATAATACACATTAAAGATACACAGTTACAACATGCAGGGGAATATATCACAGTGCAACTATGTTCCTAATGCTCTGAACCAGCTGTATCCCAGTGCCTCCCCATTCATGGGGAAATCAGAAATAACTGAGTACACTAGCTGACAATTAGCTCCACTTCTTTGCATTCTGAGGAAGAGTTACCTAACATGAAGTCTAGTCCTGGTATGGGCTTGTAAATGTTAGCTCCCATGGCACCCAAACAATAATAATGCTATTTTGCGTTTTTGAAGTATTTAATGCTTTTCAAGTGACCATTTCAATAGGAATTTTCAAAGAAAATGTATATTTGACTGCTTTGCCCTCCCCACAGAAATATTAACACTAAAATAAATGTACTCCAATAAAAACAAAGTAGTTTACATTTGATCTTACTTCTCACAAGTCTACACTATTTTCTAACTCCTCTGAATTTTCCATCAGACCCCAGAAAGCTCACTATTGGGAACACTTCATCTTCAAATATCACATCAGCCTTGAAACTCTACCTCAGTTTCTCTGATGGAAACATGGAGTCATGAGGGAGGTTCTTCATCTTGGAACACTTTAATTTTCATTTAGTTGAACTACTTTGCTAAGTCTGACGTTCCCATTAGGCCGCTACTCCTGCTTGGGTTCCTTCTTTCCTACTCCTCCTTTTCATCTTTCTTTTGCGGACTATCTTCCCCCACTGGAATGCAAGATTGTTGAGGGCATATTTGTGTCCTTAGCACTTAGCACAGTGTCTAATGCAGAGTAAGTGTACAATAAATCCTGATGAATCTAGAACTATATGAACGAGGTCAGGGTAAGATCAATTAACTATAAAAGGAGAAAACAAATTGTTCCAGTTGTAAAGCAGTATGTAATGATAATGACTTCCAAATATTATCTGTGCTCTCCTAATTGCTCTCAGTTCTCCATAACTAGCCTCCCCAGGCTCACCATGCTGCTGCTAGACATGTTAGTCAGTTACTTTATGGCTCAATTCACCAGCCCTGGGCCTTCCCAGGCCCAAACACCCTGACCTGGTCACCACTTCCCTGTATGTGCTGTCTTACTGACACTCTAAGTTTCTGAGTTGGCATTTTCATCCCCCAGCACTTAGCAAAGTATTTAGCACATCATAAGTGCTTAACAAATTTTTTCATTAATTCATATTTACGTAAAGCTTTACAATAACAAAAAGCTATCCAACTCACTCCTTAAAATAACCTTATGAGATAGATAGTTCAAATAAAATTACCCCCCCCATCCCCACCCCTCCATGCCAGGGAGCTTGAGTGATTTGCTTAACACACCTTGCAAATGACAGCTTCAACTCAAACTTAAAACTCCAAGTTCAAAATGCTATCCACTATACCACTCAGTATAGAAATATCAGTGTCCTGGAAATTTATCCTGCCTTAATAACAGTCAAAATGCACAAATAAAAGGAAAACTTTAAGTTAAATATCTATGAATAAGAATATGGAGTCACTATTTACTGAAGGGAAGATGTGAAATCTGCAGCACATTTGTGAACATTGCCCAAGTGACTACGTGATCATTAAAAATTAAACAAAAACCCAGTCCCACTTACCACTTTCTCCATAATAAATCTCACGCCATATTTACTTCCAAAACCTTCCAAAGAATTTGTCCGATTTTCAGTAATCAATTTCACTTGGACATCAGTCTATCAAAAATAGGAAATTATACTCACATAAGTTGAGTAAATACACATTACTCTAAGGAACTCTAATGTCATACAGTAAAATTCTATTTCCACACATTTTAACATAAATATCAGTTCTATGAAAGGAAAAGCAGAAGAGGACTTGAATGAGGTTTACAAGTATTTTATGGAAGCTGCATGGTAGAGTAAGAAGAATGATGAATTAATTAGGAGTCAGAAAATCTGGACTCTGGTATTAGCTCTGCCACTAACTACCTGTGCATGATTTTCAAACAAATCACTTCACCTCTCTTGGTTTGCTTCCAAATCTATAAACGAAAAGATAAAACTAGATTATCTCCAATAATACTTATTTTAAAGCATCTCTTGCTCAAGCTCATCATTGTATCTTGTATATTCTTAATTTTCTCCACATCAACATCAATGCTTTAAAAGCTTTGTAAAATCCATTACAACTCTCCCTCTAACTCATTTTGGATTTGCTATCTTTACCACAAAATTAGTAGCCATTCTTTAAGTATTGTATAATTTAGGACTTTAAAACATCTCTTATAAAACTAATACATAATCTAGCTGATTCACTAACTATATGATGAATACATGTGCATACATGTTCATAAAGACAAATCTGAAAGCTCCCTGAAGACCTCAATACTGCCTACTTTACACATTTTATTTTTTTAACTTTCAGCAGCAAAAAACAAAGCTTGACTGATAAAATCCTAAGAGTAAATCCCGATGAATTATTCCCCTAATGGGGCATTAAGGAGAAGAGAGGAAAAAGGATGGGTATGTTTTACCATCTGATCAATGCTTCAAATACGTATGAACTGAACATTTGCATTTTAAAATATCTTTCATGGAATAACCTTGGCTTTTATCCAACTCATAAGAATAAGCATTTCAATCCATAAAAAGGCTATAGAATTAAATTATTCCATTTACATTCTAGGTTAGAGTATATTGTACAATTATTGAAAACTAGGAAGACCACTGTCTATCACCTACTTTTCCTAAGCTAGCACGAATGGATCATGAAGTTCACAATGTGAAAATGATTAAATTAAAAATGACCATCTCTCATACAGCTACATTAAGTAAAACTATACAAATCCCTGAAGCTGATATGCAGTATTTTCCCTTGAGATATACAAATGGTGGGTATTTGTTAACATGTATATATACAATGTTAAATAATTTTAGGTATGAAGGTTGAAAAGTACAATAAATAACATTATACCTCATAGAAAAATGGATCTTTCTTTACTTCTTCCATTGCTCTGAAACACAGAATGGTTAAGATGAAATTAAGTTGACTGTCAGAATAAAAATAATTCATATTACTATAAAGATTTAAGGTTTATAAAATACTTTCCTTAGAAATGGTAGGCAGCTAGGTGGTACTGTGCATGGAAAACTTTTCAAAGCCAGTTAGAACTAAGCTGAAATTTGGCCTCAGACACTTACTAGGTATATGACCCTGAGCAGGTCACTTTACCTCTGTATTGTCTCAGTTTCTTCAACTGTAACATGGGGGTATTAGTATTACCTACTTTCCAAGGTTGTTCTGAGGATCAAATGAGATCCTTGTAAATTGTCTAGCACAGTGCCTGGTAGAAGGCACTTAACAAAACACTTGATTCCTTCTATGCTATATCCCAAAGAGATCAAAGAAAAAAGAAAAGGACGGATAAAAGCAGCTCTTTTGTAATAGCAAAGAACTAGAAATTAAGAGGGTGCCCATTACCTGGATATCATCTAAATAAAGTATGCTATCTGAATGTAAAAGAACATGTTAATATCATAAGAAATTACAAAAGGGACAGGTCAAAGAAACCTAGGAAAACCTGTAGGAATTAAAGCAGAATGAAGTGATTAAAACCAGAACAATTTATACAACAATACTGCAAAGAGAAATTATCATGAAAGACATAATTGCCAACGAATGCAATTATGCCTTGGCCATAACCGACCAATTTGGGAATTTTTTTTTTTTTGCTTGACTTTGGGTATTTGTTAAAAGGATTCTTCTTTTTCCCCAAAGTGTGTGGAGGGGATGAGAGGGAGAAAAAAAAATTAATGCTTGTTAATAAAAAATAACTTTTTAAAAGCAGTCAAAACAACAACAGTCTTGTTACTTTAGGTACAATGTTTTCTATTACTCCATTTTACGTATCCAGTTACTTTTAACGTTCAAAAGTTAGAAATATTTTTCATCCCTGGACAAAAGACTAAGCAAAGGAAAATAGGCAGGGTGCCACCGGCAGGCTTGACTTGGTTAACAGGAGAAAAAAAAAGAAAAATATTAGATGGGCAAAAACCAAAAATAAAAAAAATGGTATAAATATGATTTAAAGTAACCTGAAACCCACACACATCCCAGATGCCGTTTTGGGCAAGGCAGGAAAGGGACATTTTAGTCAAAAAGGAAGAATCTAGCAGCTCGAAGTCTTTTTGATGACGCCAGGCCACCTGACACTACAGCCTGGGGGGCACCGTCAGAACCCCCTATGGAAAACAAGCCGCTTCCAGGTACGACTACCCAACTGGCGCACTGCTTCTTACCAGGAAGACCCTTCCAGTTCTAAACACTCGGATAAATGTGTCTCCAACCCTCCCCCTGGACCGGACCGCCCCCCGGACCGGGCCGCTAAGCAAGGACAATGGAGCAGCAGCTGCGCAGCTCTTAATCCTGCAGACTCTCCGGAATGCGGGCTGCCGGAGGCCCCCACCCTTCGGGGGCCGACGGGGGGCCCGCAGAGGGGGGGCTGGGCCGGGCCAGGCCTGCAAAGACAAGCAGGGCGGCATCCGCCCAGGGCCCCCCCCCAGCCTTGCCACAACGTCCAGGCAGAGGCTTCGTACTGTGGGGCCCGGCGGGGAAGGACAAAGAAGAGCCCCGCAGGAGGGGGAGGGGCGGCCGGGCCCAGCGCGGGGTCCGTCCTCAGCGCCCCACCCGAGGCGCAAAGCCCAACGGGGCGGAAGGCGCAGCGAGGCCACACGGTTTGGGGAGACAACTCACTTAATGAGCAGGTCGTACAGGCCCGAGGCCGCCAGGTTCACGTTGGGCAACATCGCGTCTGCAGAAGCGCGGAACTCCCAGGCCACGTCTGCACTCAAGTGTGCAGCGAGTCCCTGACGTCACAGGGTCATGACCCGCTGCGCCCCGCCGGACTACATTTTGTCCTGAAGGGAACCGAAGCGTCTTCTCCGCTAATTTTTTAAATAACTTTCATGCCATTCAATGCGTTTTCTTATTTAAATAATATCTCCTTCAAGAATTGAAAAAATAAATACGAATTACTTTGAGGAAGACTTTTACGCGTGACATAAGTCTCCACCCCTTTTGGGATCATTCCGCGAAAAATGAGTCCCTGAAGTCTAACCTATATTAAAGACCTCAGGATTGTTTTAACAGATTAATTTCACTTCTATGGGAATAAGTGATGTGTTTAGAAAATAAAAGCTGGGTATGGACGTGCTCCGCTTCTCCCCATTGGCTCTGAGCCGGTGCAGAGCGCAGGGGGAGGGATACATATAGTTGTAAGTGAGTGCTGGACACTTCCTTTTCTTGCGGGAGCCATCGGGCGGAGAGGAGCGTGGCTCTTACTCTCCGGTGCCCGCCATGGTGAGTGAGCGCTGTCCGGGAGCGCTTCCTCTACGCGGTGAAGCTAGGGTGGGAAGCCTGGTACCTCGGACGGTGGAATCCATATAAAAAAAGGGAGAAGAGCTCGAGCCCCCGAGAAGGCCGCCTCTGGGGTGGGGTGGGCGGTGGGGCGACAGGGCAGCCATCTTAGGAGCAACGTGGGTTTGCGGGCACGGGCAAAAATTGTGGGGCCCTCTGTGTGCGTTTCCACGGGCTGGGGGCGCCCAGCCGCTGGGGTGCGGAGCGGCCCAGGTCCGGGAAAGGCGCCTTGGGCCTGCTCGGACCGAACGTGAGGAAAGGGGGCTGCTTGAAGCCTTCCTGCATCCACGTCACGTGGCCTTGAGCGTTCCCGGGGCCTTTTTGGTTTGAAACCGGTAACCTCGTCCTGTAGAAGCGCGCCGAGGTCTGCGGGACGGCTGGCCGAGTTCAGCGCCTGTACTTGAATGATGTTTTAATAGAAAGGGAGCCGTAGCGCGTGGGTAGCGTCTTTTAGCTGACGGGCACCGGATCCAGAGCACACTCACTTACCTGGCTTGGGTGGAACGAAGGCATCCCTGATGAGGGCGCGCATCAGACATCCGGAACCTGTTAGGCTATGTTGAAGAGTTTGGGTTCGGCTGGCTGCCTTTAAGTCTCTAACGAGCTCTTTGGAAGCATCGAAACCTCTATTAAACCTCCGTGCTTGAGAAGACTCGCTGCCATGATGCCGTAATTTGCGTCTTACCTGGCGCTCAGGGACAGTGGCCTGCTGTCCGTAAGCTGGCGCCTTCTGGGTGATGACTGCTTGAAGCTGAGCGACGGTCTGGGATTCTTGGAAACAAAGTGACTTTTTTCCTTAATCCTGTGACTCTGAAGTGCATGTTGTTCTCTCTTTCCCAGGCTTGCGTGCGTCCCTTGATATCTGTGTACTCCGAAAAGGGGGAAGTGTCTGGCAAAAATGTGACCTTGCCTGCTGTCTTTAAGGCTCCCATTCGCCCAGATATTGTGAATTTTGTTCATACCAACTTAAGAAAAAATAACCGGCAACCGTATGCTGTCAGCGAATTAGCAGGTATGGCTTTTAGAGAGAGAGAGCGCTTGGATTTTGATTGAAAAAAAAAACAACCGTGAATTTGGAGAAGTATGGGCTTTAAAAGCCAAAAAAAGAAACTACTCACATTATAATTGAATCTCTAATTATAATTTCATGTGAGTTGTCCGAGGTGTAGCTCCACAGGGAAACCTTGTTTTTGTGCTACACAGAAATGATGAAACTTCCACTTCGTTGGTCCGTGTTTCTGAACCACATGATTTTTATGGAAGTTCTGATAGTGTGTAGTACATCCATAGAACTAGGATGTTTATGGATATATGAAATCTCACTTGCCTTTCTCCTTTACCCGTTTTTTATTTTTCAGGTCATCAAACCAGTGCTGAGTCTTGGGGCACTGGCAGAGCTGTTGCTCGAATTCCTCGTGTTCGGGGTGGGGGTACTCACCGCTCTGGCCAGGGTGCTTTTGGAAATGTATCCTTATTCTTCATTTTTATTTCCTAAATATGGTATTGGGAAGTTAGTGATGAAAGTTACTTGGATGTAAAACTGTTTTCTGGTCAGTTGTGTATGGCCTGTGCTATTCCCTATAGCAATTTTGCAGGGTGGCTAGTGAAACTTAATTGGTTGTGGTGTGTGTGTGTGTGTGTGTGTGTGTGTGTGTGTGTGTGTGTGTGTGTGTGTGTGTGTGTGTAAGGTATCTCTTCAGGACTTTGCATATAGTAAGCATTAAATATTCATAATGGGGGGGTGCCTGTGACATAAAAGAAAATTAGCTTGCTATGATGCTGTAATTTGCGCCTTACTCTGTGTTCAGTGACAGTTGCCTGCTGTCAGGAAGCTGATACAGAAGGTTGCTGAAAATGTTTCTCTGAGCAAGATCTAAGTAAGAGTTTTTTAAAATTTTTTAAGTGACACGTTAAATTCTTGACTGGAAAAATAGATGTGCCGAGGTGGTCGCATGTTTGCCCCTACCAAGACTTGGCGCCGTTGGCATCGAAGAGTGAATACAACGCAAAAACGTTATGCCATCTGCTCTGCACTGGCAGCCTCTGCCCTCCCGGCACTGGTCATGTCAAAAGGTATGTTTGGTTAGAATGGTTTGAGTGAAAGGCACTCGTTGAAATACAGGCCTCATTCTCATATTGGGGGTGTTCAGATAATATACTTTAGTGAAATACATTCACTGATAGGTTTGGTGAAATAATGGAAATAAATCGAATTCCAGTCCTACCTTTCTCACCAGCTGGCTTTGCCTGTGACTTTGAATATTCCCTGGGTGTTTCTTCATTATTTTAAGGAATCTTGACTGCATTTATTGATTCTATTAGTCTACCCTGTTAGTCTGTTTACTCTGTTTCCCCATTTGAATGTAGAGAACTTTGAAATTACACTTCCCAGATCTATGTTTTGGGAACTAGTGATATGCAAAGGGAATAATGCCTGATGTGTGCCAGTCACTGTATTAAGCATTTTACAGTATTTCATCTGATCTTCACAACAAACCCTGCAATATCGATGCTCCTGTCATCCCCATTTTGCAGATGAAGAAGCTGAAACAGGTTAAGTAACTGTTCAGTGCTACACAGAAATGATGAGATTTCCACTTCGTTGGTCCGTGTTTCTGAACGACATGATTTGTATGGAAGTTCTGATAGTGTGTAGTACATCCATAGAACTAGGATGTTTATGGATATATGAAATCACACTCGCCCCTCTGCTTACCTAGGACAAGAGAGGGTTTGAGATCAGATTTTAGCTCCAGGCTTCCTGATCCCCAGATTTCTATTTACTATGCTACCAACATCGGATAATTGATAGATGGGCAAGTTAACTGTTGGGATATGGTCAGGAAAAATGTCTCAAAAGTTACTTTTCTGTGAAATATGGACCAAGTGTAATAAATAAGATAATTTATTCAGGTCATCGAATTGAAGAAGTCCCAGAACTTCCTCTAGTGGTTGAAGATAAAGTCGAGGGGTATAAGAAGACCAAGGAAGCAGTTTTGCTGCTTAAGAAGCTGAAAGCATGGAATGACATCAAAAAGGTGAACTAATTGGGTACATCGGATCTAGTCTCGTAGTAGTATAGACAAGTAACATCTAAAATTGGAAAATGATGTTTTAATATTCAGGTTTTATTTAGTGTTTTCAGAGGCAGCTTAGTATAATGGAAAGAGATCTAGAATTGGGAAATAAAAGTTAACTCCTTGCCCCTGAGACTTTTCATACCTTTGTTGCCCTTGTGTAAGTAACAACTTCTTTTAAGCCTCTTCATCTATAAAATGGAATTTCTAATACATGTGGTAACCTTTTTTCCAGTGTTCTTTTTTTAAAATTTTTTTGTTTTCAGTGTTCTACAATCACTTCCATATATCTTAGACTTTTTCCCCCTCCTTCCCCCCCCACAAGACGTTGTGCAATCTTATACAGGTTCTGCACATACATTCCTATTAAATACATTTTCACTTTAGTCATGTTGAATAGAAGAATTAAAATGAAATAAATTCATTTTATGAATTTAGAAATAAAACAATACAAAAGAAAATGGTCTGCTTCATTCTGTGATCCAGTTCCATGGTTCTTTCTCTGGGTGTGGAAAGCATTTTGCCTCAGAAGTCCATTGGGAATTTTTTAGCTCCTTGCATTGCTTGTGAAGGACTAAGTCTAGCAGAAAAATTCCTTGCACACTGTGGTTGTTGCTGTGTACAGTGTTCTGGTTCTGCTCCTTTCACTCAGCATCAGTTCATATAAGTCTTTCCAGGCGTCTCTGAAATCTTCCTGTTCGTCATTTCTTATAACACAATAAATAGTATTTCATTACAATATCCCATTTTTATGATCTCTTGGGGATACAGTCCTAGAAGCGATAGCCCTTTGGGGGCATAGTTCCAAATTACTCTCCAGAATGGCTGGATGAGCTCACAGCTCCACCAACAATAAATCGGTGTTCCAACTCTCCCACATCCTCTCCAATATGTGGTCATCTTAATATGTGTAAAGTGCTAGACATACAAATACGAAAACAAAGTGTCTGCCTCAAGGAGCTAACTTTCTGTCAGGAGAGGAAACAGGAAACAAGCTAATTTTGAAAGGGGGTGGAATTGGTAGGTGGAGGTGAATTGGAAAAGATTTCATATTAGGGGTGGTTTTCTGAGCTGAGTCTTGAAGGAAATAAAGGATACTTTCATAAGAAAGTTGAATAGTAATTCCAGGAATGAGAAGTGACCAGCGCAAAGCAGAGAGGGAGGGGAATAGAGTATCTTCTATGAGGAACAGCACTTTAAGGTCCATTTTAGTTGAACCTGAGAGGGACAAGTGAATTGGAATTGGAAAAGATGGGTTTGGCCTTCAGGAGTCTTTTGGAGTTACATCATGGTAAACAATCTGGTTTTTTGCCTCCAAATATTACAGCCTTGTAATGATGAGATTCCACTTCATGGTCCGTGTTTCTGAAACAACGTGATTTTGTGGAAGTTCTGATACTTGGTAGCCTGTATGTAGTTACATTGGGAAGAAGTTAAATCTGATGTATTTTCAGTTTAAGAGTTGTTACTTAGTGCTAAATAAAGGGAAATTTTAAAATAAGATGCCTCTTGAAATACATTTTTTTTCCATTTTTCTCTAATTTTTTTTTTAAGGTCTATGCCTCTCAGCGTATGAGAGCTGGTAAGGGTAAAATGAGAAACCGTCGTCGAATCCAGCGTCGGGGACCTTGTATCATCTATAATGAAGACAATGGCATTATCAAGGCCTTCAGAAACATTCCTGGTAACTTTTCTCCCCCTGATATACTTTGGTACTTTAAGAATTAATGGTTGGTTTCGTTGGTGTGAGCACTCTGCCTGATCCAAATTTTAGCTGAAAAATTTACTGGCAGTCTTCTTGTGACCCTCTTAAATTTGGCCATATTTGAAATTCTTTTTCTGCCTGAGTATGAGTGACCAGAGCTTAAGGTCCACTAGCATAGCCTTTAAGAATTATGGTCACATTACAGTAGGATGTAGGGTTTTTTTCTATGAATGTAGAAAATAGTCCTGTAAAGATGCAATTCTATTTCAATCTGTTCCTGAAATACATGATTCTGTTGGAGGTTCTGATATTTTGTTGATGCACTATAACTATATTGGAAAGAATTTCATTTGTGATATGTATTATGTTTCAGTGTAATTTAGTATTTGTTGGTATATTAATGCCTTGTTTATCTTGCAAGAAAGGTAGATGGGATATATATGGTGAAATAGTTCTTCACATTTTGCTTTACCTTCTAGGTATCACTCTACTTAATGTGAGTAAATTGAATCTTTTGAGACTTGCTCCTGGTGGGCATGTGGGGCGTTTCTGTATTTGGACTGAAAGTGCTTTCCGCAAGTTGGATGACCTGTATGGTACATGGCGAAGGCCTGCTATTCTGAAGAGTCACTACAAGTAAGTGTTTTCTAAATTGAACATGAGATTCCACTTAATTGGTCCATGTTTCTGAAGCCTGTGATATTAGCGGAGGTTCTGATTCTGGTCTTTTAGTGGTGAATTTTTTTCAGATTTTCACTTTTAAACACAAAGCACCCTGATTCTCATAAGAAACATCTGAATTTTTGCCCCTTTTAGTCTTCCCATGCACAAGATGACCAACACAGACCTTACCAGGATCTTGAAAAGCCCAGAGATCCGGAGGGCCCTCCGAGCACCACGGTAAATAACAGTTATCACATCTCACCTTGACAGTGGTAGTTAGAGCTCCACTTTTGCTTATTAGTGATGAATGGAAAAAACTTCCAGAGCTTAGAATACTGTCTCTAAAAGTATGTTAATACAAAATATATCTGCTACTTAACAGCAAAAAGATTCATAGACGAGTACTCAAGAAGAACCCATTGAAGAACTTGAGAATCATGGTGAAACTGAACCCGTACGCCAAGACAATGCGCCGGAATACAATTCTGCGCCAGGCCAAGAACGTAAGTCATGCACATCACTGGTTTTCTTCTTTGGTTCAGTTTTTTGGGTTCCCTTATTTTCTTCTCAATCCTTTTCAGCGGAGAATCAGAGAAAATAAAAGAGCTGCTGCACTAAAGAAGATTAAGGAAGCAAAGAAAGCCGTAGAGGAGAAGAAGAAGAAGCTTGTGGGTGGTAAGAAGGTGGCAGGAGCAAAGAAGGTTCCAGGGCAGAAGAAACCAGCAGAAAAGAAGCCTGCAGCGGCCAAGAAGCCTGGGGAAAAGAAACCTGCAGCTGAGAAGAAGCCTGGTGCCCAAAAGAAGCCTGTGGCTGAAAAGAAACCTGCCGCTGAGAAGAAGCCTGGTGCCCAAAAGAAGCCTGCAGCTGAGAAGAAGCCTGCCGCTGAGAAGAAGCCTGCCGCTGAGAAGAAGCCTGCCGCTGAGAAGAAGCCTGCAGCTGAGAAGAAGCCTGCAGCTGAGAAGAAGCCTGCAGCTGAGAAGAAGCCTGCTGCATAAACTCACCCTGTCAGTTTATCCATTGGGCCACAATCCATTATGTCAATATTGTGGATTTCTAAAGAATAAATATTCAAAGTGGATTTGGGAAAAAAACTGAAAATTTTTTTTAGAAAGTATTCAGTGTTTGCAGATTCAGGCTTTCACAATCATTTCTATCACAGCAAAGGTTGAATCCACCTGGTCGCTTTATAGGTGGTGCTGTAGCCTTGAGTCCAGGGTGTTTGTTAATCAAATACCAGGTGCTGCCTGCTACACTATACCATTCAATAACCTCCAGTAGGGAGCCAGCCGGGGGAGGGGGGTGGGGAGTGGCGATATGCAAAACCGCGTGGGAGTGGGGTGCAGACCGGAAAGGATGAGGGCGGCATCCCCGAGCCTGCAGGCAGGAAGTCAGACGCTGGCCGGGGTCAGCCATTGCACCCTGCTTGCCTCAGTTTCCTAATTTGTTAAATGAGTGGGAGCAGGAAATGGCAAGTCCCTCCAGTGCATTGACAAGAAAACCCCCGATGGGGTCCCTTAGGTGGGACAGAGGTACGGGGGCGGGGGTGCGCTCTGGAGCTGGGGGGGGGGGGGGGTTGTCCGAGGAAGACCGCGGCCGCGTGGCCACGGGGTGGCAGGGCCGAGCCTAGAATGGGGGCGCATCTTAGGAGCCGCTGCCGCCAGGGGGCGGCCGGCAGGGGAGCAGCCTCGCCGTGTTACCGGGGACGGCAGGCTGCGGAGGCCGTGGGAGGCGGCCCCGGTGCCGTCTCTCAGTCTAGGGTAGATCCCATCCTGGAACACTTCTAGGCCCAGACTGTCCACGCAGCTGTGGGGGAACGGGGAAGGTGCGGCTTCTCACTGGAACTGAAGAGCGGGGGAACCTTCCCATCTCTCTCCGAAATCGCTTCCGGTGGCCACGCTCAGGGCCCATCGGGAACCGGAAGTGATTCAGCCGCCCTTTTCTAAGATGTCCGCTTGCCCGGCCTCTTCCGCACGGGGCCTCGCTGTCGTCGGACGGCGTCCCCGCGAGCTCGGCCTGAGAGAGGGAGGCGCAGCGGAGGCGAAGAGCGGGCAGGATGCTGAGCCGGCTGCAGGAACTCCGCAAGGAGGAGGAGACGCTGCTGCGGGTGAAAGCGGCGCTGCACGACCAGCTCAATCGGCTCAAGGTCGGCGACCCCGGGGCCTGGGGCGGGGCGGGGCCCCTCGAGGGGCCGCCCCCTGGGGGAGGGGAGGGAGGCCGAGCAGAGGCGTGGCCGAGGTCCAGGCCGTGGAGGCGAGTGGCCACGCCCCTCTCCAGCCCGGGCCGGGGGGCTCCGTCTCATCACCCTAATCAGATCAGGACTCCGCACCCTAACCCTTCTGGTACCCAGGGGTGAAACCGGGGAGCCCCCGACTTCTGCTCGTGCTCCCTTGGGCAAGTCAGAGAGCTGGGGATACCTGAACAAACACGCAAAGTGCATTCTGGGGGGGGGCGGGGCGGGACCACGAGATGTACACAGGTCAGTAAATTAAAAATACGTAAAAATATAAAACATTTTCTCCTGGGGGGCGGGAAGTAACCGCCAAGCCATCTCTGTCAGCCTCATTTTCCTTTCCTGTCAAGGGTGGGAACCCGCGGCCTCGAGGCCACCTGGAGCCCTGCCGCACTTGAGGACCGGACTCTAGGCCGCAGGCTCCCCACCTCTGACTAGACAACGGATCTCCAAACTAAGTGATCTCCTGGGAAAATCTCAGTACTCGCTATCAAGAAACATGACCTAATAGGGGATATAAGAAACGCATGTTCATCTGTTACTACCAGCCGTAATGCAGTCACTCCCTCAGGGGCCGTAAAAGGAATAGTTCAGAACTGCTCACTGCAGATCATTGAAAACGTCTTGGAAGAGCAGGCATTGGAATGCGATCCGGAGGGAGGAACAGGATTGCAGCAGATGGGGCGGCTTGGCAGTGATGTAGGGTGTTTAAAGAACTTGGGTAGACTGGGAGGGATCTCCCCATCTCAGCTAGAAAGCGCCCCCGGGCCCAGGGAGGCCGGTGAAGGTGCTTCTCTCCAACGTCATCCACTTCTGCACCTCTCCGGTCACTTTCTTAACGCCTTCCTATTAAGGCCGGAGTCTGTCTGGTCTGAACTTGAACTTGGTAGTTATCTTTCCCGTCTGCACGTCTTCGCTTGCTACATTGTTGCACAAGGATTGGCATTATACTTCTGCGTACTCCGAAGTGCTACATACTAGCGGAAAGAGTAAGGGGTTTGGAAGTCTGACTTTGGTCCTTAATAATTCAAGTCCCTTAATGGATTGAAGGACTTCATCTGGAAAATAAGGGAGTTGTAGATGATCTCAAAAGGTTCCTTCCAGTTCTAAGTCACCCATGCTCTCCCTCCTACACCTGCCAACACAAAAGCTACCTCTTCTTTGTGGTTCCTTGTTGCCTAGATCCAGGACTGGTGACACAAAATTTTAACAGACTAGGAGAAAGAGACCCGAGTCACCTGTTCCACTTGGGGATGTTCAGGCTTGGTAGTACTTGCCTTCATGTGAGCTCAGCTGCAGAAGCTTCTCAGGCAATTCAGTTTGAATTGTCCAGGGAGGGAGGTGAAGGGGGAGAGGGCACTACAAGGACAGTGCATGTCAGGAGCTTTGCTCTTCCCACCTGCTGGTGGGCAGAGATCGGTCATAGGACTGTTTCATTTCCCCTCCCTTAGCATACAGTGCGAGCTTTGTTCTTTCCTCTTCATTGTAAATAGTTTTAGGCAAAATGATCCAGATGTCTCATATTTTAGGTTGAAGAGCTGGCCCTTCAATCAATTATTAGCTCCAGAGATGGGGAAAGGATGACCCATTCTTCACCTCTAACAGAGGAACCAGAAAATGTAAGCATAAGCAAATGTGGGACTGTGGAAAAAACTGAAATTCAGAGTTAATGGTATAATTTTCTGCCTTTTGGTAATAAAAAATCAATATAAAATCACATTTTTGAGACTGAGGGACTTTAGAAAGTTATGAAGAATTTCATTAACTGCTTAGGTTAATAAACCAGTTAGTTTTTAATTTGCTTTTAGTCATTGCACAAACTCAGTCTTTACCATTTTTCTGATTGCTTACTCCCCTCTGTTCTTCTGTCATCACAGTTATTCTAATAATTCCAGACATAATGTTGTGGAAGAATATAATTTGTCATGTATCAAAGCTGTTGCCACTTTGGGAATGTCACATACACATTGTAATAAACATGCTAGAAAGAGTGACCAGACTCAGTAACTTCGAGGAGTTAATTTCTATGGATACCTTAGATACCAAGCCATCCTTTGGATAGCAATATAGTTTAGCTTCAGGATGGGACAGAAACGGACCCTCTCCCATCAAATGACCTGAGATAATCATTCAGCAAGCATTTATTAAACAGTACATAAGTACTAGGCCCTGGGACATTTTGCTGGAATCATCTGTTTCTTCTTTCATAAAAGATATGTGTTTAATAAATCTCAAATCATTCAGAAATAAGGCTCACGAGCCTTAGTCTGCCTCCTGTCATATAACCTACCGAAACTTATGTTTGTTATTAACTATTAACTAAAACATTTAATCTGAAGGTATTTGAGGAAATGTAGGGATGTGATTATACTCTGTGAATCTGATTCTTCAGTGTCTTAAAGATAGAGATGAGAAAAAAGTCTAGTTTTAAGACCTGGCATTTTTTTAAGTGTTTGGTTTTTTTAAAAAAAAAAAATATTAATGTGATCTCTGGCACATCAGCTCTTGGTGCAGGTAGACAATGAAACTTCCATCAATCAAACTGAATTGCAGCTAAGCACAAGAAACCGTGCTCAAGAAGAAGAGGAGGAGGAAGAGGAAGAGGAAGAATCCGATTCCTAAAGGAGAAAGGCAAAAATCAGAATTATTTATCTAAATTAACTTTAAGATTCATGAACTTTCTCTGTTCATAGAAACCATTCCATGGCCTATTAACAGGGAATGAAGAACTCTCAGAAAAATGCACTATTAAAATGACACTGTAGCCCACTGAAGCTTAGTGTTGAGTTAAAACAAAAACTGTCTGCAGGTAGGAAATTCAGGGATCTACATTTTACCATTGGAAAAAAAGGTCAAGTTCATATAAGTAAGTTATATTAGATACGTGTACATTCTACAGATAAAACTCCATGTGACGTTCTATTGAATTATTCATGTATTTGCAACCAGAAAAGTTTAAATGTTAGCCAGCCTTTCATATTGTTCTAACATGTAAAGACATACTATTAAACTCCCTTATGCACAGAGTAAGGCCATGTTCTAAGTTCTAAAATCTAGAAGATGGAAAGGGGAAGAAAAGGTATAATGGGATTCAGCTTCTCATATAAAAAGCATAAGCTCTTTAAATGCCACTCTGAGGAACACAGAGTACACGATATGCTGCTTGGTGTGGTTGTGAGCATATCTTAGTTTGAATTACCACACTGTGGGGTAAAATGTGGTCAGAGTAAATTTTAGGTAGAAAATGCTGTCTCCAGATACCAAAGAAGAGCCAAACCATGTTCTTGTAGAATACATATTATAATAATAAAATTTAATTGTTTTAAAAATTACTTTTGTATTTAAGAAAATGTGCCATTTTTAAAAAATGTTTTAGGATACACTTGAGTGGATTTGTTTTTACAATAAAAAGAAAATGGCTAAAGAAATAAGGCATGTAAAAACTTCTCATTTGTGGTCAAGATTCATTTCTGTGCTTTTTCTTCTCACTTAGGATACAGTTAATTTAGTTGTTCAAATTTGCACAGCACAAGTAACAAAACATAGCAGCCCCAAACACAGAAAAACCACAGGCATTTTTGTGCAGTTTTTCAACTGTTCCCAAAACGACTATGTATACAGTTGTAAAATCTAAGTCTTCATTAAACAAGAAACCCCTCTCATAGGAATCAGAAACTGAACCAAACATGTTTCTTTGAAAACATTATCTAATGTTAAATTTTAAAAGTTATTTTCTATTCACTTTAGTCAGAACAGAAAAAAGTTTTGAATGAATTCTAAATATTGGGAACCCAAACTAGGAAGACTGCATCAGAGAAGTGCTTGAGGGTATAAATATTCTTAGTTGCACTAAGATAGGGTATGACTAGAGAAAACTAAACTTAATCAGGGCCGAAACTCATCTTGATCGGTGCTTCAGTGATTGCTGCCAGTGAAAGTAATCAAGGATTTATGATATAAATTATTGCCACTATGAAACCTGAAAACTGACCAGAATATTTAAGTCAATTCATTGATGTAGTGTTACACCTATAAAAAACTATTTTTCATTTTCTAAAATGTAGCAAGAAATTTAAACCATGAACATATGTCCTTTTTTTAATAGGATCACAAAAATCTCATTCAAGTTCTCGCTCTAGCATCTAGTAGGTCAGGGATCAGTGTACCAGAAGGTATTTCCCAGATTGTTTTTCATCTGATACGGCAGAAATCCCCTTTGTCAAACGTTTTCATTGGCTGCGCAGTTTTACTCTAATGGAGAAAAATTTAAAAATGAGGGAGGAAGTTCAGGCAATGTCTTACCATGCAGTCAAAACCCAAACTTAACCATTGAAAGAATCATTAAAAACCTCAGAAGGAATAAATTGCCAGGAATGTAGAAATCATTCGTCTTTTGGTGACTTACTGAGAGCTATAATATAAAATTCAGCTTGTTCCCCTGTGAAGAGCGTTAGCACATTACTGAAAGTATATACAACCTCTTACCCCTTAGTGCCATGAGCATGATGTTTTTAAGAGGTCAATTCTCACATTTTTATATGACAAAAGTGCTGTAAAAGTCCGTCCTACTGATGCCAGTAAATGAGAAAAGGTTTTCATTAGTCATTTCAAAAATATCTCATTCCTTAAGTTGGTAGTTCCAAATAAATGGTGGGATGGGAATAAGGAGCAGGTGAGGAAGGCTATGCTGTATTCTTAAACATGTATCTGAGTGTTCTAGAGCTACGGTTTTCATATAATTAGAAAATAACAAAGAGATACAAGTCCGAAGAGCCACTATACATAAACACCTGCACCCTGAAGACACTGATAAATTCTAGAAGATAAAAGAATGCTCCAGCTATCTGTTATAGCCACTCAAACACACGTGTTATACTGGGGAGGGGAATGGGAAGAGAAGACTGAAGAGCTAGGTTCCCAAGGCTCAAGCAGATTTGTCTTGAGATTTTTTTCCCCCGGCCATTATTTACTTTTGAAAAGAAATGAGTGGGTGTCCAATTGACTGGGACAACAAGGAAAATAACAAACACTGGATGGGATACAGGAAGACAGGTACACTGATGCACTGCTGATGGAGCTATGAACTGGAACAGTACACACCCTTTGACTCTGTGATTCACTAAGTCTGTAGCCAAAAGAGACCAAGGAAAGAAGGACCCATGTGTACAAAATATTTACAGTGGCTCTTTTTGTGGTGGCCAAGAACTGGGAACTATGAGATGCCTAGAAACTGGGGAATGGCTGAACAACGTATGCTATGTGACTGTGATGGAACGCTGCTGTAACAAATGATGAAGCTGAGGGTTTCAGGAAAACCTGGGGAGATTCATACGGACTGATGTAACATGAAGTGTGCAGAAGAACCAGGAAAACAGCATATACAGGAACAACCATTGGAATCAACTCCGAAAGACAGTAAATAATCAACATAACTAACCAACTGCAACTTCAAAGGACTCATGATGAAACATTCTATCCACCCAGACAGAGTTGATAAGAGTGCAGACAAGTGCATTTTCTTCTTTTTTTTGGTACATGAATAATGTGGGAATTTGACTATACGTATTTGTAATAGATTTTGGTTTTTCTTGCCTTGAAAAGGCAAGGTGGGGAGGGGAGAAGAATGTGAAAGTGAAAATAAAGTTGAACTGAATTAAAAAGAAAAGTGGGCAGGAAGGACAAATAAGGTCCTTTCATATTTCAAGAGGAAAGCTATTGGAAGCTGCTTATTTATAGATAAGGGTGCATGGTAGGAGAGATTTTGAACACTGCTGCAATCATTTTTGATGTGGCTTCTAGAAGCACAAAACGACAGGAAGGCACCCAAAGCAGCAAGTTGCAAGCTGTTTCTTGGTCCAACACTTCCTTGCAACGCTTCCTATTTTCACCTACCTTCCCACATAAAACGGCTCAGCTAGGTTTAAGAAACGAAAATGATCATTTTCCTGTCGAATGATAAAAACACAGAAATCACTACTTTTCAACTCTTCTTTTAAACTTGATGATATATTTATTAGAATAGGAGATTAGATTTGTTAAACATTCGAAAATAAAATGGTTAAAAGGATCTCCATACAATTTTTAGGCACTATACACACAGTTGTCTTACAATATATTCTGTAATTGGATTAGGAGGAAGATAAATCTGATGAACTTTAATGACTTGATCCATTGGTGACATTCGAAAAAAAACCCCACTATTTTAGAAATGCCAGTCAAAAATTAAGAGACATACGCCACCAAACAACTCTGAATATTCTACAGAGAATATTTTAAAAATAAATACAGAAATATAGCCACAAGTCTCTAAGTCCTCACAGCAGACTGACAAAGCCCTGGCTATTATGGCAGTGCGGGGCTCTGACTTGATTTAGGGGAAAACAGCTGGATTCTACACAGAAAGCAAAAAGATTACAACACCGTGACATCCACTTTCTAATGCTTGTTTTCATAGCAGCAAAAGCATGCTTCCCATGCACTGCTTGTGAAGGACATCTCAAGGCTCCTCCCTTCCACTTTCAGGAAAAGAGGGTAAAAAGCCTTGAGAGAATGAAGTACCAAGTGTCAAAAGATCACCCCCTCCCCTCCCAAAAAAAATCACAAGGTCAGCCAGCTAAGGCTGAAAGAGCAGTGATGCAAAGAATATCCACTGTCATCAAAATGTCACTAACTCAACATTGCACACTTTTGGGGATCATTAGCACAAACAAGAAGCCCCCAATGCAAAGCCAATTCCAAGAGAGTAATCATAATTAAAAAAACAAAACAGAATTTGGCACATGCTATATGTTCTTCATCCTTCTTCACAGGGTAAAGCACATCTGAACAGAGAAAGCATGAGAAATAGGACCTAAGGTAGCATCATTTTGCACAACAGGGTAAGGGAGTTGCCTTTCTCCAGCTTCCCACAGAAACACGTTAGACACCAGCAGCATGAGTTGGTGTGCTAGGCTGGTTAAGGCCTATGGTGGAGCAAAGCCAGCCTGCAAAATCGACTTCTTCGGCATCAGATCTCTTGATAAAAGCGTGAACCTGTATGTGAGAAAATGTGGAGAAGAAGCAACATTAGGTCAGCACTGAAAGTTCAGGTTTGGTATGTGTGAAAACATATGCATTATCTCTTTTTGATACAGTAAAGACATGGAAATCAAGGGGGTATCTGTGAATTGGAGAATGGCTCAACCGATTACGGTGTATGAACATACTGAAGAATTTCTGTACCACGATAAATGATGAAAGGTATGGTTTCTGAGAAATCTGGGAAGACTTACAGAAACTAATGCAGAGTAAAGTGAACAGAGCCAGAACAATTTATTCCATAACATTGTAAAGACAAACAGTTATGATCAATGTAATGAACTATCATGATTCTAAAGCAGTAATAATAAAGCATGCTGCCCATTTCCTGATAAAGTGGTGGACTCAAGTTGCATAGTAAGACATTTCGTTTTTGGACATGGAAATGTGAGGATTTGTTTTGTGTAACTATGGACATATGTTACAAATATTTTTTCCTTCTTTTTATTTAAAGAGATCTTTATTAAAGGGGGGATGAAAAGAGGAGGTCTAGGGAACTCTCCGAAATGGGAACAGAAATTACAGACAAGCAGGACAGTTTTAAAAGGTTCATATCTGAATCAATTATATACCTTAAAAGAAAAGTAAACTCTATGTAACAAAGATTGACAATTTCCTATATAATCCTCTCCTATCCTGTAAGGTATATAGAAATGTGTCATTTTATTTGGTACTTATTAAGTTCAGAATAAGAAAAATTATTTTTATCAAGAAGAATAAAATTCAAAAGGAATACAACAGTTAAGATGATAAATTGAGCTTTTTCAAGCTTACTGGGTCTCCCACCCACTGCTACTCGTTGAGAATTGGCTCAGGAAAGTGAAGGAAGATGACTATGGCTATGAATGGACTAATATACATGCTACAAAACTCCCCACCATCACAGGAAGTAGATGAGACCATCTTTCAGGTCAACAACCTTTTTTCCCCTTCAATACTGCCTTTAATTTAATTTGGATTCTACCTGCCCTGGCCCTACCCTTCCTTAGGGGTAATAACAGTATTAGTGAGAAATCTACTAAGATTTTACTTACCATAAGCTGCTTCAAATCAGCTCTTTCTGCTGGGTTTTTTATTAGGCTTAAAAGAAGAGCAAATGAAAATTATTTCTCTTTGAAGGTAAAAAAAGTTACCAGTCTCTATAAAATTAACCCCCAAAGAATAAATTATTAAGCTCAATATAATGTGCAGTGTGATTACCTTATACAAGTCTTATAACCCATGACTTACATAAACCCAGAAGCCCATGGGAGAATAAACCAGAGGGGAAACAGGCTATGGCGCGTTACCACCGAAAAAGCCAAATCTTGAAATCTTACAGAGGAATATAGTCCAATACTAAAAACCAAACTCTTTAGAATACTTTCTAAGAATAAGAAGCCAACTTACCATTTATTCACAAAATCTTGAAATTCCAGACTAAAGACTCCACTGGGCAACTTTGGAGGAGGCTGAAAGACAGGATACAACATCAGACCTAACTCTCCAGAGTGGTCACTGAACCCTCCCACAGGCTGGTCCTTAGTAAATTATCTCTTCTATCCCTCTGCCTTAGGGAAGGCTTACCCCAGAGCTATTAACAAAGGTAGGACACAGTTCAGTCTCCCTGGTGTGATGACACCAAGATAGTCCATCTTGTTGGAATCAGGTACCCCACTGCACATACTTGGTGGGAAGATGTTTAGCAGTATAATTAATGGTGATTTTGACCTAATTTGCTAATCAGTGACAGGAGGGAAGCTAGATCATCTTTAACAGTTCTAACCATATATAAGAAAAAAAGTTTCCTAAAAATATGTGTCTACATGGGAAGGGGACGTAGTTATCGTAAACAAAAAAAGCCACCACACATTAATTCTATGAGGGGAATGGTTTAGAAGAATGTTCCTCAAACACTCTAGGAAAGGGGTCCTTACAAGGAAAGCTTTTTCTGATCTCCAGGAAGATCATCATGTTCAGACGATCTTGGCCCGCTAGTATTTTTAGGAACGACCAAACTGAGGCAAGGATTTTACAATCTCTTACAATCTCATCAGCAAGGAGGCCTAGAATTTTATTATCAGAGATAACAACGTATGAGCTAGGCCATTTCTCCCTATCCCTATTTCTTCCCTACCAAGGAAAGGAAGACTTTTTCAAATTCCCTAAAATTATCCTAGTTACATCCAATCAACTCCCACAATCTGGCCCCAACCTGCCTTTCAATCTTCTCTCTCACAATTTCTATGGCCAGACAGGTCCACGCTGCTCTTTACTATTCGCTAAGATGCCTTTCCCTCCCTTTTCTTCTACCAAATTCATTACCTGACTATCCTTCAAAGTCTAGCTCAGGGATGGGGAACCTTTGGCCTCCAGGCCTTCTAGGTCCTAGGCTGGGTGTAACCTTTTGACTGAGTCCAAGTTTTACAGAACAAATCCTTTTATTAAGGGGATTTGTTCTCTGAAGTTTGGATTCAGTCAAAGGGCCATACCTAAGGATCTAGAGGACCACATATGGCCTTTGGATACAGGTTTCCCTCCCCTGGTGGCTCAAGTGCCACTTATTCTCTGGAGTCTTCTCCACCTTCTCCTGAAGTGCTCCCTCTCTCCTGTGAACCATTCATTTGCCACTTTCCATACATACTAAATAACTACAATAATCTTACTCTGATGTCTCACTGTAGCATGCAAGTGACCTGGGCTGTCTAAGGTTATGCCAGAATACATGCTGTCAGAGTCAGTACAGACACAGCAATGGAACCAGTTTAAATATGGATGCTCCATCATGAGATAATAACTATTTGGTCACGGCAACAGACAAGATGGACAAAAACGCAAAATGCCTGTGGTGATAATGAGAGAGTGGTGGGAAAAAGGAAGCAGAGGTCGCTAAGGATCACTAAGTACAAACAGGAAGCTGCTGATAACAGTCTTTGTCTAATGCTCAGTATGGAGTGTGGGTTACTAGCTAGAGTGTCAGACTTGGGAGTCAGAAGACTTCCATCTGAACCTAGACCCACTCTCAGAAGCTGTGACCCTGGGGCTCAGTGTCCTCATTTGTAAAGGACCCAGACTCTCGTTCTAACTTCCCTGTCAGCTCTAAATCTACGATCCTGCAGTGGCATGTCAACACACTACTGCACAAATGGGACGACATCCCACATGAACACTCTCATTATGAAAGAAACCAGAAGAGAGAAAGGAGATGAAGCTGCTAAATGAGAGGAAAGCTTACATGTTCTCTTTGGAAAAGTGACGAAAAAAATTGGTTTCATTATGTGGACAAAGGCAACAAACACTCAGTCACTTCACCTGGTAGGGCTCACAATGAACGTAAGAAAACAATATCACCATGAAGATTAATTGCAGGTTACAAATGATTGTGGATCTGTTTCAAGGGATGAAGAAGCACAGAAATTCCACAGAGTATTTGACCAGATCATTCAAGTTAAGTAAATACATATATTTTATCTTTAATTTGAAAATGGGAATGGCTGTGGTAGGACAGAGAGGAGGAGAAAAAGATAAGGGTGGGAATCACAGCAGACATTATCATAGTTAGGAAGAAGTGTATGATTCAGGCTAAGGGTTAACCAGGCCCTTTGTTTTCATCCTTTTCTCCCTTCTATATTACCTAACTTTTGGTCATTTAATTGCTTGTTAGCACTTCTGCCAGGAGAAAAAAGGATATGAAATGTTACACATGCTCAACAAACATAAGGTATTTACAGTAAAAGGTATTTACAGTAAAACATCTAGTGACAAAATGCACAGTGAGCTAGGGGGATGGAGATCATATAGTGAATTTTAACCCTCAGCAAAGTAAAGTAGAAAATGGTTTTGATTTCTTATTGCTAAAAACATCTCTAAGACTGATGCGAATGTCCACTGTCAGTGTAGCCCAGTGACTGATATGTGTCTTGAAAGAGGCATCCCCACCACTGCCCAGGCCTGTGGGGAAGTAAGGCATTAGGCTGAAGAGGCACTGGCCTGGGACACACCCAGAGAGTTGTTTTCTGAGAGAAGTGATTATTTCTCTCTCATATTAATAATCAATTATTGAATTAGGTCCAAGATTTTTTCAGAAGCCTATTCAGTCTTTGAAGGACATGGCTTATCATAAGACTATATTAATTATCTTAACTATCTTGTTCAGACCCCACCCAGGTGGAGAGGCCCACAGTGCTCGGCTCCATCTGGGTGGAGGTAATTTCTTTCAATAAATTGCCCAAGGCAGAGGGTGGTTTGGAAGTAGATGACGTGATCAAAGTCACGGCCCTTAGCACCTCATTAGAACAGATCCAACTCTGATTATAATATTCATTCTTTCTCATTATTTGTTAACTAGTCAGAGTTAAGTGCCACCTGAGGAATGCCCACCCTTCTAAGTGCATATAAGCACAGAATGAATTGCATGAGGGGTCTTGGGCATTAGAAGGTGTCACTGACACCTTTTATTAATAATATCCTAATATTATTAATAAAGAAACCATGACTCAAACTTCTTAAACATCCCATTTCTAAATAAAGTTACTGATACCAACTTATTCCCTTCTAATTTATCTCTTTCCAAAGTTTAGCACAACTTAATCAGCAGTTTTAGCTGGGCAAGAGTTCTGTATAACTGAATTTTCACTGTATTACTACTTTTTTTTTAAAGTATCATCCTTGTGAAAAATCACATCAGACTGGTAAGAGTTCACTGGGACCTGAAAGGAGGAAAGGTTGAAGAACAAAGGTAAAGGAGGGTTTGGGATTCTCCAAAGAATTCAGTTATCCACAGTCCATACCCACCCCGATTAGCACAGCTCATGAATTTCATTTCTTGAGCCTCAGGGGTGGGGAAACTGAGGCCAAGAGGTCCTCAAGTGACCCCTTTTGACTGAATCCAAACTTCAGAGAACAAATCCCCTTAATAAAAGGATTTCCTGTGTAAAATTTGGATTCAATCAAAAGGCCACACGCACCCAAAGCCCTAGAAGGCCACATGATTCTCACCCTAACCATAAATGACCTCGAGGCTGCAGGCTCCCTACCCTATCCTTCACATATGGGGAACAGGATGGCCCTGATCTAATCAGCAGCTAAAGGATCAGAAGATTATATGATGAGACTGAAAGCTGAAACACTAGTGCTTTAGGTTGTTTCCCCCATTTGTCACCCACTTCCCTTGAATGCCTATCATGTGCCAGTACCAGATGGGACAGGAGTTTGGGAGGGAATCAATGCTGTCATGGTGACAGATCAGTTCAAAACCACTATAGACTCAGAGTCAGAAGATAGAATCACAGAGTAAATGCATTTTAATGTGTATCTACAGCATCTCCCTCCACTGGACAGAAATCATTAATTCGAGCTCCTTGGAATCTGGTGGTGGAATGAGATATTGTCCAATTGCCAAATCTACCAAAGAAAGCCCCATGCTTTAGTTAGGGGCAGTCAAGTAGTACAGCGGATAGATAATGCAAGGCCTGAAGTCAAGAAAGACCTGAGTTCAAATCTGGCCTCAGATACACAGTAGCTACATGACCCCAAGTAAAGCACTTAACCCTATGTGCCTCAGTTTCCTCATTTGTAAAATGAGCTGGAAAAAGGAAATGGCAAACCACTCCAGTATCTTTGCCAAGAAAACCCCAAATGCAGTCACAAAGAGTCAGACAGGACCCAAACAACTGAACGACAACAAAAATGGCTAGACACAAAGTTCAGGCCATGATGAAATACAGTGTCACTGCAACGACCGCATGATTACTGGTCAGTAAAGACTAAAGCAGATGAATACATCCAAACGGAGGTTGGGGGTAAAACCCAGCACAGAAAGGCAGGTGTACAGAGCAAAGCTCAGTCATTACCAACTGTCTCTTGTGTCCAGGGGAGGAAAGAATAGCCAAAATTACAAAAGAAACCACTGACCAGTGATTCTAGGTGCAAGTTCCCTTTCATCCAGGGTAGCCAGAGCTTCTGCATAAAGTTTAAATTCTCACTGACATGTTAGGCCTTCATAATCAGGCCCCATTCTAACTATCCTGTCTTTATGGAGCACTTCTGGATGTCCTCCTGGAGGCTGGTGGGGCAGTGCTGAGCACAACTGGGCTTTTACTTTTGGCTCTGCTGTGTGGCCTGCAGAACCACACTGGGAATCTCTAGAGTCCACTCCAGATGATCTATGGTTTATAAGACACTACCATTATTGACTAGAGATGTTCTATAGGTTTCTTATCTGGAAAGAATTCTAGAATTATCGCCAAAGAGTCTAATTACTTCCAAAATAATTATTCAAGAACCAAGTCAAGACTGCTGAGCAGAACTTCAGCCTGCCCCAGACATCAACAACTCAGTATTTACCTAGTAGTTATTTTGTCCACTGCTCCCACTTCCCCAAACCCCAAGACTTGGGAAATCATGCTATATTTACCTCATTGACTATGTAATCCAGCAGCTCAAAAATCGCCATAGGTGGTCGGCTATCCATTCCATAAGCTGCAAATTTTAGAAAGAGAAAAGTGGGTTTATCAGATGAAGTCACTTATCTCCCTGGGTAATGTCCCCCTTGATAATAAAGACAAAAGCAAAGATTACAATACAGAACATACCTGTCTCAAGGAAAGGATGTTGTCAAGGCAAAAATATGAAGGGGAAAGAACATGGGGGGTGACAGGATGGCACTCGGAGTGGAGAAAGAGCTTTCTATGTAATAGGGGGAAAGACTATTTAGTGGACTGAAGATATCATGGGACAACAGTCCTCCCTAGTTCTCAAACAGAATACTTCTCTTCTTATCCAGGATCGCTCTCATCAGATGGTAGGACTCACAGCCACTTCTACTTCCAAGGTCAGAGAAACTAGCCTCAACTGTGACCTTTTTATGCCCTTCTAGCCACATGTAGGCTCCTGTGGGGTACATGAAGGACTACTCTCATGAAGACAGAGATTATGTCAATTCCATCAGACTGGGAGATCTCTCTACAGCCCTGGGATTTGTCCCTGCTCTGTCAAAAAGTAAATGAAGAAGTTTCTGATAGGCCAGAACCTTCCTTAATATCAGGTCCATTTGTGACCTAACTCAAATTCAGTGTTCTTTGCTTTGCCACATTACCTCATGTTCTCATAAATAAAGGGACTGGAATAGATGTCCTTCTAGGTCCCTTCCAGCTCTATGATCCTATGATCCTTAGCCTGTCACTGCCGATAGACTTGATGTGATATGAATATAACATTTATTTTTGTCTCTCAGTGACTGCAATGACATCTAGTACATAATAAACATTTAGTATGTCTGCTGAGTTGTCGGAATGAAGCCAAAGCCAGTCAGAGATTCCCTAATTCCAAGCAGCTATTTCTGGGAAACTTACAGCTGAGAGGCCTCCCAGGAGTTCTTGGCCTTGGTGACGTCTCAGGAGCATCTCCCTCCATTGGACAGCCAAACATCAGTTCTAGCTCCTTGGAATCTGGTGGTGGAATGGGATATCGTCCAATTGCCATCTCCACCAAAGAAAGCCCCATGCTCCAGATGTCTGACTGCACTGAGTAGTGAGTTCCCTGGAGTCTTTCTGGCTGTATTAGAGGGGAGACAGAGAAACATCATTGTCATCGTGAATAATAACATTAATAATTTTATGAAATATCCTAGTCCTAGTGAGGGAAGTGCTAACCCCAGAGACCAAAGATCTACATTCCCACTACCCCTACTCTCCTCTCTATAGCCAAGTATTTGACCTTTGGTTTTTATCTTTTAAAACTTCCCAGTCCCAGGTCAGGGAAGAGAGCTTACTTAAACAAGAAAGGCACACACGTTTCTGTAACCAAGTAAAAGGTCCTTCTCTGCTGCTACCCATTGATGTATCCTGTTCTGTTCCTCCTTTAATGATCTTCAACATTCTAACCTGGCTGTCTTCTCAAACTGAAACACTCTGCTCTCCTAATCCTGATTGGTCTCCCCAACTCTGGTTCATTACTCTCCCTAACCTCACTGTTCTGATTTGCTCCACTTTGGCTCAGCTGACCAGCAGAACATCAGTTACCTGCCAGATGTGTACCTTGACCATGGCCTCCCTAGTCCTGCACACCCACCTTGCCCTTATAACACCTCTTTGCCAATGGCCACACCATCTTAAAAGGTTAGAGTTATTATGAAAAGAGTCACGCTGCCTGGCTTTTTCAGATGTGTTTGGGTCTCAGAAGTGACAAAGTTCACAAAAATTCACTAGAGGGGCAGTGCATTGCACTGGAAGAAAGGCTAGACGAGGCTGAATGAGTCAGGTTCTAGATCAGCTCCTCCGTGGACTTGCTGTGTGAAGCTAGGAAAGTCACTTTCTAACATCTCTGAATCCTGGCTTCCTCACTGGTAAAATAGGGTTTAACATCTGCCCGACTAAATTCACAGGACTGCAGAAAGAAGTAACACACTAGAGCCCTCCCTCCCCTAAGAGAATGCAAGTTCCTTCAGGGCACTGTCACTGTCTCTGCATCTTCAGCATTTAATACAATGCTCACTGAGGTACCTGGGAAGGCCCTTTAAAAGAACACACCACCAGGAGGCAGTGTGGCACAGTAGAAAGCACTAGACCTGAGTCAGGAGACTTGATTTCAAATCCTGCCTCAAAACCCTTAAACAGCTCTATCATCAGGAAGTCCCTTTAACTTCTCTGAACCTCACTTTCTTTCCTGTATAATGGGAATAAATAACACTTGAAATACATAGGTGATAGGGATATTGTGAAGGAAGCACTCTGCAAGCCTTTATATGCTATTACATAAGCACACAAATTAAAAATGAAGTTTTTAAATCCCAGAAAATAATTTTGCATTTTGACAACAAATTATCTTTTTGCATCAGGTCCCTCACAATTCCTGTATGGTATTAGCTATTCAGAGACTAAGCAAATAACCATGAAAATAATGTCATCAAGTAAAAGATAAAAAAATGGTTCAACACTTGGTCAGTAAGGTTTGAGGAACTACAGTAACACAAGTGAAGTGATGAAGGAGAGCAGTTGTGTGAGTGAAAAAGATCTGTAAGAGATGTTGTAGAGATCAAACCACAAGACTAGGCAAGTGGTTAGATATGTAGGAAGAGAGCAAGGTGCCAAGAACGACACAGAGGTTTGATACCTGGGTGGCTGGAAAGACTAGAGTGCTCTGCATAGTAAATCTGGGGGAAAAAACAATGAATTCCATTTGGGACTTTTGAGTTTCAGGTTCTAATAGGCCATCCAGGTAGAATGGTTACGTAAGACAGGAGTTCAGGAAAGAGACCTGGATTGGATATATAGATGTGGGAGTCATCTAAATAGAGTTAACAGAACACATGGACACTAATGAGGGGATCAAGTGAGACGCTAGAGAAAGAGCACACCCAGGACAGAACTGCAGGGTATACCCAGAATTAGTGTAAATGAAATAAGATCATGAATTAAGAAAAAAATAAAAATCCATTCCTATTAAAAAACACTAGAAAACAGAATAAATGGAGCTTTTCTTAAAATGGCAAGTACTAGCTATCTAAAACCAAAAGCAATACTGGAAAGCATCTACACCATACTTTCAAACCATGACATGGTTATGGAAAAAAGCCTTTCCAGTAAGATCAGAGGTGAAGCAAAGATATCCATTATCACCATTAATATTCCATGCTGCACTAAAAATGCTAGGTATAGCAATAAGACAGGAAAAAGAAACTGAAGGAATAAGCACATGCAAAATGATCACTTTTGGGCAGATAATATGATGGTATACTTAGAGAATCCTAGAGAGTGAACTAAAATGCTAGTTGAAGCAATTAACAAGTTCAGCCAAGTTGCAGCATAAAAAAATAAACTCATACAAATCATTATCATTTCTATATGTTACCAACAAAACCCAACAGGAAGAGATAGAAAGAGAAATTCCATTGAAAATAAATGCAAACAATGTAAAACAGTTGGGTGTCTACCTGCTAAGGAACACACAGGAATTATATGAACACACTTCATGCATATAAGGACAAATCTAAATAACCGGAGAAACACTAAATGCTCATGGATAGGCTGAGTCAATATAATAAAAATGATACTACCTAAATTAATTTACTTATTCCATGCCATACCAATTAAACTATAAAAGAATTACTTTATACAGATAGAAAAAAATCAGACAACTCATCCAGAGGAACAAAAGGTCAAGATGATCAATTAAAAAAATGTGAAGGAAGGGGGACTAGTAGTACCACATCTCAAAGTATATTAGAAAGTGGTAATCATCAAATAATTAGGTGCTAGACAAGAAACAGAATGGCTGATCAAGATGAGGTATACAATCTATAGAAGCAAATAAACATAACAGCTTGAAAAACCCAAAGATCAGAGCTTTGGGGAAAGATCTCACTATTTGACAAAAATTGCTGGAAAAATTATAAAATAACCTAGCAAAAACTAGATACAGACCCCAAGATAAGCTCAAAATGAGTACATGATTTGGATATAAAGCATGATATCATAACCAAATTAGGGAAGCATGGAAGAAACTACCTGTCAGCTCTATGGATAGAAGTGCTCATGACCAAACAAGAGATAGAGAGGTTCACAGGAGGTAAGATTGATCACTTTGATTCCATAAAATTAAAGTTTTTGCACAAACAAAACCAATGTATGTGCCAAAATTAGAAGCAGGAAATTAGGGGAAAAATTTTGTAGCAAATTTCTCTGATAAAGGTCTCATTTCTCAAATATATGGAGAACTGTGCAAAATTTATAAAAATAGGTATAATTCCTCAAAAAATGGTCAAATGATGTAAATAGGCAGTTTTCAGATAAAGAAATCAAAGCTGTCAATGGTCATATGGCAAATACACTAAATCACTAATAATTAGAGAACTACAGATTAAAACAACTCTGAAGTACCACCTCACATCCATCAGATGGCTCAGATGACAGAAAAGGAAAATGAATCAAGACACCAAGGCACTGCTGGTGGAGCTATGGACCTGTCCAATCATTCTGGAGAACAATGTGTCACTGTGCCCAAAGGCTATTAAACTGTGTCTACCTTTTGGCACAGCAACAGAGATCCAAGAAAAGGGAAAAGGACCCATATGTACAAAAATATTTAAAGCAACTCTTTTTGTGGTGGCAAAGAACTGAAAACTGAGGAGAAGCCCATCAACTGGGGAATGGTTGAACAAATGATGCTGTATGCATCTAATGGAATTCTACTGTGCTGTAAGGAATGATGAGGGGGGTAGTTTTAGAGCAATCTGGGCAGACTTTTATGAGATGAGCAGAAACAGGACATGTATACATTAACAGTATTATTTTAAAAGAAATCAACCATGAAAGATTTAGTAACTGTGGTCTGTATAATAATCCACTAGAATTTCAAAGGATCCATGATTTAAAATGCTCTCTATCCGTGTCCGGGTGGAGCACTTTTGAGGGATTCAGAATATATAATGAAGCATAGTTTTTACCTCCTTTCTTTCTCTTGCTTCCCCCTCCCACCCCCTGAATAAAGCTAATGTAGAAATGTTTTGTGTGACTTCATACGTATAATGGGGTGGGATAAGGGAGAAAATTTATACTGAAAATAAAAACATAACTTTTTTAAAAATATAAAAATTAGATGGAAAATATTTTAAATGTAATTGGGAAATGTTTGCAAAAAATAAAAATATGTTACAACATTAAAAATACCACTTGTTATATGGGATGATTTTCTGGGAGGGGGGAGGGGATACGGGAGAAACTGTGGGATGTAAAAAACAGGCAACATCAATAAAAACTTAGTTTTTTAAAAAAGAATCTATTAGGGAGAAATAAAAGGATTTCCTTCCTACAGTAAAAGGCCTAACAGAGATCAGAACCAGTCAGCATGGCTTCTGGCTGCTTCCTCTTCATGATGGCACAAAGGAGCAAGGTAACAGAAAATAAGGGATAGGGTAGACTTTAAGGAGCTGAAACTGGAACAAGGACAGGAAGAGAGCAGGTATGATGATCTGTAAAATGCAGGGGTGGAGGAATAAGGCTGGGAGCAGTTATGCATAAGGAGAGACTGAATTAGACTGTGATTAAATAATTCTCACCCAACTATAGTGGATGTTTATTCTGTTTCATTGTGCATTATAACAGCTTGTGTATTTCATGGATCTTAGAGCTATACCTAATGGAACACCTAACTCAAACAGAGATCCTCTTTGTACATGTGTTTTTTCATCTCATTCTTTCAAGTGTTTTCCCTGAGTATACTGCCAAGTCCCCAAAGGCAGCAATTGTGTGGAACCTTGCTCTATGGTCTCTTTGTAAAGCAGCAATCCTACCCCCCAAACCAAGAACTCCCAAAATCAAGGACACTCTCACTCAATACAGGGCTCTGGTTTCAAAGGGTGTGATCAGTTGCTGTTCCTGATGAAGAACCCTGGTGGGGCCAGAAGCCTAGACAAATTAACCAGCCGTCCATACCGACATATAGGACCTTGTGCCCACGAAAGAGTTAGCCATGGAATCAATCAGCTGCCCACTGACGCCAAAGTCACAAAGCTTGATTTCACCACGTGAGTTCACCAAGATGTTGGACGGCTTGACATCTATGGGGGAAAAAGAGAAAACTAGAAATATAATAGTGAAGAAGCCAGACCATTCCAAGGTGACCACCACTGCTCAAAGGACTCCAGACTCTCAAGGACCTCGGTGGCATTCCTAAAATCAACTGTCAGAAACAAAAATGAATATTCTGTGTTACCCTCCCCCAGTTAGTCTTTCAGCAGAAACTTCTGAGAAATAAGATAAGAATCCTTTGTTTTTATAGCTCTGTTGAGAAGTCTGACTCAAGGTTGAAAGACCTAAAGGAAGGAATCCATTAATTCTAGCAGAAACATGTCTACCAGCTTTGTTTTTAAAAGCATTACCGTTAATGAGATAAAGTATCTGTTGTTTTTTTGAAAAATATGACGGAGACTATTTTCTCTTTTGTTATATTTTGTTTTGCTTCTTCTCATGGTTTCTCCATTCCTTTTAATTCTTCTATGAAACATAACTAATGTGAAAATGTGTTTAATAAGAATGTGTGTGTAGAACCCATAGGAGAGTGCATGCTGTCTCAGGGAGAGAGGAGGGAGGAGAAAATTTAAGACTTATGGAAGTGATTGTTGAAAATTGAAAACAAATAAATTAACTTTTTAAAAAAAGACTGCCTTGAAAAAAAAAAAGAAATAAAAATATGAAGAAAAAAATCAACCAGACTGCCTGACCTTTTCTTCACTGTTTTTACTGGGATAGCCCTTTCTCACTTGTCAAAGCCCCTTTTACATTTATGTCATTCAGTCAAGGCAGGCAGAGTGTTATCCTAGCTCTTGGCTCGCCTCAGGCTTCCCTATGTCCCACCATGCTACTGAAAGCCAAGGAGCGCAATAAATATGCCCAGACTAGTCTGTTTTACATGGGACCAGAGAGTAAGCTCCACATACAGGGTGTCTCAAATGTCTTAGTACAATTTTAAGCTGAAATAGTTTAAATATCTACCTGCATGTGGCACCTATGGTTTTATTATATCTCCCATACTCCCAACATCTACGTCTTGCTTCAACATCTAGGATGTGAAGCAGCGTTAATTTTGCAATGAGTCAAAAAGGAAAACAAGAACCCTGGTTAACCAAGTATATGGAATCTACTCAGTAGAAACACCGACAATATACATACATCATCCAGGCCTAAGAAATCACAAAATCAAATCTCACTTCTAGTGCATAACTACCAGTTAACTCTACTAGAAAGCAGATCAATTTGGGTGATACAAAAGAAATATGAAGACTGTGGAGGATCCTCCAGGTGGTAATCTAGTTGGAAAGATAGGAGAAGTGTTAAATAATGGGATGTTGACTCAGTACAAGAAGTATTCAGAGAAGAGAGAGGGGTTGGGCTGGATCAGTAGGAAAGACTTCTTAGGGAGCTAAGATTTGAGTCAGACTTTGAAGCAGACGTTCTTAACCTTTTTCATGCCATGGCCCCTGTGGCTGTGTAATCAAGCCTAGGGACAGACCCTTTCTAACAATGTTTTCAATGCATAAAATAAAATACAAAGGCTTACAAAGTAAACCAGTTGTAGTGAAATATAGTTATAAATAGTTTTTAAAACACAAGCTCATGGACTGACGTAATAAAAACCTCAGAAGGAGGAACAGAATTTACATTTTATGGATGCCTTTTGTTTTTCCTATCACAGTAGATTCTGCTATGTACCCCTCTCCACCGTTTTATCCCGAGAGGAAACAAAGAAGTATACTATTATGCAAAACCAATCTACCCAAAGGGATGGCATGCATATGCAACATCCCATACCTGGAGTTCACCAGCCTCTAGGACAAAAGGAACAAAGAACATTGATTACATCTCCGGTGAGGTCTACACTGGTGGGCATTATAGCTCTACAACACTTAGTTTCACTTTTATTTACATGTTCCATCCCTGACCCCAAGGAACTTATATTCCATCAGGAAGGAGCACTCACGTCGGGGGGAAAACAGTGAGACCGTCTCAAAGTGTGTAACTTAGACACAAGCAGGAGATAAGGTGGTACAGATAAGATAGGAACAGACTATGGAGCCTGGCGTGCCAGGCAAGGTAGGTTAGATTTGAAACAGTAAGCAATAGAGAAGCCTTTTCCAATGGTCTTTCGGTGGCTCTTTTCTCTCTCTTCTCTCTCCCTTGGCAGTCTCACTTGCTCGCATACACTGTAGTTACTCCTGAGGAGGACAAGCTTCCCACGTCTTTATCTCCAGTCCAGGCCTTACTTTTGAGATCCTAACACGTTTCCCATTGCCTGCAGGGCAGCTGTCCCACCAGAATCTCAAACTCCCCATTTCTAAAGTGAGTTCATTATCTTTCTTCTGAAACCAGCTACTCCTGTCGGTTTCACTTCTATTCACTTAATCTGCCACGTCTGAAACCCTGTACTTCTCTGATTCTTCACTTGTCTCTCACCTCTCACATTCACTTACCAAACCCTACTGATCCTACCCTGGAATCACATCTCACATCTGTGGCTCTGTCCCTGTCTCTCTCTCTCTAAATACTTGATAAATACTTAATAAAATGCAAGGATACTGCCTTTCTCCTCAGTCACCTGAGCTATGGAAAGTAATACATGAAACAATTAGAAGATACTGCAAAACAGTATGTAACCAAGTATCAAACTGCATAGTGAAACTATACAATTCTCCCTTGTATATTAATAAATAAAAATTAGCATCCTTTACAGCAGGGTAAAGGTTGTTCACAAGGGTGTATATAAGTCACATGGTAAAAAGGAAGTCTCCACTGCCAACCATATCTCCTCTGCCTATACCTTTTTTCTTGATAAATTAAATCTGACTCATAGCTAACTATTACCTCTAAGCTGATGACCTCAAATGTATTATATCTGACCTTGGTCTACATATAGTAGAGATCTAGTTGAATACTCCATCATTTCAAACAAAAACTTATCAGACAAAGCCAAATTACTCACTATAAAAATGTTAAAACAGGAAGGAACCTTAGAGATTACTTAGTCTAATCTTCTTATTTTACAGATGAGGAAAATGAGGTCCACAAGGGGCAAGGCATTTGCCCATGGTCAGTTTAGATGGTTAGTGGCAGTGCTAGGACTGGGTCATCCCAACTTCCAGATTCCCAGTTCAATGCTCCCCACACCAACTTTCCCCTGTGAAGGTTGCCACAATTCTCTCATCTAGGCTTGAAACTTTAAATTATCTTTGACACATTCTTCTTTCTTATCCTTTATAACCTATACCTAATAACCCAATCCTATCAAATCTATCTGGTGCTACTTCAAGTTTTCAACAGCTCACTACTTAGATATGTCAATCAGCCTCTAACTTGGTCCTTTCCCCACACTGGCTCAATCTATCCCATACACTACTAACATAGTAATCTTCCCAAAATATAATTTTCATCTCCCCCATTTGCTAAGCTGTAATAGGTCCCCACTGTATACAGAATACAGTCTAAACTTCTGCAGCAGAGGAATTTGGGTAGCAAAATTCTCCAATCCTACTCCTGTCTTAAATGCCACCTTTGTACCAGGCCCTGCACTAGGGAATCAGGGACATAAAGACAAAAAAAAAACCAAACAAGTGTCTACTCTCATTCAATCATCAAGTTTTTATTAAGCCAATTATAACAGAACAGCAAAGGCAAATGACAAATGTAGGAGGAGAATGTGGGAAAAATGAGACATCAATGCACTGTTGGTGGAGTTGTGAACTGATTCAACCATTCTATAGAGTAATCTGGAACTACGCTCAATGGGCTATAAAACCATGCATACCCTTTGACCTAACAATACCAATACTACATCTGGTATCCTAAAAGAGATTAAAAAAAGAAGGAAAAGAAGCTATATATTAAAAAATATTTACAGAAGCTCTCTTCTGTAGTCAGAGAATTAGGAATTGAGAGGATGCCCATCCACTGGGGAATGGCTGAACAAGCAGTGTATGTGACTGTAATGTAATACTGTTGTGTAGTATTATAGAAATGCTGAGCAGGATGCTCTGGAATGACTTATATGAGCTGATGCAAAGTGTAATGTACTGTGTACAAAGTAACAGAATTATTGTAAGACGGTCAACTGTGAATGACTTAGCTCTTCTCAGCAGTACAATGATCTAAGACAACTCCAAAGGACTTAGGACGAAAAGTGCTCTCCATCCCCAGACAAAGAACTGATGGTGTCTGAATACAGACTGAAGCATCCTTTTTTTACTGTTTTTCTTGAGATTTTTTTTGTTTATGTTTTCTGTCACAACATGACTATTAAGGAAATGTTTTGCATGACTACACATGTATAAGCTATACCGAACTGCTTGCCTTTTCAATGAGGGGGTAGAGTGTGGAGTAAGCAAGGGAGAGAATTCAGAAATCAAAGTTTTAAAAAACAATGATAAAAATTATTTTTACATGTAACTGGGAAAAAATAAAATACTAAAAATTTTTTAAATCACCAATTATTAACACATTCAAATCATAATAAGACTTTCAAGGCATACAAAGGATGAACCATCTCTATTCTCAAAGAGCTTCTACTCTAACAGGGAAGACAACAAAGACATCTGTAAGTATAGACTAAAATAAATGTAAAGAGAATAAACACAAATTGGTTAAAGATAGGAAGGGCGCTAGCAATTAAGGAGATCAAGACAAGATTCATGTAGAAGGTCATGGTTGAACTAAATCTTGAAGAAAGAGACTTTCTAACATAAAGGTGAAGAGGTGATGTATTTTGAGGCATAGGGAAGGACCAGTACAAGGGCAAGGAGACAGGAGATAGAGTATTCCGTGTGAGGAACAGGATAAGGAATAATGGCCAAAGAGACTGAAAAGACAGGCTGGGTCCATATTATGATGGCCTATTTTAAAAAGCTAAACAAAGAGGTTTGTATTTGATCCTTGAGTTAACAGGGTACCACTGGAGTTAACTGGAAAGTGACATGGTCAGATCTATACCAAAGGAAACATCACCATGACAGCAATAATGAAGGGCAGCTTGGATTAGGACAAACTTGAGGAGGAAGTTGGCAGTAATTAGAAGGTTGTTGGCAGTAATCTAGGGCAGAGGTAATGAAAGCCTGGACTAGTATGGTAGCTGTGTTGAATGGAAAGAAGGCAGAAGAAAGAACAAGATATATGTGAAGTAAAGGAGAATGAGAAGCCAAGGATGATACCAAGGTTACGAACCTGAGTGATTAGCAGGACAGTGGTGCCTCCAACAGAAATACAAGTTCTGAAGAGAGGTGGATTAAAGGAGAAAGATGAGTTTTGCTTCAGCCATGTTGAATTTGAGATGTCTCCAGGAGATGTTGTTTGAAAGTCACAATTGGTGAGGTGGTACTTAAGCTCAAGAAAGAGACTAGGGGCAGGATATAGCAGTGTAGAGATGAAAATTAAAGCCATGGGAGTGCTATGGGTCACCAAAAGCCTGTTGTGTTCACCGTTCCTCTTTGAAGAAGACCATGCCATCAGAGAAATGATGACATGACTTGCACTTGCCTTTGTTTTGAGTGAGGGAGGGCTGTGCAGGTCACAGCCTCATTTTCTCCTCCTGAGCCATCTGGGTCCAGTGACCAGATATTCATCAGGATGACTGGAGATGGCCCATGATGCAAAGGGAGACCTTAAACTTTTAGGTTAAGGCCTTTTCAGGTTATCACTTAAAGTGAGGTAATGCCCATTCAGTGAATACTTTAAGAAGTAGTCAGGGAATGGCCCCAAAAGAAAAAAGAGTTGAAAAAGAAGACAAGAGGGCAAAAGGACAAAGCTTTGGAAGTAATACCCACATCTGGATGATGATTCAGCAAAGCAGTCAGAAAGACAGGAGAACCAGTAGAAAGTAGAGTCATGAAAATCCAGAGGAGAGAGATTCTGGGAGGAAGGCATGGTTAATAGGGTCCAAAGCAGCAGAGAGGCCAAAAAGGATGAAGACTGAGAAAAGACCATCAAAGCTGGCAATTAAGAAATAACTCGTAACTTTGGAAAGAGACATTTCAGTTGAGCGATAAGGTCATAAGTTAAATTGCAAAGAACTGAAGAATGAGTAAAAGAAGTGGAGGCAACCAATATAGATAGCCTGTCTAGGAATTTATGTGAAAAAAGATGAGATCCAGGATTGACAGCCTAAGGGAACAGTGGGATCAAGTAAAAGTTTTTAAGAATGGGAAAGACTTGGGTATGAAGGAAGGCAACAGAGAAGGAAACAACAGATAAAGAGAGGTTGAAGATTGGGTGTAGGGGGAGCAGTGACTATGACCACAATCTGCTGGAGAAGGGATGAAATCAAGGACACATATAGGAGAGCTGGCCTTAGCAAGGAAAAGAGCCACCTCAGTGTCAGACATGGAAAAAAAGGAGAGTGGGAGGCGATGTCAAGAAGTTTGGAGAAGAGAAGGGGAGAAGATGGACATCATGTCAAATAGTCCTCAGTTTTCTCTATAAAGAATTGAGGTCCTCGTTGTGGGGGGTGGGGAGAAGAGGAGAGTATTTAAGGGGCTTACAATTTTCTGAGAGGAAATTTTACACACACACACACACACACTATAGAATCCTACTGTGATGAGAAGACCAATATATGCAAATTGAAGAAGATAACAAAGCCAAAGCACCTACATTCAAAGCTTTCAAGAAAAATATGAATTGGTCTCGGTGCATGGAAGAGCTCAAAAGAGACTCTGAAAATCAAGTAAGAAGCAGAGCAAAAACTGGGAAGAGAAATGAGAGGGATGTGAGAAATGATGAAAAACAAGTCAACTGCTAGCTAAAGGAGACCCAAAAAAATACTGACAAAAGCAACAACTTAAAAAACAGACTAACCCAAACTGCAAAAGAGACCCAAAAAGTCAATGAGGAAAAGATGCCTTAAAAAGCAGAGTTGGCCAGATGTTAAAAGAGATCCAAAAGCTCACTGAAGAAAATAATTCTTTAAATATTAGAATGGAGCAGATGGAAGCTAATGACTTCATGAAAAATCAAGAAATTATTAAACAAAACCAAAGGCATGAAAAAATAGCAAACAATGGGAAAAATGTCACTGGAAAAACAACTAGCCCGGAAAACAGATCCAGGAGAGACAGTTTAAAAATTATTGGACTATCTGAAAATCACTTTCAAAAAAAAGAGCCTAGACATCATCTTTCAAGAAATTATCAAGGAAAACTGCCCTCATATTCTAGAACCAGAGGGAAAAACAGATATTGAAAGACTGCACCAATCTCCTCCTGAAAGAGATCCCAAAAGGAAAACTCTTAGGAATATTGTAGCCAAATTTCAGAGCTCCCAAGTCAAGGAGAAAATATTGCAAGTAGCCAGAAAGAAACAGTTCAAGTACTGTGGAAATACAATCAGGATAACACAAGATCTAACAGCTTCTACATTAAGAGATGGGAAGGCTTTGGAATATGATATTCCAGAGGTCAAAGGAACTAGGATTAAAACCAAGAATCATCTACCCTGCAAAACTGAGTATAATACTTCAGGAGAAAAAAGGGTCATTCAATGAAATAGAGAACTTTCAAGTATTCTTGATGAAAAGATCAGAGCTGAATAGAAAATCTGACTTTCAAACACAAGAATCAAGAGAAGCATGAAAATATAAACAGAAAAGAGGACTTACTAAATTTGAACTGTTTACATTCCTACATGGAAAGATAATATTTGTAATTCTTGAGACTTTTCTCAGTATTAAGGTAGTTGGAAGGATTACATACATATAGACAGAAGGCACAAGGTGAGTTGAATATGAAAGGATGATATCTAAAAAAAATAAAATTAAGGGATGAGAGAGGAATATATTGTGAGGAGAAAGGGAGAAATAGAATGGGATAAATTATCTCTCATATTAAAGAGGCAAGAAAAATCTTTTAAAATGGAGGAGAGGAGGGGAGGTTAGAGGGAAAGAGTGAAACTTTCATCAGATTTGGCTTAATGAGGGAATAACATTCACATTCAATTTGGTATGAAAATGTATCTTATACTACAGGAAAGTAGGAGGGTAGGAGATAAGTGAGAGGTAGGAAGGATGATAGAAGGGAGGGCAAATTGGAGGACGGGGTAATGAGAACTAAATACTTTTGAGGAGGGACAGGGTCAAAAGAGAGAACAGAATAAATGAGGGGCAAGATAGGATGAGGGAAATATAGTTAGTCTTTCACATCATGACTGTTATGGAAGTGTTTTGCATGACTACATATGTATAACCTATATCAAATTGTTTGCCTTCTCAGTGGAGATGGGAGGGGAGGAAGGAAGGAAGAGATGCTGGAACTCAAAGTTTTAAAAAACAAATGTAAAATTTGTTTTTACAGGCAACTGGGAAATAAGATATACAGGAAATTGGGCATACAAATCTATTTTGACCTACAAGAAAATAAAGAGGAAGGGGATGGGAGAGGGGAGGGGTGTGATAGAAGGGAGGGCAGATTAGGGGAAGGTGTAATAGGAATGCACAATGTCTTGGGGTGAGCAGAGGAAGAGAGATGGGGAGAAAATCTGGAATTCAAAATCTTGTGGATGTGAATATTGACAACTAAAAATAAATAAATTTTTAAAAAGTAATAGAAAGAAGAAGGTACCTATTAGAGTCCTTTTATGAAACAAATACTACTCTGATGATACTCCAATAAAGGAAATCTAAAGTAGAAAAAAAAAAATGGAGGTAGAGACAAACAGCACTAGAGAAGTCAGGGAACCAAAGAGTTCCTAACAATCACGCTTTCTAAAATAAGGCAGGGATGGAAAGCACTAACTATCAAACAGAGATGCCCTCATGTCATTATAGCATACTTTCCTTGGAGCAGAGATAATAGAACATTTTGGGTTGAATGAGTCATTTTTGAAGCTCACCTTCATTAGGATACAAGTGATGGCAGAATCCTAGGATAAATCAGTGGTTGCTGGAATGGGGAAGGGTGAACAAACAGCTCAGTATGCTCCATATGTGACTCCTAATCAGTGAGAAGATATGAGGCTATACAATGCAACAGAATTCAGTATTCAGATTCAGTGATGATGGGTCAGGAGGCCCAGGTCAGGTATTCTTGTTTCTGCCACCTAACAAGTCATAAAATTCAGGCAAGTCACTTCAAGGGAGGATCTTTGTTCCTCCCATCTAAATGAAGGATTAACAGAAAGACAAGAGTAAGGACTAAACAGGATGAGAAATAGGAGTTGCTATTAGCACTGGTGAATGGAATGCCAATCCAAATGAGATTCTGGATCAAAGTAACAACAGAGTTCCTTACCAACAGGTCAGAAACACTCATATCCTTAAATAATAAGTAGTATCAAATGATATTTGTATATGAATTTCTTCTGCTTCTAGAATGGAGTGGGGAAATTAAAATTCAAATGGGAGAACTGAAATGTATTTCAGTCCCCCAATCTGTTTTAGATAGGAAATTGATTTTTAGTTAAAAACTCTTACCTAGTAACAAAGAGATAACAAAACAAATTTTAATATAAAATGGGCTTGGAAGAGAAGTTCAGAACTGGAGTAACTTTTTTTGGCCTGGCAAATTCTGAATATACCTACTAAGAGATATGTGCCTCTGCTTCCTTTTTTTTTTTTAACCAATCTCATCCAGTATCTAGTCAGGAAATGCAGATAAATGTTAATATCAATCTGAGTCTAACACAAAGAAAAGAAAAATCTGTTAAGGCCTATATCCTCAAAATGTTTAAATCCCATAATTCAATCCAGTGCAAAGAAGTGACTTGCAATTATTAGGTAAATGGAGATCACTATCCATATTCAATTAATAAATATTGATAAGCCCTTACTCCATGCCATGCACTGTACTAAATGCTGGATACTGCACTCTCACTCACCTCCCATGGTACAAACAGACCACAGTAGCCTTCAGACACTCCTCCCTCCCCTCTCTGCTGAAGTGAAGCTAACCTGAGGATTCACTTGGGGCCAGTTCCTAGCTGCTCATCAACCTTGTCCTGTTATCTTTTCCATCTTCTTCCAACTCCAGTCAGATATACCACATTTATTTTTTCTGATCTCAATTGCTTGGTGAGCAGATGGCATCAGTAAGCACTCAATTAACACCCCCTAAACCCACTCCTCTCCTTCCTATCTCACAGTTAAAATTCAGAATGTATTAGCCCATCCAATCAGGAATGGACTTGGCAAAATCATAAAACAGGTCAAAGTTTATATTCTATCCACTTTCTCTCTGCCCTTTTTGGGGCTTCCAGTTCACTTCTCCTCATTTCTCCCTTGTCTCCTGGTCAAATTTTGCTCTCAGGAAAGGCTTACACCCAGCAGTGACACAAATTACTCTCCCAGGGGTATGTGCAGTTTGTGTTAGCACATGGGTGAATAAAAGTCTTTGTTATATTCAAGAAGTATCAGGAATCAGCTAGTGTGGAGACGTATTCTGCAGATGACCCAGATAGAAAGGCATCTTATTGTTCCTAAAATCACATCAAGTAAGCAATTCAAGTCCTGTAGCTAAATGATGTAAATCCATGTTTGTAAACAACATCCTTCTCTGTTTTTCTATGTTTCCCTTCCACTTACTACTTGTGACCTAGATTCCAGGATTTGGGAGATTTGGATGGTCTCCTTTGCCACACCTCCTCTTCCAGAAGAGGACTCAGTCACATTTCCAAAATCCCATATCCCTATCCCTTCTACTCCCCACACTGCTTCCACAACCACTGTGGCTCATTAGTTAATATCAGTCTCATGGTTTCTTCCCCCTACTTTCCAAAATCAAATGACTCTGGCTCAACATTAGAAGATTCCTGAATGCTAATGTGACTCTTACTAACCTCTATTCTAAATTAAGAGGACGACTCTTGGCTCGCACCAGAACCAGAGGCTATATCGCATTAACTACTTTACTGAGAAATTCAGGGCAAGATACTCTCCCTCTATTCTGGATAGGCTCAAAAGGCTGTTAAACCTTCTATTCAGCCTCTGAAATGACAACTGCCTATCCTAAGAAACTGGGAAGGAAGTTGAAACCGAGTGCTTAAAGCCCATCATTACATTCCATGAAAACTAAATATAATGAAGCCAATCCACAAGAATAGAGGGGGCACTTGATGGCACAGATAATCTGAAAATTATTTCTTTGGCTTTGGGATGCATTCAGTTTCATCAGACCTTACCCTCATTGAAGGAAGGGAAGACAACCAGGGAATAAGAAAGACTAATTTCCCCAACACCCCCTTGAGCCCTTCCCAAAAGGAAGAGAACAGCTGAGAACAGCTGCCCAGGAGAAGGCCTCCAATAAGAGTTAAGAGATTGGAAGGGGGAAAGTTTAGTCCCTCTTCAGAGACCAGGGCAGATAATTCTACTGAGAGAAACTAGAAAACTTGTAGCCTGAAAACAAATCCTGACTACAGAATAAGACAGAATGATGGCAGAAACCAAAGGTGTCAACACAAGAACCCATCCGCTAAGAACCAAACATTTTTTTCTTACACTGAACCAAAGAACAGATCTTTTGAATTGCAGGCTGAAGATTGTCTAACTAGAGAAACCTACCCAAGTAGCATATGTGATACTGACCTTAGGCTAATTCACCCCTAGGTGTATTCTTCCCCAGTACATTTTCTCAATTTCATCTGGCTAAGAGTGAAAATGAGTTGTTACTCCCTAAGCAGTGATCAATGTCAAGAAAAAGCAGGTGAAAACAAGCCCAGTGGACAGCAGAATGCCAGTTTAGGATGCAGCATTTGCTGCAGATAATTAAGAATGTGGTTCATCCAAATTTCAATATTCAAGAGCTACAGGTAAAAATTAACCCAAACTTTAAAAAAAGCCTAGTGGTTAAATGACCTCTTCTCAGTAATGCTGACAAATATCAAATTCTCTGCTCTAAAGAGGAGGAAAAAGGAAAACCAATGATTTTAGCATCACGTAAAAAGAAATGGCTGTTGGAGAGTTCAGTTTGTGTGTGGGCCACAGGGTAACAATTACAGAGGAAAGATCATTAAAAATTCAGAGGACCCCAAACTTTTCAATTTTCATTTATTTTAACCTCTTCTCCCACCAAATCTTTCCTTGGAAGTGCTGAAAAGCATCAAAATAAACAGGTTTGAGTTTTTTTCTCCATTTGCTTCTTCTCCCTTTTCCAACTCCACTGAACTACATGACATACAGCTCCCTCTCTCTCCTTCTTGTTCCCTCTGTCAAGAACATGAAAACAGCCAAACGGAAGACAATCAAATGTTACTGCTGGGAAAGACCTTAAAATCATCCAGTTCAATGTCTCCATTCCACAGATTAGAAAACTGAAGGCCAAAGGGATGAAGTGACCTGTTCGAGGACACACAGATAACGAACAGGAAGACCTAAGATCAGAATCAGATCATGTCTGAAACCTCACTAAACAATCCCTGGAAAACTTAGAATTAACTGCAAACCACAGAGAGTGTGTCTGACTTTTAAGGTACTAAGGAATCTCTTTTAATGAACAGGAGGTTAAGGGAAAGGACTAGCATTTATTCTATCAATTGGTTATGTTTCTGGGATCTTGATTTAACTCAAAGCAAATCCAAATCTGAACAAGTCTCAGCTGTCAGCTGTATTATACTAGGATTCCACTGTACTAACAATATTTCAAATGCACTAAGGTCAGCTGAACACATGCGTGTGCACACATACATTGTCTCTCTGTCTCTCTTTCTCTCTTTCTGTCTGTCTGTCTCTCTCTTTCTTCCAGCATGCAAAGATTGTCTCTCCCATTTTATAGAGTAACACCCCATTTTCATCTGATAACTTTTCCTACAGCTCTAATGCTAGAAACACATTGACAGCAGGAACTAAAGGTTGTGTTTCCCCACCTCCTCCTGTTTAACAAATTGGGTTCAAAGAGATAGCCTGCTTAGCAAGCATGCCAGGGTCTAACAAGAAGGCTATTTTTAGTCTCCACTCTCACTTGAACATTTCACAGCAAGCTCAACAATCAAATTGTGAAACAAATGTTTTTCTGATAGTCATTAGTTTTGAAAAGCTTTTATTTCCTACCCTCTGGCTCCACCTCCCTACTCTGAAACGTGATAATTAAACACATTAATTAACAATGTAAGAACACAGGGCTCAGTTTTTATTTGAGCCCATCTTTCCTAGAAACAAACTCACAATTCTTACTCATTTTTAATTTAGCAAGATGTCACAAAGGCAACTGAAATGGAAACAGGTGCAGTGTCAAGCTCACAAGAACAACTACAAAGACTGGACGGGAGGAGGCTGGGTTTGTAAATCTGCCGATCTCTGCCCTACAGACTGCAGTGAGGCACGGGAAAGCGCTGAGTCTGAATCAGGCATGCATTCTGATACTGACTCTGTGGCTCAAGGCTTTATTTCTAAAATACAGAGAGAACTGAGGCAAATGTACAAGAATATAGTCATTCCCCAATTGATAAATGGTCAAAGGGTATGAACAGGCAGTTTTCAGAGGAAGAAATTAAAGCTCTCTGTAGTCATATGAAAAAATGCTCTAAATCACCATTGTTTAGAGATGCAAATCAAAACAACTCTGAGATACCACATCACACCTACCAGATTGGCTAACTTGACAAAACAGGAAGATGGTAAGTGTTGGAAAAGATGTGGGAGAGTTGGAACACTAATTCATTGTTGGTGGAGCTATGAGCTGATCTAACCATTCTGGAGAGTAATTTGGAACTATGCCCAAAGGCTACAAAAATGTGCATACCCTTTGATCCAGCAATATCGCTTCTAGGACTGAATCCCCAAGAGATCATAAAAATGGGAAAGGGTCCCACAGGTACAAAAATATTTATAGCAGCACTCTTTGTAGTTGCCAAAAACTGGAAATCAAGGGGATGCCCATCAACTGGGGAATGGCTGAATAAGTTGTGGTATATGAATGTAATGGAATACTATTGTACTATAAGAAATGAAGAACAGAAAGACTTCAAAGAGTCCTAAAAAGACTTATATGAACTGATGCTGAGTGAAAGGAGCAGAAGCAGGAGAACTTTGTGCACAGCAACGACCACAGTGTGCAAGGATTTTTTCTGGTACACTTAGTCCTTCACAGCAATGCAAGCACCTAAAAACTTCCCAATGAACTCTTAAGGCAAAATGCCTTCCACATCCAGAGAAAGAACTACGGAATTAGATTGTAGAATGAAGCAGACCCTTTTCTCTTGTGTTACATTTTGTTTTCATGGTTTCTCCCGTTCATTTTAATTCTTCTATGCAATATGACTAAGGTGAAAATGCATTTAATAAGAATAAATGTGTAGAAACTATATAAGATTGCATATCATCTAAAGGAGGGAGGGAGGAGGACTGGGGAAGGTGGTGAAAGGAGGAGGAAAAAAAATCTAAGATATATATATATATATATATATATATATATATATATATATATATATATATATATATATATATATATATATGGGAGTGATTGTAGAAAACTGAAAACAAATAAATTAATTAATTTTTTAAAAAAGATGTGGGACACCAATCCAGTCCACCTCCTTCATTTTACAGAGATGTAAACAGCAGGGTCAGGATTTAAAGTTAGGTCTTCTACATTTAAATTAACCTGGCACAGAGTGGATACTTCAAAACATTTATTCCCTAACAGGAGTTTCAAACACAGATGAAATTACAGTCCCAGTCCATCAGGAAAGTACGTTACATTTATCCCTGATGAATTTCATCTTATTAAGCTTGAACCTTGAGTTATCAGAACCTTTTGGATCCTGATCCAAAATGATTGGTTACTGACTCTATCATCTAGTGTGTTAGCTATGCCTCCTAGATTTGTGTCCTCAGTTTTCTCATCTATAAAATGGCTATATATAAGCATCTACAAGGTTGTTGTGAAGATCAATTAAGGTAATTATACGTAAAGCACTTTGCAAAACCTCAAAATACTACATAACTGTTAGCTGTTTTTATTATCTGTAAATGTGAAAAGCATGATAAGTACTTGAATATTTTTATCAGTGACTTGGATAAATAGCCCAAAGCTGAGCAGAAATGCCCTAAAGCCTCAGAGATCTTCCGCCAAACTGACGCTGAGCCTTACACTGAGTTCATGCATTTAACCATTGCTGCTGCTCAGCTGTTTCAGTTGTCTGACACCCTGTGACCCCATGTGGGTTTTTCAAAGGGACTGAAGTAGTTTGCCATTTCCTTCTCCAGCTCATTTTACAGATGCGAGGAAACCGTGGCAAACAAGGTGAAGTCATGCAACTAGTAAGTGAGGCTGGATCTGAATTTGCAAAGATGAGTCTTGCTGACTCCAGGCCTGGAACTCTACCTACTGTGCCATCTAGCTGCCTGTATTCAGCCCGCACCATATTCATACAGTCCGCATCTCTACATCTGTTCCACAAAAATGAGATGATTTATCAAGTCTTGATAAAATTCTAGGTAAACTATATCTGCAACATTCCTCTGATCTCCCAGGTTAGTAATCCTTCCCAAAAAGGGAGTGAGGATGGTCGAGCACTAACTGTCACTGAACTCTTTGTACTCACTACTTCCTTTGCTTAATGTTCAGTAACCTTCTCCTTAACGATTCTTTTTAAAATTATCCCAGGAATCAGAGTCAAGGTCACTGGCCCACCCCTCCTTTGCTTTGTGGAAAATCAGGACATCTGCCCTTCTCTGTTCTGGTGTCTTCCACGATCTTTCCCCTGCCACACTGGCTGAGCAATCACAGCTGCCAGTTCTTTCGGAGCTGACAACGTGGGTGACTCCAATCAATCAGACAAAGATGCTCTCTTAAAACCTCATTACATAACCTGATATACAGGGGAAGAAGAACAGGATTTCTCTACATTTTTTTTCCTTGGCAACCTCATTTATTCTTATAACTTCAACTATCAACCTTTAAATTACTGACTATATCTCCACCCCAACCTCTCTCCCAAGGATGGACAGGAAACTTAAGCTCCAGACTTACCTCTGAAATCACCTGTTGGATATACACTTATCCCTTCTACATCTGGGTGTTAGGGATACTGTGCCCCTGAGATCTGAAAAATCCTTGTAAAATTTTTGGCCCTCTTTTCATAGCAAAGAAGACTGAATTATTGTGGTAGTAAAAGATAAAATATGTTGATACTATGTAATATTATACGTATATTTTATGTATTTCTGAGTTTCTAAACTGTTCTGTGTCTACTGGCTTTGTATATCATCTGCAGCTTCTGCAAAACTCCCCAAAAAATCCCATTTAATTTCACATGCCAGCCCATAATACACTGCAACCATGATGGGGAAAGCTGCAATGTGGAAGGTATTGTACCATACATCCCATGAGCACCTCAAAAATAATAATGTACAAAACTAAGCTTATTACATTTTTCTTCAAAAGTTTCTGTCCCTCCTGACTTCACTAATTCCATCGGCAGCTTCATGATTCACGTAATCTCCAATGTTTGAAAAAATTGGGACTTTGTGTCTTCTTTCTCCTCTCATATCCAATTTACTGCCAATACCTTCTTCATCTTTTTCATATCATTCTTTTTCTTTATGCCCATTGCTATCACTCTAATAAAGGCTCTCAATACTATCCCACTCCCATTAGAGCAAGTAAATCCCAAACCAAAACTCATCCAGAAAAGGAGAGCTAGGGAAGTTGAAGTCATTTATGCATATACACAAATACATGTATGGAAAGAGAGCAAGAAAACACACACATGAAACACTGGATATTTAAGAAAGGATATTTAGTGTTTTGAATATATAAAGATTGAGACTGGAAAAACACCCATGAATATCCTAAGAAAATGGACAGAATTCCCTATAAGAAGGCAAAGGGTTAGAGAATAGGCAAGACATGAACTGATAACATATTTAAGACCAAAATATACTTACTGGTTTAAAATGAGATTGGGATAAAATTTACTATGCTTCAGAAAATCATACCATTCTTTCCCATATATTCTACACTTTAAATGAACTAGATTATATATCATCACCCACAAATACTCTGTATTTTCATGACTGTGCTTTTGCTCAGTTACCTATTCCCAGAATGCCCTTCCTCACCTTTCCACCTGCTGAATTCTTATCCATTTTTTGAAGTTCAACTCCCTTCTATGAAGCCTTCCTAAATTTGAATACATAAAAACTGGGATTAGAAAAATACCAATACTAGTTTCCCATTAGCAGTAACTTCTGCCTCTCCACAGACCTCACAGAACAATTGGTTTGCATCCTTTTAAAGCAATGATAATTGTTTTTACACTAGTATGAGCCATGTCTCTCTAACAGGTATAAGCTCCAGGAGGCCAAAGAACATGTCTCACTTAGCTGAACTTTACATCTCATCCAGCACAATGCTCTGCAAAATTCCCTTTTTTGAACTGAATTAAAATGGTCAATAAATACTTGTTGAATGTAATTGGAAGTTTTTCAATAACAGGTTCTTTCTGCAACATGTACATAAACATCTGTCCTTCGGTGCCGAAGAAGACCACGCCCTCAGAGAAATAATGACGACTTGCACTTGACTTTGTTTGAGTGAGGGAGGCCTGGGCAGCTCACCAGCCGCACTTCTCCTCCAGAGCCATCTGAATCCAGTGACCAGACATTCATCAGGATGACTGAAGATGACCCAGGATGAGGCAATTGCGGCAGCTAGGTGGTGCAGTGGATAGAGCACCAGTGCAGGAGTCAGGAGGACCTGAGTTCAAATCTCACCTCAGACACTTGACACTCACTAGCTGTGTGACCTTCGGCAAGTCACATATATCTATATATGGATGGATGAACAGATGTGTTTGTGTACGTATGTATATCCAAATTATGCAATCTAGACAAAGACAAAGAGATTCATCCCATTGGACCAAATCCTTAAAGCCTCCCAAATCAGACATGGAATCTGCAGGCATAATCCTGATTTTCCAAGGGGAATGAAAAAGTCATTAGAGAATCCCTTGGTTAGCTAAGAACCAATTATGTCTATATGAGTCTTCTTTCATCTCTTGCTGATAATACTACTTTACCTTACATTCAATACATTTATATTCTTCCTTTTCAAAGTATTCTCACCTTCATTATCATCACTAAATCTGTAACAATACTGTGAAATACACCAAGCGGATTTTATTACTGGTTTAAAAATGAGTAAACAGTTATTTCCTGCCAAAATGACTACTTTAAATGGAGACAGTTAGCCCAGGTTCAATTAGATACCGCAGCAAAAACCTAAAACATAGTACCAATGAGGAACTATAGTAAGTTACTTCATACATCCTAGAACTACAGAAAAAGTCACCTAAAACCCAACAAGTCAAAGGAAGACAGTCCTACCAGAAATGCTAGTGCCAAGGCAGAAAAACAAGAAGGAAGCTGACCAGAGACACACGGAACCTAGAAGATTCTGTATCCACAGACAAGAAAGTTATTGGGTGGTTGGAGATCCATATTGTAAAGTCTGGAAGACATTGGGAGTGGCAGGGGAGGGCAATTCACAGATCAGGGCACCCCAGGCCAAGGGGCTCCACAGTCCCCAGCATTCTCTTCTGAGATGAGATGAGATAGAGAGCCCTAAAGAACCAATGCTCTGAACCGCCAAAATCCGGGGCGGGCACTCCTAATGATGAGATAACTGTGGGGTTAATAGCCACACGACCTATAATGAGACCAAGCAGGGTTGACCACCGCACCTGAAAGTACAGCAGGGAGTTAGCACAAAGCTCCAATTCAGGAATTAAGTCTGAAGATATGAATAAACAGAGGACATAAAGAATTACTATAGAACCAGAAATACCTAAAAATCTAGCCCAGAAGAGAATAACTCCACAGCAACTGCAAAGAGAGGCTCTAAGACAATTTTTTTTTCCCACAAAGACAACATGAATACTCAGAAGAAATGAAGAATATGCAGGTTAGAACATAAAGTGGCAAACCTTCATCAAGAACAAACTCCCTGAAAAACCAAGTAAACCAAAGAGAAATCAATGACTACACCACAAGAAATATAAGGGGGGGGGGGGGGGATTGAAAGATTTTGTTAAAAAGAAGAAAACATAAGGTATCTATTAGTAGAAACCATTAACATCATAAACAGGTCAAGGAGAGATAAAGAATTTAAGAATCATGTGGGAGCTGTTTTGCTTGACTATGCATATCTATTACAAGAATTTTATTTTTCTTTTTTTTCAATGGGGGGTAGAAAAGGGAGAAAATAAATACTTGTTAATTTGAAAAATAAAATTTAATTAAAAAAAGAATCACTGGAATATGATAAAAGGAAACAATTTGGATACTGTGTGTGTATGTGTGTGTGTGTATATGTGTGTTTGTGTGTGTACACAAATATTCAAATAACGAGCATTTATTTTCTCTCCCTCATATTCCCCTAACAGGGAAAAAAACTCAAAAACATTACAACAAATATGCATGTTCATGCAAAACAAATTCCTCCACTGCACTGGCCATGCCCAAAAAGATATGTCTCATTCTGAATCTTGAACCTATCACTCCTCTGTAAGGAGGTGGGTAGCAAGCCTCATTTTACTCAATACTATATTTCAAGAAATCATAAATGAAAACTGCCCAGATCTAAAGGGCACAGTAAAAACTGAGAGAATTCACCAGTCAGCTCTTCAAAGAAACCCCAGAAAGGAAAAACCCCAGAAATGTCAGACAGACCTTCCCTACCAAAGGACAAAAAAAAAAAGCAAGAAGACAGGAAGAATTCAAATACCAAGGAACCATAGTCAGGGTCACAGAAGACCTGGAAACTTCTGCTACATATGAGAGTAGACCTTGGAGGACAGTACTGCAAAAAGCAAAAGATATATACTTGTAACCAAGAATAACTTGTCCTGAAAAACTAAGTATAATTCTACAAGAGAAAAAAATTGACTTTTAATGGAAGAGAGGACTTTTAAGCATTACTAATTAAAAGCCGAGCACTGAATGAGAATTGTACAGTACAAACACTACAGTCAGAAGAAACCTAAAAAGGTCTATGTGAGTCTATAGAAGTCCATATGAGCAAACAGAAGGGGCTGTACTGAAATGTTAACATTCTAACAGGAGAAGAAACAAATGTCTCCTAAAACCTTTTAATTATCTTCAAGGCAGTTACTTTTTTAAGACAATCGGGTGATAGATTAATTCTATTCTGAGGGTTTTAAAGAGGAGAAAATGAAAAAATACATTTTAATGCAGAAAAGGAGAAGGGAACTTATTCCTCATAACTGGGGTGTGTGAGAAGAGTACACAAATACGGAAGAAAGGGCAAGGGGATGAACCTCACTCTTCTGAATCGGGCAAAAGAGAACTGAAAACACACACACACAGATAAATAGACACAGAGAAACTCCCACATAGACACAGACAGACACAAGGAGAGAACAGAAATACATCAGACTATAGGGAAATGAGGAGACAGGAAGGAGAGAGGAAAGCACTGGAGAGAGAAGAGCTAACATCAAAAATGTCAACAATACAGCATGGAACTGGGAGGGGAGGGAACCAAGAAAGTGTCTATGAATGGGGAAATAAATGGCTGAACTGTAGTGAATTATGAATGTGATATTATCTCTTTTTAAGAAATGATGAAACTACTCTTTTAGTGACAGGTGTGCAGAAGTTGGCCACCAGCTCCCAGGTCCCTTGAATCGAGACAAAAAAGGAGAGATCAAGTCAGTGTCCGCATCTTTGCCTACTGACAAGAAACCAGAGACTAGAGTGGGACACCCAAAAGCTGGTGGAATAAGAATTGTATAGAAACACCCTCAGAGTGGAGACGCCAAAGAGGAGAGAAAGATAAGGATAATCAAGAATGAAAAAGCACCAACCCACCTAAAGCAACTGTGTCTGGTATTACTGTAGGGGATGACAAAGATTTCCCCTCTGCCACAGCTCAGGTGGCTCACCAAAAACACAGCACATGCAACAGCCCCACAAATGAAGGTCCTGCTACAACCCTGTCAGTCTGGTTCTTGAAGAAGAACACATGATTTCCTCTTAGGTTTGACTTTTATAGAGCAACATGAATGGGTCCAGTTTTCTTTCCATCTCTATCTCTGTAGAGATAGAGCAAATCAGTAGCTACCTTTGCCTTACATTTCTTTGTTTACTGGCTGCAAAACAGATCAGATACTCATTTATCTGGTTCACCTAAACAAAAACACTCATCCCTCCCCCTCCCCCCCATCTAGGATCCTTATTCAATTTAACCTTATCTGCAAGTTTTGCTTAGGGAATACAGTGATGTTCTTAAAAGTTAGTTTTAGTAGCTCCAAAGTTGACTTTGGTTTGTACCATAAAGTGAAGTGTGATATTTAAAAGCAATTTATACAAATTTTGGGAAAGATGAAGTAAAGGTTAGGAAAAAAATGGGTCATTTTGTAATCTTATTTTTATCAGACACTAGAGTCTTCCCATGTAGTCTGGAGCAAAATGGGAGGTCAGTTAAAATTTCACACTGGTCTTTCAATGAATACCCAGAAGAGTTACTCCCTTTAAGAGTCTTCTTGGTGGAGAATAAGAACCCAAGAAGGCTTACTCAAAATGAAGCATCTTGCTTTGGAGTCACAGGACTAGGGAGTCTGGTGTATCCCGGAAAAGTCCTGGCTTGAGGTAAACTTCTGCATCTCTGTAATCATCTGGTTGGCATGGATTTGAGGACTCCACCCACACTGTGGAGGGGGGGTGGTAGAGGAGATTCAGAAATAATGGCTAGAAAAGTTTAACAAGATAATTTAAAGCAGGCGGGAATAATTGGTAAAAACTCTACCAAGTTCACAAAGAGATTCAGTTTTCCTCCAAAAGGAGATTAATCTCACTGTCAAGGAAAGATAAACACGTTTCACTTTAGCTGAAGCAATCTGCTTGCAGACCTCACAGCTGTGGTCAGACTCCCCTCTGCCCTCCTTACGTAATTACTCCTACTAATGTTTAAGTGTTTGATGTCATTCTCAGTTATTTTGTGCTTTTTGCCAGTTGACATTTGTAAGACTGCTGCTGGAATGATTACTATACTATTTCCCTGTTGGAAAATAAGGTCTTTCTGGTCATTTGCATAAGAAAAATTCCCCAAGGATGCAATTTTATGGAGAAAGTACTGCCGCCTTAGGATACTAGCGTCTGTTTTGAAGCTGTTTGCTGCTGCAGGTCAGCCATGGTACAATGAATGGCTGCCTGCCTACACCAATCATCCACAGAGAAAATGATGAAATTCACATCCTTCATTGGTAGAAAACTTGTCACTCTCCCTTGATCAACATCCCTTAACCCTCCTATCAAGAAATAATGTTCATGGTTCACTTTGTTTCACGTTTTCTTAGCTCCAAATTCACAGCAGGCCAGTTTGCTCGGGCAGAGACACTGTTGTCATCTATGTTGTTTCATAACGGCAGAAGTATTAATGTGAACATTTTCTGCCCCCATGAGGTAGTGGATTTTGTCATTATTTCACAGACAGAATGCATACATCAACTTGCCGATTGAGATTCCTATGGAATGTGTGCCTAAAGACTTGGCATTTCCTCAGAGCTCCGTTCAGAAATAAACATTTCAAACAGGAAAGAGAGAGCTTTGTTACACTTGGGAAAACAACTGAGAGTAGATTCAATCTTGTACAATCTATATATCACATCTTCTGCTATAAGAAGAGTTTAGGAAGCTTCTCCCATCCACTCCTCTTCAAAATTCTACTGAGAGATAGCTGGAAATGATAGCCTATTACATTTCCAAAAATTTCATTTTATATATATCTCAGATGTAGTGCATATCCACATGTTCCAAATTACTGAAAAGAAAGAATTATATCATGTATTTCCTTCTAATCACTTGTGTCTTTCAATAATAAAAATTGTGCCTGCCCTAAAAAAAAAAGATGAAACGATTTTAGAAAATTAATTGAAAATATGTATGAAATCATACATAGTAATGTGAACAGCATAACAACTTATATAACACTGAAAAAAACTTAAGATTTAAGAACTTGGATCAAAGTAACGGCCAATCGTATCTCCAAAGGAACTATGATAAAACATGTTCATGTCAACCTGCCTCCTCCAGAAGTGAAGGACTGAAAGTACAGAAAGAGACACAGAATTTGGGTTGTGGTCACCATTTGGATTTGTTTTGGTTGCCTGTACTTATTTGCTTTTTATTTTTTTGCTTTTTATTTTCTGGGAGAGGGGGAAACAGAGGGAATAGTGATCTCAAAAAAAGGGGGGCCACTGAAAGCATCTTAAAAATGCACAGAAATTTGAAGCAAATTCAAAAGGAAGCACAGCTAAGGAAGATAGCTTTGAAAGCAACATGTTTAATTTACTATATAGTTGTTTAAAAGTAAGTGGTAGGCACCTTTTCACATATAACTCCCTTTTATATTCTGTACTGTATATGTGAATGCGCTTTTGGGAGAGTATTTGTTAAGTTCAAAGTAAGATATTTTCAATTATTTTTTATAAAAAACAGAGTATGAAGTCTATATAAAGAGATGTTAAATGTCTTGTCCAAAATCACCCAGCTAGTTAAAGAAGAGGCTAGAACTCAGTTTTCTAGATATATCTAGTTCTAGATCTTTCCAACATACCTGGTAATTTCCAGTTGTTCATTCTAAGATATTATTCCTTAAGAATCCTTCTCCCATTGCAACCTGCCAAGGTCACATGGTTATACAAACTGAAACACCTTAGCATCTGGGGATTATAATGTCTGGTATGTTATCTTAGGCAAGACAGCTCTACCTCTAGGAGCTCAGACCGCTGATGTCCTTTAACCCCTGTCCAGAAAGGGTAAGCAGGTGTATCCCTTCTCCCAGGCTGCCTAAGGCACACTTCCCATTGCCCTCTGGAGTAGCTAATTCCAGCAGATGGACCAATAATGGTCTAGGAAAACTAAGAAATATGGAGTTTCATTCCTTCGTGGTGCCCAGAATATGCTGTCTTTTCATAGCTCAGGTACAACTAATATTCAAGTGGCCTGCCAGGTCTGGATACCCCAACAGGCCACTCTTGTAGCTCCCTCCCCACAATGAAGTTCTTAAAGGGAAGACTGGAGAGAAATCAATATTTATAGAATGTTTGCAAACACTTTTTTACACAAGATTATAGATTTATAGCTAGAAAAGATCTCATCTAATTCAACCCCTTCATTTTATAGATAGGGAAACTGAGGCTCAAAAATGTTGAATATCTTTCTTAAGGCAATGCCGATAGTAAAGGACAGAGATAGGATTTGAACTCAGTTCCTACAACTGTCATTTTTTCAGCTGTTATTTCAGCTCCCTCACTTTTGTAGATAAGAATGACTCTGGTACTCCAACTCAATCAACTGACCCAGCACTAGTTTGCCTACTTTCTAACAATCACATCTAAAGCCTGTCAAAGATTAATAACTCCTTTGCTCTGACTAAAATAAGAGCCAAAAATAATGGAAAACCAGTTCTAAGACAAAGACAGGAGGAAGCTAGTAATGCTTTCTTCTTCTCTATGAGGCAGAAGAAATACTGCGCAACACAGAAGGAAGCTGATGAGGAAAACTGACCCTTTTTTTTTTTTTTAAAGATTCTGTCTGGGGGTCCAGATTTCCAGCAACATTACTCTTTTGCGGAAACATAGTCATCACTCCTCTAAAATGAAGTATTTCTTTGCTCCAAGAATGCTGGGTATAAACATAAAACTGCCAAAAAGGACAAGTATCCATAGTGGCGATTATTAGGCTGCTGGTATTCAGGACAAGATGGAAACTCACAACAGAGTGTGCTGCAAGAGGACAGGACCTGAAGACCCAAAGTTAAAATGGGGAACACATCTGTAGGAAGTGGGTGAGCTGCCAAATTAAAAAAACACTGGACTAGACAGTTATCTAATTAGCCAAGTGGTTCATAAAGACAAAAAAGAAAAAAGAAAATGATGTGAGAGATGCACAGCATTCAAGTAAATCTACAATCTGACCCCCCTTTGCCACTTCAAATTTTATCTCCCTTTACCCCGCCATATAAGCTTTCCCGACTGCCACTCCAGCCTAAGTGGAATAAAAATGACCATTCCTGACTCCACACTCTAAGGACCATGTTCTCCCTCTCCCCTCCACCTATCATTCATCTAAACCCTACTTAACCTTCAAGGTCCAATTCAAGTTCCATCTGCCCCAAGCCCCTTCCTTGTGAGATCCAGGTCACATTGTGAGCTCTCCTGAAAATGCCTGTAGATCTTATCCATATCACTTCTTTCCCTGTGTGTGCTGTCTATTCATGTGTGCATCTTTGTCTAGCTTGTCTCTATAAGAAGTCTGGAAAGGCTCTGGAGCACAGGGTTTGTGCCTTAAGCTACATGTTCACAGCATCTAGCATCTTCTCCCAACAGCAGATGTTCAGAGTAAACGTTTCTTCTGTTCAAGACTCTTCAATGACTCCCTATTGTATAGAAGAATTAAAGTATGACCTCCTTAACACGACACTCAAGGCCCTGCATAATCTGGTGACCACCTTACCTTCCTACCCTTATCTCTTATTTTTCTTCATTAGCCCTATGCTCCAGTTTTAAAGAAATCCCTTATATAAGTCCTATTCTGCTTCAATGCCTTTGTCCATTCTGTTCCTTTATCTGTAACACTCTCCCTGCTTCTACTTGTTAAATGACCATTTTAAAGCCCAACAAATGTCCCTTTCTCCATAAAGTCTTTCCCAAATCCCTGCAGTTGGTAATGGCCTTCACCTTCACCTAGCTTCTCCATCAGAATTCACTGTGTATGTGTTTTATTTTTCAGCAAAGTCATCTGACTTGGTGTCTCTTTTAACCAGTTCAACTATAAGCTCAATGAGGTGCAAGCTCAACTGCTTCACTGATTCCTGGTTCAGGACTGCAGACTTCTTTCCCAAGAAGGCTCCCATCCTCTTCTATCGGGGCAACTCTTTTACCACACTTGTTAGCATCAAATGAGACAGCAATTAATTTAAAGAGGAGAGAGAGAGAGAGAGAGAGAGAGAGAGAGAGAGAGAGAGAGAGAGTGTGTGTGAGAGAGAGAGAGAGAGAGAGAGAGAGGGAGAGAGAGAGAGAGAGGGAGAGAGAGGGAGAGAGAGGGAGAGAGAGGGAGAGAGAGGGAGAGAGAGGGAGAGAGAGGGAGAGAGAAGGTCTGCAGTATTGCAGCATTAACCCCATTTGGTATATTAGAGGAAACCACGGCCCAGAGAGATTAGCCACCCTCCCTGCCCCAGATCACACAGTGTGTGACATGTCTATGAAAGCTTTGATCCTTTCTTTTCTGCAGCCGATTCTCTGTACCATAAGACAGGACACTGAAGGGAGATGATGCACCAGCCTGAACGCTGCTTCTTGGTGCAGTTATTGCTTAGCTGCCATCCCCCAATAATAAGGCTTCCCACGCTGCTCACAACACAGCAGGCACACACTTTGCTGTAAGCACCTCCCACCAAGAAGAAACTCTAAATGTGCTTCCAAACCCAAAACCCACTCCTGCCACCTCAGTTTCTAATTAATTCAGTACCACTGAATCTCTTACTGCTACCTTCCATCTGACAGAAAAGCTCAGCACCATCTGGGCCCTGGGGTAGCCACTCTACCAATAACATAAGTATTTCCATCGCGTCCCAGTGGCAAGTAAAATGGAAGCCACATGTTGCATAATCATCAGGATGATAAAATTCTTAAGCTGACAACTTCCACTTACATCTGAACTTTTCATCAAGGTCAAACAGGGAACAGTGAGCTGTCTGCCACTATTCCAAATTTCATTTAGAAATAAAGATTTACACTACACAAAAGGGCAGAGTACACAGCTGGGCATCAAGGTAGCACAGTGGCTAGAGTGATAAGTCAGGAACTAAGAAGACCTAAATTCAAATCTGGCCCAGACATTTACCAGCTGTGGGATATTAGGCAAGTCACTTAACCTCTGTTTGTCTCGCTTCTTCATCTGTAAAATGGAGACAATAACAGCCCCTACCCCTGGTGGTTGTGAGGATCGAATGAGATAATATCTGTAAAGTGTTTAGCACAGCGCCTGGTACATAGTTGGTGCTATAAAAATTCCAACTATTACTACTACCACTACCAGTATTCCTACTTCTCTACTTCTTTAAGCCAAAAGGTATAGATACTCTTCCTAGAAGGCTTGGCCCCAGCCACCTAGAAGAAGGAAGGTCGCATGGTTTAGACCACTGATGTTTCCTCTCCTTTCCAAGTGAGGGCCACAGACAGGATAGATCTCTAACAGTACAAAGTGTCTGACAAGGTAATTTCCTGAGCCAGATATAGATTAGGTGAGATATGATAGAAGTAAGAAATTTTCCTTCCTAACCATACCCTTACTTCTAAAGAAGAGAAGTTTGCTTTACTTATTTTATTTTGGATTCCTTTTATCCCTCTCGGTTTGGCTGCTTGGCTTTCCCACATTACTAGCAGGGTTCCCATAGAAAAGCCTTTAAAAGCTTCAGTTTCCTCTTCTATAAAAATGTCCATTTACATTTTCACAGAGCTACTGTAAGATCAAAGGAAAGAGCAAGTGTGAAAACGTTTACATTTGCACGACCTCAATCTAGAAGACTTGGGACTATGACATTATGATAACCTTTAAAAAGATCTGAAGGACTTTCCACATAGAAAACAGCTTAGACTTGTTCTGACCATCACTAAAAAGCAGAACTACAAGCAAGGGAGAAAACTGGAGAAAGCAAGACTTTCTCTTAAATTAACATAAAAAAAACATCCAAATATGTGATGTAATCAAAACATCACTAGACCTGGAGGTCTGGGTTTGAATTCTAATTCTGACATTATGTGACCATAGGTAAATGGCTTCATCTTTCCAAGACTCAATTTCTTAATCTGTAAAATGAAACCAATACCTAACCTCAATAGAGTGGCTTTTGTTTTGAAAAAATTACTCTGCAAACCTTAAAATGCCACAGAAATTTGAAACATGATAGTTACTAAGGATGTCCAAAAATAAAATGGGGGGCTTCAGGTGGTAGCGTCTCACTGGGAGCTTTTAAGCAGAGACTGAAAGACCACCTGTCAGGAATAGTATAAGATAGGATACCTGTATGGAGTGAGAATTCTACGTATCCTATTTTTTAACTTACTAGGAAATCTCACTACTTAAGGAAAATGATGGAGTGCCACTCTCACTGACTTCCCAGATTGGTTGTTTGATGGAAGTTCATATCCCTTCATAACTCTAAGAGAGACTCACTCCTTTCAGCATCTTCCAGAACTGACCTTTGGCCTCTCTGGAGCGGCCATATCACTAACCTTTCACAGTTGACCATCGATGGGCCAGAGCTTTGAGACATACACTAACTAGGAATGACTCAGGACCTTGGCAGAGAGCCACTAGCGTCAATACTATCAATTTGCCTTCGAACTTCCCTATATTCCTGGGTAACATGAGTCTCACGATCTGAACGGAGTCTATTACATGAAGTTTTAAAAGACATAAATAAAGTTTGGGGAAGAAGAAAAGCTGCTCGGTTCTTTCCCTTCTTATCTGCACAAAAGGAAAAATAAGAAAGAAAATGGACTTTACTGGTGGCAGGGGACAAACCTACTGGCAGAAAGGAAGAGGATACAAGAACAAGCGCTCTGACAGGCTCTACTTTCACACTGACTCAAGTTTCCAGGAAACACCAGCTCGTTCTTTTATCTTTTCCTCAGTGACAGCATTGAGCAATATCTGCCCAGTACCAGAACCTCATTCCATTCTAACAATTCAGAAAAAAGATTTCCAATAAATGACTCTTCTGGGTAACATCCACAGGCAACTAGAATCTGCACACTGAGAGGCAGAAGTCTGTCCTCTAGCCACTCCCACCCAAGAGAGACAGACTATTTTCCTAAAGTTTTCCATAGCTCTGGACTGACACCAAACTACTCATCAGCAGACACCTGTTCAATGACTCTTCCGGCCCCTGAAACTGCTCTTGGTGCCAAGAAGTACCAAATTTACCAATGAGACCACAGAAGAGTTCATGGCAGGAGCACCAGTGGGGCTCAGCTGGGCAGGAGACGGATTGCTCTCAAATGCTATTTCTGAGGAGAAGCAGCAGGGTGGAACCAAACTAAGAGTTAGGAGTTCCACGTTCTCTGGCCAGCTCTATGAAGGACTCCCCCGTCATCCCAAGAAACCATCTAACCTTGCTGCATCCAAATCTCTTCACTGATGAGATGGGGATAATCATTCCTGATCAACGTCCATCAAAGGAATATTACACGTGAAAGTGCTTGGAACAGCATTAAATGATGTATAAATGAAGAGGATTACCATCATGTAACACATCCTCCCTCTACTTAATTCTCTCACTGTTAAAAGCATAATTAAGAATGTAATGGTGGCACAGGAGACCATGGTGCTGGACCTGGAGTCAAGGCCATGTGACCCTGGACAATGCCCTTAACCTCTGTCTCCCTCAATTTCCTTATCTGTCAAATGGTAATAATAACAGCACCTACCTTCTAGGATTGTTAAAAGGATAAAATGCGATAATATTTGTAATGTACTTTGCAAACCTTATGGTGGTACGTAAATGGTAGCTAGCTAAGAACGTAGAGCTAGAGAGTACGAGGCAATCAACAGATACTTGCCTTACAACAAAAATGAAAAGCTTAGTTTCTAAAAGTGCTAGAAAACAGGACAATGAAATATAGCATTCCCACAACTGAAAGGGTGGCTGGGTGGCACCATATTGCACAGAGTGCTGGGCCTGGAAAACTCTTCCTGAGTTCAAATCTCACCTCAGACATTTAATATCTGTGTGACCTTGGCCAAGTCACTTCACCCTATTTGCCTCAGTTTCCTCATCTGTAAAATGAGCTGGAGAAGGAAATGGCAAACCCATCCAGTACCTCTGCCAAGAAAACTCCAAATCGAGAGTCGAACATGACTGAAAACGACCAAAACGTACTGAAAAGCCACGCATCAAATCAAACAATGTTTTCTAGACAACCATTCAGTCTGAACACTTAGTTTTTTTCATTCTTTTTTAAAATTTTATCTATTTTTACTTTTTCAACATTAACGTTTATAAGATTTTGATTTCTAAATTTTTCTCCTTCTTCACCCCTCTTTCCCAAGACAGCAAGCAATCTGATGATACAGGTTATACATGTACAATCATATTAAATATATTTCCATATTAGTCATGTTGTGAAAGAAGAATCAGAACAAAAGAGAAAAGCCACAAGAAAGAAAAAGCAAAAAGTAAGTGAAAATAGTCTGGCTCCGTCTGCATTCAGACTCCACATTTCTTTCTCTGGATGTGAACCGCATTTTCCATCATGATTTTTTTGGAGTTGTCTTAGATCCTTGCATTGCTGAGAAGAGCTCAGTCTATCAAAGTTAATCACCACACAATGTTGCTGTTACTGTGTACAATGTTGCTATTACTGTTACAATGTTGCTGTTAGTATGTACAATGTTCTCCTGGTTCTGCTCACTTCATTCAGCATCAGTTCATGTACATCTTTCCAGCTTTCTCCAAAATCTTCCTGCTCATCATTTCTAATGGAACAAAAGTACTCCATTACATTCCTATACCACAACTTGCTCAGTCATTCCAAAGATGATGAAAAGCACCCTGAATACTCCTTTAGGCAAAGTCACCCTGAGCGCCAAGCATGTAATTAACAATAAAGAGTCGCAGATTAACTCCAAGCTGGCCACCTTTTCTGTGCTTTCTCAGGAAGTCCTGGGGGGTGATGAAGAGTGGGAGGCATAACATATGAAGGAGTGAAGGAGCTCCGGACTGAAAATCAGAAAACCTAGATGGCTCCCTAGAACATCCACTAGTCTACTACAAATATTATGGCCAGGATCCTGGGGATGGAGAGGCTGGCATTTGTTTGTTGCATAAAATAGACAGAATCGTGTAATAAAAGTTCATGGCTTCACATATAAGCCTATTTTTTCACTCTTCTTTCATACTGATTGCAGATTGCTGTTAAATCCATAAATCATCTTCTAGGTGACATGCAGCACAAGGATATATTCTCATGTGCTTCTGCAGCCTCTGGTTCTCTTAAGACCTTTTCACTTTTTACTAGAAGATTCTATGAAGAACAAATATCATAAAATATCCTATAGCAAAAATGAAAAGTTCTTGAGAGTCAAAGGCTGCAGAAGCATTTGATAATACAGGCCTGAGCTCCCTCACACTAAACGTTCTCTACTACTTCTTCTAAACTTCTTCTTGGTTTCCATGGGAAGGACTGTAGTGGTGGTCGGAATGGCATGAAAGCAGCTAGCATAGCACTCTGCATTTGAAAAGGGTTTTGTTTTGCTTTGTAGAGCTGGCTGGCTTTTTTTCTGATGAATAATTTTGAGTTTTCAGAAATGCATCTTAGTAGCTCAGTTTGGGATTGACAAATACAGCTAAACCATATGCACAAACTCTAAACCAGCCACAGCAATTCCAATAGCTAAGCCTGAATATGACAGAAACCAATCAATATCTGGTCAGAATTTCCATGGACTGGGGAAGAACACATGTACAACACTCCTCATGTTTCCTTTTCTCTTTCTCCCTTTTTTCCGTAAGTGCCATGGAGAAATAACTCTCTGGATCTCAGATTTCTAGGCTGAAATCAAGGACATCTAAGGTCCCTTCCAGTTCTATATATATGATCCTGTGATCCCAGACCTGGAATCCCCATCCCCCGTGAGCTAGGATCTAACTTTTGCACCAAGAGCTAAAGTCTGAGAGAAGCCACAAACTCAACAAGAATATTACACAAAAGCAAGGGACAAAAGGTTTAGAACACAAATCTTATGAGTCAGGTCTAACATAGGTGGCCTTCAATTAAGCAGAAAATCTAAGGTACGCTATTAACTGAGACAGTAAGAGTCACCACAATTCAAGGATCTTGACTGATACTGTGGGGAGGCAGTTGGGAAATTGGGGAAATAGCAGTCACCACTATTCAAATTTTTTCCCCCATGAACAGTGGTTTCATTCTACTGAGCCATAGCATTTTTGAGTTGTTTTTTGGTGTTCTTTTTTCTGTGTGGTACTGTATTTTTATTTCTCCCTAGTTACATGTAAAAACAATTTCTAACACTCATTTTTAAAACTCTGAGTCCTAAATTCTCTTCCCTTCCTCTCCCCGCATCCACCCTGACAGCAAGCAGTTCCATGTAGGCTGTACATGTGCAGTCATGCAAAACATGTCCAAAAGCATGATGTTGTGAAAGAAAAAAAAGACAAAAAAACCCCCAAACTCCAGAAAAATAAAGTTTTAAAAGTGTGCTTCAATCTGTATTCTGATACATGGGGATGGGCAGTATCCTTCATCACAAGTCCTTCAGAGCTATCTTAGATCATTGCATTGCTGAGAACAGCGAAGTCATTCACAGCTGGGCATCCTACAATACTGCTGTTACTGCGTACACAGTACATTTCATTTTGCCTCAGCCCATGCGAGTCTTTCCAGGTTTTTCTGAGAGCGTCCTGCTCATCATTTCTTACAGCACAACAGTATTCCATCATAACCACATGCCACTACTCACTCAACTGTTGTTCCTCAACTGATGTGCATCCCCTCAATTTCTAATTCTTCCCCCCCCAAAATGAGCTGCTATAAATATTTTTGCACATATAGATCCTTTTGCTTTTTTATCTCTTTTGAGATACAGAACTAGTAACAGTATTGATAGGTCAAAGAGTATGCTTGGTTTTATAGCCCTTTGGGCATAGCTCCAAATTGCTCTACAGAATGGTTAAATCAGTTCACAATTCTACCCCCAGTGCATTAATGTCTCATTTTCCCACATCTCCTCCAATGCCAATCTAATAGGTATGTGGTAGTACCTTAGAATTTTTTTAATTTGCATTTCTCCAGTCAATAGTGAGACAGAGTATTTTTTTCATATGGCTATATATACCTTTGATTACTTCATCTGAAAACTGATCATACCTTTTCATCATTTATCAACTGGGAAATAGCTCTTATCACAAATTATCAGAAAAACTTGTTTCAAAATTTTTTTCAGCTACTACTGCTAACTGTATTTCCCTCCATTCTATCTACCCCCTCATCTTTATTCTAATCTCTCTCCTTTCACCCTGTTCCTCCTCAAAAGTGTTTTGCTTCTGATTCCACCCTCCCCCAATCTGCCCTGCCTTCTGTCGCCTCCCATCCCCTTTCTCTTATATCCTTCTCCTCCTACTTTCCTGTAAGGTAAGATAGATTTCTACACCCAACTAATTGTGTATGTCATTCACAATTTGAGCCAATTCTGATGAGAGTAAGGTTTGCTCACTCCCCTTCACCTCCTTCCTCCTTCCCCTCCACCATTTTGCTTTTATAAGAGATAATTTACCCCATTCTACGTCTCCCTTGGAAAGGACCTTTTGAAGTCATCTAGTAAAATCTTCTCCAAATCAAGGCCCAAATCTCCAACAAGTGGCCACTAGGTAGCCTCATAAAAACTCTAGCAGTAGAAATTCCACCGAGTCCTGAGGTAGCTCATTCTACTGCCGTTCAGCTCCAACTGTCAGGAAGTTTTCCTTTACATTAGCCTTCAATTGGCCTCACTAAATTTCTTTAGGCTTTTGGTTCTACCTTTAGGATGAAATAAACCTAATCTTCTTTTCCTTGTGAAAAACCTTCAGTTGCCTTGCTGGCTACTCATGGGCCACACAAAATTCTCTCTTCTATAGATCGGACAACAGCAGCTCCTTTAAGCAGTTCTCAGTGACATTTCTAATCTTCTGGCCATCTCTGTCGACTTCCTCTGAAATCACTTATGATGTCCTTCCTAAAACCCACACTGAAGACTTTTAATACAAAAGTGTCCTTTTGTTCAGTCAGTCACAGCTCAAGTCATATTTAGTGTCACCTCAGGGACAGAATCTGGAAGTTATTTATTTGCTTATAACTATTTTTCTCTAGATTTCAAGTACTTGAAGACTTGCTATTACCCTCTTTGCCTTTATGCTATAAAGCATGGTCTTCAAAGTGAGGGTTTCACCATGACACCAAAAAGACCAACTAATCAGAGGGAAAGATCAGGCACATCCCACCAGACATAATGGCCAATCATGTGTGGATCTGTCTCCAACACAACTATACCACCCCCTTTATCATCCATCATCCACCCTGGCCCCTGCCACTGCAAGCCTCTATTGTCCGTCTACCTCTGATGCTGGCCATACACTGAGGCATAGCTAAAAAGGCTAAACTGCCCATCGCCATCCCACTCCTGCATCATCTCTTACATGCCACAAGAGGCCCTCATGTAGGCAGGTGCCACACTACTAGGCAGGGGCCAGTGAGGAAATCTCCTCCTCTTTTTATTCTTCAGTGGAGAAGACTGACTAGCATGGGATGGGCAGGCATGGATGGATTGGTCTACACGGCAGATCTCGTTAGATTATTAGATTTCCCTCCAATTCACCTATTTCAGTGGAAGACTCCACCTCCCTCACAAGCTTCCATATCCTTAATTTTCTACTTATCTTTGACTGCCCCCCCAAATGAAACTGCTTTTCAAAAGCAGCAATGCTTTTAACTGCCAAATCTGATGGCCTTTTCTCCGTCCCCCACTTCTTGACCTGCCTGCAGCATCTGACTCTGTGGAGCATGGTGGCCCTTACTGGATGCTTTTTTTTGGCATTCATTTTTAAAATTTTTGAGTTCTAAGCCAGCCCCTCCCCCACTCATTGAGAAGGCAAGTAACATGACAATTTATTACCCATGTGAATATTTCCTTATTAGATGGATCCTCTTTCCTCTCTGAGTTGCTAAAAAACAATGTCTAAGTGTGTCACCTACGAATATTTTTATATGTACACTTAAAAATTAGAAACAGAATTTTCCATATCTTTCAAACAAAGAGTTGCAATTGTACACTACATGTATATAATTTATAAACAAGTAAATATACAAATACCAAGGCGTCCACGCTACAACTGTTTGCTGATAGGGGCGTGTAGTCAAAAAAGTTTTAGGGACTAGAGTTTAGATTCTGGAGGGCAAAAGTAGGGCTAAGGGACTATAAGGAGAGAAGGCAGAATTTCATTCAATCGAAGACCATTCTAACCATGAGAAACCTCTTCATCCTGGAAAATCACTTCAGCCCTAGGATGCACACCTCAGGAGCCCCTCCCTTGGAATTCGATGGCTCCTGTACTTAAGGAGTGTGCCCAGAGCAAGAACTGCAACCAGACTTCCCCACTTTGGAATGTAAGTTCCCTGAGGGTGGCCACTGTCTTTTTTTTTTTTTGGCTTGTATTTGTATTCCTAGGGTTTAGCATAGTGCCTGGATCACACAGTATTATTGACTGACCAATAAAGGAATGCATGAATGAATTTATGAAATGTTTCCTATATGCAAAGTACTGAGCCTGGGATACAAAATGAAGAGTAAGACATCCTCGGCCTTCAAGGAGGCCACACTGTAATGGGAAAGATAACGTATGTGGGAAGTTTCAGCTGCAAATCAAATAATAAGACCCTTTGGTCCTGACAGTAAAATGGTTGCACTAATACAGATAAATAAATAAAACCATAACCATTTCTGATGATGAATCGCTTGAGAGAGCCAAGGACTTTGGGACGGACAGCCTCACTACAATAGTTGAGTTCCTTGCCTCAGTTTCTCTGTCAAGAAGAAGCTGGATAACCATTTGCCAGGGGAAGCTATACAGGCTAGTCAGTTTTACAAAGGCTCTGAGCTAAATGAATTCCTAGGACCTTTCCAACACTAAGATTCTACAATTTTTCTTTCTGGAAAAGTGATACTATCAAACAAATTGAGACAGAGTTTGAGGGGAGAGAAAAATGAGGCTCAGCCTAATCAGACACAAGTAAAATGGCATTAACATCCCCAAAAGGACTGGAATTCCAGGCTTCCTTGCTTCATCTCAGAAAAACCAGTACTTGCACATAATTAATATTTTATCTTCTGCACATGAAAATGCCACTAACCTTGTCCCAGCATCACGTGTTCTGTGAATCCTTCTTTTTCATTCAATAGGAAGTATCTACCTGTCCTAAGGCACACATGTTCTACTTCTCCCTTGTCCTCGTTATGACCTGTGGCATGCATTTGCAAGACAGCTGGCTGTAGGAAAAACAGTCTAGTCCATGGAGCAGGACAAAGCTAACTGGATGACACACAGACTGAACCTATAACTCTGGCCTCCTTTCTGAGCCACATACTGGGATCTGTTTCCCAAGCAATATATTGTGATATTGACATGTGGCAATATCCCAGGTTTCCTCAATGCTTTTCCACTAGAGAAAGAAGATAAGGGCAGTTAAGTGTTTATAAGTATGCAACACTGCTAGAGATAGAAGGATGGCTAAATACAAGCATGCCTCCCTACCACTCCTTCCTGTTCCATGAAGTTTACAGGTATCAATGACTAAAAAAGGTTACAATGTATTTATTCACTCTAACAAACTGTCCTAAGGACTCACAGAAAAATAACAAGTTACATTTTAAGACGAAATATTTTAAGACATTTTTTGACTAGAAACAATGTATTTTTCAAGAAATAAGCCTTACCTCTGTGCATTATCTTATGCTTCTCCCTCAGATATGTAAGACCCTTTATTACCTAGTAAAGAAGAAATATGGATATTTATGTTGAAAAGTCAAATAAGCACAAAAATCTACAAATATAAGTTCAATATCATTAAGTTTAAACAGTCCAAGAGATGTTACCCAGCAATACAGCATTAAGCAAAAATGATAAACAAGGAAAGAGGGTAAGGGAAAAGGTTTGAGGGTTTGCTGGGTATGAGGTGTATGATGATATCCCAGTAGAGATATCAAGCAAGAAGCTAGGAATATCAGACTTGGGAGAGAAAGTAAGGATGGAGATATACATTTGGGAGTCAACTGAACTGAGGTAATAATTAAGGCATGGGAAGAGATGAATACACCAAGAAAGAAAGAGTACAAAAAACACATTCTCTCTTGTCCTAAAAGTATGGTCAGACTAAAAAGAATTTCTGTCAGTTATCTTCAGAAAGAGAATTCACTTTTATTCTCAACACACGCAGTTTAAAAAAGGGAAAGTCACATAGGAATAGACACACAAACACACATACACACGTGCACGCACACACACACAGAAAAAAAAACAGAGAAAGAGACATAGACATTCATTATGGCAACTAGCAGTATCAACGATAAGCGTTACAAAGTCTTCTTTCTTCACCTGAACTCCTACTTCCTTCCTTGCCTTTATTAGCTACCTCAAACAAAATTTCAAGGAAGACAAATACTTACAGCAATGCTAACTTTCCCCAAGATCTGCTCAGGAATCCTTCCAGCCTTCTTAAGAACCTGGTCCAAAGATCCTCCATCCTAAGAAGAAAATGGTAAGTGTTTAACGATTTGTTTCCAACTGTTTCGGACAAGTTGAAGGAAATGCAAAGCAAACGTTCCTTTTAGAGGAAGACAAATGTCCTTTTGTTCTTTCCAGCTGATCAGACAACCGACAAAACGTACTAAGTGATAAATGGGTCAGGTGCTATCGATAGAGAAATGTGTACGAAACTATCTCCTTATTCGAGACTGTCTCTTGTCACCAACTTACCTTCTAGTTAAGGATGTAAGACACACACATGAAAAATTAAACAATGCAAGATTTAAACAGATTAAGACAATAATAAAAGACTTCATGAATCAGCGATGATAAACCTAGTGAATTCCAAATAATGACCATTTCCAAAATGATCTGAGAAACAGACACAATTCTTAAAGATGACAACATTTTCCTAAAGCTGCAGTGTGATCACTGAGTTAGAAATTATCATTAATAACTGAACCCCCACTATACATATGGGGCATCATGCTAAATACCAGGCTTACAATAAAGTACAGCAGTTCCATTCCGGAGATCTAAATCTTCAAGGTCCCATGCCTGTAAGAGCTTATGGTGTTTCCATGCAACAAAGAGGTCTTAAAATTAGATTACTGATTATGAAGATAGTTAAAATTATCAGATCAGCATGCCATAGGATGTCAGATCTCAATAGTCTCTAAGGCCAGATTTATCAATAGAAACTGAACATGACTAGTCAAGTTAGTCAGCAGGCTGGGCTCCTGTTCAATCATGTTCAGGGCTTAGCAGGAGCAAGTTAACACTCAGTAAAGTGAGGCCATAGAAGGAAGCCATGATACAAAAACCCCAAATAAATCCAAACACTGTTACTTGGTACTTTTGTACTTAACTATGAATGAAGATTGGTCTGAGGCTCTAGGAATGTTCTTTTTATCCATTGATTTATAATGTCATCAGAATAGGCACTTCCTCCCCAAGTTCATATTACATACAACTCACCCATGCCTTCTCATTTATTCTATGCAATATTTGTCCACATCCTTCTGCATTCACCCAACACAGTCTTCACAAAGTCTTTTAATATTTCTTGGACATCACTGCAACACTATGTCTACCCATCTATACATTCCTCATTAGGACTGTCTTTTACGCTTATATTAATGCACAAATCAAGAAATATTGCACTTTTCAAACAAAATGATTAGGTCACACTGTGATGTGACAGGATGCAGAGCATCCACCTTTGCTATCTTAATCCAACTTCTCAATGCCTCTTGTTCCTCAATGCAAGTATTAGGGATGAATACGCTACATTAAACTGATTAAAACTAGTAGCCTAAATAGAGATGGCCCAGATTATTCTTTAAGCTTCGAAGCCACAGGTTACCCACCCCTGCTTTAAGCAAAGAAGTAAATCAAAGAAGAGATAAAACAAAATAAAAGCAAACAATAAAAAAACACTAAATCAATGAATAAACCAGGAGTTGATTTCCTGACATAAACTGCTAATCTGATTTTCTTTAAAAGATGGAAAACCAGAATGCTATTCTCAGAAATTTTTTAAAGAATTCACAAATAAAGAAAAAGTAAAGGAAATTATCAGAAATTATTTTGCCCAGTTATATGTCAACAAAATAGAAAATTCAGGTGAAATGGATAACTACTTTAAAAAAAATAATAAAATACCCAGATTGGTAGAAAAAGAAACAGAAAATTATTTAAGCAATCATTTATTAAGCACCTACTATGTGCTAGGCACTGGAGATAGTATACCAAGAATGAAACAGTCCCTAATGACAAGTGGCTTACATTTGAATAGGAAAGACAACGTGTACAGATAAAAAGATATAGAATAATTATGAAGTGACTAAATACAAATAGATACAAGTAATTAAGCATTAATACAAGATAGTAGCAGAATATCAAATAAACTCATAGAAATCATCAGTTTTTCTGTATACTAACAATAAAACCCAGCAGGAAGAAAAATTACATTCATAATCATCCTAAATATCTAAAATATTTGGAAATCTATCTACCATGACACATTCAAAAGTTACAAAATATAAGTACAAAATACTCTTTACAGAAATAAAGACAAACCTAAATAATTGAAGAAATACTAATTGTTTGTGGATTTTGTTGGTCAGTCCTTTTCAATCCTGTCTGAAACCCCATTAGGGGTTTTGTGGCAAAGACACAAGAGTAGTTTTTCATTTCCTTCTCCAGCTCATTTGACAGATGAAGAATCTGAAGCAAACAGAGTTAAGTGACTTTTTAGCTAATGAATGTCTGGGTCCAGATTTGAACTTAGGAAGATAAGTCTTTCTGACTCTAAGCCCAGTACCCTATCCCTCTGCACCCCTTAGGACAGGGTGAGCCAATATATTTAAAAAAATAACAAATTAATTTACTTATTCAATGCCATACCAAACTAATAAAGGATAACTTTACAGAGCTAGAAAAAAATATAATAATGTAGAGGAAATAAATGTCAAGAATCTCAGGGGAAATAACAATAACAAAAAAAATTGGAAGTAAAGGAGTTTAGTAGTATCAGAATCTCAAACTATACTACAAAGTTGTAATAATCAAAACTTCTCTTGGTATTGACTAAAAATAAAGAAAAGTTGATCAATGGAATAGATCAGGTATACACGCTATAGAAGTACAGCAACATAGTGCTTAATAAACCTAAAGACCCTGGTAAGGACTGGAGACCTGCCAGTCAGACAGAGCTTTGGGCCGACATCTCATACCACATACCACAACAAACTCGAAATGGATATGTGATCTGGGCATAAAAAGTCACATCTCAAACAAACAGAAAAATCCGAGGAGATATTTCACGGGACAGCCAAACAAGCGATAGAGAACACAAGATACCAAATGGATAATTCTGATTACAATGAACTGAAAAAACTTCTGTGCAAACAAAACGACACAAGTAAAATTAGAAGAGGAAAAAATGAACTGGGAAAAAATATTTGCAGCAAGTTTCTCCAATAAAGGCCTCATTTCCACGATACAGAGACAACAGATTCAAATATATGACAACAAAAGTGAATCCCCAAAAATAAATGGTCAAATGGTATGCAAACAATTTTCTAAAAAATGTGTGCTATCCATTTTTTGTGGTGGCAAAGACCTGGAAACTGAGGGGATGCCCATCAACTGGGGATGTAACAGAATACTATTGTGCTACAAGAAATGACGAGAAGGATGATTTCAGAAAAACCTGGAAAAATGACATGAACTGCTGCTGAGCAAAGCGAGCAGAAGCAGGAGAGCACTGCACACAGTGATAGCCACACTGCGCAAAGATCAATTGTGGGAGACTGAGCTCTTCTCAGCAATACAGTGATCCAAGGTAATTCCCAAAGACTCGCGCTATGCACATGTGGAGAGTCTGAGTGCACATGGAAACCCTCTTCTCACTTTTTTTTCTGTTTTTTTCCTTGTGATTTTTCCCTTTTATTCTGATTCTTTATTCACAACATGACTAATGTGAAAATATGTTTACCATGACTGTACATGGATAAGGTCTTAGGGAAGGCAGAGGGGAGGGCGGGAGAAAACTTTGGAACTCAAAGTCTTATAAAAATGAATGTTGAAAACTATCCCTGTAATTGGAAAAAAAAATACTACTAAGTGGGGGGGAAAAAAGAAATGTAAAGTATCAATAGCCATATAAAAATGCTCCAAATAATTAATAATAAAAATAAATGCAAATTTAAACAAATCTGAAATCCCATTTCACATCCACTAGACTGACAATGATGACAAAAACAGAATGACCATGGACACAAGGTAAGGTCATTGTTGTTCACTAAATTGTGCATATCCTTTGACCCAGTGATAACAGTGCTCAGTTTATATCCCAAAGATCAAAGACAAAAAAAAAAGCAGCCATGTGCACAGAAATATTTATAACAGTACCATTTAGTGTAGCAAAGAAATGGAAATAATTAGGGGCAAGGTCTGAATAAATCAGGGCATATAAATGTAACAGGATATTATTGGGCCCATAAGAAAGAAAGGAATGGGTTGAGTTCAAAGAATCCTGGGAAGATTTGTATGAACATAGAGTGAAACAAATAGAAGCAAGAGAATAATTTATACAGTAATTTACAATGCCAACAAACCACAGAGACTTAAGAATACTAATTAACGAAGACATCAGTCTTCATTACAGACTGAAGAAGTGTGATGAATGCAAACTGCAGAATGGGACATATTTTTGGATGTACAGAATTGCTTCGTTTTCATATGCTTATCTGATATAAGAAGGGTTTACAAGGCTTTTCTATTTTGGGAAAAGGCGTGAAAAATTGGAGGTAGGAGGGAGCAAATTATATAGGTGTCTGTTATGTAGAGAATAACAAAAAATAAAAAGTATTTTTAAAAATCAAAAAGGTATCTGGCGTTCTTTCCTTTAACTCTTTTCTGGACGAAAAACAGAAATAATGCAGTGTCAGAAAAGGAAGGAAGAGAGGGAGGAGGGAAGAAACAAATACTAACTATGTGTTAGGCACTGTGCTAAGTGCTTTACAAACATTATCTCATTTGATTCTCTCCACATCCCAGGGAGATAGGTGCTATCGTTATCCCCACTTGACAATTGAGAGGATTTAAACTTCAGTCTTCCTCACTCCAGATGCAGCGTCCCATCCACTTGGCCATTGAGCCACCACTAAAAGAAATGGCTCAAAGTGAAAAGGTTACAATGTCGTAACAAAGTCAAAAGAAAGATCTGTTGGATAAGTCACGCTGAGAACCAGAACTATCCTAACCTCTCCACCTTTCCAATTCTATATCACTGTTGCTAGGGGCTTTGCTGAGTTAGAATAAAGCTTCCTAAATTGTGCTTATTTTTAGCGGCTAATTATAATCTAAGTTAATAGTGCCTTTGTGAAAGTTTTCTATAAAAGCAGCAAATGCTTTTTGAAAATATTAGTTCAAAAATTCTTACAATAGAACTATCCACTTATCTGATGAGTTCCAGTTTCACCACCTGAACAAGACTGTAGCACTGAAAGATGCCCTTAGCCAAGTTCTAACCCAGAAGTTATCTGTTCCTTTTTCCAAAAACTCAGACTGGAAAGTCATCGCAACTCCCTTCTGAGATAAATCAACCATGTTTCTCCCCACAAAACTTTTCTTTGAATTCCCTTCTAGGATGGAGGTGACCAGAGATTACCCACAAGGCATTATTCCTGACAGTCTCAAGAAAAGGCATAAGGACAAATATCTCATGTATTCGTGAAAAACCCCTGGTTGCCTCAGATCACTCAACTACTTCCCAGGACTGCTGTGAGGATCAAACGAGATAATTGTAAAGCTCTTTTATCAATGCTAGCTATTACGTCCAGATGTTAGGATCTCAACAAAGCCTCCAATGACTGATTTCCCAATATTAAAAAAAAAACTAACTTCAGTGAGGAGTCACAAAAGAAGGTACAACTAGACTGTAAGTTCTGCAACAGCAGGGATGAAATCTCATTCAATCTCATTCAGGTAGCTAGGAACAGTAGAAAGAGAAGGAAACATGGCATCTAAAATCATCCCTGGGCAAAAAACCCTGTTTGCTTCCATTTCTCATTTGTAAAATGATCTGGAGAAGGAAATAATAAACCACTCCAGAATCTTTGACAAGAAAATACCAAATCGGGTCACAAAGAGTCAGAGAAAGACTGAAAAATAACTGAACGACAAACCCTGGGCAACTGAATCACAACCTCTCTTAGTCTTAGTTTCCTCATCTGTAAAATGGAAATAAAAACCATACCCACCTCTCATAGGACTGCTGAGAACCAAATGAGATATTATATGTAAATCTCTTTGCAAACCTCAAAGCTCTACAAAATATGGTTAAGTTTTTTGTGTCACATAGGCCTAAAGAATGACTTTTTATCAGAAGTTTTTTAAATGCATGAAATAAAATACATAAGATTAAAAATAAAACTAATTATATTGAAATTAAGTTATCAAAATATTTTTAACAGGTTCCTGGACCCTAGGTCGAGAACACCCACTCTACCTAAACATTAAGCACCATGATTATCATTATCATCTCATGCTTCATTGTCTCCTCTCTGGCATCTAGCCCAGTAACAGAGTACGTTAGAATTGGGAATTAGTCTTTTTCGATGTTGGTTCACCAGACTGTTACCTCATTAGTTTTTTTTGTTGTCTTGGACTACACAGAAACAGGAAGTTGTTTTATCTCCTGTATGTAGTCATGCTGAGTACCAGAGAAAATGGCCAGTTTGGTATCTCGCTGGTTAGGTGATCCAGGAATTTCCCTCTCATTGATCTTTAACTCATCAATATCCTTCCTAAAATGTAGCTGCCCCAACTAATACACCACATATGGGCTGAGCAAGGTGACTCTTAGAACCAGAATAATCAAGCTGAATTCTCTCATTTTATACAAGAGAGGACTGAAGACCAGAGGCCTGGCTGGCTCCAAATCCCTGCTCAGTCCACACATCTTCCATCTTCCTGGCAGCACCTAAAGGGAAGGGAGGTTGCTCTTGCCTTTCCTGTCCCTGGCTCAAGATCATCACCTTCCTTTCCACTTCCGTTTCTAGGTCCTCATTTACTATTCACATATTTGCATCCAAATTTTACATGCCAGGGTTAGAGATTTTGTTACCAACAAAAAGTGCATAAGGAAACAAAGGGACAAGAAATGATTCTCACTCCCTCTACCATTTCAAGGAAAGGCTAAGGTCAAGCTAAATCATAAAAAAATCATCATTTCATGTTACTAAAACAGAAGTGTGCTTCCATGCCTCCCAAAAAGGACTGCTTTACTGCAGGGGGAGGCAGCCTGGGCAACAACTACTGAACTAAGGATCTTTTTCCACAGAAAATTTCTTCTCTCCTGGATAAGCAAGAGGGAGTATTCTGAATAACCTGTAGACACACAGAAAATGCTTCCAGAATCTACATTCCATATGGCACCAACAAAAGCTGACAGATGTCTGGAAGAATCCATACAGAACATCTTGATCATTTAAAATAATGGGAGAATTAAGAAAAAAACAAACACCAAAACTATAAAACTGGCCAGAGAGGATCTTTCCATATCCTAGTGGGATCACAGACTTCTTCCCCCAGGTCAGTGCGAGCCCATGGAACTTCAGAAATATAATGAAGAGGGGAATGGAGATACTCTGCAAAATAGAAAAGGAGCCAAAAACTATTTAATGCTGATTCTCCCAAGTATTTCATTCATCATGTCAATATTTCCCCTAAATAACAAGTTATTTGCTGAGAGAAAAAGAGAGCAAACGAGAGGACACTAATGAGAATCTTCCATCTCTTACCGATGGCCAGAGCAATGACATAGATAGTGGCAGAGCCTAGCACCACCCTGTGCCAGTGATCTAGCTAGAGTTGGCCTACTGGTCTCACCTACCATGTGCTCCATGCAGATACTGATCTCCCCATCGCTGTAAAAGGCCCCATAAAACCCTACAATATATGGAGAGTTGCACTCGTGCAGGACTTGCAGCTCCCGTATAATCTGGTTCCGAATTGCTGGCTTGATCTCCAGGTGGATGAGCTGTTAAAAACAAGAATGACAACTTGAAATCACCTTCCTAACTGCTGAAGCTTTTGATAGGAAGGAAATTTTAAAAAAGAAAAAAAAGAAAAAGGCAAGTTTTCCTAAGCATGTTCCACCCACCCAAAGCACCAAATACTGAAGCACAGAAAGCCAAGGCCTGTGTTTGTGACTAAATGAACCATAACTAAAGGAATGCAGGCTGCGCTACCACATTCTGAGGACCTGGGCAGAGATGGAGATGGGGATGGGGGAGCAGCAAAGGGGCTGAAGGACCTCCCCTGGGAGAAACAGGAAACTGGAAGGGTTTATTCGCTGCAGCTAGAGAATGGTTCACTGGTTCTTATGAGGGAAGGGGAATGGGGAACCTCCCAATAGGTTCAAGCTACCTGGGGTTTCCCCTTGGACTGATGATTTTGTTAGGATTTGTTAGAGGCCACACAGTGACTTTACTCTGAACTACAGAAAATGCAAGAACCACCTAACTGCCTCACCAAACTTTCTTTGCTTTAAAAATTCAAAAGCATATGCCAAATCCACTCAATAGACAGTCATTCAACAAATATTTGCTGAGAACCTACTATGCGTGACATGCTGGTAGGCATACAGTGAGGAGGAAACTAAAGAAATACAGTTCCTGCCTTCCAGTCACTTTCAGTGGAGCTACAGAGACAAAACACATACACATGAAACAGTTAATCACACACTATCTCTTACTATTAGTTAACTATCAAATGAATGGAAAAGATAGCAAGTATTATAGAATTTCACAGAACGGAAATAATGTGGGCTGAAGCAGTCTGAGAAGGCTTCCTGAAGGAGGCTGAGATTTACCTCAACCTTCTAAGATGGGTAAGATTTGAACAGATTTAGGGAATGATGTGACTAACTGCAGAAAGGCAGTAAGTAATAAGCATGGTATATTCGGAAGATAGTGAAAAGACTGGCCTAGCTGGAGCAGAGGGTGTGCTGGGGAGCAGTGAGAGATATGAGTGGCTAGTAAAAATGGGGCCAAACTCTGAGGTACCACCTCACACCTCTCCGACTGACTAATATGACAGAAAAGGAAAATGATGAAAGTTGGAGAAGATGTGGAAAAATTGAAACACTAATGCATTGTTGGTGGAGTTGTGAACTGATCTTTCTGGAGAGCAATTTGGAACTACACCCAAAGGGCTATAAAACTGTGCATACCCTTTGACCCAGCAATACCATTACTAAGTCTGTTTCCTAAAGAGATCATAAAAATAGGGAAAGGACTCACATGTACAAAAATATTTATAGCAGCTCTTTTTCTGGAGGCCAAGAATTGGAAATTTAGGGGATGGAATGGTGGAACAAGTTGTAGCATAGGAATGTAATGGAATATTATTTTACATGAGTAGGATGATTTCAGAAAAACCTGGAAAGATTTACATGAACTGATGCTGAGTGAAGTAAGCAGAACCAGGAGAGCATTGTACACAGTAACAGCCACAATGTGCGATGATCAACTGTGATAGACTTTGCTCTTCTCAGAAATACAATGATCCAAGACAACTCCAAAAGACTCATGGTAGAAAATGCCATCCACATCCAGAGAAAGAACTACGGAGTCTGAATGCAGATGGAAGCAGACTATTCTCACTTGTTTTTGTTTTTTCTTTCTTGTGGTTTGTTCCCTTTTGTTCTGATTCTTCTTTCACAACATGACTAATGTGGAAATATATTTAATATGATTGTACATGTATAACTTACATCAGATTGTTTGCTGTCTTGGATAAGGGGGGGGTGGAGAGAGAAAAATTTGGAAATCACAAGCTTATAAAAGTGAACGTGTAATTGGAAAAAAATACTATTAAGTGGGGGAAAAAATGGGGCCATATTAGTAAGGATCTCAAATACCAAGCAAAGGAATATGGGCTTCATTCTGGAGAAAATGAGGGACCCACTGGATGGTTAGTTTTTTTATATATTTTTGTATGTATTAAGTATATGAATTTTAGTTAGGTTTGTGGATTTTACATCTGTATTTCTAGAATATTAATATGATCATAATGCACAAGATGTTTGGAAGGGACTTCTACAATGGGCAATAGCAACTTAACATAATGAAATTCACCTGTCACAGTAAATAGACTGCTAGCCCACAAAAGTAGAAAGAGAGCAAAGAATTGACCTAATTTGATTTATCAAAATACATATTAAGCATATATGCAAAACTACATTCTAGGCCAGGGGTGGGCAACCTGTGGCCTTGAGGCCACATGTGGCTCTCTAGGTGACCCTTTGACAGAACCTAAATGTGAATCCAAAGCCACACTAGGCTGCAGGCTGCCCACCCCTCTACGCACTTGCTCATGTTGTTGTTGTTAACACCAGAGCCATGACTAAAAATTCAGGTACCCTAACTCCTAACCTAGTGTGTTTTACATTAGAATCCCTCCCCCTCAATACTGTTATCAAAGTTTTCAGGAAGATCAAAGGTGTATGGAATGACCTGGGATGTGGCGCCAGCCAGATCTCTGGGCTTAAGTCCCCTAATGTACAAAAGTTAGTCAGGACAAGTTTCCTGCCCATACAGAGCCGAGTAGGGGGAAATGACACATACAGCTATTGTGTATTTTGTATTATTGTTACATGCATAAAAGAAGTGCTGAAGTGTTATATGAAGTCCAGTTTGGGGGGAGGGAGGTTTCACGGAGGGATGACAAGCTGAGTGAGAATCTTTAAGTGCCTCTGGCTCAGGGAGCCACAAAGCTCACCTTCCTGGCCATGATTAGGCCAGAGGGTTTGTGGGAAACTTTGAACACCACACCACCATTCCCAGCTCCCAGTTCACTGATCTTCTCAAAGTCATCATCCTTCAGCTCGCCCACTTTCTGTTTCTGAGTGAGAAAAGCCTCCAGACGCTTGCGCTGCTGTTCATCGAGTTCTAATTCCTCCAGCTTCTTCTGCAGTGCCTCGAGGTTAGTCCTGTCCCAAAAGAAGAGACAGACACACACACACACAATGAGAATTCTCCCAGTGGGACAGCCCATTAGCTTTTCTGGGAAATAAACTGAAATGAACAAGGGGCCACCTCTTCTCTTAGGCCGGGACAACAGCAAAGGAAAAAGACCTGGCCTTGGAGTCGGGAAACTTAGGTTCTACTCTAATCTCTGCTACTATGTGACCTTAGATAAATCATTTCAACCCTAGGAGTTCTGTGAAACTAGGAGATGGGATTAAATGATCCCTAAGACGACATTCAGCTCTAACATATTAGGATTCTAGGAGTTGTTAAGGCTGAAGGCAATGCCTGGGACCAAATAAAAGCACTGGACAAAATGATAGATGCTTTATTCTTAGGAAGGTAAAAACAATGTTGATTTTATTACTTCCCACTCTGGGTCCCCAAGGGAGGAGGAGGGAGTGTGGTCGAACAAACTCCAATGGATTACACACAGAATCAGCCTAGGGTCTTTTACCTTGTGTCTAGGATATATGTGAGTATATGTGTTCCATTTCTTTTTCAGACCCTACCCACAAAAGAAGACTGTCACAATGTTCTGAAAAACTCATCAAACACAGAATGAATCTCACTAGCTGTGTGATAGCCACTTTGGAAACCTCAGCAGGGCCACCTAGGAAGTCCACTTTCATAGGCAGCTGTTGAAAGAGATGCTCAAAACAACTGGTAAATGGAAAAACAAAACAACACCAGCAACAGCCAGGTGAGAAAGAGATTAGGAATTACTTGCAAAGAAAGCAACTGTTCATATAAAAAGTTAGAAACAGAACTCCCAGAGAGTTCTTGGTGCTGACATACTGCGGATATACATAAATAATGACGCAGAGCAGTTCAGATTCACACGTTAGGATATTGTACCAACTCCCTACTTGGCTTGTCTGACAAGGAGCAATGAATCCTAATGTAATCATTTTTCTGCCTCAGAACATTTGCAGAAATGAGGGGAGAGTGACTACACTACTGTCAGGTAGAAAAGGCTCAGCCCCCACTGTGGGTGGGGCCCTCCCTGCTCTCCTCCATGCCCGCCTTCACATCATTCCTCTGAATAGCTGAGACAGACAGGGGTTTCTATCAGAACTTTTATCCATGGCTCTGGTATTCACTTCAACACCTCAAACAAGTCGTTCTCTTCCTGGAACCTGCTTATCTGTCAAAAACCTGGGGGGTTCTTTGGTCCATTCTAATTCTATGATTTCTAGATCACTGAACCTCTCTAAGGCTGTTTCTTCATCTGTAAAATGATATTCCCTCACAGAGATATTATGAGAAGCAGGTAAGAAAAGAGATAGACATCACTCTGAAAAGGTAAAAGCATTTTTTTACATTAATGTAAAGGTACACTATCATCAGTACTAGATACTGAAGCTCTTGAATGATGAATATATCTGAACACTGTAAAATCCAATCCAGGAATAGTTACATTTTCCAAATAAGAAAAAAACAAAAACACAACACTCCCTGAATAAGAAAGTATCTGTAATAAAATGGTCTTTGAGGGCCTTCTATCCAAGTAACCCCAATAGCTACCTGGTTTCAACTCTCCCTCCACCCTCCCTTCCCTACCCCAAATACCTGACAAATCAACTCGGTAGCTGTCCCCCCCACTCTCATTAGCCCTCAGGTTCCTAAACGGCCCACTGTTCTAGCTGAAATGGACATGTAAGTCAGAAAAGAGAAAACGTACAGTAACATCCTCCCATTCTCATTCATTCTCTCCGCCTTCCGCCTTCCACCTCCCCCTCTACCCCACTGCACACCCACATATACCTCCTCTTCAGAGAACAGCTGTGACCAGTTCTATCATGTTCACCACAAGACAGATAAAATAGACCATTGTTAGCAAGAATTATGCACGTGCCTGCCTTGCAGTAAACACAGTTCACTGAGATACAAGAAAATTACATGCTTAAACTAGAAGACTGGGGAAAAAACTCAAGAGCTGTCATTTGTGCTGTGAAAACACCAAAGGCAAAGTGAAACAAATGGAAAAAGGAGGATCCTATGAACATGAACACTTCTGTCTTCTGTCTCATCCACCTGCTAAGCCTGAATACTCCATATCATCTATAATCTTTCATTTACAGCTCAAAAGATTAACTAGGGAAATAACATACAAAGAATGTCAGCCATGGAAGTGATCTTCAAATGCAATCCCTTCATTTTACAAAAGAAACTGAGGCCCAGAAAGGAAATGGCCTGCCCAAGGTCACAGTTAATTGTATAGCTGGAACTCTCAGAACTCAGTTCTACTGATTCTCAGCCCAGAGCTCCTTCTGCCACACCCCAATGCCATCTCCAATTGATGGACTACACAGAGTTCTCAAAAGTTAGTCAAATAAATGGCTGAAGTAGAAATGGAAATGAATGTGTTAATAATTAACGGAACAAGCACAACAATGGTGCCTTCCAACCCCACTAACCACAAATGGGCCCTGGCTACTTGGTAAATGTTGCCCAGCTGGTGCAAATACAAACCATCCCTTTTCTGGGGCCTAGTGGTAATCTACCATTAGTATGGAGAATCTTAATTGCTTGGAGGAAAAGACAGATGCAGAGAGGTTCAAGAATAATCACAGAAAAAGAAAAAAGTTAAGGCTGGAAGAATCCTTAGAGATCACCTAGTCCAGGGCTTCTGAAATTTTTTCTACCCATGACCCCTTCAGTGCTTCTTAAACTTCTTATTTTATAAAGCAGGACACTGAGATCCAGAAAGGCAAAAGACTTGCCCAATATAATAACCAGTTACTTACTGGCAGATTCAATACTAGTCAGTCAGCTCCCCAGTCCAGCACTAGTTACAAAAGTGAAGCTACAAAGTAGGAAAGTAAGTGGCAGCTGATATTTTAAGCAAAGAGGTCCTACCCATCTCTTCTCAAATAACATTACATAAATGTTCATCTCCTCTGATGACACATTAGGCCAGGTCTGGAGTTAACTTTCGGGAACTAGGTATGTCCCTGAACCTGCCAACAACAGGGACTAATACCTAGTCACTTTATACAGTCACAGAGTAGCTAAAATCAAGTATGACTATCCTTTCCAGGCATTACATTTCATCCTGAATGGATGGCTCAGTTCCACAAATTCCAGAGGAAAAGTTTTCATCTTTATACTTCTCATCAGTCCCAGAGGCAGGTTTAAGAGCTGTTTTCAGGAACAGTGACAGTGATGCTTTTGTGAGCACCTACACACCTGTCAACTTGGAGGAGAAAAGTGGGAGGCCAGAAGCATGATTTGCATGAGCAACCACTGTCAAAGAATCATGCAAAAAAAGAAAAGCAGGTAGCAAAGTAGACTCAATTGGGAGAGAAAGCAGCTGTGCTAAAGCAAGGTGAATAAACATCTTTCCACAGACATGTTAAAGAGGGAGAAAGTATAGACTGGTAGAAAGAGCACAAAAAGGGACAGAAAGACACTACCCAGGCAATTTATAATGAGAAAAAAGAGGGAGGCTGAGTAGGTAGTGAGATCAATCAATAGGTTTTTATTAAGAGCTTACTATGTGCTGGGCACTGGGTTAAACAGGAGATGAACAGATACTAAAAAGAAGAGATCAGACAGGTAGGAAAACCAAGATCACTCATAAAACCCAGAGAGGACAAAGTATTATCCAGGAGAAGAAGATGGTCAATAGTGCTGAACAGTGAGTGCCAAGAGGTCAAGAAGGATGAGGACCTATCACTTCCAGGACCAAATACAAAATCCTGTTTCGAATTCAAAGCCCATCAAAACCCAGCCCCTCTTGCTTTTCCAGTCTTCTTGTATGTACCTCCCTACCAAACACTCTGATCTAGTGGTGTTGGCTTCCTTGTTGTTCCATGAGAAACATCCTATCTCCTGCCTCCAGGCTATTTTGTCTGACCATCCTCCACACCTGGAATGCTTTCTCCCTCCTCATCTCCACCTGTTGGCTTCCCTGGTTCCTTTAAATGCCTAAAATCACATCTTATACATGAAGTCTTTCCCAACACCAAGTTCCAGTGCCTTTCCTCTTTTAATTATTTCCTATTTAGCCTTTATATAGTTTGTATATATTTGTTTCCTTGCTGTCTCCCCCACTGGATGGTGAGCTCCTGGAGGGCATAGTGCCTGGCAATTAGTGGGTATTTAATAAAAGTTTATTGCCTCATTGAATGATTTTAATCTGAGTGCCTTCCCTCTAAGATTATCTCCAATTTATTCTATATATATCTTATTTGTACACCGTTATTTCCACGTCTCCCCAATTATACTATGAGTTTTTTAGAACAGGGACTGGATTTTTTTTTTCCCTTTCTTTCAATTTCCCAGAATTTAGCACAGTATCTGGCACATTGTAGGCATTTAATAAACCTTTGCTGACATGACTTGTCTATGCTAGTAACTAGAGAAGGAAATAAGCAGTTTATAACATAAAGATAAGTGTGCAGACTGTCAGACTAAAACAATGGGTATGTATTTATGAGAAGAAAATCGGTTCAGATGGTTACCCAGGCTCTTATTTTAATTTGAATAAGAACAGTTACTAAGATGAATGAAAAATTAGCCTCAGGTTAAAAGGGGACATCAAGGTAACTAACAGAGATTGACCCTAAGAGACAGATTGAAAGTTAAACCAAGGTTCTGTTTTTTTCTTCACTATTTGCCCCACTGGTCTCTGCCTCTGACTATATGGCTCCTCTCAGAACTTCCCTTTAAAGAAGGCACCTAAACCAGCTGGGCCTGCCCTCTTTTCCAAGCTGCACCAAGTGTTTTCTCTCCCATAGTTTTATGTGAATCTATCTCCTCCCCACTCCACTCCACCTTCCTTTTTGTGTAGCCTGCCTCAAGGCCAAGGTCTCCCACAGCATCCCAGGCCATCTCCAGTCATCCTGATCTGTATCTTGCCATTGAACCCAGAAGGCTCCAGAGAAATCAGTGAGTTTAGTAACTTTGCACAGTCCTTCCTCACTTAAATCCAATTCACTTGCATGTTGTGGCATTACCTCCCTGATACAATCATCCTCTTCAAGAACAAAAGACCAATAACAAACTCGATTTAAGGGAAGTTTCTTTTCATTTGTATTCCCAGCATTCAGTACAAGGTACTCGGTAAATTTTAAATATAAAAATGTTTGGTGACTATCTGTATGACCTTGACCAAGTCACTTCTCACTGTGCCTCAGTATCTGGTCAAATGAAGAGGATTACGGTTCAGGTTCCCTTACAGTCCAGAATCCTATAGAAAAGTTATTTCTTGCATTTAAACAAGCGCCCTCAAACCATGCAGAATTCTTTTGCTAGATATATCTACAAAGCATCAGCCTCACTAATAACACGCGATCTTCTGAATGATTTGACTTCATCATAGCCACCCTCTCCTATAAAATAATCTCAAACGCTGCACTCCTTGAAATGGGAAGGAGAAGGGAAAGGATCATCATAACGTCATTGAGAAGGACAAATGAGAAACCAGGAAGGGAGGGCAAAGGACGGAAGACCTGAACCATGACAAGGAAGGAGTAAGTGATATGCCCTCACGTGAGGGCATAAGAGTGGTTTGAAGAAACAAACCAGGCCAGCTCTCACATCTCTCTTTATTCTTTAAGAGGATTAATAAATACATTGTCATATCAGCTAATACCTTTAAGTAAAGGAATTAATCAATTCTACTAGAGTTATAAGCTCCATGAAGGCAGGAACTGTGCTCTCTCTAGCGCAGTGTTGGCAGGAAGAGAACAGCTCCTTTGCAATGAGACACTTAAATGCGAGCACTTCTTGCAGAGGTTTGCTGAATGATAACAATTTTGTTGTTAGTCGTGTCCAACTCTTCACGACCCTCTGGACTCTAGCACACAGACCCTTCTTTCCTCCACTAACTCTCAAAGTCTGTCCAAGTTCATGTTCATTCATTTCATGACACTATCTGTCCATCTCACCCTCTACCATCCCCTTGTCCTTTTGCCTTCAATCTGTCCCAATACCAAGATCTTTTCCAATGGGTTCGGTTTTCTCATTATGTATGTAGCCAAAGTATTTAAGCTTCAGCTTCAATATTTTACCTCCAATGAAAAGCCTGAATTAATTTCTTTAAGTAATGACTGATTTGACCTCCTTGCTGTCCAAGGTGCTCTTACAAGTCTCCTCCAGCACCACAATTCCAAAGCTAACATTAATATAGCAATCTGGTCTTTACAACTTGGGTCCCAAACTCCTGAAAAGATTGCTGATTCCAATAGAATATAGCTATTCTAAGTCCAACTGGATAAGACTAGAGTAAGTATATTCAAGCTATCTTCCTGCCCTCTGCCTCTCACCTGATTCTCCAGCTTCCTTTCTCACTCCAGATTGTTGAGAGTTCATCCTATCTAAAATGACTCCAGACCATCACCCCTCTCCAACCCCACAGCACAACACCTGCTCCCCTACTCTGACCCCTGTATACACTTCACCCCTTACAGCTTTTGCTCTGGGAATAGTAATCAAACCAACTCTACCATTCCTGGAACAGGTGTGTCTATTAACCTACAATTCTTTTCAAAATCAGAGTAAATAGCCGAGGGCCACCCCAGCCCAACAAATGTGGTTTTGCCCCTATTCAAATGCAAGCTCCTTGAGGGTAGGACAGTCTTGCTTCTGGTGTGTGTATCCCCAGGGTTTAATATGCTGCTAAATACCAGAGTTAGGTGGCTCAGTGAAGAGTGCAAGGCTGGAAGTCAGAAAGACTCATTTTCCTGAGTTGGAATATGGCCTCAGGCACTTACTAGCTGTGTGACCCTGGACAAGTTACTTTACCCTGTTTGCCTCAGTTTCCTTACTAATTGAGCGGGGAAGGAAATGGCAAGCCACTCCAGTACCTCTGCCAGGAAAATCCCAAATGGTGTCATGAAAAGAGTTGGATATAACTGAAAAGGTCCTACCGAGAACAACAGGAACCACAGTAAGTGGTTAATAAATGCTTTTTCAGTCACTGGGCTTCCTAATAGGATGGCAGGCCTGAAAGATGACCTAATTGGTTCCCACTGGTTCAATAACCACATTTACTTAGACGACTCACAAATTTACATATTCAACTCTACTTTCTCTCCTAGTTTTCAGTCCTGTGATAACTATCTCCTAAGACATCTCAACATGTGTTTCTCCTCAGTTTTCAGAATTCGATTTCTTCAAAATAAACTCAAAATCTTCACTCCTAATCCTCACCTGCCCCTCTTCTAAACTTTCCTACTTGTCAAAAATATCACCACTCATTCAAATTCACAACCTCAGACTCATTCTTGTTCAACTCCCATATCCCATCAGTTACCGTAATTTGTCAATACTACCTTCCAAGACACATCTCCCATTTGTCTTTTAATAGTCTTCCAGTGTCTAATCTGCCTCTTTTCCAATTTGTTGTCAGAACAATCAGATCCACAATGTTATTAAGTCAGGTCTTTATTAACAAGTGGAGCTATCTTACTCATCTGGCAACGCTGATTTTCAAACAGTAATTATGTTACCAATATAGTAATTCTACATATACACATATTTTTTCCAGTAAGAAGCCCACCAAATGATGTTTTATATCTTCTTGTCAATTCACTGTACACAAATAATATTACATCCCTAACAGCCTTTTCTTTCTAAAGCTGTATATTGGCCATTAAATTTGCTTTAGGATAAAATACATAATACTTGCCCAAAGGGACTGAAATACTGTTCTAAGAGTCATGAGAGCTGTTTTCTATTCTAGTATCTCCTTGCCACTAACTTGCTAAGTCACCATGAGTAAGTCACTGGCATTCAATTTCCTCATCTTCTAAATGAGGATAAACATTTGCCTACAGGTTGTTGTGAGGATCTAATAAGAATATGGATAATAAAGAGCTTTAAAAGAATGTAACCATGATGGAAGATGAGAATGAAGCAAGCCTGGCATTGTCAGATCTTAAACTCTACTACAAAGCAACAAAATCATTAAAACTCTTTGGTAATGGTAAAAAAATGCAGGTGATCAATGGAACTGATTTGGATTTGGACTACAACATATGAAAACAAAGCGTTCTACGATGATAAAGACCTTAATTCCTGCAGTAAGTTCGTGCAAAAAGAACTCACTATCACAGACACACACACACACACACACACACACACACACACACACACACACACACACACAACCTAACTAAAAGCTGGCAGAAAATCGGTACAAATCAGTACACTCACTTTATACCAAGGTAAACTTCAAATGGGTACAAAGCTTAGACATTATAAGCAAATTAGGAAAGCAAAGGAGAAATTACCTTTCAGATTTATGGTTAGAGGAAGATTTCATGGCCACATAAGAGATACAGAGAATCACAGAAGAAAAAAATGAACAATTTTGATATATAACATTTTTACATTTTTACACAAACAAAACTAATGCAGTTAAAGATGGGAAACAGGTGACCGGAAAAAATCTTTACATCAAGTTTCTAGGATCAAGGTGTCATCTGTGATATATGTAAGGTATTAGTTAACATTTATAAGCCCATTCCTCAAAAGATAAGTGTTCAAACATATGGACAGGCAGTTTCAAAGTAAAAAATGCAAGCCATCAGCAACCATAAGAAAAAATATAGATTGTTAAAGCAATTCTGAGGTTCTGTCTCACACTCACCAGATGGACAAAGGTAACAAAAGACAAAAAACAAAAGACAAACGTTGAAGGGGCTGTAGGGAAATAGGTACCCTAATGAACTGTTGGCAGATGAGTCCAACTATTCTGGAAAGTTCTTTTGGAACTATGCCTCTAAAGTTACTAAACTGCATGAACCCTTTGGGCCTATACTACAAAGGCATCAGGGAAAGAGGAAAGGGACTCGTATGAATAAGAATGTTCAGGGCTAAATGAGGGTAACATGAATGTAATAGGATATCATTGTACCATAGAAAACGGCAAGATGGACAGTTTCAAAGGAAGCTGGGAAGAGCTCTAGGAGCTGATACAGAGCAAACCAAGAAGAACTAACAACACTGATGATGACAGGGAGCATTTATACAGTGCCATGAAGTTTATAAAGCAGTTTATGTATATTATTACCTCATTTGATTCTCACAACAACCCTGTGAGGTAGGTGCTATTTTTATCCCCATTTTACAGATGAGGAAACTTAGGCTAAAAGAGGTTAAATGACTTGCCCAGGGTCACACAGCTAATAAGAGTCTGGGGAAGGATTTTAACTCAGGTCCCTGACTCTAAGTCTACCACTCTATAGTGTGCAACACAACTGCCTCTAGCAAGTAGGGAAACAATTTGTGCAATTACAACGAACTTATTAAAGAAAAACAACAACTTTGAAACTCTAGACTTTAGAATGCTAATCAATACAATGATAAATTACCATGCTAAAGGACTAAAGGTGAAGGATGCTATCCACTTCCTGCCTCAGTAGTGATGAACCTAAAATGCAGAATGAGACATACATTTTTGGATATGGCCAATGTGGGAATTTGTTTTGCTAGGCTATACATAAGGATTTTGAAAAGCTGTTCAAGCATAGGGGAGGAGAAATGGAAGGTATGAATAATAAATGAATATTAAGAAATTTAAAATAACATAAGTTAGTGATGAAGTTTAAAGCATATAACAAACTCAAAAAACTTCTTTCCAGATTTACCTTAAAATTATCAATGGAGAAGTACATGCAGAATTCCCCCACACACTTTTTTTTAATTTTGATCGCTTTAGGTCAAAATAACTACAATATGCCAGACTTACTAGAAAAATATGGAAAGTCTTGAAGCAGCTGATGAAAAGATTCTTTGGGCAGAGCATAGATAATCTTCACTTCTCCCCATCTACTTCCTTTTCTTCCAGAGGGGAACAGTTCTCATTTACTCAATGGTTGGCCACATCCTGTCTTACATACTACTTCCTAGGAGCAAGTAAGGGTGCTTTTTTAGGAAGACCATTAACTCTTTCAGGTTCTCAGCAAATATCTGAACACCTAAAATAGGTAAGTTTATTAAATTAGACAAAATAAATAAAATCGACCAAAGGAAATGTGCTATGAAGAATATTTTTAAAAAGTGGAAGACATAGGATTCTTGTCCTCAACATTTGGAGAGGGATAAAAAGCCCATCTATAAAAGATATGAGAAGTGATTGATATTGTGGTATAAAGAACCCTGGACTCAAGCAATCCAGAGACATGAGCTCTAACCTCACCTCTACTCTGTGTAACCATGAACAAGTCATTTCAGGACTCTAGGGTTTTTACATCTTAGAATGAGGGGGCTGGACTAGATGAATTCCAAGGCCTCTGGAGCCCTGGTAGCCTATGATTTTATAACAATACAAAGCAGTATAGGAGAAATGCAACATGAACAGTGCAGACAATGAGACAGCTCGGCAGCTCCACAAAGGCCTCGAGGAGAGAAGAGGGAAGCTATTCTGAACAGGAAGGGTGTTATGACCAAAATCAGTGAGCTAGAAAAAGCACAAGCCATGTTCAGAGGATCGTGAATGACCAATCCTCCGGAGCCAAGATGCAGACAAGTAGAATACACCAGTGGATAAGCATGCAATGGAAGATAAGTTTGAAAAGGTAGTTTGGAATCAGACTATGAAGGATTTTGTCTACAAGCCTTGGCATATACTTGTGAGCTAAAAGTTTAGATGCTTTCCTGTAGACGAAGGAGATTCATTTAAAATTCCCTATAAAACCATTAACACACTGTGCTCTAAAAAAAAAAAAACAAAGAGGAATACTCCCTTCAACTACCTTTCCCCAACCCCTCTGCTTCCTTCCAAAGTTAGACAGATCCTATAGGTGTCAAACTCAAATAGGAAGGGAGAGGAGAGAGGGGGAGGGGTCACTAAACCATATACAAGGATCCCCAAAGGATCCATATTGACTTAGAAAACTTGATATTAACATTATGCATGTTTTACTGTATGTTTATTTTGTTAAATATTTCCCAATTACATTTTAATCTGCTACTGCCCATTTGACACTTCAGTAGTAGGGGGAACCTCTGATTCACAGGAGATCAAAGCTATATCAAATTCCACTCTTCCCTTGGCTATCAAAACACAAATCGCAGGTGAAATGATTGTAAGATCCTCCACTCTGTGAGTTCCTGCTTCCTTTGGTTACAGAGCCTCCTTTCTCTTCAGAGAGACAGATGTACCATGGAAAGGAATGAGGCCCATAGATCACCTTCTATTTTCAACACTTGGCTTGCCTCCCATCTCACCCCCCTTATTTCCTCCCCTTTGGAATTTACAGTCACTTCCTCCTAAAGAGGTCAGAGGGTTTCTCACATGTAATCCGCAACATTCCAGTGAAGCAAGCAAGGAAGGCTCTGGGGTCCATTACCTCTGACTGGGGAAAGTTGGAACAAAGAGCTTAGAAAGTCACCCAAGGTCACAGTTAATTGGTAATTATTACAATCAAAATTGAAATCCAAGTCACTTTTGGGTGCTCTTTCCATTAGTTCAGCAAACCTTTCTCTGGTCATCCTCAACTTCCTATGACAAGCATATTACACAATCCATTACATTTGGCCACACCAAATCTTTAAATGGACAGAGCCTCTGCTCCACAGGTTCAAAGATTCTTTTCTTTCTATAATCATTCTTTCAACAAATATTTAATATGAGCTAGGCATAGTAGAGATTTTTTTTTTCTCCCTGCCTGTCATTTCATGAATGTAGGGAGCTTCCTTTGAATAACATCCTCAAGACCTATAAATTTTCTTCACCTTATGGTCTAGGAAAATTGCCTTGGGCACTGAAAGGTTAAATGACCTGACTAAAGAAACACAAGTAGTAGTTATAGGTAGACCTGGGATTCAAAGCCAGATCTTATTCCAACCCTTCTCCCCCATGTCTCCCTCTTCAAAGCTCTTTTTTCATAACAGAAATTTATTTTCTAATTTTTAAAGTTTTCTTTTATTGTGAACTTAATCATCAGTATTTAAATATACAAAGAACAGGAAAGAGGACTATTTAAGAAACTATGAACTTATATACAATTTAAGAAACATGAACTAAATTTAACAAGATAGTAATAAAGTTATTCGTCTGTCACTTCTGCCCTTCTCTTTGTCTTCTATGGAAGTTAATGGAATATTATTGCCCAGTGTTATTTCCAGGTATTTACCAAGCACCTATTCCTCTTCTCCCCCTCAAAAAAAAATCCTCACTGTGCTAGGTGCTGTAGAGAATATGAAAAAGCAGACATTCCCAAAAGTCTTATGATCTAATTGAGGTAACAAGATCTATACATAAAAAGATAATCAATAAAAGGTAGCCCATGTTAAATATCAAGTGAGTCATAAAAACAATATATAAACACAAAGAAAAGAAATGCTATAAGAGATGCGACAAGTGCCTTGCCTTCATAGGATGGAAGGATTTTAAATTTGGGGAAAGTCTGATGATTTAGGAATCAAAGACTAAACTTACATCCCAAAAGTGGAGTACAAAAAGGAGTTGATGATCTCCCCAAAAACAAGGATAGTACTCTGCAACTCAAAACAACCTATTTTCCCTCAAGGTATAATATATTTGAGAAACAGAATATTCTCCTCACAGTTCCTATCTTTTAATAACAAAATCCAGCACCAAAAGTAAAGCTCTCATAAGCAATCTCTTTCCTGATGCTAGTTATCTTTATTTTACAGCCACAAGCCTCACCGTCCCTGGAGATCAATCCTTCCTTTCCTAACCATACTACTCCATCCCTCATTCTCCACATCTAGTCACCCTGTCTCTGCTGCCTCCAGATTCTGATCCTACTGGGCCCTTCTCTCAGTAGATCCCAAATGTTCATATGGACTATTTGTGCCAGACGTTGGTTGAGCATCCATGCTTGGTTTTAGTCTGATCAGCTACAATCTGACACATAACTTGCCTCTAAATAGTTATGTCATTTTGGTCCTCTTCAAGAAGGCAGGACAAGTTCCTCTCAGAACCTCCAGCTTGGGAAGGGTCCAGAACGCCTCACTATCCTGGCTTGGCCACTCTGGCTCCTTGCAACGTCACCTTTATTCCCCTTTTATGTGCTGTCTTCCCCCACTAGAATGGAGGCCCATGACGATAAGAATTATCTTTCATTTTGCTTGTATTTGTATCCCCAGAGCTTAGTACAATGCCCAGCAACAGTAAATACTTCGTAAATGCTTGCTGACAGATGAACTACAATTTCTCCCTGTTCTGTTCTAGAAACTAATTCCAAGCTGTGTATTTTCATTTCCATAAATTCAGAATCTTCTTCCTAGGGCTATGAAGAAATCACTCTGTATAATCTTAAAGCTCTACGTAAATATGAATTATCATCCTTAATGTTATATCATAAAGTGATACTCTAATGTCTTACTCCTGTCACACATAACCCTAAGTCACTGCTCTATTAACAAAGCCAAGCCCCATCAAGTCTTATCTACTATGCTAAAAATGCTTTGAGTACAATTCTGGAAGACTGTGCTAGCTTTCTGAAGACCAGCCTAGTTAAGAACTGAGAAGCTAATCAATCACCAGTAGGTTGGCCACTAGGTCATAGGAATTCATTAAACAGAAGAAAAATGGAAAATGGTCCTCCGTCTTACTCGGCCCCCCACTCTTCTTCCTCCAATTACGGTGGCAAAGTCAGAGAATATGGGGTGAGTATTAAGAAACACAGTTTTTAGACCACCTATAAACACTGAGCTGCTGGGATTCTGTAAAGGTAAGACCTGTGTCCAAAGATCAACGAATGAACGAAGGCTAAAAGACTTGAATCATATCAATCCTGACATTCTGTACTGGAAGTGAAATCAGAACAAAGAAATTGTAATTAAATGGAAAAATGATTCTGAAGAAATCAAACATAACAACTATGCAAAGCAGTACAAGTTCTCCTAAATAAGGAGCCCAAGAGAGGTAGCAAGCTGGTTTTTCATTGTGCTTCCAAGGGCAACAAGAAACAGTATTTCATGGGACAGTGGGTCATTTTATATTGCAATGTTTGTGATGAGCATTGGCAAAAAGACAACTATAAAAATAACTGTGCTAACGCTGCAGAGAACGACAAGATAGAAAATTCATGCCATCTGCAGATCTGACAACTATCTTATCTGTGTCTTCAAGTAATTGATACAGATTTGGATAGCACAAGGCCAAAGACAAAACCACCGAAAAAGCTCCATAAGATTTTCTAAATTAAATCACATTTTATGTTTTCAAAGAAAACATGAGACTATGCTTGGATGGCAAAAACAAAAAAAAAGTTGGAAAAATGCAGTTCAGGGTCAAGGAGTAAGAGACACCAAAGAACAATGAAAAGTACAAGTCAAAGAGAAATTCCTTTTAAATGGTGATGTCCTCCACATACAGATGACATTGTTGATAACATGATACAGAAGCCTTGTTAAGGACTGTTAAGGGGTACCCTGAACTTGCCTTTTTGAGCTGCTATATTTTCCAGAAACACTAGACCCAGATCATGCAAGGAACCCTGAATGTGTCAAGAACACTCCACCCCCTCACCCCCACCCCTGCTCACACAATTTGTTGTCTGCATCCTAGACTGGACTCTCTGTATGTCACTGGAAGTCAAGAGAGGTGCCAGACAGTCTGCACTAGGCTTGTGCATCTGGGCCCTTGCAGATAAGGAGACCTTCATATTCTTCACAGTCTAGCAGTTCCCAAGGGGAAAGAAAGAAGCTTTTATGGTCACCTTGCTCCTTCCTTTGGGTGGGGTTTTGTACTTTTCCCACCTTTACAACACCATTCCCCTATGCCACGCCTCTTTTGGAGATTCATCTATCAACTCCTTCCCTAGTCCAGCTGTCAAAAACGTGTCAACATCAGTAAGGACTGAACTTGGCTCTGTCTTCGGGTTCCACATACATGTTCCTTTCTCTCGAAATAAACCTAGTTTTCACATAAGTTTCATGAAGTTGTGATTTCACACTGACAGCCTCAAGGTTTTCTAAAGAAACGATTGAGAAAACACTAGACACGATACATACAGTCTCTGCTGCTTACAAAAGAGATGACACTAAAGTGAACAAAGATGAGGAAAGCAGCTGAAAGATACCAAGTATATACAAGAGAGATTTATGAAGGAGGTAACATAATTTGGAAGGTATTGGAGGGATCAGTTTTTAACATATCTGAAGAAATGAAAACAGCAAAGAAGCAGGAAAAAAAAATCTCAAACTTTATTATTAGCAAGGAAAAAGGCTATAGAGATAAATATCCATTTTTCCATCTATATAAAATTTTAAAGAGAATAATCTACACACATAGAAGATATCCTTGGTGAAGATACCAAAAGGCAATTGGCAGGCTTCTGTTGGTAATACTCTAAAGATGTAAAGAATACAAAATACAACTGTTCCCACTGCTTGTTAAGCTTCTCTGCCTGTCTGGTTAAGCCTATGGACCACTTCTCAAAACAATTTTTTTTAAATGCATAAAATACAAAGGATTGTGAAGGAAACCAACTATACCGAACTACAGTCATCAATATATTTTTAAAACAAGTTCATGGCTCCCTGATTAAGAAGAGAGACACATGAACCAGTGAGTTGGGCCCAAAATTAAATAGGAGGAAGACAGATTGGATTGAGTGCCTTTTGGAAACTGTCAAGTTCTTTTGGGATCCCAGCCGTCTCCTTGAAGCAAATGTAATTCTTAATACCAATGTTCTTCCACTGTCATTGCACAGCTGAATCTCAGAACACCAGTTTTCATAAAGCCAGAATGGAGGCTCATTGAAATTGAGGCAACAGAGAGGCTAATGACTGTAAGCGCAAGCCAGCTGCAGCATGTTACTCAAGCAATATGGAGAAGCAGAGTAAATGAGGTCATCAAAGCAAGGCGTGAACAAAAGCGAAGATAGTCTGGTTCCACAGAAAGGGCAGAAATCAGGGATGGACAGACAGCCTGTGTGCTTCCACGGTAGCTTGGGGAGGTCAAGAGGAGGAAAGCCAGGCAAGAGCAAGCATGTGAGAAGAGAGCCATAAGTCTCTCAAGACACATAAGCATAAATGGCTCGTGATTGTCACTGGAAGGAGCGTCCATGTTGATAAGATAACCAACACATTTGTGCGAGTATTTTGAGTACATATTTCTTTGGGGATAAACAGGGCGGACACAGAGGCCTTCTGGTATGATTCCTGGAATGAACTGATGTTCCATTTCAAAGGATCTCGGCACACACACACCAGTGGGAACTCCCGGTGGCATCATAGTTATCAACTATGTTCAATTCTTCAAGTTTTACTCAGAGAAAACCAAAATGATCTCTACATTTATTCTGGAGGAAAGTGAAAAATATTGTTTTAAATTTGGTCATTTAACTGGCCTTTGCTTTCCCAAAATATTCCTACAATTCTTACGACTGTCTCATTTTCTAAAAACTAAATCTTATCAGATGCAACCCATAGTCTAAGGAAACTAATATTGAGAATGGTCCTATATTACAAGTGTGTCCCAAAATTCAAAAATCCCTATGAAGCATATACAAAACATTTGCAAAGATGTGGGAGGAGGGACAGAAATTGGTTCATTCTTAGAATGGGGACCTTTAAAATAGGTGCAATTATTTATTCTTCATCTTCAATAGAAAGTACTTTAAAATACCTTTTGTAAAAAAAAAAAAGGATGCTGGGAGAAATTTTGGTTGTTAAAAAATAAATCAGTAAAGTTTTATTTTTAAAAATACTCATAGCTTTGAAGATAGGAGCAAATTACTAAAAAGGGTTGACTGGAGGAAAAAAAAGAGTAAAAGTGGAAGAAATAAAGATGAGGAAAAAGGTCAGGGATTCTCAGATTCACAGAATATTACAGTCAGAAGAGCCCTCAGAAAGCATCTAATCCAGCCTCCTCACTGGACACTACAATGGAAAGAGGACTAGATTTGGAATCAAAGGACCTAGGTATGAATTTTATCTCTTTTACTTACTAGCTGTAGGACCTTGGGCAAATCACTTAAAGATCATAGGATCATAAATCAGAGCTGGAAAGAATCCCTCAGGACAACCTTCTCATCTCACAGATGAAGAAATTTGAGGGTCTCAGAGGTTAGATGACCTGCCAAGGTCATACAGCCAGCAAGGGAAAGAGTCGACACTAGAACCTGGCTGGGGAGAGAGGAAGAAGCAGCAAGGGCACAATCAGGATCAGTAATTTCCAAGTTAGGTTTGGTCCTGAATTTACCTAATCTGCCTGAATTCCCTTTGCCAGGGTTGGAGTAGAAAAGTCAAAGCAACCTCACACCTGGGATCCCATCAGCCAAGAAACTAAACCTATTCCTAAATGGGTTCAGTCAAGGAATATTTAGGAAGTACTAAACTGTCAAAACTAAGAAATCTTACCAATGCACAAGTCTTTCTTTTCCCAGCTTTCAATTTTCTGGAAGGATAAAGAGTTAAAATTGCTGGGAGGAGGGAAGAAAAAAGGGAACAAGCATTTATATAGTGCCTACTATGTGCCAAGCACTTGCTAGGTGTCTTACAAATATTATCTCATTTGAACTTCACAACGAAGTCCATAAGATAGGTGCTGTTATTATCCTCATTTTACAGTTCAAGACACCGTAGCAAACAAACTACCTGACTTGCCCAAGGTCACACAGCCAGTAAGTGTCTGAGGCCAGATTTGAATTTAAATTTTCCTGACTTCAGGCCCAGCACTATATCTACTGTGTAGCTGCCACTAACTAGTACAGCCTTACGCAATATAGGTACTTTAAAAAATGCCTGTGACCCATCCGTCCTGGCCACCAGGGACTGTACAGGCAGTTACCATGATGGGTGTTTAACAAGCCCCTAAGTGCTCTGTAACAAGCAACCTCTCATCTTACATGGCTAATAGGGAGGTCACCATCAATCACTCATCAAAAATGACCTACCATTCATCAATTTTATTTAATGCTTCCTGCGTGCGAAGAGTTCGATCATAGGAGTGATGGGGTTTCTTTCATCAAAGAAAAAAGAAATTTCCATCAGGACTTGTGCCCACCCTAGCACTGGTTGCAAAGGACATCACTAGGGTAATACAATGCAGCACAAAGAACACTGCCCTGGATTCAGGAGATGGATGCTATTCTGGCTCTGCCACCAACAATGGAGAAGGCACTTCTCCAACTGTCCCATTTTCTTACCATGGATGACAATGGTGATAGTTAGCATTTACATAAAACCTTGAGGTTCGCAAATCATTTCATACATATGTTATCCTTTGATCTGCACAACAACTCTGTGAAGGGAACAGTGTTATGAGTCTGAGAAAGGGTCCTGAGGTATCCCTGGACAGCGGAAGGAGTCTGTGACACAAAAAACTACTGCGAATAGTTTAAGATTTGCAGACAGCTTTACGTGTATCATCTCATTTGATCCTCACAACAATTCTGTAAGGTACGTGATATTATTGTTCTCATTTTACACAAGGAAACAGAGGCTGAGAGGAAAAATGATTCCCCCAGGTCATGCAGCTAGTAAATATTGAGCACAGGTTTCAAACTCACATTTTCTGACTCTTCATCCAACACTCTACCCACCGTATGGACCACTCAGCTGCCTATTTTGTGGATTTTCAGTTAAGATCAAATCAGAACAGCTGTGTGGAAACTTTTTGAAAAGTATAAAAATTTTACCTTATTTGCAAACAAGGTAAAAATTATTATGATTAACAACCTTGATATATGATATAAAAGCAATATGACATCTTAGCTGATGGTGAGAAACACCACCCAGAACTAGCTTGCCAGAGCACAGACCCTTCCACTTGCTGTCTTTTCAATGACATGAGTCCTCTCTCCCTTTGAGACACTGAAAGATAGAGGCAGACTAAGCTTCATCCAGAGCCTAATCCCCAACACAGTGCTTTAAATGTCGATTAAGAGCATATATAACCTAAAGTCACTAACCCTGCTGTTGCCACAAACATGCTCAGATAAAAAAATACATCTTTAGCACTTCATGGAGAAGAAACTTCCGTTATCTCAGGGGTGCAAGCAAGGCAGATGGCTGTTAGAGAGGAACTAAAGAGAGTCTATATTGGGGTCTACTAGATGGCAGTTGTTTCCCAGGCACTTTTGGAACCTCCTGCTTGGCTGAAAATAACTCCTTTGCTTCCTGAGTGTCCTGAAAAAACGAAAGCATGTCCGGCATCATCTCTAGTCTAAGTCTAATGGGGCAGAGAACAGCTGAAGAGTCCAAGTGGCTGGCAGTTTTTCGGGAGACAAGAAGTTTCCTTCCTCACCTGACATTGTCACTGCACTCCTGAACCCTTTAGATAAGAAGATACTCTCTGAATTTAAATAAACTTTGAAACCTTGCAGGAAGTCTTTCAGCAGCACACTGAATAAGTCCCTTCCAGAATATTTTACTCACAAATTCAAGATCTGGCCCATTAAATCGAAAAGACTTCTAGGGTGTGTAATTGCCATCAGTCTGGATGTTCCCTTGACAGTGGCAGGGTAAAGCTCCTCTTTAACTTTGTACATACCATTCAAGATTTGTGACCAAAATTTTATCACTCATTTGGCCAACATCAGAACTGGCTGGGTCTCTCAGAACTCAATTAGACTTGTTCTCAGATCTCTATCAAAACCTTTGTAGCTTACAAATTCCCTACTAATACTACATAGTATTTATACATCTGATCGGAAAGCTGAATTCTTCCCTTTTATCCCCTCATATATTACAAGTACTACCACATTTCCTCTAAAGGGACTGTTTGGCCTCAAATTTGCCACAGCTCAACGTTTTTCCTCTTCCCAACTTTCCAGGAACAAGATCCTATCCAACAATACAATTCAGAAGGGCAGCCGGAACCCTGATAATTGCTTCCTCAGAATCCATCATATTTCTTCACAAGTTTGAGTTAGTCTACATGAAAAGCCAGATGTTATTGTTAAGAGAATATTTCTGAACCTTAAAATCATTCCCTTGGGTGTACCTTCAAGCACAAAGAACTGCTAAGGAAGACAGAAATGTGCTATGATACCTTCCCATAGTATATTTAATGTTTCCTTAGGAGGAAACTGGGCACTTCAGCTCTCTAATTTCAGAGAGAAAAGCTCCTTAAATGCTCTTGCTCAGTTACACTACAGAATCACATTTATGTTTCCTACAAATAGTTCTTTCTCTTTTCTTCCATATCTGCCCAAAAAATAAATAAAGTCATACACAGTTTTACAGTTTTGTTTTTGGACATCAGTCTGTGTAATTTCATATCTCTAGTTCCCTACATTTACATGATTCATGATCACTTGAAAGCAATCATCTACACCATAGCCTTTGCCGAATTCTCAGGAGCAAGTTAGTAAAAAACGTGAATGCCAGATTCAAAAAATATAGTCCAGAGAAAGTTTAGAAAGAATACACTCATGTAACATGATACATTTGCTTTACTTTCACCCGTCCAGCTTATAGATCACAACTACCATACATGTCAAATGTAGGAAAAGCCTCTTCCTCCTCAAAGATAAATTATGTCACAGATTTCTAAAAACCCAATTTGAACAGCATTTGTGAGGAAATTAGTTCTTTTTTTTTTGTCTTTGTACCCAGTGTCTGGGACATACTAAATGCTTACTAAACCCTCTCTGAGTATCTGAATTCAAGTGCCATGACGTAAATCAACTTTACATCAACTACATATAATATACACTTATTTGCATCCCCAGTACCTCTACAACAGTCAGACTCTTACAAGTTGTAAAAACCCTCACTCATGTAAACCAGTCCCCTCATCTGAACAACTCTGTCTTTGTTAAATAAATTCATACTTACACTATTTCATAGCTCATGAAACTATTTCACTTACATTATCTCATTTAACCCAGGTTATGACCTGGTAAAGCAGGTTCTCATCGGAACTGCCTTGTATCTGTTATGTAATCTGAATACCAACATTTGTATATATATATATATATATAACTTTGTTTACCAAATATATGTATATTATATTATATATTGTATATTATATGTATAATATATCATATCTCAGATATGATCTCATTCTATCCTTATAGCAATCTTCTAAAATAATCAATCTGAACTTCCCCATATTTGGATTTATGCATAAGATATATAGTGAAGAGCTAAAAATTCAAATGGATGAGAAGCTGAAGGAAATCAGAGTGCTAGAATATATAATAAGAAATTACTTTTTCATAAGCATCCTTTATATACTTTAGTGGGAAATAATCCCGTGACCCCCTTGGACAAAAGAATTTCCCTTTCTTTCAACATGAGATCACAGGATCTCGAGCAAGAAAGGTCCACAGAAGCCATCTAGCCCAATACCCTCATTTTGTGGATGAGAAATCTGAGATCTAGGAAGCTTAAAAGATTTTTCCCAAGTCACACAGGTACTAAGCATTGGAGACAGGATTTGAACTCAGGTCCTCTGACTTCATTATTTTTTTTCATTCGCACTAGGTTGATATAACAACACACTCAGAAAATAGGAACAAATTAAAAGCTGAATACAGTTCATTATACAACATTCAAATTACAACATGGTAGAAATATCTTCCTTATGGAATGAGCTGCTTAGTAATCGGGCAAAGAACCATAAACCATCAAAGCTGGGAGAGTGCCAATCACTTGGTCCCACCTTCCAGAATCTGTCTTTACAGGAGATTAAATAACTTTCCAGTCACCCAGTTGGCAGAAGGCCAGCTTCCTCCTGGGTCTCTGGCTTCCTATCCAATCCTCTTTCTCACACCGCCCCTGAGCTCCCAGCTTTAACCCAGCCTATGACTTTTGTGTACTTCAAGCCACCAAACACACACAAAGGAGGACCATGTGACAAATTCCAGGACTGATTTAGGGGCGTTAGACACAAGCTAAAGCTGGCTTCCGTGCTAATCATCTGCTGTTGGCTTCTGATACATTTTTGATATCATACACCTCCCCCGACCACACCCATTCCAGTTCTGGGCTCCAGGCATTACCCCCCATTCCTGGAATGCTCTCCCTTCCCCAAGTCTCCTCACTGGCTTCCCTGGTTTCTTTCAAATCTCAACTAAAATCCTACCTTCTAGAGGAAACCTTTCCCAAATGCTTTTTAGTGCTAGTGCCCTCCCTCGGTGAGTTATTTCCTAATTATCCTGTACATAGCTTATTTATACATGTTTGTTTGTTTGTTGTCCCCCCCAGGAGATTGTGAGGTCCAGGAGGTCAGGTTCTGTTTTTTGCCTCTTTTTCTATCCCCAGGACTGGCACACAGCAGGCACTTAATAAGTCTTCACTGACTGCCTGAACAGTTTGTAATTTTAAGTCTTTAGATTTTGGTGGAAGCTTATTGCTCATTGACTTTAAATATTTTCAAATAAAATGTTTCCAGGTCCTTATCTATGATGGAAATAACTATAACAGGACATAGTTGAGATCAGTTAGATTCCGAAAATAGGCAAAGAAAAGAATGAGAGTTTGAGAAACAATGCCTCAGTAAAACAATGGAAATGTTGCAATTTCTGCCTAAATCAACATTTTAGTTCCAAAAGTGTTTCCTTTTATAAAAGGAATTTACCCATGGTCCTATGGATCACATTTAACCAAAGGATGTCTCTAAGAATGTGAATCGTCCTTGTTAAGTGTTTGGAATGTAGGAACATTCCCAGTTGGAAATAACCAAGATCACTTCCATTGTCCCACTAAAATACTCTTCTCAGTCTCTAAGTAATGAAAGGAAAGTTGAACAGAAGGTTAAAATTTGGAGAGGATTTAAATCCGTATTTGACTACTGAGCCATAAAGTTGCAAGATATTTACAGTTAACGTAGAATTACTTCAAAGTCTTAATTCCTTACCTGCTGAGGACACATGTGAAAGATTGTTTAATCTGTTACCAGCAGAACAACAAGCTAAGAATGCAACAATTTTAACTGTAAGTTTTTCTTAGGAAATGAGATTTGAGATTACTTCTTAAATATAACTTGCAAAATAGCAATTACCCAGGCTACAAATTAGCTTATTTGTTCCCTTAAAATTCCCCTTATGGAGGTTTAATATGGAATAAACAACAAATGGACAAAAAAGTTTCAAGCCTACTGCAACCATTCACTTTAAATAATTTATTGGTCTGCTATTAAAGAGCTTAAAATTTTATTAAAGGTTTTGAATTGTTCTCACCAACAGCTAAGCCTAAAAAAGATTAACTCCAGAATCCATCCAATTTAGAGTCTTTTGATTCAAATTATTTTGAGCATCCCACTTTCTGCTTCTGTCAGTTTCTAAACTGACAAAGGAAAAGAAATGTTCCCACTTACTAAACTTGAACCCTATTTGTGATATAAGATTTTCCTTTCCCCCAAACCTTCTTCTAAGACTACAGAATGAGAAAAAAAAGGCTCTTCGGGGGGGGGGGGGGGAGATATCTGGGATATTTCTTTAAAAATAGAATAACTGATCACTTTTAGCAAGTTTTAAAATGAACAAATGCCCCCCAATGAATAGAGCACTTTTCAGGTAGGGACAAAGGTCCACATAAGAGAGGCAGTAGAAGGATACTGGCAACTAACTTCCTTTTTCCCTCTAAGAGCCTGTAGGGACAAGTTCCAGTCCTAGAAAGTTCTACAACCAAAAGTTAAAATGACAGAAAACACCTTTTAAAAGGAGTCATTCTGGCTTTCTCAAGCTTTCTTTTAACTTTTACTTAATCCTTAACTAGAGGTCCTAGAACTGAATTTACATTCAAGAAGAACGCCTGTCAGGGCAACATAAGGACCACCAGCATGTTTAATAGCTAGAAGCAGACCACAATTTAGATAACACCTGTTATATTCAAACACACCACCCATTTGTTTTTTAATGATCACTTGAGCAAACAACCTCACGAGAACCTCCAAATGGCTCTCCTAGGCTCTCTGTCAGCCAAATAAAAACACAGACCTTGAGGTAAAAAATCAAAGATGATATCCTGTGGCATCATAAAGCCACAATGACATTACCTTTATGTCATCTTCTACCAGGGAGGTAGTGTGTCATCCAGTCTTAAAGATGAGCAAACTAAGGTTCAGGTAAGTTATGAGACTTTCCCACATTTACAGGGTTAGAAGTACTAGAGTTAAGATTCAAATTCAGGACTCTCAACTGACTCAGAGTACTACTCATTCAACAAGACTACATCTGCAGCTCTGGAGAAACAACAACAGATTTAGAAATCAGGCTCCAAGTGGAGTGAGCAGTCTAGAGTCAATGTTCATTAAATTGTACCCCACTGGCGGCAGGACAGAACTGAAGAAAGAAATCAAATACTCCAGATGCCAACTGTGGTTGGCCTTGGGAAATGCCCATCTTCAGCAACTCTCTTCCTTCGGCCTCCCAAATGAAGTCTTTTAAAAACTGTTCACTGATGAACTGATGCTGAGTGAAGTGAGTAGAACCAGGAGAACATTATACACAGTAACAACCACAGCAATGCAAGGACCTGAAACATTTCCAAAGGACTCATGATATAAAATGCCGTCCACATCCAGAGAAAGAACTATGGAGTCAGAATGCAGCAGACTATTTTCTCTTTTGTTACGTTTTATTTTTCTCATGGTTTTTCCCATTGATTTTAATTCTTCAACGCAACACAACTAATGTGAAAATGTGTTTAATAGGAATGTATGCCTAGAACCCATATAAGTTTGCATGCTGTCTTGTGGAGGCAGGAGGGAGGGAAGGGGAGAAAATTTGGAACTTATGGAAGTCATTTTGAAAACTGAAAACAAATAAATTAATAAATTTGGGGAAAAAAAGAAATCAGGCTCCTAAGTTTTCTTCCTAGGCCTAACTTCTTGAGCTATTAGTAATTTTCCCAATTCTAGATTTTCAAATCGTCACAAAGCTTCCCCACTACCCTGCTGCCCTGCTTCACACCAACATCCTGCCAAAGAATTATGGTTTAGAGTTTACAAAACTTTTTCCTATACACTATCTCATCTGCTGTCATAATGATCTTGTAAAGCAGGCAGAGCAATTTTAATAGATGAGGAAGTTGTTACTCAGGTTAAGGGACACGCCCAAGATCACTCATTACAGTGAGTAGCTGAGCCACAGACTAAAACCCTGAGTAGAGAGCTCTTTTGTACCCCACAATGGCAAAGTACGGAAGAAAGGCTAGTCAATTTCTTAGGATTGAGAGCTGGAGAAGATCTATTAGATCATCTAGTACGACACCCTTTTTTCACAGATAAGAAACCAGGTCCAAGAAGGTTGGGTGACTGACCCAAAGTTGGGTGGACAAACAGCATTCTGGTTTTCTGATTCTAAACTGAACATTCTTCCCACTATTACAAACTCTCTCAATGGCCTTCTTTATATTTTCGTTTTGGTTTTCATCCTCGTGCAGCAACTATGACTAAAAAAAGTCATTTTCTACCTCAATTAATTAGCACTTAATAGTGAGCTGTGTACAGTGTCATGGGAGGGGAGGGGGAACCAAAGAAGTACAAGACATGGGTCTTGTCTAAGATTAAATTAGGAAGATAAGAAATATGACCATGAAACAATTATGGGTAGGCTATGGCTAAGTGGAACATTTCAGGCCATTATAACACGATGAGCAAGGACATGGAAGCAAGAGTAAATGAGGTAAGCACTGAAATGCTAAAGATAATGTCTGATTTGGACTGCCCATTATGTGTCAGGGAGCAACGGTATAAAAAGGGAGTGGGAGCTAAGTTTAGTGGAAAGAACCCTGGCTTTAGAGTCAAACAAGATGAGTTAAATACCAGCTGTCATATTTATATGCTCAGAAACCATGAAGAATTTACTGAATCAACAATCAATATGAATCTCACTTCTAAACTCTCTAGAGAACAGTCAAAGTTACAAGAATAAGAGCCATTCTCCAATTGATAAATGGTCAAAAGATACATATGAAGAGGCAGTTTTCAGAGAAAGAAATCAAGACTATCCATAAACACATGAAAAAAAATGCTCTAAATCGCTAACAGAGAAATGCAAATTAAAACAACTCTAAGGTCCCCATATGATACCTATCAGATTGGCTAAGATGAAAAAAATGAAAATGACAAATGCTGAAGGGGATATGGGAAAAGAGGTACACTAATGCACTGACAGTGGAGCTCTGAACTGCTACAACAATTCTGAAAATCAATTTGGAAAAATGCCCAAATGACTATTAAACTGTGTGGATCCAAAGTGGGGAACATGTGGCCCTCTAGGTCCTCAAGTTCAGTCCTTTGACTGAATCCAAACTTCACAGAACAAATCCCCTTAATAAAAGGATCTGTTCTGTAAAACTTGGTCTCAGTCAAAAGGCCACACTCAAGGACCAAGGCCACAGGTTCCCCACCCCTGCTCTATACCCTTTAACCCAGCAATAACACTATTAAGTCTATTAAGGCTACACCCCAAGGAGATTAAAGACAGAGGAAAAGGTTTTATATGTGCAAAAGTATCCACAGTAGCTCTTTCTGTAGTAGCAAAGAATTGGAAACAGTGGCTATCCATCAGCTGGGGAAGGGCTAAACAAGTTACAGTATATGAAATGAATGGAATACCATTGTGCTATGAAAAATGAGAAAGAAGATGACCTCAGAAAAACCTAGGAAGACCTATGTGAACTGATACAAAGTAACATTAGCAAAACCAGGAGAACAACCTATATAGTAGCAGATTTTTAAAAAATCAATTCTGAAAGACTTAGTAACTGATCAACACAAAGACCTACCAAAATCCAAAGGACTCATGATGAAATATGCTATCCATATCCAGACAGAAAACTAATGGACTGAGAGTAAAAGCTGGAACAATTCTTTTCTTTTACTTGCTTTTCTTTTTAGGGGGGAAAAGGAAAAACATATGGCTAATGAAGAAAGGGGTTTTGCATGACTACACATATTACTAATAGATTGTTTTTCTTGCCTTCTCAATGCGAGGGAGAAAAGGGGAAGGGGAACGGAGAGAATTTAAAACTGAAAAAAAAAATTAAAAATTTTCTATGCTTAAAAAAAAAATCCAATTAAATGCCTACTTTGTGCCAGGCCCTAGGGATAAAATGAGGGGAGAGGGGAAATGGGAAGATTAAAAAAGGCCTTATGTGAAAGACGACACTTAAGCTGAGCCGTCAGAAAGCATGGGCCTCTAAGTAGCAGAGGCGAAAAGGAGTATATTCCAAGGATATCCTTTCTAAAACCATGGAGACAGGAAATGGAATGTCATCTGTGAACTGAGAGTGAATACCATGTTTTATCATGGGTCCTCTGGAATTGTGGTGGGTCAAAGTGTTGATCATTACCAAGTCTTTCAGAATTGATTATCTTTTTTTAAAAATGATGCTACTATACAGACTGTTCTCCTGGTTCTTTGCATAAGCTCATACTGGTCTTTCCAGGTTTTTCTGAGATCATCCCCTTCTTCATCTCTTACAACACAATAACAAAAAAGCAAATTTGGCTGGACCACTAAGTGTATGAAGAATAGAAAAAAATAAAGCTGAAAAGACAGGCTGGAGCAGGTTGTGAAGAGATTTAAATGTGGAAAATAATCTTTATGTAACCTAGAAGTAATAGAGAGTTACTGGTGTTTCTTGGGCAGAGGAGCGACATGTTCACACCTATGCTTTAGGAACATCATTTTGGCAGCTGTGTGGAAGGTGGATTGGACTAGGGAAAGATGTGAAGCAGGGAGATATATTAGGAGGCTACTGAAATAGTCCAGGTAAGAGGTGTAGAGGGCCTGAATTAAGGAAGCTGGGGTGTTGAGTAGGGAAAAAGGGAGGAATACTGTGGAGAAAGAATTACTAAGACTGGGATGGAAACATGGAGATAAACATTAAAGATGATGTTCAAGTTGTGAATCTGGGTTCCAAGAAGGATGGCGGTATACTCAGCAGAAATGGGAAAGTCTGAAGGACAGATGGGTTCAGGAGATATAATTTCTTTCTAGATATGTTGAACCTAAGAAGCCTACTGGAAGACACCCAATTCAAAAAAGTCCAGCAGGCAGCTAACTGAACCTGGCATTCAGAAGAAAGATTAAGGATAAGTATACAGATGGGGGAATCATCTGCATAGATACAATGAGCTCACCAAAGGAGAACATGCGCCTGGGCAAAACCTAGGGGGATACCTCCACTCAGGGAAAGCGACTAGGATGATGAATCACCAAGTGCTCCAGAGAAGAAGCATACGGACAGATAAGAGAAGGAAGAGACAGCAGCATCACAAAAGCCAAGGATGCCAGTAACAACTACTGACATTTATATAGTGCATTCGAATTTATAATGTACTTTACACACATGATCTCATTTGAACCCCAGAGCAATCCTGTAAAGGAAGTACAATATAGTTACTCACAGTTCCATTTTACAGATAAGGAAACTGGGACTCAAGAAAGATTAAGTGCCTTGCCCAAGGTCACATCTGTCAGTTAGGATTTAATCTCAGGTCTTTTTAACTCCAAATCCAATATTCAATCTACAATGCCATGTCTTAATTTCCAAACAGAGAGCAATAATGCAAAGAAAGAGAACCATGGACCAATGGTACTAATTTTCTAGATGCAAAAATACTCAATGAAAGATTGATAAAAAAGATTATAGAAACATAGCCCTAAAATTTATTTTAACCAAACTGGATTTATACCAGGTATGAAAGGATAGTTCAAAATTAGGGAAACAATTAGCACAATAATTCATTTAAATCTCATAAGTCTAAAACAAGTCCTAGCATTATTTATAATGTAAAAACATGTGAAGCTTTCCCAAGAAAAATGAGGAGTGAAGTAAGGATGTCCACTGCCACCATTATTATTAGGAATATAGAAATCCTAGCTAAAATAATTAAAACTAAAACAAATTAAGGGAGTGAGCTCTGGCAAAGAGGAAGCAAAAATTACTGTGATATGCTGATAGAGAACCAGGAATTGGGATTTGAACTCAAAGTTCATTTAGGTCTACCACTACATTTTACAAATGAGGAAACTGAAAGGCTTAGGGAGATGAAGTGATTTGCCCAAGGTTACAGAAACAGCGATCACAAGAGGTGGCATTTGTACCTTGTCCCTCTTCATCACAGTCAGTGATCTATAGACTACACCAAGCTGCTTCCCTCACTGATCAATAAGCAATTAATTATATGCCAAGTACAAGGCATCATGTTAGGTACTAGAGATATATAAGATAAAAATGAAACACGGTGGTTTACTCGGAAAATTGTGAGGAATTAAAAAAAATAATAAGAGGTTCAATGAAGTAGCAGGGTATAAAACATGGTACCGGTGAAAGAGTAGGGAATTTTAAGTCAGAGGACCTGGGTTCCAAACTTCTTTCTGTCACTTACTATTTGTGTGTGTGTCCATGGGCAAGTAACTTTACCAGTCTAAACCCCAGTATCCTAAACTGTAAAATGAAAGAGGTAGATTAGGCAGACTTTAAAGTCTCTTCCAACTCCAAATCTATGTGATTCAACATTCCTAATATGTCTACAAAAATAATCAACTTTTCTCTAAATTACGAACAAAAGATCAAAAAGAAATGAAAGAGAAATACTATTTTAAAATAAAAACAAAATTCATTAAACAGCTAAGCATCAATCGACAAGTTATACATAAATAAATCTACAAGACATTTTTCACAGAAATAAAGGAAGACCAAAACAAATGGTGAGAGTCAATGCTGATAATCAAGTTACCATGAGAACACTTTATAAAGGTAGATAAAATAAAATCCATGTATTGGAACAAGAAGTCAAAAATATTTAAGAAAACAATGGAAAAATGGAACAAGGAAGGTTTGGAATTAACATCTCAAATTATGTTGTAATACAATAATTATCAAAACTTATGGGATTTTTTAAAAAACTGACCATAAGCTACAATAAATCCCAAATGTAGTAAGTTATCCAATAAGTTATAGGAAAGTTACACTATTAAAAAATTAGGAAGGAATGAAAGCTTCTTTTTCTTACCATGCACAGGTTATGAATTTGTAAATAGCTGTGACAAATTACAAAACATAAAACTGACTTCTTCAACTGTATAAAAACAAAAGCTTTCGCATAAATAAGATAAACGTAACCAGCATAAGAAAAAAATAAAGTACGAAATCTTTATGTTAAAAGCCTCCAATTAAAATCTAACAAGCAAAATCTAGAACAAACTATCACAAATTGATAAGATGAAGACTCATCTCCCAACAAATCATTGATAAAAGGAGAACAAAGAATTCCCAAAAGAATAAATTCTAGATAACTCAAAGTGTTTAAAATCTGTGATAATCAGAGAAATACAATTTAAAACAATTCTGAAGTATCATCCTCAATTAGCAAAAGTGAAAAAAATAAATGACTGGAATTCAGTACAGAAGAACACTCATTTACACACTGGTGGAACCATGAATTTGTCTAACCATTTGGGAAAACAATGAAAATTCTAAACGAAAAGATACAAAACTGTTCATAACCACAGTCCCAGTGACTCCACTATTTGGATTACACTACATGGAGGTTAATGGATATAAAACTCCTTGAAGAAAGAAATTTTGTTGTTGTGCGTTTATCCCCAGGTTTTTGCACAGAGCCTTGCATGGAATAAGGCCTTGATAAATGCTTGCAGAAGTGAAGACCTATTTGTACAAAAATACTCAAAGCCGCCTATTTGTAGTAGAAAAAAATAGAAACAGATGTTATGGGCAAATAAAATGTAGCCTATAAGCATGACAGAAAGTTGCTGCACCAAAAGAAATGACGAATATCAAGAATTCAAAGATGTATGGGAAGATCTGAATAAGGTAACGCAAGCTGAACGAGACAAAACCAAAATAATATATTCACCATAACGGCAGCTGTATAAATGGCAACTTTACATAGCAACAAAACTCAAGGTCCAAAACGCAGGGAATACTAACATGAAGCTATGAAGCATGGACCCATTTCTTTAAATAATAAACTTTTGTTATCATCTTTTGTTTTTAGATCACCTACTCGTCCCATCCCTGCAAGGAAGGCACAGGCAGGAGCTTCTTCTCATGTCTCTTCTTTAGGTCCAAGCTTGGTCATTATAATGTCTGCAGCACTCAGTTATTATTTTGCTGTAGCCACTGTGTATGCTGCTTCTCTTTTAAGGAATGGAAAACAAATGTTAACTCGTCCATTGCTTATAATAACCCTGCAAGGTAGTTTCGGTTATGAATCCCCATTTTACAACTGAGGAAATTGAGGCCAACAGAGGTTAAGCAATTTGCCCAGGATCACACAGCTATCCAGGCTGAATCAGAACTCGGGTTGTAGAGACTCAGGTCAAATGCTTTAGCCCCTGAGCCACCAGCTGCCAGCTGCCTTAAGGTAATAACACATTTATCTCATCCTTTAAGGTTTACAAAGGAATTTCCTGAAAATAACTCTGTAAGGTAGACAGTGCATTATGACCCCCATTTTACAAATAAGGAAACCAAGGCTCAATCAGGTTAAATAACCTACCTATGGCCACACAATCAGTAAGTGTCAAAGCTGAATCCCAAACCTCAGCCTTTCTCTTTTTACCACACTACCTGCCTCTCTAATGGGTAAGAGGAGAACACAGGGAGATAAGATACTATACAAATTAATAGAGAGACATATGATACAAGTTAAAGTTCAGAGAGGGCAAAGAGGTCCAGTCTAAGCAAGAAATGAGAAGGAAAAATGCCACTTCTGGCTTGTGGGGAGATGGGCAAAGAAAGGCTTCACAGAGAAAACAGCATGCAACCTGAGCTGTAAAGGGTGAGAATTTCAACAGGGAGAAATATGGAGAGAATGATTTCCAGGTATAGAAAAACCTTGCACAAAAGTACAAAAGTGGCAGAGGTCAGGAGAGTGTGTGAAGGAAATGAGAGTAAAATGAGGCCAGGAAAAGTTGATGAGGGCTTGATTTTGCAGGAATTTCAACATCAGGTTAGGGAGTTTGTAAAGTCAATAAGAAGTCACTAAAGATGTTATTGTCACATCCATCCAAGTTTCATAGACGTTATCTTGGCAGCTAAGTAAAAAAACAGATGAGAGGGAAAAGACTGAAAAGGAGAAGGCCAGATAAAAGCCTATTGTAGTCCAGGTGAAAATTAATGAGGGCCTGAACTAAAGTGGCAGCAGTGAGAGAGGAGAGATGCAAGAGAAAATATTTGACATGTACAAAGCTCTTTAAAGTTTAAAAACGTCTTGCAGAGATGGTCCCCTTTGATCCTTACAACAATTCAATAAAGTAAATAGTGCAAGAATTATTATCCCATTTCACAGATAAGAAAACCGACTTATAGTTGTGATGAGACCTGACCAAACCTATAAGTAGCAGAGTTGGGACCTGAACCCAAGCCCTCTGGCCCCACACTCATTGTGTTCTTTTCACTGTCCCATGCTGCCTCTCTATAAGAGGAGGTCCCACACACACATATACCTATTACCTCTAATGCTTTATAGTTTATAAAACATCTTCATATATATTATTGCAAAGAAGAGGTGGGAATGACAGAAATGGGCAACTGAATAGGTGAGGCAGGAGAAGAAAGTCAAACGTACCTATGAGATTTCAAGTCTGAGTACCTGGGAGGACAGTGGTGTCATCTACCAAAATAGGGAAATGTGGAGGAGGAGCAGGTTTTAGGGACAAGGTGGGGAGCAAGTTTTGAACAAATTGAGTTAGAAGGGCAATAAGGACATCTCTAAGAAGCAACTGGAAATGTAAGAAGGTTGGGTGAGAGATACATCTATTTGTAGAAAAAAATCTGTATAAAGGACACAGGAGCAGAAGTTATCACCAAGAGACAGAACACAAAGAATAGAGAGTTAAGTTTTGGGTTACACCAGCATTTCAAGAGGTTCAAAGAGGAAGATGAATAAGAGGTTAGATGAATAAGAGGAAGAGGATCTGTGTTTTTGAAGTCAAGGCAGAAGAAAATATTATTATGAAGGGGTAATCAACATTATCAGTTACACAAAAGGTCAAGATGAGAACCAAGAAAAAGGCCACTGGTTTGGAAAATTAAGAGGTCATTGGTGCCCTTGGAAAGAGCATCTCCTTTAGCTTATCAGGGTTGAAAGTCAGATTTCAAGGGCTTGAATGGATGGGTGGGTAAGGAAATATAGGTAACATATGTAGGCCATTCTTTATATAAGCTGATGTTTATAAGGGGCACAGCTTTTTAATGAGAAATTCTTTTTTTAATCTATTATATTAGAAGGGGATGGTGGTGATGGAGAGAGTCCACTAAAGATATCCTATGTACACTGTTTAATATTCATATCAAAAACTTTTTTCTCTCCACTTCAATTTTTCAGAGCGTGCTCAAAACTGAATTCTTATGTAAGCATACCCAGATCCTTTTCGTTGACTTCTGTGCAACTAAAGACTAAAATGAAAAGATCCACAGAAAGGAAAAAAAAAATCTAGGCACAGCTCTCTGCCATTAGTATTATTGAGCATAGAGAGACATTTTCTGTATCTGTGATAAAGTCTGCACAAAGACTTCTATTCCATTGCTGTGATGAGTCATGAAGGTGGGCACAGAAGGCACAGAGAACTTCAGTGATCAAGGGAATTGTCAGCACACAGAGACCAACTGCATTTGGGTTTCTCTCAGCCAACAATACAACTCACCATCTTCGACTGTAGCCCAAACCCTACTAGAAACCTTTCCCCGAATTCCAATTTGAACTTTTTGCTTCAAGTTTCCTGCATTACTCTCTTAAAGTGGAAGGATACTAATCAAATGGCAAGGTAAGGCAATAAGGCTTTGTTAAGTGCTTACTATATGCCAAGCACTGTGTTGTACACATGGAATGGAAAGGCATTTATTAAACATCCACACAGTGCTACAGAGCTCAATGGTGGGAATACAAACTGAAAGACAGTTCTTGTACCCAAAAAGCTCCAATTTTATTTGGGGTAGTCAATACAGATAAATGAATTCAGGTCATAGGAAAGATCCTTTCAATTAACAATGGACCAATCATTATGAAGACAGTGCACCATCCATTCCACTCTCTACAGGAATCCCCTCTAAGTCAAGCAAAAACAGCCAAGTCAACATTTACCCAGAAGTCTATTCTAAAAACCATGGAGGAGTCCAAGAAAATATGAACACATAAAACTTGCCTTTCAACGAGTTTACAATTTAATTGGGCTTTCTAACGACAATTGTGAGGGTTTACAAAATGATCAAGTATAAGTCAATATAAACATGCTCATGAGTGATGAAGCAATGCCAAAGGAAGACATGGAAGACAGACCAGATATATACCATGACACCAATGGCCTACATCTGACTTACGTGGCCAGTGGCCAAAATTGGAAAGGATCATCTGTGCAAATAGCACATAATAGCTTATTAAAAACAAACAAAAAAAAGGAAGTATATAGAAACAATAAAATTTCAAAGACCCTGTAATTCATTTTTGTGTGGCTATCATTTGAAACTTTTTATATAGAAATAAAAGATTTTTAAGCTCCTGGATTACAGAAATTTCGCATGTTGCTATAAGGATGCCTAGAACCCAAAAGTGTCATGGTTGCTCACCCCAAAATTATATAAACTGGTAAAATCACTATTTAACAGCACAAAGTACTAGCTCTATAAAGAAACACTGGAAACTGCAAACAATTAACCACTCCTATATAAAGTACCCTTATTAAAGCAATCACACATAATTAATGATTGCCTGCAAACCCAGGGGACTCCTAAGACACAGCTACTAAATAGTCTAGTACAGCAGTTCTCAAAGTGTGATCCAAAGTCCCCTAAGGGTCCCCAGGACACATTTAGGGGCGTTTGACATCCAAACCACTTTCATAACAATATTAACACATTAACATAATAATAATAATATTAACAATATTAATGTTGCTTGCCCAATAAAATACTCCTCCCTTTTCCAATCACATATCCAAGACCAAATCTTGTTCATATACTTCAATCAAAATGACATATCTCAACACCTATCCATTCAAATCAGACATTTAAAGAGATTTTTAAAAAAGTAAACCAAAACCTGTCTTTCACTAACTTTTAGTGGTTATTGTTCACGAAAATATTATTTATGTTAACATTTAATGGGTTTATTATTAAATGAGTTAATATTTTAAAATTTTATGAGTTTCAATCTATAATATAGTAAATATCAATAATATACAGAAATGCTATCATTTTGTGGGTTTAATTTACTTTGTAACCTGCAGCTTGGCTAAAGTTGTTGTTTCTAGTAGTTTTTTAATTGACTGTTTAAGGTTCTCCAAGTAAACCATTTTATCATCTGCAAAAAGTGATATTTTATTTCTTCATTTGCCTTTGTTTATTCCTTCAATTTCTTCCTCTTGTCTTATTGCTATAGCTAGACTTTCTAGTCATTTAATAGTAAGGGTAATAATGGATATCCATGCTTCACCTCTGACTTTATTAGAAAGACTTCTAGATGATCCTCATTAGAGATAATGTTTGCTTTTGGTTTTAATAGATACTACTTGTTATTTTAAGGAAAGTCCATTTTACTCATTTTGAGTAAAGTCCATTTTATTCATTTTATTCCTTTCTAATGTTTTTAAAAGGGTTAAGTAACGGATTTTGTTAAAAGCTTTTTCTACATCTATGAAATGATCTTATGATTTTAGTTTTTGTTAACATGGTTATGCTTAATTTTCCTACTCCTGAACCAGCCCTGAGTTGCTGGCATATATCTAGCCTGGTCATAGTGTTTAATCTTTCTGATATATTGCTATAATCTTCTTGTTAGTATTTTATTTAAAATTTTTGCACCAATTCATTCTTTAGGGAAATTGGTCTACAGTTTTCTTTCTGTTTTGACTGCCAAGTTTAGGTATCAAGACCACATTTGTGTCATAGAAGGAATTTTTATTTAGTATATTCTTTTCTGTTCGGTTAATTTAGGAAACTAATGTTTTTGTAAATATTCACCCATTTCATTTAGATCATCAGTTTTGTTGGTATGTAGTTATGCAAAACATCTCCTAATAATGGCTTTTATTTCCTCTTCACTGGTTGTGAATATACCTCTTTCATTTATGATACTGGTAATTTGGTTTTCTTTTTTTAAGATCAAATCAGTAAATAGTGTTTATTTTATTGGTTTGATTTTTTTTAACAGCTCCTCCTTTTATCTATTAGTTCAATGCAATTTTTTAAAAAACTTTCAATTTTATTAAATCTCTCATTTTTAGGGCTTCTATTCTGGTATTTAATTGGGAATTTTAATATTGTTTTTCTAGTTTCTTTTGTTGCATACCTAATTCACTGATCTGCTCTTTTGCTTTTATCGTTGCAAACATTTAGAGATACAAATTTTCCCCTAAGTACTGCTTTGGTTGCATCCTACAAATTTTGGTATGTCGTCTCATTATGGTCATTATCTTAATGAAATTATGGACTGTTTTTATGATTTATTTTTTGATTCATCCATTCTTCAGGATTATTTAGTTGCTAATTCATTATTAATTTATGCTCCAAAGGTCCTTTATTGAATGCAATTCTTATTGCATTATGGTCAGGAAAAGATACATTTAATACTTCTGCTTTTCTGCATTTGTGTGTGAGGTTTTTATATCCTAATACATGATTAATTTTTGTGAAGGTGCTATGAACAGCAAAGCAGTAGGTATATTCCTTTCTATTCCCATTCAATATTCTCCCGAGGTCTATTATATCTAACTTTCTAAAATCCTATTTATCTCCTTCAAGTCTTTCTTGTTTATCTTATGTTTAGATTTACCTAGGTCTAAGAGGGATAAATTGAAGTCTTCTATTATTATAGTTTTACTATTTCCTTCTCTAACTCATTTAATTTTTCCTTTATGAATTTAGATGCTATGCAGTTTGGTACATATATGTTCAGTACTGACATTAATTCATTGTCTTTTCTTTTTTAGAAAAATATAGTTTTCCTATTTAGCTCTATTAGGGCAATTTTTGCTTTTGCTTTGTCTAGGATCATGACTGCCATTCCTGCCTTTTTTACTTCAGTTGATGCACAAAAGATTCTGTTCCAAACCCTTATTTTAACTCTATGTGTATCTTTTTTTTTTCTTTTTGGCTGTGTTTCTTGTGAACATAATGCTGGATTCTGGTTTCTAACCCATTGTTACCCTATTCTATTTTATGAGGGAGTTCATCCCATTCACATTTAGTTATAACTGCTATTCTTCTAAGTTTCTCTTTTTAACCCTGTCCCTTCTTTTTACCCTGGGCTGTTTTACCTTCCTTAATCCATCCTCCCTCTTATTCCACACACACAGACACAGACACAGACACACAGACACAGACACACAGACACAGACACAGACAGACACACACACACACACACACACACACACACACACACACACACACACACACACACACACACACACACACACACACACACTGCCCCCTTCTCTTCTCTCTCTCTCCTACTTCCCTATTGGGCAATAAGAGTTTCTGTGCCCAACTATGTGTAGTCTTCCCTCCTAGAACCACTTCAAATGATGATTCAAGCAATTCAAACTTTGCTCATTCCCCCCTCCACTAATACAGTAATAAATATCCATTGGTATGATTCTCACAAATAAAAGTCCTCAATTTTTAAGAGTGTAAAAAAAGTTTGAAAACTGCTGGGCTAGCAGAAGTGAAAGTTGACAAGGGCCTCACAAGGAGGTGGGCAGAGAAGTTTTGTTTCCTATGCTCTCTACTGTTGCTGGCATGTCTTCATGGAAAGAAGTCCAAAGACCAAGCAAGTAATGTCAGAGTCTCTAGGACAAAAAGTACTGGGAAGTTATCCACCATAGACTCATACTTCATTCACCTCTCCCTCTTCCCACCACTTCCCACACATCTTGGAGATGGGGGGGAGGGGGAGCCTTCTCACTAACTACAGATGAGGTATTACAAAACTTCATCTTTCTGAGCATACTCATTTGGCTTACTAATTTTAACATTCTGCCATGAGCTAATTTTTAAAAATTCAGGATGAGGAGCAGCTATGTGGCTGAAGTCAGGAAGATCTAAGTTCAAATCCTGCCCTGGCACACACTAGATGTGTCAAGTGATTTATGTTTTAGTATGATTTCACATGTTTAATCAATATTTTGCCCACCTTCTCAAGTGGTGTAGGAGGGGAAGAGAGGGAATTGGGAACTCAAAATTTTCAAAAATGAATGTTAAAAATGTCTTTGCATGTAACTGACAATTACATAAAGAAATAAATTTTAAAAATTTAAATTGAGGATCAATATTATTTGTTATGAAACTCAGATATTCAAGCCATCCCCTCTGGGAAAGAGGAATAAGGTTCATAGGATCAGAGTGTATAGCTGGAAGGGGCCTCCGAGGTCACCCGGCTCAACCCTTCTTTTCCTAAAAGATGAAGAAAACGAAGCCCTGTGAATTTCTGTGAGGTAGGAAGATGGGGCTGGAACCCACTTATTACCCCCTGCACCAGGAGTCTACGTAGTACGGGGTCACCTGGACTAGACAGGGAAGTAGTCCTCCTCCACTTTATGGTGGGCGTACCCCGTCCTACAGAGCATGGAGACTGGGGGAGAGGGGCACCCCGCCCCTCCCTGGGTCCCTCTTTTGAAGATCATGGCGCAGTCGCCAGCCCGGGAGCATGCCAGCCGGTCAGCTTAGAGCCTGAGTCAGTGGCGGCTCCGCCGGCCCCCCGGGGCACCCCTCTGCTCCCTCACGCACGCACGTCCGCCCCGCGTGTCGCCCCCCAACCCCGCACTCACTCGGCAGAGCTGGTCCCGTTAATCGTGGAGCCGTCCGGGGTCGGGTTCAGCTGGATGGGCATCGGCTTCTTCTTGGGCATGGTGGCCCCGAGGAAAGCCCCTCCCTGCGCCGCGATCGCTCCCTGTGGCTGCGGCCGCCGCTCGCCTCAACCGTGCGCCCGTCCAAGTTCGAGGCCGGCACGGGGGTGGAAGGGGTCCGCAGCCCCCGGCTGACCGGACGCCAAGAGCTGGGCGGCGGGGAGTTCCCTGGGGAGCTTCGGCGAGCCGGCGGCGGGGATTCCCTCGCCCACGCCCTCACACCCGCCCGGATTCGGTTCCGTCCGGCTCCGCAGTCGGAAGGGCTTCCCCGGCTCCGACGGGCGCGGGATGCCCGGCGCCGGACTGGCTCGAGGGCAGCGAAGCTCCGCAGCACGGGGAGCCTAGGTCCGGAGAGGACGCCTGGCCCCCGCCTCTGGAGACAGTGCGGCTCCTCGCGCGGTCCGAGGGACGGACGGACGGACGGACGAGGGTAGGGGGGCACCCTTCGGGGGCTGTGGTTTTCCCCCCTGCTTCTGGAGCGGCTTTTTTTTCTTCCCCCCTCCAAGCCCCGCAGCCACCGCCCCCTCCCATCCTGATTTCGCCGACAGCCAATGAGAAGAAGCCATGCCGGGCAGATGACGCGGAAACGCGTCAGGGAGGCGGTGCACGTGGGGCCGCGGTGAAATGGACCAGGAGCTGGAAATAGCGCCCTCTGCAGCTGGCGGTGCGCGGCGTGCAGCCGCAGGGAAGGAAGGCTGCTTTTCCTTTTCGTTCTTAAAACCTTTTACGACGTAAACTGCAATCCACGTCTTGCTGTGGGAGGCCTCTAGGTCCTGACCCAGGCTTGAGGGACCCCGCACTGCTGAGCTGACAAAGCTGGGTCTTCTCTTTATCCTTTCCTGGGGCTATGGCATTGAGCCATGTTACTCTAACTCCTAAAAGCAACAAAGTATCCAGAGGAGAGGAGATCTGAATTCCAATTCAGACCTTGCTAGAAACTTTGTGACTTCAGGAATATCACTGAACTTTTCTGATCCTAATTTCTCCACAATGAAGGTGTTGAGTTGGATGACCTCTGAACCAGCCTGCCAGGTCCTAAATTTTATAGTTGATTAAATCCTAACAATCCCCTTGGACTGAAAGGGACCTTGAAAACACATCTCTTCCCCTTAACCCTCCCCAAATTCAGCGTTGTTGCTTAAACCGTAAGATTAAGATCTAGTGCCCAAATAATACCAGCTCACATTTTATATGACGCTTTAGGATTTCCAAATCACCATCTTCACAATAATGTAAGGGGGAGAGTGCAATATTTATCCTCATTTTGCAGATCATAGGCTTATAGATTTAAAAGTGGAAGGGACCTTAGAGGACATCTATTCCAAACTTCTCATTTTACATAAACAGGGAAATAGGCCTAGAGAAATGAATTAATATGCCAAGGTAACCTCAGATCTAGGATCTGAACCCAGGTCCTCTTGATTTCAAATCCAGCATTCTTTCCACTGCATGGTGCGGGTGTGGGAACTGAGCTTCAGAAACTTGATTAGGATGACACAGTGTACATCCAGTTTCAAACCCAGGTTGGACTCCCAAGTCCAACATTCTCCCCTATACCATACTGCTTCTCAATTCTATCTCCATCTTGAATTGACTGGGCCTATAATTTTTCTCTCTTACATTTTAGACTTGATGAAATGCTCTGGGGTTGCCAACAAATTCAGGAACTGGTCATTTTAAATCATTGAGGAAGACTGGCATAAGTAGATTCACTCAAATGAATCAAGCAAGGACTTACAGATTTTTAAAGTGGGAAGGAACTAACGAAATCATTTAGTTCAACTCCTTAATTTTACGGATGAGGAAACTGAAGATTATTTATTGGTGTAATACAGAGCAATAAAAAAGGCACTCATCCCTAAAGATGAGCTTGTTTTGCAGTTTGTAAACAATGATAGTACTCTTTTTGAAATTTAAAAACTGATGTTGCTGAACATTTTAACAGAAAAAAAACTACATTTATTATTGTCCATAGTTTAGTAGAGAACTTTAGAACTGAGAAGTGTGGTAACTGAAAATGTGACTTTTACCAGATAAAGAATTTACGTGTTATATCATTTCCACATTCTGAATCCCACATTTCCTTCCATTAACAAAGAGAGCACTCCAGATATTTTATGATTATTTCCCCCATTACTCAATATCCTCTCCATAGAGCTAATTTCTTCAAATCAAAATATGTTTAATCTAAAGGAAAGTACTATGTAAACATGAATAAATATTACCCATCTTCTAGATTTTTAAAATATTCAATATGACAACAGATTTTCTTAGTAATGTGTAAAATGTTAGCATGCCAAATAGATACATTTAAAGAGTTACACTACCCACAAAGGAGAAACATCTATTTCCTAAGTTCTCAATTCTTGACATTCCCATAGCAATGAAACCACTGAGTTATTTTGGGAGTCACTTTAATTACCAGTTATATTTCATTTAAGGGAAGAGTTGCCTCAATTTAGTGATGATGATGGGATTCCAATGGGGCTCTGCAGATGTATTCTCAAGTCAGACAGGATGTCAGATCTGGTGTCTATTTTTGGAGAGGGTGGGGGTGGAGGTAAGGAATTTGTCCTGAGAGGGTCTGGTACTAAAGAGGTAAAAGCATTCACTTTTTGCTCTTGTGTGGACACAGGCTCCAAAAAAGGCAAGATGTTTTCAGGACACATCAGCTTCTCAAAGGCAGTTATAGAGAAGCATGTCAACGGCCTTCAGAAACTCAGCATAGAATACCATTCATTCTCAATACTGCACAAAGGTGAAGCAGGTTTTCTTTTGCTTAGGCAATTATAACCAATTCCTTCATTGCTATTTTCAGACTTTCTTTAATTTGGAATAGAAAACTGGTCTCCAGTATTTTTCCTGTGAAGCGCATTGAGACCTGTTACAAACAGGAAATAGAAATGGTTTAACTTTAGAACTAGAGTGACCACATTGATCTGTTCTCTATGACAAGCAGCTTGTGAAATTGAAGGAACAGACCTGTCTTGCAACCTGTGCCTCATTCTTTTGAGCTCCACTCTCTGCCTCAGTGCCTCAAAAGGCTTGTTTCTATGTTTTCCTAAGAGAAGAATGTTGCCTCCACATGCCTACAACGCACAAAGCATCTAATGTTGCTTTTAAACTTCAGTGGACAGCAATTTAACTCTCAAACTATGGGTGTTCTGAATGGAAAGATAGGTGTCCCTTCAACTGACTTACCAAGCTCACATCTGTGTTTTAGCATTTTGCATTTATATACGACTGCTCGACGACTTTATCCTTGAATTAGAGATCTGACAGACACTTTAGGTATCTTCTACTTCAGTTCCCTCAGGTTACAGATGAAGGAACTGAGGCCCACAAGGGTGAAGTGACCTAATCAAGATTACACCAGTAGTTAGTAATAAGAGCTGGAATTAGAACATAGGTCTTTTATCATCCGGGGCTCCACCCATCCTACAACACTGCTTCCAGCAAGCTAACTTAATTGATAGGTATGTTTGATTTAGTCAACTGGTAGGTGGCTTTATGAGTGAATTTTTCAACTATAACTTTTTTTTTTTTACTAACATTTGAATAGAACTTTAGAATTCTGCATGTTATTATATGTGTTATATAACATAGCACGTTATAGTGCATAAATATATAAAAATATGCTATGTAATAATAAAACTTATGTTTATGTAACTTTTAAAGCTTCCCAAAGTACATCCTAAACAATATCTCATTTAACCTTTACAACATCCCTGTTGTGAAGAACAGCTAGATGTAAACAGAGGTAGGTACTATTATGCCTGTCTTACAGATGTAGAAACTGAAGCGGAAAAAGGTAAGTGGTTTGTCCATGGCCACACAGCTGGGAATAGATTAAAAAAAATAAATACACACATACTGTTCTAGGTGTTGGGATTAAAGCACAAAAACAAAACAAAATCAGCCCCTGACTTCAAGGAGCTTGAATTATAATGGGGAGATAAAACATGTACACAATAAAAACATATAAATTAATTTAAGGAGAGAAAGCCCTAACAACTGATGGAAAAGATTTTACACAGGAAAGGAGACCGAAGGTTAGCTTTACAGGAGATGGAATACTAATTTCTGGGAACAATAGGTCATGTTTACTGGAATTCAAGTAAGTAAAGTCAGTACTATATCTCATTTGGTTTTTCAAACAACTTTGTGAATTAGCACAAGTACTATCTTTATCCCCATTTGACAGACTGGAAAACTAAGGCTCACAGGGATTAAATGTGTTGCTGAAGGTCAAAAAGTTAGTTTAATGGAAAGTAGAAAAGCCAGGATGCCAACTCAGGTCTGTTGACTCTAACTGTACACAAAGTTGGTCTCCCTGTTTCAAGTGCTTCCCCACTACATTGCATTCAAAATGATTTTGCCGAAGCACAGATCTGACTGTATCACTCCCCCTACTCTCTCATCCAGTGGCTCCCAATTATCTCAGGATCAAAAAACATTCCTCTGTTTAACTTAAACTTTTTCACAGCCTGGCCCCAATCTATCTTTTATGCCTCACTGTATTATCCTGCCTTCCATACAGTCAAACTAACTTCTCTGTTCCACACACATAACATTCTGTCTGCCTTCTCACCACAGCATGAACTTTCTCCTGTGCCTGGACTTCATTCTTTCTTCACCTTTATCTCACAGAATTCCTCCCTTCCTTTGAAACCTAGCTCAAGAACCACCTTTTACATTCAGGAGTTTTTAACCTGGAGTCCTTAGACTTTTTTTTTTTAAATTTCAATAATTGTACTTCAGGCTAATTGGTTTCCTTTGTAATCCTATGTATTTTATGATTTAAGAAATATTATACTGAGAAAGGGTCTATGCACTTCATCGGACTGGTAAAGGAATCCATGACTAAAAGGGTTAAGAGCTCCTGTTGTACATAAAGTCTTTCCTGGTCCCCTCAATTCATTGTGTCTTCCCTCTCAAACTACCTTATATTTAACTACTTTGTATTTATTTGCATTTATCCTCTTTGTATTTATTCTGTAAATGCGTATTTGTCCTTGCTGTCTCCTCCATTAGAATGTAAGGTCCTTGAGAAAGGGGATTGTGTCATTCATTGAAATTATATGCCCAGAATCTAGCACAGGGGCTTGGCACATAGCAGGTGCTTAATAAATACTTTACTGATTGATCCATCTTTCTGTATTGATCCTAAAAATATTAGCATTCTTGATATTGATAATAGTGATAGAATACCAATGTTTTTCCTTGACCTGATGGCTTTCTTTACCCTGCTATCTCTTCAACCAACCTTCGTCTCTCAGTTCTGCCAGTGACCAGGGGTAGCAACGTACAATTTTGATAAAAGCATTTTAGTATATGGAACAGCACACAAGCACAAATGAAAACGTAAGGTAAAGTAGGATATACAATTACAGATTAACTTTCTTGAGCTGAGAGACCTCTGGGCCAAATTTATAAACTGAGGTACCCTTGTTTACCTCAGACTTCCTTGGACGACAGCAAAAAAAAAAAAAAAAATGAAAACACCCAGTGACAATTCATATGTCCTTGGATCAATTCACTATAAAGCTTTTCCTCATCATCTTGTCCTTGTTACTCATTCCCGCTATACATCTCTGAAAATTTGTATTTTTTTAGTAACTTTTTAAAATCATAGTACTATAGAAATGGCAAAAATTAAAAGCACCTTTGTTTCATAGGCTCATAGAACCTTAGAGGCAGAAGGAAGGAATCTTAGAGATCCTCTAAGTCTTTATTTTAAAGAGGAAAAAAGTGAAGAATCATAAATGACCCCATAAGCTATCTAGTGCAACCTGTACCATAATAAAAACCATATCTAATCATCACTGACCCTTCCATAGAATCTTAAAGCTTGCAAAGTGCTTCACATACATTAACTAATTTGAACCTCACAACAGCCTCTGAGGTAGTTTTGACAGGTACTAACCTTTCCCTCCCCCCATCCCAATTTTGGAGATGGGGAAATCGAGGCTGAAAGAGGTTAATGACTTGCCCATGGTCACATGACTAGTGTCACATCTGAACTCAAGTGTTTTTGACTCAAAGTATAGCACTCCACTGTTTCCCATCATTGCAGTCCACTGAGAAGCGTGTAGAAATTTGGATTGAGCCATCATAAAGATTGACTACTTCAGATTTGCTGCACTCACTGTGGACACCATGTGGTTTGCAACTTCTGGATTAGAATGTTACAGTTATTAAGTGATGATGTGAAACTGGAACTCTACTAAATTCCTATCAGAAATCCTGCAAAAGTCCACCATTTGAGTTCTTATCTGCTATAAATGACAGATTTATGTGACCTTAAGAAACCTCTACTGTGTCTGATCCTTAAGGAAATCTTTCTCTAGTAGACTATATTAAGATATCTTGAAAAATACCACTCTCAAAAAAAAATATATCTGTTGAAATAAACCCATGCAGAGCTATTTAAAAAAAAAAACACCTTTTTTTTTTTTTTCAGGCAAAGCCAGTTCTTTAATTAACCTGTATTTTTAATGTGTTGACAAATTAGGATGCATTTATTTGTATCCTGTTTGGTGAACAAATCATAAGCACCTGTTTAGTAAGAGATTAAACAATCTGACACAGTGGGTAAATCCTTTCAAAAGAATACATTGTTTCACTTAATGAAACTGGTTTTTCTTTCATCCACCTGAGCCCTTTTTGGGCAAAGGCTTTGAACGTTTCTTATCTAATTTTTTGATAGGGTCAGATATTTATTTGTTTATTTTTAAATTGAATTAGTTTGTTTTCAGTGTTCAACAATCACTTCCATATATCTTAGATTTTTTCCACTCCCTCCCCATTATTCCTCCCTCCCTGAGACAGCATGCAATCTTATATAGGTTTGACACATACATTCCTATTAAATGCATGTTGCATAGAAGAATTAAAATGAATGGGAGAAACCATAAAACAAAACAAAACATAACATAATACAAAAGAAAATGGTCTGTTTCTGTCTGCGATCCAATTCCATAGTTCTTTTTCTGGATGTGGAAGGTGTTTTGCCTCGAGTCATTGGAAATTTTTTAAGTCCATGCATTTCAATGAAGTACTAAGTCTACCAAAAAAATTCCTCGCACACTGTGTTTGTTGCTGTGTACAAAGTTCTCCTGGTTTTGCTCCTTTCACTCAGCATCAGTTCATACAAGTCTTTCCAGGTTTTTCTGGTCTGCCTATTCATTATTTCTTATAGCACAATAGTATTCCATTACATTCATATACCACAACTTGTTCAGTCATTCCCCAGTTGAAGGGCATCCCCTTGATTTCCAGTTTTTGGCTACCACAAAGAGAGCTACTATAAATATTTTTGTTTATGTGGGACCTTTTCCCATTTCTATGTTCTCTTTGTGATAGAGTCCCAGAAGGGATATTGCTAAATCAAAGGGTATGCACATTTTTGTAGCTTTTGGGCATAGTTCCAAATTGCTCTCCAGAATGGTTGGATCAGCTCACAGCTCCACCAACAGTGAATTAGTGTTCCAACTCTCCCGCATCTTCTCCAACATTTATCATCTTCCTGTTTGGTCATGTTAGCCAATCTGATAGGTGTGATGTGGTACCCCAGAGTTGTTTTGATTTGCATCTCTCTAATCAAGTGATTTAGAGCATTTTTTCATATGATTATAGATAGCTTTAATTTCTTTCTCTGAAAATTCCCTGTTCATATCCTTGACCATTTATCAATTGGGGAATGACTTGTATTCTTGGACATTTGACTCAGTTCTCTACATGTTTTAGAAATGAGGCCTCAGACATTTATTTTTACACTTAAAATACTCTTACTTGGTGTATATGTCTTGAAAGTTCTTTATTTTTTCACTGTTCAATATTTTTCATTTAATAAACTAAAACTAAGGAGTTTCTTAGTTTTGAGCTTAATCACAGGACTTCTGAAAAGAGACTTTGCATGCTTTTCCCTTAACACAACTTCCAAGATTCTTCAGACATTGTATGTTAAATTAAATAAGTTCCCAGCTATTTCTTAATTTAGTTAATTGAATGATAAGCAAAAAGGACTGAATTTAGGTAAGGTGAAAAAAGGTGAAGAATGGAATGAATTATGAATAAGCTTATTTGTTAACATTCCTTTCCTTTATATGAATTGTGCATAGTACTTCTGCAACAGAATAGGTTCCTTGTACATTTGTTCTTCACAGATGTAATGTCAGACTAATTCCTAATAAGAACAGATTCTCTTGAGAAGTTGAGAATTTATTCTGCACATTGACTGTGAAGATATGCTTTTTTTATTACCCAAATAACTTTGTTTTTTATAACAATTTTTTTAATGAAATGCTACTAGAATCAGCAAATGTTCCAGCAAAAACCAAACAAACAAACAAAAATGCTGCCTCTATAATGTATATGGGCATCCAGTTTTTGTTTGACGACCTCTAGAGAAGGAAACCTAATCCTTCCTGAGTCAGCCCATTCCAATTTTGGACAGTTTTAGTCATTAGGAAGTTTTTCCCTATATGAAGCCTATTCTGCCCCTCTATAACTTCTACCCATTGTTCCAAAGTCAGTCTTCTGGGGTTAGACAGAATAATTCTAATTTCTCTTTCAACTGTAGCTCTTCAACTTGAAGAAAGCCATTATGGACCATTAAGTTGTCCCCATGCCAAATATCCTCAGTTCCTTCAAATGATCCTCATGTCATGATCTCAGGGCCCTTCATTATGTCCTTCTCCCTCCTCTGAACACTATCCAGCTAACCAGTGTCCCCAAAATGTGGAACCATCAACTTAACATGATTCTTCAGATATGTTCTGATCAGGACAGAGTACAAGAGGACTCAGCCCTCCCTCACTCAAAACAAAGTCAAGTGAAAAGTCATGTCATCATTTCTCTAATGGCATGGTCTTCTTTTGCAAAGAAGGACGAACACACACACACACACACATACACACACACACACAAGAGGACTACCATCTCTCTAGTCTTAGTATCATAAATATAGAGCTTCAGAAATCATCTAACCCGACCAATTCATTTTATACACGAAGAAATTAAGACCCAAAGAGGTTTAGTGACTTACCCAGCATCACAGAGAGATTAAAGACAGAATTAGGCTTTGAAACCAGGTCCTATTGTAATTCCAAATGTGGCACTCTTTCCCCTTGGATGCTATGCCACTCATAATGCAATATTTTTTGGCTACCATAGTAAAATATTGAATCATATTTAATCTTGCAGTACACTAAAACTCCCCTTTTAGACAACTATTTTCTAGTCATGCCTTCCCAGCTGATATTTTTGAAGTTGATTTTGTTTATTTACGTGTAAGACTTTATATTTATACCTAATAAATTTAATGTTATTAGATTTGGTCCTAATACTCTAGCCTGGTAGATCTTTTGGGATCCCTTACTCTGTCAGCCAAGATAATTATCTTACTATCTTTGTGTAATCTGCAAATTTTATAAGCTTTTGCTTTTATCCAAGTCACTGATAAAAATGTTAAACAGCATCTGATTGAGCACAGATCCCTTCCAAGCTTGTGACAGATAGGGTGGTTCTTGCTCTTATTTACTCATTTAAAGAAAAAGAGGAAAGTTAATTGAAATCCAGATGTTCCAAAATATTCTTTTCCATGAAGTTTTTCTCATTTTTGAAAAATGGTACTAAGAGAAAAAGACTATGTGACTGCATCATTTTTTTCAAGGAGGTCAGGAAAAAGCAGTTCAACTAATTACAAGTAGTTGAAAAATGAAACTTAAAATTTAAATTTCCCATCCTCGTGATTCTAATATTTGACATTTAAGCACCTAGGATGCAAAGAGGGTAGAGGTTGAACTCAGGCTCAATGCTTATGTATCTCCATTATCAGGGATTCTTTAAAGACCCGGTAATCTTCTGCTTCTAAGAAAAGGATGATCTAGCTAAGGGTGATCTAGCAAATGGTTACTTGGGTGAAGTCTGGGCTAGCACCTAGGTGTCATAATGGAAAGAGCACTGGGGCCTGGAGTTCGGAAGATCTAAGCTCAAATCTAGTCTCTGTGTAACCCTGGGCAAGTCATTTAACTCTGTTCACCTCAGTTTCCTCATCAACAAAATGAACTGGAAAAGGAAATGGCAAACCACTCCAGCATGGTCCATGGGGTCAAGAAAAGTCAAACACAATTGAACAACAAGTGCTACTTTCAATAGAACTCCATAAAAACCATTCCCTAAAAGGGTCCTACATGTACAAAAATATTTATAGCAGCACTCTTTGTGGTGACCAAAAACTGGAAATCAAGACGATGCTCATCAATTGGGGAATGGCTGAATAAATTATGGTATATGAATGTAATGGAATACTATTGCGCTATAAGAAATGATGAACAGGAAGACTTCAGAGAGGCCTGGAAAGACTTATATGATCTGATGCTGAGAGAAAGGAGCAGAACCAGGAGATCTTTTTGCAATGACCACAGCAGTGTGCGAGAGTTTTTTCTGGTAGACTTGGAACTTCATTGCAATGCAAGGACTTAAAAAAAAAATTCCCAATGGTCTTTTAAGGCAAAATGCCTTCCACATTTAGAGAAAGAACTATGGAATTCAATTGCAGAATGTAGCAGATCATTTTCTTTTGTATTACATTTTGGTTTGTTATATTATTTCTCTCATTCATTTCTTCTATACAGTACGACTATGGTGAAAATGTATTTAATAGGAATGTATGTGTAGAACCTATATAAAATTGTATTCTCTCTTGGGGAGGGAGGGGTAAGGTAGAGGGGAAGGAGAGAAAAAAAATCTAAGTTATATAGTAGTGATTGTAGAACACTGAAAATAAATAAAATTAATCAATAAAAAAATTAAAAAATTTTTAAAAATTAAAAAAAAACATTCCCTATAGTTTTCTGTACTATATGTAGATATATCTAAAGGTGAATATCTAACCATTTCATTTACAGTGTGATCAATTTGCTAAGCTATAGCTAACTTGATGACTGTATAGGACCTGGACCTTTACTAGAAGGGGACACTTACCATGGAGATCGATGTCTTTAGTCCTTTGCTAAGTGGGCACAGCAAACTCTTCTGATGGGACCTTAGTGTTTACAAGTACCTCCTGATGACTGAGGACCAGAGGGAGGGCTTTAGTCAGAGGAAATACCTTCCCTGTGATCTCTAAGAGGGAGCTTTTTAAACTCTCCACCCGTTTTCTCTCCTTAGATTTTGAGATGGGAGCAATAATGGCAACTTATAACAGAAGCACATTAGTGATGTGACCTATGTTTGCCTAGGCATCCCTAGACAAGTCTCTAGACCTCCCGGGTCAGGTTTACTTCTGCTGTGGGTGTACTTTTCTGCTCTGAGATCCTGAGGCTGGACATTTCTAGCCTTCGGATTAGCTGAATCTGAGTTCCTTGGTTAGAAAGCTCCTGAATCCCTACAGTGAGCATTATTTCCTCAACAGCAGGATGCGCAGAGGGACAGGGCTCCAAAAGCAGTGGAATCTTGTAGCTAAGGACACAGGCATTCAGGAGATTTGAACTTTGCCAACCCTCCACGATAACTGCTGTGAGTTTCTCAAATAGCAAAGGTGTAAGGTGATTTTGAAACATCATTCAGGAGTCTCATAGAGCATAACAGCTACTTGAGTGTTTTATGTTTCCTAAATTTACTCCCTGAAGCCTGGGAGTCCTAAATTGGCCCATAGTTATACCTCTGTTGTACACTATGAAAAAGGATCCACCTCTATCCTCAACCAGAGGGAAACTGTTAACTACACACAGGAAAACTCCAGACATGAGCCCTAACTAAGCTTTGTTTTGAGATTTCCTTGAAGTTTTATTCTGGGAAGAGGGCATTAACAAGCCAGAGAGTTGATCAGTCTCCATTCCAACCCAAGATCTGACCCAGGTCCATAAGTCATTCAGAGGGAGAGAGCAATGCTGGGCCGTATTTGACACACTGAGGACATGTTTTCAGTGTTTATAGTTCTTGTAACAAAAAACATCTAATCTCTAACCTAAAAACTTTTTCTCACAATTTAAATGGATTCTCTCTTCTTCTGACCTCAGTGTAGTTGGAGGATATCTGGTTTCTGTTCGTATTAAAATATTTATTTCACTTTAAGCGTTTTATTTAATTTGGGTGAAAGAATTCAAGTCCTGCCTCTGACATACTAGAAATATGATCAGAAGAAAGGAAATAAGCATTTATTAAGCACTTGCTGTGTGCCAGACACTTCACTAAGCACTTTGAAAATATTTCATTTGATCCTCCCAACTCAGGGAAGCAGATGCCATTATTATTCTCATTTTGGTTAAGTGACTTACCCAGGGTCAAACAGCAATGAAGTGTCTGAATTCAGGTCTTCCTGACTCCAAGCTCAGCTCTGTCTACTACTATCCCACTTGGCTCATGGTCAAGTATATAAATTCTCAGTGAGCACAGGCCATTTACCGAGACTATAGCATAAATTACAAGATGAGTTCCCAAACTGCATCACTCGAAGGGGTTTCCAGGCTGGGAATTACTCATAGATAAATCACAAATCTAAGTTGCCCTTCCTCTCCAGCAAAAATCCAGATGTAGTCTCTTATTTTGTATAATCCATACTATTTAGGGTAATATTTATAACAAAGATCAGTTAAAAGCCTCTGTCCTTAGCTACTCTGGTGCTTATTTGAAGGTATAGAAACATTAAAAAAAAATCTCCCTTATAGTTCAACTTAAAATATTGAGATAAATATTTCTTAAGTCATTCCCAGACTTTACCTTTTAGAAAAAGGTATAAAACATTAAAAACAAAAGATAAGGGCCTGAGGTGGGGGATGGATTAAGGCTAGTAACCAAATTTAGAACAACAAAAATATTGTCTAGCTTTGATCATGGTCTTTCCCTACCCCATCACCAAGAGCCATAACATTATGAAGAAATTAGAGCATTGATCAGGGAAGGTTCCTTTGAATACCCAAGAGAACATTTGAGAGAGCTTGGTCCAAAATGGAATTGAGTAACTTTAGGAAATTAAGTGGCTGTTTTTCTATTAACTGAAGTAGAATGTTAACTCCAAATTGTCTTTTAGCACACTGAAACCTTTATCTTGTTCAAGATTCCTATTGCATTAAATTGTCTTTTTAAGGGAGATGTCTCTGGAAACGAGGGAAACTATGTCAACTCGGACATATCCCAGAGCTAGAAATGCTTGGATTTAGAATAATCATACATTAATTAAAATTGTTCCTGGTATACCTGGGCCTAAAATCTCTAGTGCTGCTATTTTTATTTGACAGAGGTACAAAAAAGAAAGCTATTTCTTTACTCTAGGCTCCAGTCTAGGATTGTGCCCTCTGAAACTGTTTAATAAGAGTGAATTCATATGAAAGCATAGTTATTTTCTAACATTTTATACAGAATCTTTCTACAATGTTTAATGGTTAGATATTCATGAAAAGCCTAAGGAATAGCCCCCTCCTGTGGTGAGATCACTCTTCTCAAACATCCCTACCATTTAAAAAGATCTGTATAAGGAGGAAAAGGAAATAATGTTTTATAATTTTTACTAATCTTTTGAGAACCAAAGTGTACCTTTTTTCAGGCCAAAGAAGAAATTATTTTAAATAGTGAGATTATAAATATAAAGCAATGCTGGTCTCCTTACTGTTCTCCTAGACAGGAGGAATGCAATCATTCAAATAGCTTGTATGTTTGAGGTAATGTGCTAAGCATTGCAAATAGTCTCTACTTTCATGGACCTTAGGTTCTACTCTGGATACAACACTTAAACAGTTAGGTGCAAAATAATTTGAAGAATGAAAGACTACTTAGCACCTATGAAAATGAGAAAAATGTTTCCTTTAGAAGTCATTATGAAGCAGCTGGAATCAGGAAAACCGGAGTTCAAATTTGGCCTCCATAGAAGTATGTATAGAATGATTTTACACATATATAATACTTGTATCTAATGGTATCTATCTCTGGGGTGGGGAGAAAGGTGGAGGGAAGAAATTTACTTGATGGTTTTATTATATATTTAAAAGGAATAGCAAATTGTATATAATAGCTTTGCAGATTCATGTGCAATCATCTTTTTAAAAATTATACTGTTATGGAAAAGCTTGTTTTATTCCATAAGTTAAAAATAAAATAATTTAAAAAAAAAAAAGGCAAATTTGGCCTCAGACTTTTAGTAGCTGTGTGACCCTGGGCACAGAATGTTTGCCTCAGTTTCTCTAAATGTAAAATGGGGATAATCATAGCACTTACCTAACAGGGTCAGTGCTCATTCCCTTTCTTTTTCTTTTATTAGTAAGTAATGCCTTATCTGAGCCTTTGGAAGCTAAGATTTCTAAGAGGCAGAGGTGAGGAAAGTGTTCAGGCAAGAGAGACAGTCATATGTTCGAAGGCACAAAAGTAGGAGATGAGTGGGTAAAAGCAAATAAGCCTGTTTTGCTGGAACATCAAGTACATGAAAGGGAATAACTTGAAAAAAACCACCTAAAATTAGGTTGGAGCTAGATCATGAGCAGCTTTAAACACCAACTTAAAAGGTTTTCGTTTTACCCTAGAGGTAAAAGGGAGTCATGCAGATTTTTGATCTGGGAATTGACTAAACTCTATGCTTTAGGAAGATTATTGTGGCTGCTGTGTGGAGAACAGATTAGAGAAAAGGAGAGGCTTGAAATAGGGAGACCAGTTAAGGGGTTACTGCAATAGCACAGGTGAGATATGATGAGGGACTGAATTAGGGTGTTGGCTGAGTGAATGGATGTAGATATAGGTAATGAGAAAAAGGGAAGGGTAGAGAATGACTCATAGATTGAGAACTTGAATGACTGGATGTATCATGGTGTCCTTAACAGAAATAGAGCAGTATAGGAAAGGACTTGGAGATGGGGTGGGTAGGGGAAGAATGAATTATTTTTTTTAAATGTTGAATTTGAGACGTTGATGAAACACTCAGGTAGAAGTTTCCAGCTAGCAGTTAGTAATGCAAAACTAGAATTTAGGAAAGAGATTGAGGCTCTATATAATAGATTTGGAAGTTATTTATAAGAAGAGAGATACTTCAATCTTTGGGTGAGAGAAAGAGAAGACAAGAGGGCCCAAGAATATAGAATTAAGGAACACTGTCAGCACTAGATGTTTGCTCAGACTGATTCTTAAACTGAGTCCTTTGCTCTTTCTTTTCTAAGTATTCAATTCTGTCCTATCCTCTAAGGTCCAGTTTAAAGCCTCAGCTTTTCCAAAAGCCTTAGCTTTTCCAAAAGCCTTCCCCAGAGGACCCTAGATAATATAGATTTTTCACTTACTTCAATTCTTTATTTTTATCACTTCATCAAGTGATTCAATTGTGTTTATTATGTAATTTCATATATTTTCTAATTTTTTCAAGTGTGTAGGCCTTATATGTTTAAACAAAGCTTTATTCTTTCTAGCCAAGCAAAGTCATCCCAACAGCATTCAAGAATGAAAAAGGAAGGAGGGATAGAAAGCTATAAACGAAGAAAAATGGAAAAGATTTGCAAAAAAGAACAAAAAACATTTTAGTAAGTTGCTTTCTTATCAGGGAAGGAGGAACCACCATGCTTAGACCCTAACATACTTATAGAAGACACAGAAATTATACTAAAAAGAACAAAGACAGGACTCTGGAGCAATATAGGGGAGATCTGTGTTGGAAGCAATACAGATGTGAGGGCATGGAAAGACTAGATACCTAAAAAAAAAGTAGGGGAGGATGATGAAGGTATGAAAAAAATCTCAGCCCTTAAAAATACCAAAAAAGGTGACCAGTCATTACTGACCTATATGCCTACTGTCTTAATTATACAAACTCTCTAGGGGGGTTATTTATACATGAATCATGGACATTCTCTAGGAGGATATTAGTAGGGAATAAGCAGTCTCTTGCAAGTGATATTTAATGATGGATTGTGATCTTTGCGATTCAGAAATAAACATTTGCTAAGTGCCTATTATGTGCCAGTCATTGTGCTAAATTCTAGGGTTACAAAGAAAGGCAAAAGACAGGCCCTGACCTTGAGGGGGGAGACAGTATATAATTAATATTCAAGATAAATTAGAAATAAATCAACTGAATGAAGGCACTAGAATTGAGAGATGAGGAAAGACTTTCTCTAGAAGGAAGGATTTCAGCTGGGATTTGAAGATAGCCCAGGGAAGTCAAGAGGCAGAAATGAGGAGAAAATTGAGAATGCCTGAGAATTCCAAGGATGGGGAACAGTGAGAGAAAAGACCCAGAGCCAAGAGATCTCTTATTGAAGGAATCACACAAGGCTGGTGTTCTTGGATCCCAGTGTACATGGTAGGGATGTAAGGTCTGTGAGAAGAGAGAAAAGGTAGGTGTCAAACAGATAATTTTGTATTGAATTCTGCAGGTGATAGGGAGAAACTGGATGTGTGTGTGTGTGTGTGTGTGTGAGAGAGAGAGAGAGAGAGAGAGAGAGAGAGAGAGAGAGAGAGAGAGAGAGAGAGAGAGAGAGAGAGAGAGAGAGAGAGAGAGAGAAGTGAGTGGTACGGGTGACATAGATCAGCACCACATGTTAGGAGCACCACTTTGGTGGCCCAATGGTGTATGGAGTTGAATGGGGAGAGGCTTGTGGCAGGCCTGATCAATCATCAAGCTACTACAATAGTTTCCAGGCCTGAGAAAAGGGCCTGCACCTGATGGGTAGTATATCAAGAAGAAGTCAGCATACTGAGGGATGTTGTAAAGGTGAAATTGACAGGCTCTGGTAACAGACTGGATATATGGGAGGTGAGCAAAGGTGAGGAGTCAAGGGGGACACCTACGTTGACAGCCTGAGGGAATGGAAGGATGATGATGTCCTTGACAGTAATAGGAAAGTTTGGAAGGGGGAACACTTCAAGAAGAGAATGAAGCAGCAGCATCAGAAGCTGAAGAGATCAAGAAAGATGAGGACTGAGAAAAGGTCATTGGATTTGCCAATTAAGAGACCACTGGTGACAGCAAATCAAAATTTGTGAGAAGTGGCCAAAGCAATACTTAGGGGAAAATTTATGTATCTCTCAATGCTTCAAAAAGGAGAAAGAACAAATCAATAAATTGATCATGCAATTTAAAAAACTAGAAGAACAAATTTAAAATCCCCAATTAAACACCAAAATAGAAATCCTGAAAAATCAAAAGAGAGATGAATAAAATTTAAAGTAGAAAAACCACTGAACTAATAAATAAAACTAGAAGTTGGTTTTATGAAAAAACAATAAAATAGATAAATCACTGGTTAATTTGGTTTAAAAAAACCAAATTACTAGTATCAAAAATGAAAATGGTGAATGCACCACTAATGAATATGAAATTAGGCAATGCTTGGGAGCTATTTTGCCTGATTATATGCCAATAAGTCTGACAAGCTAAGTGAAATGGATGAATATTTACAAAAATATAAATTGTTCATAATGACATAAGAGAAAATGGAATATTAAAATAACCCTATTTTTAAAAAGAAATTGAATAAGCCATAAATGAGCTTCCTAAGAAAAAATCCCCAGTATCGGAGGGATTTACAAGTGAATTCTATCAAACATTTAAGGACTAATCCCAATAGTATATAAACTTTTTGAAAAAATAGGCAAAGAAGAAATTCTAGCAAATTCCTTCTTTTTTTATTAATTTATTTGTTTTCGGTTTTCTACAATCATTTCCATAAGTCTCAGATTTTCTCCCCCTCACTCCATGCTCCCTCCCCGAGAAGGCATGCAATCTTATATAATTTCTATACATACGTTCCTTTTAAGTACATTTTCACATTAGTCATGTTGCACAGAGGAATTAAAATGAATGGGAAAAACCATGAGAAAAGCCAAAACAAAACATAACACAAGAGAAAATATTGTGCTTCATTCCGTGTTCCAATTCCACAGTTCTTTTTCTGGATGTGGATGGCATTTTGCCTCGAGTCCCTGCAATGTTTTAGGTCCTTGCAATGCTGTGAAGGGCTAAGTCTACCAAAAAATTCCTCGCTCACTGTGGCTGTTACTGTGTACAATGTTCTCCTGGTTCTGCTCATTTCACTCAGCATCAGTTCATACAAGTCCTTCCAGGACTCTCTGAAGTCTTCCTGTTCATCATTTCTTATAGCACAATAGTATTCCATTACTCCATACACCACAACTTGTTCAGCCATTCCCCAATTGATGGACAACCCCTCGATTTCCAGTTCTTGGCCACCATAAAGAAAGCTTCTATAAATATTTTTGTACAGGTAGGACCCTTTCTCATTTTTATGATCTCTTTGGGACAGAGTCCTAGAAGCGATATTGCTAGGTCAAAGGGCATGCACATTTCTGTAGCCCTTTGGGTATAGTTCCAATTTGCTCTACAGAATTGTTGGATCAGCTCACAGTTCCACAACAGTGAATTAGTGTTCTAACTCTCCCACATCTTCTTCAACATTTATCATCTTCCTGTTTTGTCATGTTAGTCAACCTGATAGATGTGATGTGGTACTTCAGAGTTGTTTTGATTTGCATTTCTCTAATCAATAGTGATTTAGAGCATTTTTTCATATGAATACAGATAGCTTTAATTTCTTCCTCTGAAATAGCAAGTTCTTTCTATGACACAAATATAGTTCTGATGCCTAAACCAAGAAGAGCAAAAACAGAGAAAGAGAACTACAGACTAACTTTCCTAATGAATATCGATACAAAAATAAAAAAAATACTATCAAGGAGACTACAACAATATATAACAAAAATCATTTACTAAGACCGATGGGACTTATAGAAATCCAGGACTGGTTCAATAGTAGGAAAACTATAAAGTATAATTAAACATATCAATAATAAAACCAACAGATACCACACAATTATCTCAGGTACAGAAAAGGCTTTTGACAAAACACACACACACACACACACACACACACACACATTCCTATTTAAAATACTAGAAAGCATAGGAATAAAAAGAGCTTTTCTAAAAATGATAACTAGTATCTATCTAAAGCCAAAAACAAGCATTATCTGTAATGGGGATAAACAAACAGTCTTTCCTATAATATCAGGGGTGAAGCAAGGATGTTCATAATCACCACTATTCAATATTGTACTAGAAATGCAGCAGTATTAATAAGACAAGAAAAAGAAACTGAAGAAAACCCAATAGACAATGAACAAACAGAACTATTAGTTTTTACAAATGATATGCTGGTATACTTAGGGAATCCTAGAAAATCAGTTAAAATTACAAACTTTAGCAAAGTTGAAACCTACATAAATTATCAGAATTTTTATATATTACCAACAAAATCCAACAGAAAGAGATAAAAAGAAAAACTGCATTTAAAATAACAGCACACAACATAAAATACTTGCAAGTCTACCTGGCAAGACAAACTGAGGAGCTATATGAACACAATTACAAAACATTTCACATAAATAAAGACAGATCCAAATAATTAGAGACCTATTGGGCAGGTTGAGCTAATATAATGAAAATGACAATTCTACCTAAACTAATTTACTTATTCAGTGTCATATCAATCAGATTACCAAAGAATTACTTTATAGATCTAGAAAAAATAATAACACAATTCATTTGGAAGAACAAAAGATCAAGAATATCAAGGAAATAAATGTTTAAAAATGTGAAGAAAGGTGGTGGAGCAGGACCAAATTTTAAACTGTATTATAAAGCAGTAATCATCCAAAACAACCTGGTACTAGATAAGAAATAGAATGGTGGGCAGGATAGACTAGCTACACAATACACAACAGTAAATGACCATAGTAATCTAGCGTTTGAGAAACCCAACAATCCAAGCTTTGGGGGGCAAGAATTCAATATGTGACAAAATTGAGGGAAAAACTGGAAAGTAGTTTGGCATAAACTAGGCATAGCCCAATATCTCATACCATGTACTTGGAAGTCTACCTGCCAAGGCAAACCTAGGAATTATATGACCACAATTACAAAACATTTCACACAAATAAAGATCTAAACAAAGGTCAAAATGAGGGTACAAGATTGAGACATAAAGGATGATACCATAAACAAATGAAGGGAAGCTTGAAAATTTTTACCCGTCACTTTTATGAATAAGGGAAGAATTTATGGCCAAACAAGAGACAGAAAAGATCACGGGAAGTATAGTGGATCATTTTGATTACATGAAATTAAAAAGTTTTTGCACAAATGAAAGCAATATAGCCAAAATTAGAAGGAAAACTGGGAAAGCATTTTTACAGCAAGTTTCTCTGATAAAGGCCTCATTTCTGAAATATATGAGGAACCGAGTCGAATTAATAAAAATAAGGTCGATTGCCCAATGGAAAAACAGTCAAGGGATATGAACAAGCAGGTTTTGGAAGAAGAAATCAAAACCACAGTCATATGAAAGAATACTGTAAATATTACAGAAATGCAAATTAAGACAACTTTAAGGCACTACCCCACACCTATCATATAGGATAACATGACAGAAAAAGAAAATGAAAAATGTTGGAGGGGACGTGGGAAAAATAGGACACTAATACACTGGTGGTGGAGTTATGAACTGGTCCAACTGTTCTGGAGAACAATTTGGAACTATGCCCAAAGAGCTATAAAACTGCATATCCTTTGACCCAGCTAAGCAGCTATTAGGTCTGTACCCTAAAGAGATCAAATAAAAAAGGAAAAGAACCTATACATACAAATATATATATATATATATATATATATATGTAGCAACTCTTTTTGTGTTGGCAAGGAACTGGAAATTGAGAGGATGCCCATCATTTGGGGAATGACTAAACAAGTTGTGGTATGTTATTGTCATAGAATACTATGGTGCTATAAGAAATGATATGAGGGAGATGGTTTCAGAAAAACCTGGGAAGACCTCTACTAATTGACACAGAATGAAGTGAACAGAACCAGGAGATTATTGTACACAGTAACAACAATGTTGTCATGATGATCCACTATAAAAGACTTAGCTACTCTGATCAACACAATGATCTAAGACAATTCCAAAAGACTCATTATGAAAAATGCTATCTACCCCCAAAGAACTGACAAATTCAAAGCAAACTGAAGTATATTTTTTCCACTTTCTTTTTCTTTCTTTTTTTGCAATATGGCTAATATTGAAATATAGTCTGCATGATTTCACATGTCCAATTGACACCATGTTGCTTATCTTCTCAATGGGTAAGGAAAGAGCATGGGCAGGAGAGAATTTAGAACCCAATTTAAAAAAAAAGAATATTACAAATAAATATATATTTTTTAAAAAAGAGATCTCATTGGAAAAAAAGAGGTATCATTGGTAACTTTGGACAGAGCAGTTTTCGCTGAATGATGAGCGTAGAAGTCTTATTACAGTTAGAAGACAATGAGAAGAGAGCAGAGACACTTTTTATACAGATGGTCTTCTCAGGGAGCTTAGCCATATAAGCCAGAAGAGATACAGGATGGGAGCAGGAAATGAAGGATGAAATAGAGTTTTTTGAGGATGGAGGAGGCATAGATATTTTGGTAGGCAGTAGTGAAACAGCCAGTAGACTGGGAAAGACTGAAATTAAGTGAGAAAGGGGGAATTTTAGAGGTAGCAACCTGCTGGAGGAATCAGCATGGAATGAGATCACTTGCCCATAGATGGGTTGAGATCTACATGAATGGAGCAAGATCCTTTTCAGTAACTGAATAGATCTTGCTTCCCCAACAAGATCATAAGATCTTTGAGGACATGTCTAATATTTCAGTAGGGGCAGCTAGGTGGTGCTGTGAATAGAGCACCAGTGCAGGAGTCAGGAGGACCTGAGCTCAAATCTCACCTCAGACACTTGACACTCACTAGCTGTGTGACCTTGGGCAAGCCACTTAACCCCAACTGCCTCATCCAGGGTCATCTCCAGTCATCCTGGTGAATATCTGGTCACTGGATTCAGATGGCTCTGGAGAAGTGAGGCTGGTGACCTGCACAGCCCTCCCTCACTCAAAAAACAAAGTCAAGTGCAAGTCATGGCATTATTTCTCTGATGGCATGGTCTTCTTCGGCAAGGAAGGATGAACACACACACAGAATATTTCAGTATCAGACAGTAAGTATTTAAATAATATTTTTTCATTCGTGCATAGAGATTTTCTTTATCAAACTATTTGGGGGCAAGTAAGCTACTAAGCATAAACTGATGAGAATTGTTAGCTCTTTCAGTGCATGACTTCCAAACCAAGGTCAATTGGGTGAATTTGGAGCCAGATTCTCCATGTGTCAGTATGGGGGAAAATCAGTGATGATATGGTTAATTGGAAGACTCTAATTATGCCCCCTCATTTTTAAACTGGATCAAACTGATTCCATTATTACTTCTGCCTTCCTTTTTCTCTCGATTTACTTTTAAGTAACTGTGGTAGCACTGCACATGAGCCTTGTTTACAATGTTATCTTTCATTGCTCTTTCGTTTTCTTTTAGTCATTCAGATCAACAGGAGTATTCTACAACAGGAGGACTAAAGCCATATAATGGCCAATTAGGACATGCAGACCTCGTCAATCTTTCAGAATTAACTATTATGAATGACTCAAACAGTACAGGTCTGAGTTAGAAGGGAAATATCTGTTTGGCAGTCTCACAAATAGTCTTTTCTTTTACAGAACAGTCTATTGAATAGAATGGACTATTTGAGTGTTTTAGGTTCCAATAATAGATAGTAATAAAAATAGTTAACATTTATATATCACTTTAAGTTTTACAAAGTACTTTGCATATATTATCTCATTTGATTCTTACAACTACACTGTGAGGTGGGTGCTATTATTATCCCCATTTTACAGATGAAAAAGCTGAGGCTTGGTGGTTAAGCAACTTGCGAAGGGTCACACAGTTAGTAAGATTCTGAGACAAGACTCAAACTCAGGTCTTTCTGAATCCATCACTCTATATAATCCACCTTCCAGCTGTGCCCTATGTTTTTTCATGTACACCTGTGAGTACTGTATGTATTTTGCAGTTTCTGTGGTATAGAAAATTAAAAAAAAACCTCTCCCATACTTGCTACCCATATCATATATTAAGTATGTCTACAGGAAGAGACACTGTTACCCACATATGGGAAAACCCTAGAAATCAATTGTGGCTTAAAGATTTTCCCAGAGAAATTCAGGTAGGAGCACTAAAGAGTGAGAGAAAAACTGACCTCTTACTGGATCAGGTGTCCAAGATATAACCCAGGTCATCAGAGCCCAAAACTAGGCTTGGGGGCAGCCCTTGGGCGATACTTTGACAGCTTTACTTAATAAACATTTGGATAGAAAACATATTTACAACTTTTAAAGAACAGAAATGGAATTTTCATCTAAGTCCCAGATAACAAAGGAAAAGGGATGAGGAAATGGAGGGTCAGTCCCTTTCCCTGTATAAAGAAATTCACAACATTAATAGGGTAAAAGTCCCAATCATAAGAGAGGAATTGAGAACTTGTTTGAAAAGACTGTTTATATTTACCTTCTGCTTGCTTCCCCTAGGAATTCCATTAGCTGACTAGTTTCCTCAGGTTCTGTTACAATAGCATCTGTCATAGTCCAACACAGGCAAATTGTTGCAGTTCCTATGTTCTCCTTGGTGCCCAGATTTTGCCAGCTGATTGGGCTTGCTTGGCTCTTTATTCCTAATAGACCCAATGACTATTGGAAAATTTTCCCATCATTTGTTTTCTTTCTCCTAGAAACTCCTGCTCCTTTCCCAGTAACAACTGTGCTTTGGGTCCACAGTATTATGGAAGAGTAAGTTCTTACCTATCTATTAGTTCCTGTGTCTCAGGCCTTTTTAGGGAAGGAATAGGGGAATTTTAATTTTTTAGTTAAAAAATTTTTCAATGAAAAAAATCCACCTTATTTTATTTTCCTCTTCCCTCATCCTCCACTGAAAAAGAAAAAAGGCAAAAAACATACAATATAAACTTGCACAGTCAAGCAAAACAACTCTGTGCACTGGCCGTGTCCAAAAAATTTGTCTCAGTCTGTGCCCTGAGTTCATCACTCCTCTGTCAGGAGGTGGTGTAGGCCTTTTTTTCCCCACAATTGAAAAAGATACTATATTTAGAAAATATAGGATACATGGTTGTCACAGCATATAGTTACATATTATTTTGCATCGTATGTTTTCATTTTTCTTAAAGTACTTTCTCCAGTAGATTATAAGCCTCATGTTTTCAATAGTAATTGAACCTATATGGTATGCATTTGATACTTATTGATAAAATGAGTTGAACACAATCAGTGATTTCATCCTGTCAATGGATCAGTATTTGGTTATGTATTTTCTTTTTAAAAAATTTTGTAATTCATACATTCTGTTTGTTGCAACAAACACTTCCCAACAAACATCCAAAGCATGTTGCTCTAAAACAGTTAAGCAAAACCAACTAACTGTATGATTTAATTATATATTTTATCAATCATTGGATGCTAATTGTACAACTCCTGTTATGTAAGTGCTCAGAAAATCTTGTCGTCTTAAAAAGGGGCTCTTGTACTTGAAAAGTTATGGCATTCTCAGCAAGACTGCTTCTAGTTTTAAAATTTAAGATCAATTACTGATTAAATATTGTGAACAATTCCCCAACAATAAAGGCCAGACAAAAAGTTCTAGGCATCTATTTGATAAATTAAAAATAAATTTATTATATAGTATAGGGAATAACTTCACATTGGCTGACCTAGGAAGAATAAAATAGTTTAGTAGGCTTCTAATGCTTTTGCTAGCTATTCAAAATTTTAATACTTTCGGAATTGCTCCAAAGTTATGATTCATAGCTGTTTATTGCTTTAATAAAAACTTTTAAAAAAGAAATGACATAAGATGTCAATGTAATGCATGAGGCTTATTGCTACAAACCTTACGAAAATAGATATATGTCTCATATATATTTCTAGAGAAATTGCTAAGTACGATCAATTAATTCTAACATCTCCCATATACGAAAGGGGAGAATTTAAGAAAATTAGTCATTTACGATAACTCACTAGACTACAGTTTCTAGTCACTATATCCCCAAGGGCTCATGAATAATTAATTATCCAGTGATTGGATTTTTAATTTTCTGTTTTTGGTTAAGAGTTTAATATACTATACCTTAACAAATATGATATTGCAAACCATAAAGAAAATAATGCAAGCAACTAAAGTCGCTTATTAATCTAGATCAACAGTCATTATTTTGCACCTTCAACACTTCACCTCATTCTATTAATTTTTAGTTTTCAACATTCACTTCCACAAGACTGAGTTCCAGATTTTCTTCCCATCTCTCTCCTCCTTCCACCTTAAGATAGCATGCACTGTAATTACCACTTCCCCCAATCTGCCCTACTTTCTATCATCCCCCCTTTTCTTATCCCCCTCCCCTCTATTTTCTTGTAGGGCAAAACAGATTTCTATACCCCACTGCCGGTATGTCTTATTTCCCAGTTGCATGTAAAAACAGTTTTTAACATTCATTTTTAAAACTTTTGTGTTCCAACTTCTCTCCCTTCCTCCCTTCCCACCTACCACCACCGAGAAGGCAAACAATTGAATGTAGGTTATACATGTGTAGTCATGCAAAGCACTTCTGTAACAGTCATGATGTGAAAGATTAACTATATTTCTCTCCATCCTATCCTGCTCCCCAATTTATTCTGTTCTCTCTTATGACCCTGTCCCTCCTCAAAAGTGTTTACTTCTGATTACCCCTTCCTCTCATTTGCCCTTCCTTCTATCATATCCCGCCTCTTATTCTCTTCCCCCATTGTTTCCTGTCAGGTAACACAGATTTTTCATACCCAATTGAGTGTGCATATTATTCCCTCCTCAAGCCAAATCCAATGAGATTCATTCATTCCTTCTCACCTCCTGCTATCCCCCTCCATTGTAAAAGCTTTTTCTTACCTCTTTTATGGACCTCACCTCATTCTTGAGGCCATCCATCCAAAGCTCTTTCCTCTCCGCAGTTCTATACTTCAAACCACCTTAGTATCATCTCCCATTTTCTACTCTATTTCGCTAGTTTCAGAGGAAGAGATGGCCCTTCTTGCCAATATCAGTGTTCCCTACCTATGTTATTCATCTCATATCCTTAGAAACTTGCTCCTTTATTTGCTTCCTTTTCTCTCCCTAATTTTCAGTCTTTCTTCATGCACTGGTTCCTTCTGTACAACTTAAAAACATGTCTAGGTCTTCCTCATTTTAGTACACCGACCCCCCTTCACCAACTTGCCACTCATAGCTTGTAGGTGTTAATAGGGACAACTACTGCAAATTGAAAGTATTTTGTAAGTATATACTTCTAAAACTATTGCTTATGAGCCCCTCCTTCCCACTGTAATCACCTTTAATAGTCAACCAGGTGACACAATTAACTCAAAGAAAAGGCATTCAGTGAAATGGCACAGCATAAACAGTAGTAACAAAGCATTCCCCCCATAAATCTGGATTATTGTCCTACAAATACACGGTGTTAGTGGGAAGAGTGCGCACTCATATACTGTACACAAGCAGAGAGACAGATACTTAGGGAACACACTTAGCCAATTCACATCCCCAGAACAAAAGGGCTATTATGTCTTTGGTGTCTTTTCGCATGGCATCCTTACACTGCTCCTCCTAGGTTTCTGCTCGGGAGGACAAGCATCTGGGTTCTCTGGCTCTATTTCTCCTTGAAGCTCAACTCAATTCCACAGGAGGACTCTCTGGGTCTGTTCTCTGCTGGACACAGCAACTTTTACTGGGAGAGTTGCTCTCTTGCCACGTAACCCCACGTAACCAGTTAATTCTCCAGGTCTCCTCCATTGACCTTCCCTCCAATCCCATCAGGCCCAGCTCAGCTCAGGCCTTCGTCCCCTCTCCCCTGGAAGGCCAGGGCCTGCTCGTGGGTTTCCCAGCCTTTCCTTGCTCCCTGAAGCACAAGCCTGCCCAGGAAACATCAGGGGCTGGGCCTCTCCAGGCTGTCATACACCTCGGCCCTTTCTGGCAGCACCGTCCAAGCTGGGCACTGCCCGGGGTCTGGGACGCTCTCCCAGCTCCGCTGCGCTTCTCAGAATCACGGTTTCCTTCAAACCTTCCACCAGCTTTCCTGACCGGCCCTGGGGTTGGCACCTTCCCACTCAAGTGGCCTCGTACCCGCTGGCACGCCTTTGGACTCTAAAGGCTGTCTTCCCTAGTCCACGGACGCAAGCTCACGGGGTAGTCTGGGCTCCGGACACTCCCCAGGGCGCCACGGCTCCTCCACGCTGGAAAGCAAAGGGGCTCCTTGGGCTCCGAACTTCGGTCCGTCCCCGGCTTCTTCTCAGTCACTGACCACAGGGCTGCATGGTCAGCAGGTCACTTAGAACGGGAGGCCCCGAGGCAGCTCGGTGGCCAAGTGCGGAGGCTGGAGTCGGTTCAGGTAAGGCCTCAGGCGCGTACCGGCCGCGTGTGACCCCGGACAAGTCACTTTACTCCCGTGCTGGAGAAGAAAATGGCAGACCCGCGCAGGATCTTCGCCGAGAAAGCCCCGCGGGCGGCACGGTGTGGGGCGGTGTGGCCCGGTCCGCGCGGTCTGGAAGGGCCTACCACGTGCCAAGCCCAGGGAGGATGCACACGCACGGGCCTCACCGGCTTCCGCCCTCCGGGAGATCACGTGACAGATGGAGATACTTACATAGGGACGTACCAGATAGACCCTCAGTAGGGGAAGATCTCGGGGGTGGGGAGGTGGGCTCCACGCCCGGGAAGGGGCCAATCTGCTTCCGGTTACAACAGGAAAACGCATTTACGGAAGAACGGCATTATGTGGACCCCCATTCTAACATTCTTTGTATAGTTTTGCAATCTGAAGGCCTGGCTTCCACTTCCTGCTCCGCCCCTCAACAGGGGTGTGACCTCGACGGACCGCAGTTTACCGATCTGTAAAATAAGGGGTTGGCCCCAAACCCTGGATCCTTATTAAGTTGAAAGATCTGGGATCAAATTGTGCTTCTGACGTTTGTTTGCTGGGTATCCCTGGGCTAGTCACATTATAATTTTTTTTTTGGATATGGTCAGTTTGGAAACTTATTCTCCAAAGGGCTTTACAACCATAAACTGCCAAAAAGCTATCATTCAGGTCTGCTCTGAGGGCCACCGGAAGTGGTTGAAGAAAGGAGGGAGGGCTCTTCCGGGAGGAAGTGCACCGCCTTTCTTCGTTTGGCGCCAAATTACGAAGCTAGGGGCGGGGCCAAGGTGGGAATCCCTGCGTCTCTGCGCCTGTGCGCGGCCAGCTCTCGCGAGAGGAGCTTGGACGCGGGACGCGGGGGTATCCGGTTTCCCTAGCTGGTCAGGGTCCGGCGGAGCCCGGGTGAGGAGTGCCGGGGCCCGAAGCGGAACGGGGGTGGTCCTCGGGAGAGGCTTGGGGTGGGGGGTGGGGTCTGGCGGATCATGCAGCAGACGCCTCCGAGGGGGCGGTGAGTCCGCCGCGGCTGGGCCTGGCGCGGAGGCGGGAAGCGGGGCACCCTGCCTCGGCCTCCCTCGCTGCGCGGCTTCGGTGAAGGAGCGGAATGGTAAGGGCCGCACGCAGGCCTCGCCCACGGCCTCGGAGGCACCGCAGGGGGCATTGCTTTATACGTGCAGATCACGGCTAGATAACACCTCGGGGGGACTCCTCTCGGGGGTACGAAGAGGCCCCAGGCCGGGAAGGCGCTGGACCTTGGTCCCACGGTAGGAAACACCATCGGGACGGCTCGGGCTACACCCCCGCCTTCGTTTCTGCCTTTGTGAACTTGAGGGACGGTCGTTGTTTGGTGTGATATTTCTGGTGTAACTGCGTGGTTACGCAGCTGGAGGCCGGCGGTGAGGTGTAGTTCCGACGCTTTCGTCGGCTGTGTGACCCTGGACACGTCGTCGTCTGCCTTCCGGGGGAGCTTTAGAGGAAGAGCCCACCCTCGTCCGTGGAGGGAGCTGATGAGGGCACGTGTTCGTGAACGACGGCCGTTTCTAAGATAGCCCTAGGCCAGAACGGGTTTGGGTTTTTGATCCTGCCGCTCTGCCCCTTGGACGGAGTGGATAGTCCGTGTGAAAACATCTTTAAAAATGTGACTTTTCCAATAAACGATCCCCTTCTCTGTGACTCTCTTCCCTTCTTCTCCCCCTCCAGAAAAAAAAAGAAAATCTTTATTACAGGCAGGTATACCAAACAAAAGAGATTTCTGGACTGGCCCAGGGAGAGACGCCCAGCAGTGAGGGTCAGAGGCAGGGTTGGATCCGGGACTTCCGGGCCACCTAAAACGGGTCATCCCGACAAGGGCTAGGGAGGGGATGGGCTTCTATTTAGGAAGAAGCGTCTTCACTTCCCTCACCCCCTCTTCCCGGCAGGACCCATGGAGCCCGAGGAGGACAGTCCGCCGGCCCTTCCTGACTTTGAGGCCATCCAAGACGAGACCTTCCCGCCTCTTCCTCCTCCAGCCTCCCCGGGAAGGGACGAAGCCGGAGAAGATGCGCTCACCGCAGGTTAGGAGGAGCGTCCGAAAAGGCCTGAGCGGTTGTCATCGTGTGAATGATACTGTTTGGAGAATGAACTGTATTTGGTGACGTGCTGGTGAAAACCATACAGCTAGACCCCTAACAGATCCAGAGGAAACGGCAGCGCAATAAAGGGGATGTTCTGATTTCAAACTTCAGCGGATAAGTAGAGTAGATAGAAGCGAGGCTATCCACAGGGCAGTGATTTTAAGATGCTAACTTCGGTCAATACCACCTTCCACCTTATCTTCTAATTAATTGAATTAATAATTTTAAATGTCCTTGTCTTCATTCAGATACAAGGAGGGATGAACAGATGGGAGACATGCCCGTGGCTCCAAAGAAAATTGCGAGAAGAAGTTTGCCTAAGTTAGATGCTCAGAGGTATTTCCTAACTTTTTTTGATCATGTTAAAGTTTGCGTTTGTTCGGGTAGTTTTGGAAACGTTTCATTTTACTGATCAAATTTTAATTTGCCTAGTGTAAAAGAGAGATTTTGATTTATTAAGAAATAACTTTCCATGTTTACCATGCATATATACTTTTTAACTCAGTGGTATTCACAGGACATATTTATAATTTCACAGATTAACTTCAGAAAGAGGACTTCCAGCATTAAGGCATGTGTTTGATAAAGTAAAATTCAAAGGTAAAGGCCATGAGGTAAGAAACAGCCAACTTTGATACACTTGCCTTCGTGTTATTATCAGCAATAATAATAATATCTTGAATTCAAATAGCGTCATTTTCCTGTTGTTAGTTAGGAAGGTGGTTGTAATCTGCACTTTATAAATTGAGAAATAGGTTAAGTCACTTATGATTATTTAGTTAGCCATTGTTAGAACTTGATTTCTTGACTTTTGACTTCAAGATTAGTCCTTGTTATAAAATAGCATTAAATGGAAAGTGAAATATTTCATAGTGATTCCTGCAGATTAATTATAACTATTATTCATTATTAGTAAGTCAACATGACAGTGTTAGTTTTTTTTTCAGCAAGTCCTTTGTGCCAGTGTATATTCAAGCATGAAGAAACTAGGAAGGTTTGAGTAGGAAGAAGTCCTGATCTCTTAATGAAAACACAGAATACAGATATGAAAAGGGCCTAGGAAGATGAATTAGGCCTTTTTTGTATCATGGACCCTTTTGGCATGCTAGTGAAGCTTATTTAACTCAGTATTGTTTTTAAATGCATAAAATAGAATTAACAGAGGAAGTCAAATATGTTGACATAGTTAGCAAAAAGTTTTTTAAAGTTTCATGAATCTGACACTCTCCTCCCAACCCACACCCCTTCCCCAAGTTAAAAGTGCCTTGATTAGACTGTAGCTAAAACACTCTTATTCTGAAAGTCTTTGCAGTAGAATACTCTTGACTCTTTAAGAATTTTGAATGTTTTGCCCCTTAGAATCTTGAGTCTTGAATGCTTCCTGGGCCTTATGTGAATAGTTACAGCTAAGAGTTCCATTGACATAAACATTTATGTAATTATATGTATCTATATGGTTTTAATATGATCCATGTGTAACTGCTGTAGCATTTGAAATAAATTTTATTTGGGAATTTTCCATGGCCTATATAAAACTGTATCCAAAGTATTAAGCTATTAATTATTTAATAATTATTAATTATTGCAATAATAATTAATAATAAGCTAAATTATTAAGCTAATAAATTCAAGATATTTTTTTTAAAAATGCTTATTAGAATATTTATCTGATATAATTCAGTATTTTACCTTTATATGAATAAATATAGTCTCTTTTAGATTTAGTAACTCTTCCCTGACTAATTTCCTTTTAAAAGTTTCTCAGCTCTGAAAATAGTAACACCAGTGTCTTTGGCAACACTCCTTATTCTGAAGTCTGCTGGTGTAGTCAAATGTTTGGATGAAACTTCTGTTTAGCAATTTTATTTCTATGTTCTAGGCTGAAGATTTGAAGACATTAATCAGACACATGGAGCACTGGGCACATAGGCTATTCCCTAAACTGCAATTTGAGGATTTTATTGGTAGAGTAGAACGTTTGGGAAATAAGAAGGAAGTTCAGGTGAGTATTAACTATGATATAGGTATCCTTCTCAATCCTATATAGTACGAGCAAAGACTTACTGGAAGGAAGAAATGATATTTTATGAGTCCCTTGTTAAATTAAAATGTTTGGAAGTGATTTAAGAAGGCATTTGTAATTACTGTAATGGTGAGCACTTTAGAACTATTTTAAGAACTTCAAGGATTTTTCCACAAATATAAATTGTAATCCCTTCAATGCCTTTTATGAATTTTTATGCCCCAAACTTTAGTTTACTGATACTGAGTGCTCTGAGAAGTCTCTCCAAAATTAACTAGGGTGACCCTCATATGTTAGACTTTTTACAGTCTTTTCTTGGCTCCAGAGTCAAGGCTTTTCTAGGTAGGTGTAGAGTCTGTGAGAGTTTGCACCGTACTGATATACTTCAAGAATCCCAGAACAACCTTCAGACATGAAGCATCATAGAACTTTTAAACAGAATTGTTTTAAAACTTTTTTAAAGCACAACAGAGCTACTATTGTTATTCCATATTTTGAATTGGCTAAGCCTAGTAAGGAACAAAAGCATCCATATTAATATGGAATAATAATAGAAATAAAATGTCATCCCATGAAACTTAGAGTAGAATGAGTGATGTTTAACTTTAAGTAGTTATTGTTTTTCTACTACACTGACATTTTTGTTGATGGTGTTGAAGTGTAAAAATATATTACCTTCTTACTTTCAGACCTGCTTAAAACGAATTCGACTTGATCTTCCTATTGTACATGAGGATTTTATTAGTAATGATGGTAAGTATTTGTTATGGTTACAGTTGAGGGAAAAGTTTTTATACACCATTTTGTTTTTAGAATACAGATTGGGGCTTTTTTTTTTTAAGCAAATAATGGATATATCTTTAAAGCAAAAAAATGACAATCTAACAAATAAGGAATCAGGTTAAAATATCCTTGTAAATTCAAATTACTGCTAATCCAGAATGTAGTGGACTAGCTCAATAAGAGGCTTATGTAAAGTCTGTTGTGTTCTTCCTTGAGTTGGACTGCCATTTTGCAGAAGATGTTAAAAAACCCTAGGAGTTGCTGACACTGTTTATCCTTGGTTAATTCACAATTTAGTCAAGATTAGGAAGTGAGCAAAAGGATGATAAGTCAAGATAAGTATTGATATCTAGATTCTAGTGACTGAATCTGGAAAGGCTGCTTCTTAGAAGGTCAAGTAGAACAAGCTGGTGATGAAATAATTCACCTTCCACCCAGTTTAGAGCTGAGCATCACATGACAGGGGACTTGAAGCCATCTGACTGACAGCCCCTTATTGAAGCCCAGGAAGGATAAATGATTTCCTTATGGTCGTTCTGGTGGCAGGGTTGCAACAAGACCAAAGTGACTGCACTTGGTATTGGTTACATTTGTTAGTCACTCAATGTAACCACACAGTCAGTCACGTATATCAATACAAGTGGTTCCTGCCGACAGGGTCTGTCGAGTTATCAGATTTCCTGTGCGATGGTTCTGCACATCTGTCTCTTTTTAACAAATTTATGTTGTTTTTAAGAAATATAGTGGAAAACAATGGGCTCGATACAGAATTCCCCAAGGTCACTTGTAAAGTGAATTTAAGATAAGAATAATACCCAATACCAGAACTGGACTTCTTGCCAAGAAATGTGACATACAGTAGGATTTCATATGTTGTCTTTTGTTCCAGAAGAGGACCATGACATCAGGAAGGTGATGCCATGACTTATAAGTGGATTGGATTTAAGTGAGGGAGGGCTGTGCAAAGTCACCAGCCTCGCTTTCTCCTCTGGAGCCATCTGGATCCAGTGGCAAGATACAGATCAGGATGACAGGAGATGGCTCTGGGTATAGTGGGAGATCTTGACCTTTTTTAACCTAAGGTCTTTCTCGGTTCTCAGTTTGACTGAGGCAACACTCATTCAGTGATTAAGGCTAAGTAAGTGATAAGCAAGGAATGGCCTCTTTTACCTAGTCAAAAAAAAATCAATTTGGGAGGGGAAGACCCTTAGGGTTTCTGGACAGAACAGAAACAATTGCTATTTACATTCACTCTGAGCCATCTGAACCCAAACAGTGACCCGGTGGGATTTGGTCTGGCACCTGTTGTTGGCCAATTTGTGAGAGCCAGAGTGATTTGGATTTAAGGCATGGTGCTTAAGAAAGAAATATAACCTCAAACACCAAGATATTTTTCTTGGTTTCAGCAATCAAAATTTATATTCCTTTGGCCAGAGCACCTGCAGGCCAAGGGTAAAGGTATGATACTGCATGTGGACCTAGGAAAAGCAAAGAGGAAAGTCGAGGAGTGGAAGGAAGGGGCGGGAGAGGAGTAAATTTCATATCTAAGGAATGGAGTAGTTACTGAACTCTCAGTAAAGAGAACCAGGACTCTAGAATTTAAAGTAAGAATTTTTGCTCTTTTTTGATCCTTTACCTTATGCCTTTTTAGTCAGTGTAGCAATTTTGACTTGAAAATCTTTTTAAAATGCTTTTTTGATTGTCAAATAATCGTAATTAACATTCCTCCACTAAAGACAAGGTCTCTGATGCCTCACTTTCGTGTGAATATATAACCTTGTGTTTTTTAAAAATTACTATTTTTATTTTTTAGTTAGACTTTTAAAAATTGACCTGTTGTACCCATTACCACCTCCTCCTTGAGCATGTCTGAAAATTTATGTCTTTCTGCATTTTAAATTCGTACATAACCAGAGATAAGTATTGTGTTGCATCTTCTTTCGGACTCATTATTTATCATTGCAATGATTGGAATTCTCAAGGCTTTCAAATTTGTTTTTTTCTATGTTATGGTAAAATTGATGATCCTAGTTTCTTCTCATTTCACTCTACCTCAGTTTCTTCTGAAACTGTGCTTCATCAGTCTTATAAGCTATTACCCAATAAGAGGATATTTCTGTAGTTTCCAGTTTATTCTGAAAAGAACTGCTATAAATATATTTGTTCATATGAATTCTTTCCTTCTATTAAGAGAGTACTTACAGTTTGGTAACTTTCGTGGTGTAGTTCCAAATTGTTTTCCATAATGGCTAGATAATTCAAGGTCTGTCAAAATGGTACATTTTCCTGTCACTTCTCCAACATTTAATTTGTATTTCCCTAATTATCACTGATTTAGAGCATTTTTTCATATACTTGTTAATAGCTTAGATTTCTTTCTTTGAAAAAACTGCTTGTTTATGTCCTTTGACCATTTATCTGTTGGGGAATGAATAGCTCTTAATAAGTCTGAATCAGATCTTTATCAGAGAAATTTGCTGCAAAAGTTTTTCCCTCAGTTTTTCTTCTAATTTATACTACGTTAGATTTGTTTCTGCAAAACCTTTGAAATTTTATGTCCTTAAAATAGTCCATTTTATTTTGTGATCTGTCACTTGTTTAATCATGAACTCCTCTGTCCAAGTTCTGAGAGGTCGTTTCATCCTCGCTTCTTTGTTCACGATGTTATCGTTTATATCTAGGTCCTATTCTCTCTTTGGGTCTTATTGTGGTGTGTGATGTGAAGGGTTAGTCTAAATTTAATTTCTGTCCAGTTGCTTTCCAGTTTTCCCAGAAGTTTTTCTCGTATAGTGAGTCTTTCCCCCAGTAAACTGAGTCTCTGGTTTATCAAGCTACTCTGTTTTTGTATTTATTTTCTTCTACATGTTGCATCCCTAATCTGGTATATATTCATTGACATATCTTCCTTTTTAAAGCAGGAATGGAGTGTTTTCATGATTACTACTTTGTATTGCAGTTTGAGATTTATAGATCCTGTTCTTTCCCTCTTGTTTTCGTTACTACCCTTGAGACTCTTGATCTGACCTTGTGTTTTTGAACTCCTTTCTTGGGAGAGGGAAGGATGGCTGAAATCTCTCTGATTGGCCACTTGGAAGGTTTTAGGGGCTTTGAGTGATAATCTAGTGACCAACACTATGTCTTTCTGTCTGTCTGAGAACTCACGTTGCTTAATAAGTATGGTCTCATGGTAATGAATTTGCTCAAAGTCAGGGAGGTTTTCATCTGAGTCAGTGGAGAGAGTAGCTGTGTCAGTGAAATTAGAGAACCTTCAAGTCTACAATATCCGCAGTCTGAATCGTCTTAGGAATGCATTCATTCTGTCCTGGTCAGAATTACTGCGTTTAGTACACTTTTAAACTCGCTTTCACTTAGTGACTCTTTTTGTTCTTTAATAAGTCATTTATACAGTTAGTATACCTATATTGGTTTAGTTTTGTTTTTTATTTAGGTGGTAAAGCAGAAAGTAATGGACTAGATACAACTAACACAGACTTCGATGCTGTATTTGCAAGTCCGGCTGAGGAAGGAATATTTGCTTCTCAGTCAAACACAAGTCTAACAGAGGAGCAGCAGCAAAGGATTGAGAAGAATAAACAGCTGGCCTTGGAAAGGAGACAGGCGAAACGGTCAAGTAACAGTCAGCCCCAAGAAGAGGGTAAGTTACAGATTTCATTAGGGTGCTGCCACTGACGCACCAAGGATACATTAGAAATTTTTAACCTAAGTAATTCCAGGGCCTCAAAAATAACAAATCTAAGAAAAGGTGATAAAGGTTCAATTTTAAAAGATAGTGAAACCTTGAATAGCTGGAACTCTTGGAAACCTCACAATTTTAGGGCTGCGGGAATGGATTTATACCAAGAGCTTTTTAAAATTTTGGCCATTTTGGAGATCGTTGAAAAATTTTGTTCATTTAACAAGCATTAATCAAGTACCGATGAACCAAGAACAATACTAGATACTAGGGATCCAGAGATAAAAATAAAATAGCCTGCAAGGTAAGATATTGTACTCATAGCAGTTTAGCTTTTTCTTGGTCATTCAGGGTCATCCTCATGAATGGAAGTTATTGTACTGAATACTGCAGTGATGTCTTCAGAACCTAGTGAGGGCTGTAGGGCTGTTTGCCTTTCCTCTAAGGCCCCTGATTATTGTGTGTTTAAACTCTGGATTCTGATTTTAAGGGTTTTCTTTGTTGGCATTTTTTTGCCATTAACATTGGCAGCTATTAGCATGCCTACTGTTAACTGCTTTCCAGCTTTCCATTTACCTTGCTAAATAAATAAATTTGTTAGAATTTTGTATAAATTAGTATGAATGAAAAGTTTATAAAATTCTCATTCTCTAATATAAATTTAATACAGAGATTTTGACATCTTTTTTTTCACTGTCTTGATGCCCTTTTTGGCTTCTTGTCTGGTTTTTTTTTTTCATCTTTTTAAGTGAGAAAGAATGATTTGGATCACAGCTCTAAAGTTGGAAGAGATTGTGCAGAGGTCCAGAATGACACCCAAACTCAGAAAGGCCAATAAGAAAATAAATTTAGCTGAAGTCACACATGTAGTAAAGTTGTAGAGGGCTGACATTCAAGCTCTGATCTTCTGACTCTAAATTCAGAGCTCTTTCTATCGTTCTATGGTTATTGCAAGCAGTAAAAATATCAGTGTCATGGCAGAGTATGAGAAATACAAGTGTTCTTTCAGACCCATGACTTTTCATTTGGTAGAATCATGAAGTTGCTCCAGGCTCTTCTTCAATTAACAATCAACTTATATGTCATTAAAATATTTGTTTACACTGGTTGAATGTATTGAAAGTGATTTTTAGGGAAAAGAACTATATAGAATATAGCCAGTATATGGTGGTTTCTTTGTTCCCTTGTCCCCTTCCCATTTCTGTCCCTTCTAAAACAGCAGAGTGGTGGGAGATAATCATTCATTATTGCAGCCTAGCAGACAGTTGAGTGCATGAGAGTGTGCACACATGCACACACGTACACCCCTTAAAATATTTCCAACTTGAAGAGACTTTATAAAACTACCTTATTAACCTATATATGTTACAAGTATAATTAAATACTTGTAACAGTGCTGTCATTGTGTGGTGATTCAAAATGAAGCTCTCTATTCTGATTTTGAATATAGCCTCTGAATGGGATTCTTAGAGGTCTTTCAGTTTAATGCCCCCTACAGCTTTCTTTTCTCTTGAAGACTAAACCTCCATTGATCAAGTCCAAAAGGACTGAGAAATCCAAAGGACTTGTAGTTATTTAGGAAGATGTTCACATTAATAAAATATTTTTGTCTTAGTGATAATTGTTAGATTTTGTATGTTTTTGTAAAATATAAGACAATCAGGTTAAAGTAACAGTGGATAATGACGCTTTTTTTTTTCCAGATTTGTCAGTTATTGTGCCCAGCACGCAGACATCTGAAAAGGATATTACAAATGAAGTTCAAGAAGGGAACTTACAAAGAGCTCAAGAAGAGAACTTCAATGAAGAAAACCCAGAAATCTTGGACAGTGCTGCTAGTACTGCAAATATAGATGATGACTTACAAAACTCAGGAGTAGGTGAAGCCATTTAAAATATGCAACCATGACTAGCCAACAGATCTTTTTATTTAAGAGCACTTAAGTGCCAACAATGGGTTGCCTCATTCAAAAATATGGATTAGCCCCAGTTAAGACTGGAAAAAAAAGTCTTAATAAGCTGCTTGTCCTCCACTTGAACAAGTAGGTTTCTTGTATGTTTTTTTCATAGTGAGTGAAAACATTTAAGCGGCTAACTTTATTAGCTTTTTAAAGATCTGGCCTACTTGTTTGTATTTGTCTCAAATATTTATTTATATTAGCCTAACTTGTCATAGCTTCCATAGCTGCTGCTTCTTGTCTCTTTTACACAAAAAGATCCTATGTTTTAATAAAAAGTAATTAATATTTGAAGATGTAAAAATGATTGTACACTAGTATCTATTTTTTTGTAAAATGTGAATAAAAGCTCTTTTACAGAAGTGACATTTTAATGAATATAATAATAGAAATTGTTCTTTACATTAGTTTGCATACATTGGTGATTTTCTTATATTTTTGAAAGTTAATGGGATTCTCAACATTTAAATGGTCAGAGATAAGTTGTGTTGACATGCATACCACACAAACACAAGAGACAACACTGCCTGGAATCTAAACTTCAGACTGATTTTTAGAAATTACACAGTAATATCAGTGAATTAATCTTGATGATTTATCTGATAATTTATACTTAAAATTCTTTACTTCTACTCTTCAGCCACCCATAAGCACAACCACATTTTGAGCTGAAACGTTATCTCCATGATTTAGAATTCTCAAATTGTATTCTAGTTAAAATCTTAGATTACTAATTTGTAAAACTGTCCTATAGTCTCTTAGTCTTTCAGTCTATTTCTGTCTCGTTTTATTTCCCTGAGCACCTGATCCCTTCTCATCATAAGCCATTTCAGTCTTTTTGTTGTGATCTCAACCCCCAGGCCTCTTGTAGTGCCCACTTTGTTAACCTCCAGTTCCGGGCAAACTGCTTCCTCAGCATTTTTTAGCCAAGAAACTTCTTAGTAATTTCTAACTCATGAGGGGAATAACCATTTCATTTTCATAAACTGATATAATGGAGCACATTTTGTTTGGCAATTTTTCTCTTGAGGTCCCAGGTCATTCCTTCTCAATGTCCATTCTAATATAGGAAAAGGGAAGGCAGCACAGAACAGCCTGTTGCTAAGAATAAGTGAGAATTTGGTAGAATACGTACCTTAGGAATCAACCTCCCTCCTGTGACGCCTCTCATTTCTAGTTTTCACCTGGCTGTCTCCAAACTGGAGCCCGGGATTTCATCAATGGAGGAGGCTCCACCCTCAGTTCTGCAGTTTATAGTCTTTAAAGAGTTGCTTAAGTGACTTGCTCAGGTCATCCTAAGTCAAAAGTTTTTACATTTAGGAAATGAACCCAGTTCTTCCAGACTGACTTTATCCACTACATCACCAACTAGTTGCCTGTTAGGTGTTGGGTATGTATGTAAAATTGGTTCTTTTGAAGGATGTTATCTCGAGTATGGATACTGCCCCCTGAGTTTTCCCCTCTTTTTCTCTTGAAGGACACTCACTCAGGATGAGACTAAACCCTGAAATGTATATGTGTGTATTGAAAGTCTAGTACAGAGGAAAGCATGTTGGATTTGGAATCAAGAACCTGGTTATGGATGAATTCTAGTTCTGTCATCTGTTATGTACTTGATTTTGGATAAGTCAAAATCTCCTGAGCCTTAGGTCCTGACTGATAAAATGAGGGTCAGATTGTTTTTCCATCGTGTCCAATTCTTTGTAAGCCCACTTGGGGTTTTCTTGGCAAAGATAGTGGAGTGCTTTGCCATTTTCTTATTGTATAGACGGGGAAACTGAGGCAAACAGGGTTAACTGATTTGTCCAGTCACACAGCTAGTAAGTGTCCAAAATCAGTTCTGAACTCAGGTTTCCCTGACTCCAGGCCTAGAGCACTATCCATTGTACCACCTCGCTGTCCCTCTTAAAAAAATCCCTTCCTAGGAATTTAGAGTATGTAATCCTGTAGATTTGCCAACTTTTGAATTCTGATTACATGTTACCTAATAAGGTATAAACAGTTGAAATGATTCCCAGATGGGGGTTTGATCCAATTTAGAGACATTTTATGTTCTAAAACATATCCTACTTTGAATAGTCTGTGAATCCAAAGTTGTTATAAATAAATTATTTGTGAATATCCCTCTACTATAAGTTCCAAGACAGCAGGGATTGATGATCGTATCTAATGTTTTTCTGTGTCCTCTATCTGTGGCAGCCACTAGTCTACGTGCAATAGTTCATACTTATGAGATGAGCTAATATCCCTACATCTTGTTCAAAGATTCTGACCCCATTTGGCTAGAATGTTAAGAATTGACCATTCTTATACAAAAGGTAAGATTTTGTTCTTTCTGCTCCTAGGAAAATCTTTCTAGAAGAATAATGAGAGATGGATAGTGAATCAGGACACAGGAAATTGATACTGATAGTTTCCAAAAAGGTAGTTGATAATCTGGCTTTTAGAGCTATCATTTTCTATGTGTTCACTGTTTTTACAAAAGATTTATTTGTACTCAATAGGAACTCAAGTCACTAATAAATAATTTGTATATTCAAAGAGTATTTGAGAGGTAGCTGGTGGTATAGTGGGAAAAGGTTAGATTCTAAGGCAGGAAGACCTGAATTCCTGTCTCGTACTGGTTGTATGAGCAAAAGCAAATCATTCAACCCGAGGGGTTCTTTACCTGGGGTCCATGAACTTGTTTAAAAAAAAATCAATAGATATAGATAGGTGGATGGACAGATAATTATTTCAATATGATTGATTTTCTCTGTTCCCCTGTGTACTTCTACTTAAAAACCTTATCCCAAGAAGGAATCCATGGACTACCAGATTGCCACAGGTGCCTGTGACCCAAAACAGGTTTAAAAAAACCTCAGCTTAAATTCTGTTTTCCAGGCTACTCTATAAATAATGGAACAGATGACTCATGGGGATTTCCCTCTGTCAATAAACTGTTCAATCTAAAAATGAAACTACAATGTTTACCTAATTCTAACTAGAATAATCTATAATACCATCTATGTAAAATAATTATGTTCCAAGAAAAGCATAAAAGAAATTCATGAGGCAAAACTCCGTAGATGGAATAACGAAGTATATTTTACATTCCATAATTGGAGGACAAGTCCAGAAGAGCCAAGTCCCTTATTTCCTCTAGAAGCATGTACAAGCTAGTCCCTTTTGTTTGGCAATATTCCTGATATTCTTCCTGAATGATTTTGACTTTGGCTTCTTGGGCAAGCTGAGCTTCTTCAACAGACCTGGTCACTTCTTTCACTAGCTCGTTTTTCATTAAAAGAGAATTCTGCTGAGAAAGTTCCGTCTCCGATACCTTGTGTGGTTTGTTGCTGATGATCTCAAGTCTGACTGTGTCGGCGTGGCAGCGAGAGGCCTGCACGGATATCCGTACCTGTCAGAGAAGAAGGGCCATGTCATGTTACTGCCTTCTGTGCTCTTTGCATTAAATACCTGATACGGAGCTGCACTTACCGTAACATGATCAAACAAGCTAAATGTGACTGCTTCTCCTCCAGCTGTGGTGGAAGTGATTTTGTCTTGAAATCGCTGAAGTGATCCAGGCTTCCATTCGGAACCTCCATCCTGACAGCATGAGATAACCAGGCCGTCTTTATTCTTCAGGTAGGCTGCACCTTTAATCCCAAACCTTGGATCACAGATGGAGAATACAAATTCAGAGGTGCCACATTGTACACAGGCAAGCCTTCGGATCAATGGCGTTAAACTGAAATTGACATGGGGGCCACTGAACCATACAGAAGAAGGCCTGTGAGCTGCGTAATGGCTGAGAAAACCACACATTATTATTACATATATTCTACTGTATTTTAATTTTAGTGTTAGGATTCAGGCAATTGGGGTTAAGTGACTTGCCCAGGATCAAACAGTTAGTAAGTGTCAAGCGTATGAACTCCGATCTTCTTGACTCCAGGGCTGGGGGTCTATTCACTGTGCCACCTAGCTGCCCCTAGAATTCATTTTAATATTAATATTGAATCTTAACATTTCATTTTAATCTGGTTCAGGCTGTACTTGGGAGCCACATGTGACCCACGAGCCTCACTGGATACTTTTGACCTGAAATTCTTTAAGGAGTACCTTTTGTGACTGTAGCGCCACCATGGAATAATGTAAGGAATTCTGACAAGTTCAGTAAAAATGGGTCTGAATCCTGGTTTTTACACTTTCTGTATGACCTTGGCAGAGGTGTGCAAGTAAATGCTTAACTGACTCTCCAGGAAAAAAGTGTAATACACCACATGTTTAAGTTTCATCTGCATTATTAACATTTCTTCTCTGCACTCCACCCTGCCACCTCCACTTTTGCTTAAGCCTAGACAATTGCAAAATGATCAAGCCCTGATTTGTGGTGTTTGCTGATTTCCAAGGTGTAAATGCTCACGCTGAAGATTTAATAACCAGCTCTGGTGGGAGCTCTAGCACACCCCCAGACTTTAGGGGAATCACAGCCTCAGCAAAGCTATAGTCTCCTTACCTGTAAAATAAGTATAACAACATCTGCACTACAAGCTGGAAGGGGCCATAAAGATTATTTGACTCCAAGTCCACTTTATATAAATGAGGAAACTACATCCCAGGAAAAAAAGTGGCAAGCCAAGATCACACATGGAGCAGCAGTCAGGTAAGCTACAAAATACGTTGTTTTCTCTGCTATTTCACTATATTTCTATTGCAAGGATCAAAAGAGATAAAGTACACATATAGTGTTTGTAAATGCCCAAATGTCATATTGTTCATATATCGTTTATTATAAATATGAACCATAATTTACACATATTTTACCCAGCAGAATAAGATGGGAAACACTGCTCTATCTTCCTCCCCACCAAAAGTACTCTGCTTTGTGAGCAAATCAAACGGAGCCAAAGTCTGAAATGACTTTAGGAGTACTGAATACAGATCTTCTAGACTTTATTTTAAATATAATTCTGTATTAATATTTTGGTGAATATAACTTACCTTGGTATAAATACAAGCACACCATTTGTTCTAATTGAATAAATGACACCATCTGCTATGCAGCGCTCCTCAATTTCGGGATCTTTGTCTTTGAAATACATACACTGGAAAAGTTCGGTAGACTGTTTTTGGGCATGCTGGGCTGCCTGTGAGAACAAGGACAATCCCCAAAGCAAGCTTTTAAAAATGAATGAGAAAGATGTTTCATGAGCTAAAATATTCTTAGCATTAGTACTGGACTCGTAGAAAAAACACTAAATAACAGTAAGCAACGCCTAATCAAACTCATTCAGTCATGATGACGCAAGTTAGTCTAATGGAAAACAATATTTTCTAACGGATCACTTTAACAAGTAGAGTTTACGATGATAATAACTGATAAGTGCATCCTTTATTACAGTTACAAAGTATATGTTCATATGATCCTTACAAAAACTCCATGAGACAGATGATGCCATATGTTGACAATTCACTGAGTTCTACTACAGGCATGCATAGTCATTATAAAAATAGACATAATCAATGCCTTTTTTCAGCAAGTTCCAACCTAAACTTGAGGCTAATATTACCTTTCAACAAATGCCCAGAGGCTGGCCCAGCTCAGCCCTGACACCTCGTCTGAATCTTTATTCTTTACTTGGTTTGTTAAATATCATAGTGAGAAGATAATGTATCTCTTTTTTTTTATATAAACAGCCACAATCACAATAAAACCACATCAAACAAAACTGTTCCATTCGGCTTAGCTCAGCTGCTTCTGAAACATAATTGGAAAAAAAAAAAAGCCCAGAGATTTTAAAACTTTCCATCTATTTCTGTAAGTTGTTTTTCTCCTTTAGATTTCTGAGAATGGGAATTCTCATTCTGAGAATGGGAATTTAGACTTCTGAGGAAGGGAAGTCAGGGGAGTTTGGCACCTCAACAACCAGGTCCCAATTCCCATTCAGGATTTTTTAGCCCCAGCAACAACATTCAAGCTTATCTGAAAGTTGTCATTTCTCAGCAGATTTTAATACTAGAAGTTAGAGGATTTCTGGGGAGTAAAGAATTGACTGTCTTCTCTCTTTTCCAGATTGTTACTGGATTTTACTGACTTCTTTCCTTACCGACCACCACCTTTTCCACTCCTCTGCCTCAAACCTTAGGGATCCCTAGAATGATCTGGTGTGTTAGAGAAGTTAATGTATCTAATTTAGTCACTCAGTCCATCTCTATAAAGATCAATCTTAAACTTTCATAGTCCTCTCTCAGTTAGCCAGGAAAGAGCCCCTCTCTCGGAATCAGAAGCATTTTTCACCCACACCCTGGCCAGTTACTATCCAGGGAATTAAAAGAAGTCTCCAAGTGGGATGGAATATTGTGTTTATACAGTAGTCAAGCTTCTTTAGTTCCAGCCCAAGTGAGGAGGCTGGAGGGGACGATAGGAGTCATCTACCTCCAAATAAAGGAAGTTAAAAAGAAAAGTATGCTTCCATTTGCATTCATGCTTTCTTCCTTTGTTTATCTTGCCGTTTTTGGTCTGTGTTATCTTTTGCAGCATGGCTGATATGGAAAAATGTGTTTAACATGAATGCACATGTATAATTTATATCAAATTGCTTGCCTTCTCAAAGAAGAGAATTTGAAACTCAAAATTTAAAAAAAGGTGTGAGAAATTATTATTACATATAATTGGCAAAAAATATAAAAATTTTCCCTTAAAGAAAAGTCATCTAGTCAAATTCCCTCATTTAAACAGATGAGGAGACTGAGGCCCAGAGTAATTAACTCACTTGACTAAGGTCACAGAGTAATAAGTGTGAGAGTTGGTATTTGAACTCAAGTCCTTTGACGCCAAAGCCAGTGATCTTTCCACCGGACGACACTTCACTTATTTACTGCAATGTGCCCGCTAGAAAGCCAATGCTGTGTCTCAAAAGCCTTAGTGCAATTTTAAGGTCTCAGAAGTGTGAATGCTACAAACTTACAAAAACCATGAATTGAAAGTTGAATAATTCAAATTTCTTGTATTCTTAGTTTTGTAAATTTTGACTAATGAATGTTTCATTTTAATTTTAACAAGCTGCAGCACCCTTTCGCTAAGATGGCATGTTGCGACCATTTCTGGATGACATTTTTTCAGCTGTATGGGTAGAGGAGGTCCTCTTCTTTCCCCACCCCTGGCACCTTATCTAGCTCCATTAGACTTTTTCTTGTCTGGTGTGCATCACAACCCTGTTCCTCTGAATGATCTTAAAGCTAGGACTACAAATACAATCTCCTCAGTTACTGAGCGGCAATGTTCAGAGCGATGCTTAAGTAGGATGGTGGTTATGTTGAATTTTAACAAGAAAACTTTTCAGATGTTGGGTTTTTTGGTAAGTCCATGGCATTTAGATTTTGGCAGTTTTACAGGGAGCATCTCATTTTATCCTCACAACAGCCTTGAGAGGTCACTATTATTATTATTTCCATTTTAAAATTGAGAAAATCAAGGCTAACAAAGGTTAAATGATTTGCTGAGGGTCACAGACCTAGGTCTGAGATTGGATATGAACTCAAGAATTCCTGACTCCAAGCCTAGCAGTCACTCTACTACCTCACCTGGCTGCCTCTAAAAGACTCGTTCAATCCATACTACAACTGACTTACATAGACACATACATGTATATGTAAACAAAGAGTGTCTGAAAAATCTTAGTGTGATTTTACATGCACATACAAATGTATATAAATAGTATAACCACAGTAATATTCAGGAAGAAATAGCACGTGTATGCTTTACCTATCAGTATACGTATTTTTATAAATGTGTACATGGAAAACATTCCCACACATGCACCCAGGTCGTAAATTATACATATGCATGCTTTACATATTCATATACATGCATATAACAAAATATTAATATAATTGCTAGGCTGTATTTCAGAGTAAAAAGCCTTCTGTGGGCAACCAGAGAACTGAACTAGCCATTATTAACACTGTTTCCATGACAAAATATATTCCAAGTTCTGAACTGACTTACAAATAAAATGTGGTATCGTGACCTCTTATAAGCCAGCATAGCCCAAACCAAGAAGGGAGCAGACAGAGGAGAAACACCTTGATCTTATCTCTACTGTAAGCAGTGTCCCAAAGAAAATTTTTCTAAGTTTCCACAGGCTATTGACTACATCTACTAGGGAACATTTGTGTATCTATTAAATTACTTCATAGAACTTTAATATGAATTCATTGTTACGAAAAATTCTAATTTTAAATTGCTGGAATATAATACTGTTAAAAAAAAAGGTCAATTATTTGTTAATCCTATTGTACAGTAAAGCTGAATTGGAAGCATGGGACAGTGAAGGAATCAGGAAGCCCTGGGTTTGAGTCCTACCTCTGACACTTGCTAGTTGTGTGACTACAGGCAAGTCACTAAATTTCTCTGAGCCTTAATTTTCTCATCTGTAAAACCAGGGTCACAACAGCTCCAAGTGTCACAGAGGCGTGGCGATGGTCAGATGAGAGAACAAAGGCCAGCTCTGCAAACTGCAAAGCACTGTGCTGCTTCTGTCATCGTGAATGCAGTTGTGATGAGTAGAACCTGGTCACTGTCATCACTAACGAAAGCAGTGCAGGGAGGACATCCAATACACACTCTTACCCTGTTCCTGTTGTTGATGTGTCGGCATAATTCCTCCAGGTCTTTGCTGCTGAACAAATTTTCCTTAATCTCTGTTTTATTGTCTTTTGAAATTGCTGCCATTAATAATCGGTGCACAACAATATCTGAGTATCTTCTAATTGGAGAAGTGAAGTGGGTATACTTATCTAATGCAAGTCCTTAAGAGAAAAAAGAAGATTTGAATGATGAGAAAAGAACATTAAAATGGATGTTAGAACATATCCTGGAAGCCAGGGAGATGTCCGTATCCTACCATAATGGTGGAACTCATCCTCTGCACAGGAACCAGTGGAGAAGTACAAGGCGTTGGACATGGCCTGGGTAGCCATAGAGCGCAGTATTCTGTTCACCAGGGGATCCCGTGGGTCATTGGCACGATCAAGGGAATCAGCCAGAGTCTTATTAGACCTACCAAGCAAAAAAAGAAAGTGTCTTAGGGCTCAAATGAGTCTGCAAATCAGAGCTTTAAGATGAAAACGACTTGTCTTTCTAATGGCTTTGGTCTGCATAGCTATCATCATTTTTTGACAATGTCCTCATTTTGGGGGGGGCAATGTTTAAAAGAAAGCAGAAAAATCTAATTTTTCTTTATGGTTGAAATAGAGAAATTGGACCAGATTCTAAATAAGCCATCTGGGAAGGAGTAATGTGTTGATATGGTGGTAAAGTTAATACTTAATTTAACAAAGAAGTACATGTATACTTTCTGGAACTAAACTTGTCAAAATGATGGTCCTCAAAGAAAAATCTAAAATTAAATATTTCAATTCTTCTACAGCAAGGTCTCTCTTTCTTGTAACTAACCCAGAACTGTATGCATGAAAAACAGTACAGCATAGCAAACAGTAAGAATACTCAGCTAGAAATCAGGTCACCTGTGTCCTGGATACAGTTCTCTCATGAATTAGGGTGGTACTATGGGTATGTCATTTCAAACATCTGGGTCTCTTTTTTTCTCATCTGTATCATGAGAGGTTGGCCCCATTCAAGCTCTCAATTCTTTGCTAAGTATTCAATAAATACTTGTTGACACGAATATAACATTTCTTAAGATTATTACTCCCTGTGATGAAGCAAGGGACTTTTCTTCCATACAAGGACCTTCACCTTCATGAAAAGGCAGACATGACTGGAATGACTCAACCATAAAGTGAGCCTTCCAGCTTCGCCCAAACCTCTAGGGACGTATTGCAGTCCCATAAACTGAAATGGGTACAAAACTCCTAAGGGCATCCCATCCCCTAAAGAGAGGAATACCGTGTATCCATGGAAAAGCCTTTGGCTTTAGCACATTCCCGGAGCTCAGAAAAAAACTCCTGATGTGGAGGTGGGTGCTGTCGCAACAGTGCCTGATGAGGGAAGTTCTCCCAGATCTTCTTGGCTACCCAGTGATTGGCCAGGATCATACATTCAGCAACAGTCTCATGAACTTCCAGGGGCTGCTTGGGAATGAGATCGTGAATGTTCTTCTTATCATCCAGCTGTACATGGACTTCCACACCTTCCAGTTCTAGGGCACCACAACTGTCTCGTTTCGCCCGCACATGACGGGCTATATCAGTCAGCTTTCCAATTGCCTGCACCAGTTCATCCTGTTTGGCTTGTCTGCTTTTCTCATCCATTTCTTTGAATTCTGGAATATCATTGATAACACTAAAGTTTCCATCTAATAAGTCTTGTGCAGCCTCATAATACAGCTTATATGCTGACTGAATAATGGTTCTGCCATACCATACTTTTTTTATTTCGAAGGAAATTTTGTCCAGTTCCCACAAGACACTCACAGCATATCTGAAAAAAAAAATTACCGTTTTTTTAGAGTATCAGCTTATGTTGAATTACAAATTCTGCTATTCAAAATTTAGGATAGATGTCATTTCTATAGATTCTGGTCTAGTTTCTCACCCCATCGGCTCTATACTTTAATAGCACATAGTCCATCACTGCTGGGTTTATATTCCAACTTGATACTTTCAACACATAAGGTAGAATGTGAATGTTTGGATGATTAATGAGTATTCTCCTTCCCCTAAAGACTGCTCTATTTTCTTCAAATTTTGTACAATATTAAATCAAAGTCCAAGTAGGGAAAAAAAAATCAACATGCCTTCATCATAATAGGATAATTCTTTCTTTTTTAAATAGTATTTTACCTTTTTCCAATTACATGTAAATTCAATCTTTAAAAATAATTTTTTAAAAGTCCCCAATTTTCTCCTTCCTTCCCTTATCTCCTCCCTCCCTAAGACAGTAAGCAATGATATAGGCTATATATGTACAATCATGTAAAATATGTTTTTAGTCATGTTGTGAAAGAAGAAATAGACCAAATTAAAACAACACAAAAAAATAAAGAAATTGAAAAATAGCATGCTTTGATCTGCATTCAGACTCCATCAGTACTTTGGATATGAACAGCACTTTTCATCTGGAGTCCTTTGGGACTGTCCTGGATTGTTGCATTTGGGCTAATTCTTTAAAAACAACTTAAACAATGTCCTCTAGATCAAGGCTTGTACACTCTGTTCTCTGCTATCACCTAACCTCTTCTCTGTTCTAACTGGGCAGGACCTGCTAGGGCTTGTGATCTATGGGCAGAGCCTTCCAGAATGCAGGGTTCCATTTGTGCCACAATGAGACGCTGAGTGCACTACTGAAAACAGCCATTTTTAAATGAAGAAAACAAAGTCAAACTTGGTTTCAATGAGGCCCTAATGTAACTGAAATGAGTGGTAACCCTTGGTTATCTCATATTTAACCTGCAGGCGGAGTACAAATTCTAGCTTACAGTTTTTCATCTTGATTAGAACAGCTTCCAACTGAGATCAATCTGTTAATGTTGACTCCACAGTAAAGGAAAGCAAAACTAAGTATGCAAAATCATACTGATCCACAGTGTTTGTGACAGCCCACTAGTTTTGAGGGAATGATAACCAGAAACATACAGTAAGCAAAAAGCAATCCTGGTAGTGCATTTTTAAAAGATACATGGCTGTTGTAAAAAAAAAATGTTTTCACTGAGTCCTCCAAAGAAATGTATACATGCACAGAAACCCATATATATTACCTATATATATATATATATATATATATATATATATATATATATATATATATATATATATATATATATATATATATATAAAAAACAAGTAGGAGTTAAAAGCACAGACTGGTGCACAAGTGAAAAGAGAGCAGTGCAGAGATGAGCAGAAGACAGAGGAGTCTTAGTAGTTTGAGTAAATCTCACCGATCAACTCCTCCAAGCAGGGAACACAAATCAGCACTCAGGATGGAGGGTAGCATGTCATAACGACGATCTGCTAAATAGTATGTGGTTGCCCTGTAAATAACATACACATACATACATAACACAGTAAGTACAGGAATACCAAGGAATTTATTGCTTTAGGAAACAGTCTAGTCTATGGTTAGTCAAAGGACCAAAGGACCAGTGCAACCCACCACAGCCTGGCAGCTTTTCATACAAGGTGGCATGCCCCGTAACAAAGCTTGTCTGTTATACCAGAGCATACCACCTTGTGGGTGAGTACTTTTGGTATCCATATTTTTCACTTTGCATAAAGAAATCAGAAAATTGCTTTCTTTGCTGATGTGAATCTTACTAAAATTCTGAATATCAGGAAAAGTTAGAATGTAATAATCCGATATTTATGTAAAATAATTCCATATTAATTTGTGGAATATTAAACTAATTTTAATTTACTATAAAAAAGTATGAAGAGGTTAGCCATGTATAATAAAAGGTAGGATTATCAAGGATCCTATTTTCCTAAGGGAAAAGGGGGAAGTAGACTTCCAACTCCTTCTCCAAGGATTTTCAGAACTGGGGAACCTAATGCTCTTTCCCTCATGCATATTCTTTTTTTGTAAAGATCCAACTTTCACAGTTACCAGATCCGAAAGATTAAAGTGCAGCCTCACCTACATTCAATAATAATGCTTACTTAAAATGTTATTTAATTTCCTGATCCACACCTAACTAAGAGTATTACCTGGTTCTAGCTTCAATATCAGTATAAGAATTTGCTGTCACAAAATAAGTTACATCTGCAATATGAACCCCAAGTTCCAAGTTGCCATTAATTAAGGTTCTGACTGATAGAGCATCATCCACATCTTCACAGCCTTTAGGGTCAATGCTGAACACAAGATGCGTTTTCCTCAAATCAACGCGCTCTCGTTCCTCCTCAGGATTCACTTTCCAGGGATTCTCTGGGTTGTTGACTGGCATTTCACACATCTGTATGAGGAGACCTGAGTCAGCAATTGGGGGCTTCAGGCTTTAAGAATCATCCACCTGCTCTTTCTCATATTAAATATCACTCCAACTATCCTTTCACACGTTACTCCAATTCTGTATCTCCCCGATTACCTCCCATAGTCATTTTTACTCCCTTCCAATTGCTCCTTTTAACAGATGGTTAATGTGTGTTCTCCTCCCCTACCTACTGTTCCCAAAAGCAGCTATATTTTTTTTCAGATTTTGTAGAATTTTAGATCAAAGTTCAAGTAGTGAAAAATCAACGTCACTCACCATTGTGATAGGCTAATATTCTTTAAAAGTCCCTTAAAACACTGTCATTTAGACCAAGACCTGTACATTATTTTCTCTCTGCTATCATCTGTTTAGACCTGTCAAATCTCAGCTAATTTTGTTAAGAGATGAAAAACATTCTAGTCTTGTCAAGCCTGGCTCACTGCATTCAAGTTAAGATCTATATTTATATCAACACACTGATTTTATAATGTAAAGTATTCTGAAATACCATAATATTACAGAAACCATTTTGTCTCTTTAAGTCAGATTGTGTTATGTTCCTTTGTCTGGCGAGGAGACAAGACACTTGTGAAAATTAGCAGAAGAATCTTCTCATATTTTTGGGTTTTGGAAGAGCTTGATTCACATACTTCTAAGTTGGTGTAGAAGGTGTGGTTTGGTCAGAAATGCAACCAGAAAATACAAGGGGAAGGTTACATTCTCACTACATGCCCTTTAAGGAAGCTACTTTTTAGCTACATGGAAAAATTTCAAAACTGATCACTGTCAGGAACACAGATCATAAAATAATGACTCCATAACAGAAGTAGGATGAGCTGTCTCAAATACCAAACAAAGGGAAATGTGAGTTTTCTCCTTTTATGGGTTCAAGAAGTTTTGTTTCCAGAGTTTTATTTTCACAGCAAAATAAAAGAAAAAGTAAAAAGAAACACTAGAAGCTATTAGAACATAGAATTACAAGATAAACTAACCTGGGCTTCTGAGAAAGGGGCAACAGAAATACTGTTCTCTACCAGGATTGTTGCAATTTCCCCTTCAAGATCTCGTATTCTTCCTAAAACTCGTACAAAATGTCCATTTGGATAGACGGATGTTGACTCCCAAGAATCAATACGTACAACCACCCTGAAGTCCTGAAGTTAGAAGAAAAAGTACAGACATTCCAGGATTAGATGTTAAATTGTTCAATAAGAAGCACTTTAAATAAACACAAAAAGTAATCATAGCTGACCTTTATATAGCACTTGGAGGTCTGCAAATTGCTTCACATATATTACATCATCATATGATTCTCACAAGAACCCAACAAAGTATATACTGGAGGTATTAGTATCCTCAATTTACAGATGATGAAACTGAAGGTTAAGTGACTGGCCTATATATCACACAGGTAGTGTCAGAAGCAGGATTCAAACCCAAATCTTTCTTGATTCCAAGTCCAGTGCTCTTCCCACCACAGGGCATCCCAGCACTTGAAGGACCAGGTGTGTCAACTGATACAAAAATTTTACTTTGACATAAATAAAAAAAATTCATCCAATCTGCTTTCTATGCCTTAATTATTAAAAAACAAAATGGCACTGCATCAATTGACACTACTTGTTCCTTCAAGGTATTCTGAAATTTCAGAGCTGATGGAATTGGCATAAACACCATGTCATACCACAGATAGGGAGCAGGATGAAGCAGTACCACAATCCAAAGAAAATGGCATTTTTACCAACACTATTTCTTTTATTAATCAATTTTTAGTTTTCAACATTCACTTCCACAAGATTGAGTTCCAAAGTTTCTCCCCATATCTCCCCTCCTTCCACCCCAAGAGAGCATGCATTCTGATTAGCCCTTCTCCTAATCTGCCCTCCCTTCTATCACATCCCTGCCTTTTCTTATCCCCTTCCCTTCTATTTTCTTATAGGGCAAGATAGATTTCTATACCCCATTGTCCCTATGTCTTATTTCCCAATTGCATGTAAAAACAATTTTTAACATTCGTTTTTAAACCTTTGTGTTTCAACTTCTCTCTCTTCCTCCATCCCCACCCACCACCATTGAGAAGGCAAGCAATTCGATATAGGCTATACATGTGTAGTCATGCAAAACACTTCCAAAACAGTCATGTTGTGAAAGACTAACTATATATCCCTCCCCACCCTGTCCTGCCCCCCATTTATTCCATTCTCTCTTTTGACCCTGTCCCTCCTCAAAAGTGCTTACTTCTAATTGCCCCCTCCTCCCATTTGCCCTCCCTTCTACCATACCCCCTACACACACCCTGCTCATCCCCTTCCCCCCAACTTTCCTGTAGTGTAAGACAGATTTTCATACCAAATTGAGCATGTGTATTATTCTCTTCTTAAGCCAAATCCAATGAGAATAAGGTTCACTCTTTTCCTCTCACCTCCCCCCCTTCCCCTCCATTGAAAAAGCTTTTTCTTGCCTCTTTTATGTGAGAGATAATTTACCTCATTCTATTTCTCCTTTTTTCCTTCTCCCAATATATTCCTTTCTCACCTTTTAATTTTATTTTTTTAGATATCATCCCTTCATATTCAACTCACTCATTAGCTTCCATTTGCTCCATTCTAATCTTTAAGGAATTATTTTCCTCTGAGCTTTTGGACCTCCTTTTCCATCTGGCCAACTCTGCTTTTTAAGGTATTCTTTTCCTCGTTGACTTTTTGACTCTCTTTTGCCATTTGGGTTAGTCTATTTTTTAAGGTGTTATTTTTGTCAGCATTTTTTTGGTGTCTCCTTTAGCAAGCAGTTGACTTGTTTTTTATGATTTTCTTGCATCACTCTCATTTCTCTTCCCAATTTTTGCTCTACTTCTCTTACTTGATTTTCAAAATCCTTTCTGAGCTTTTCCACAGCCTGAGACCAATTCCTATTTTTCTTGGAGGCTTTAGATGTAGGAGTTTCGACTTCATTGTCTCCTTCTAATTGTATGTTTTGATCTTCCTTGTCACCAAAGTAAGATTCTATAGTCTGATTTTTCCCCCTGTTTTTGCTCATTTTCCCAGCCAATTACTTGACTTATGAGCTCTTTGTCAAGGCAGTTCTCTGCTTCCAGTGGAGTTGGGAGGGAGGGGTGTACTGTCAACCATTCAATCCCCTCACAATCTGTGGGCCTAGAGCACCAGAGCTGCTGCTGTGGCTGCTATAGGCTCCCCCATTCCCTCCGCCATCCTAGGGCTGGGGTCGGACCACTCTACTCTCTCACATAGATCAGACAGGTTTTTTCCCCTGACCTTCCAATTTTCTCTCAGCATTTTGGGGTCGAGAAGTCTGAAAACCACCATAGGTGACAGTGATTCAGTACTCCCTCCCCTCCGAGGTCTGCTCAAATCTGGTCTGTGCTGGTGTGGCCCATGCTGGATTGCGCTCTGCTCCTAGCCTGGCTTGACAGATGCTTCCTGTCAATCTTCTAGGCTGTCTTGGGCTGAAGATTTGCTTCACTCCATCATTCTGTGGATTCTGCAGTTCCAGAATTTGTTTAAAGTAATTTTTTTACAGGTATTTGGCTGAATTTGTTTAAAGTAATTTTTTTACAGGTATCTGGCTGGGTTTGGGGGGAGAGCTCTAGCAAATCCCTGCTTTTACTCTGCCCTCTTGGCTCTGTCCCCTACCAACACTGTTTCTTGATAGGCTCCTGAAACACCAGGTGGGTATGAGACCATTATTCCAATTCTAGAGGTGAGGCATAACAACCTGCTGTAAACAGGCAATTAGAAATCATCTTGATTATGATATACCATAGTAAATACTCTTCTAGATGTATGAAGAAAAACATATTTTTCAGTAGTTCAGTAAAATTATAGGACAGAGGTTCCAAACTTTGTGAGGATAAGCTACTTTTTATTTCTTTCAAGATTTGGGGATGCTATTACAGTGGAGTCACTGAATTGGAAGAGGCTGCCATTGCTAACCACATATTCCCTTCTTTACCAAGAAAGTGCTACAACCTAGAGCAGGGGAGGAGTGTGGTAGTAGCAAGAGAACTTAACAGATGCAGCAATTGAGGACACAGGTAGATGATGACCTATTGACTAGAGAAATTCTTTATGAGTTACAAGTATCATCTTCCCATGTAGGAATGTAAAACAGTTTAACCTTATTAAAGTCCCTTATGACTTCTCTTTTAGGTTTACCTTTTTCTGCTTCTCTTGAGTCTTGTATTTGAAAATCAAATTTTCTATTCAGATCTGGTCTTTCCATCAAGAATGCTTGAAAGTCCTCTATTTCACTGAATGTCCATTTTTCCCCCTAAAGGATTATACTCAATAATCCTAACTCCCGTGCCCTTAAGAATATAATTCTAAGCCCTCTGATCTTTTAATGTAGTGACCACTAAATCTTGTGTTATCCTGACAGTGATTCCAAATACTTGAATTGTTTTCTTTCTGGCTGCTTACAATATTTTCTCCTTCACCTGGGAGCTCTGGAATTTGTCTACAAGATTTCATGTGGGAACCTCTTTCAGGAGAGGATCCGTGGATTCTTTCAATTTCTATTTTATCCCCTGACACAAGAATATCACAGGGCAGTTTTCCTTGATAATTCCTTGAAAGGTGATGTCTAGGCTCTTTTTTTAATCATGGCTTTAAGGAAGTCCAATAATTTTAAAATTATCTCTCCTGGATGTATTTTCAGTTATATTTCAGTTGTTTTTCCAATGAGATTATTTCACACTGTCTCTATTTTTTCATTCTTTTTGTTTTTTTAAATTTTTCTTGATGTCTCATGGAGTCATTAGCTTCCACTTGCCCAATCCTAATTTTTAGGATATTATTTTCTTCAGTGAGGTTTTGTACCTCCTTTTTCATTTGGCCAATTCTATTTTTTAATGAATTCTTTTCTTCAGTGAATTTTTGTGCCTTTTCCTATTTGGCTAATTCTGCTTTTTAAGGAGTTCTCTTCAGTGAATTTTTATTTTTTTTCCTATTGGCTAATGCTGCTTTTCAAGGCATTCTTCTCCTCATTGGATTTTTGTAATCTCTTTTACCATTTGGCCTATTCTGTTTTTTAAGGTGTTATTTTCTTCAGTATTTTTTGTCTCCTTTACCAAGCTGTTGACTCTTTCTTCAGTATTTTCTTGAATCACTCACATCTCTTCCCAATTTTTCTTCTACCTTGCTTACTTGATTTTTAAAATACTTTTTGAGCTCTTCATGGCCTGAATCCAAATCATATTTTTCTTTGAGGCTTTTGATGTAGGAGTTTTCACTTTGTTTTCTTCTGAATATGTGTTTTGATCTTCCTTGTCACCACAGTAACTTTTTATGGTCAGAATTTTTTTCTGTTGTTTACTCATTTTCCCGACCTATTTCTTAATTTTAGCACTTCGCTAAAGTGGGTCTCTGCTTTCAGTGTGGAGGACACACTGTCCTAAGCTTCAGGGGTTTTGTGCAACTGTTTTTAGAGATACTTCTAGGGACCTTTAAGTTCTCAGTTGTTCCAAAGTGGTATGATTTGAGGGGAGGTATGTTTACTGTTGTCCTGGCAAATGCTCTGGTCTGTGAACTATCACAAGTACTCTTTTATGCCCTGGAACTTTGATGAGGGTCCCACTGTTCTCCTGTAGCTGAAAGCTCTGGTGTGCTACTGTTCCTTCCTGCCCTGAGACTGCTACCCAGGACGGTGACCCTGATCCAAGCATGAGCAAAGCAACACAGTCCTGCCCCCAACGCCAGGAAAGAGAGCCCTGCAATCTCCTTCTGAACAGTTGTTTGATCCCCTTACAGTCAGTGGACCAAAAGCTCCAGAAGCAGCCCCTGTTGCTGATTCATTCACTCCTAAGGACTGCACCTAGTTTTCTGGGGCCCAGTCTGCACTGGGAACAGCCTTGCTCTAGACTGTACTCCACTCTCACCATGGTGCAGCAGACCTTTCTTGCCAAACTTCCAAGTTCTCTTGGGCCAGAAAATTGTTTTATCTTGTCCTTTCATGAGTTTTGCCACTCCAGAATTTGCTTTGTGGCAAATTTAATTTAAATTTATTTAAATGTCTATGGGAGGGGTTTGAGGTAAAGTTCAGGTGAGTCTTTGCCTTCTGTCTGCCAATTTGGCTCCAACCCTTTAGATGGTCTTTAAAGTCCCTTGCAGATCTAAATGCTATGATCCTATGTCATAATCAGGGCAACAGGCATTTTTCATTCCTTTGGTTTTTCTGATTTCTTTTGAAAGGTCATGGATTGTATCAAGGAGGTCCTGCATATTCTGGGACTCAAATGAGACTGGTATATGTCATCTGCACATAGAAAATTTCGAGAAACTTACTTTCCATAGGGATTCACTCTCCATTTTACTCTAAAGGGTAAAGGACACTCATGCCAGTGGCACACTGGCTTTGTAAGAATACATCTCCCCGTTTTATGCCTTGCTTGGCACAGGATCACTGAACTGGGTTATCTTTTACCAAAGAAGCTCACATTTGAATAAATCTGTTAGACATCATCACCATCATCACTAACAGTTTTATGGTGTTTACTACGTGCAAGACAACGTGCACTTTACAATTGTTACCTCGTTTGATCTTGCTGGAGGAGGACCTTTAATGTTACGTTCACCTTTACTGAGTAAAACGCCTTTTTAAAAATATTTTCTTACATCAACAATCAAAACCCACAGAAGGATCTTGCGATGAACTTCCAATCAATTGTATGACTACAACATCCTCAAAACTGTTGGCTTCTCATGCATTCCTTAAGAGGAATTGCAATAGATATATTTATCACTCTCAAAGATTCTTTCAGTTCAGTTCAGCTCAGTCATGGCTGACTCTTCATGACCCCATTTGGAGTTTTCTTGACAAAGATAGTGGAGTGGTTTACCATTTCCTTCTCCAGGTCATTTTTACAGATGAGGAAACTGAGGCAAACAGGATTAAGTGGTTTTTCCAGGGTCACATAGCTGGTACATGTTTCAGGCCAGATTTGAACTTGGGAAGATGAGTTTTCCTAACTTCAGGCTTGACGCTCTACCCACTCTGCCACCTACTTGCCCACTGGCAATGATGGCATCCCTTATTTTTTGAAATCATTTCCTATCTTCACTTTCAGAAGATCTTGAAAATCAATCCCTTAATGCTTTCAAAACTGCATTCCTTCCAGCACAGATTTACTTCGTGTGTATTTGGTCTAATGTACCAATTCCATTTCCTCACATAATACACAAGAGAATGAGTTATTTAAGAGTCCAGATATGATGATTCCATCATCAATGATGAAAATATTGCTAAAGGAAACACTGGCACATCTGTTCTAATTTTCTTTCTTCTCTTTGTTGTTTGATTAGTGTTTTCAGGAAGATAAGGCTTACTTAGGTCTCCTGCCAAGCTTGTTACAAAATCATTTTCTCTTTCACCATTCTTACCTGTTTTTTGAAGTGATATTGCTCATAACCTCCAGTATCCTCCCACTACAATAGTTTTCAAATGTGTTTATATTCTAAATTATGCTTGTTATGTCTTTCTTGGCAAAATCAAATTTTGCTGGCTGCTGTTCCTAAAAAGCAGAATTTTTTTTTTCTGGTTTTGCATTTGTGTCCCCAGAACTCAGCACAGTATCTTACATGTAACAGGTGCTTACTGAATACTGAAATCTCTTTTGGCCTTATAATTATGAAGACTGTTTTGTACTAGTTGAATTTCTTAAAAACAAGAAACCCAGTAAGTTGATAACTGGGGCTTATGTCTTTTCTTTTATCCATTTCCCATTTTTTTAGCTTGTATGGAAGTGTCAGATTGGAACTACTGTAGTTATTTACAGTGTCATTTTCTAATTTTTATATTTTCTTCTAGTTTGGCATTGGTTTTGCTCTAATTAACTCATCACCTGCAGGAAACACAGCTGATCTGGAACTGACTCCCAAATCAATAACCAGTTATGTTCTGTTTATTAATAATATAATCAGCTTCATTTTTTGTGTAGTTTCTTGAAGAAATGACTTATGATATACAGGTAGGAGGCTCTAAGTAGTGGACAAATCTTTGGTCTCTTTCATTTCTTCATCCTGAACCACACTTTCTAAAACCAACCTTCCCTTTGAAATGAAATCACTGGGCATTACTATATAATGCTGATTTAGATTAGAGGACTTTATTAAGGTCTCCATTAAATTTCTCTGCAACAGATTTTGGTGTATAAGATTTTGTTTTCTGCAACAGATTATTTTTTTATTCTTATTTATTTTATAGGTTTTTTTTTAAGGCAATTGGGGTTAAGTGACTTGTCCAGAGTCATACAGCTAGTGTCAAATGTCTAAGCCTGGATTTGAATTCAGGTCCTCTTGACTCCAAGGCCAGTGCTCTATCGACTGAGTCCCCTAGTTGCCTTTCTGCAACAGATTTTAGGTGTAACGATCTTCAGGGTTTTGTTTTGGTTTTTTTTGGTGGTCATGACTATAATTGTTGATCACGAGTACAGTCGTTCTACAAAATGATGATTCTTCTTGCCTGTGTGAACAATAAAACCCTTTCTGCCAAATCTATCACCTGTTTCTCCAAGGACACACTGTAAGTCTACCACTTAGCTTCAATTTCCTTGTTTTTCAGTTTCATTTTTATCAAGAATGTCAATTTTGATATGATTCTGTTTCTCTTTAATAGAATGTCAGGCCATTAATCAATAGACAGAGGCTTCACATTTAGAATGTCAATTATGATACGGCTTTATTTCTCTTTAATAAAATGTCAACTTGTTCATCATTAGACAAGGATTTTATATTTAGAATACCAATAAATAAATTTTTTAATTAATTTTCAGAAAGATGAATTAATTTTTATCAAGGGCCTAAAAATTGTGATTCTTAGTAGCATCTGTCCCCTTTTCTGCCATTATGCACCAGGTTACAGAGACAGAAGGAGCTACACAGGACTAAAGGGCCATTGTGAAGTTGTATTTCATGGGCTATAATAGCCAACATCACCTAGTGGCCAAACCTACTGGTGATGAGCCTCATTATGCTGTGGAGAGCAGACAACTAAGCAAGGCAAAGCCTGAAGTCTATGAGTCAAGTGAGGAATTTATTTTTGATTTTCCCCCTAGGATGTCTTTCTTCACTGCTACATTCTTCTCTAGGCAACTGATTCTGTGAAGTAATATTAAATCAAATCATTATTACAGGGCATGAAAATTATTTTATCTATGATTTGTTGAAAGCTTGTTAGGGTTGTTGGCAAAGTATACATACATACACACACATACACACACAAATGTATGTAAATAAATATACATACCTATACTTTGCCAACAATACTAACAAGATTTTTATGTATGTGTGTATACACATACACACACATACGGCACTAGTTTCTGATTTGGACAGTTGGATAATGTATGTTCTCTTTGGTTGTCCTACGCAGTTCTATCTAGGACAGCTTCTTTCTGCCCTTCATTTATTAACTGAAGACTACTCAAAAGCGGCTTCTTCTATATTCAGAACTTCTTAAAAACAGTATCCGTAACACCAGATGTATGGTTTGGAGTCATTCATTATTTATTGCCTCCTTCGCTAAAGGAAATACTTGTGTCTACTGCTACTGAACAAACATAACTAAATTCGGATAAAATCAAATAAATGTCTACTAGTTACCTGTAGTGCTTCTGCTTGTTGAGTACTGATTCTGATTTTGGGAATTCTGTAATCCCAAGGGGTAACTAGGATTTTCTGGGCATTCTTGCCCTGGGACTGAACCTCTTCTTTAGATGGAAAGGTCACCACATAATCCCGCCAGTTCTTCTGAAGAATTCCTACCACTCTGCCTTTGAAAAAGAAACAATATTGCCTACTGAGGTAGGTACACCCAGGGGCTAAGATGTAACAGTCTACCATATGAACAAATGATGTTTCAATTAATGCTAATATTACTTGTAAAGTGGCACAGAAGGAATTCAGGGGCTAGCTCAGCATTCTGCTATTTTCAAGTAGTTATAATTGCACACAAAATCTCATTTATCAAGAACATTCAATTTACAAGATGGAAATCCCCTAACTCACTCTTTTTGCCCTCCTATTGCCATATCCGAGGTGTGTATTTAGCATACAGTTGCTCTCTCTTCTCTTTTGCTCCCTATCTACCAATTCAGAGTTAATAAGTATGTGGGGTATACATATGTATACCTATGTGAAACTCTGACAGAAGAATTACCAGAAGAAAAGTTATGTTATTTCATGTATCTAAAAAGAGAAACTCTCCCAGAGGCTCACTAAGCCGCTTACTAAGTCTGTTGTCCTTTCTATCACTTACCTGTGGGCATAGGTTCACTGGGAGACTCCCCTGGTGTTTTGTCATCATTTTCATTCTCACATAATGCAGCCGTCCTTCCTTTCCATTCATTTTTGGGGAGGAGTTCCACCACTACCACGTCACCATGAATTGAGCGGTTGCGAGCTTTCATGCCATGAACAAGGATGTCACTAATTAAATCTGTTTTTTAAGGAGGCAAAGATACACAGAAAGTCCCAAAGCTCTTCCATATCAGTAAGACATTTCAAATGCAATAGTCCTGCACTCAGTAGCTTTGTACTTCTAAAGATGAAGACAAACTTGCGTTGTCTGGAAAGTTATTAACTATCAACTAGTATTTCTTTAGCACTATTTGACAGAGCATCAAATAATTTCAGAACTATTATCTCATTGTAATAATGATAATGATGATAATAGATAACATGATATTCCTTTAAGGTTTGAAAAGTGCTTCATATACAATACTTCCTTGTTACCATCAATAATCACCTAAAGTAGGTGCTGTTATTTCTCCCATTTTACAGATGAGGAAAATAAGGCTCAGAGAAATTAAATGGTTTCCCCATGGTCAAAGAGTGAATGTCAGAGATGGGGTCTGACCCCAAACTATTATCACAACTACACAGCACTTATTGTAGCCTTATAATAAGCCCATAAAGTACACAGGCATTATTATCTTCATTTAACATCACAAGTCTACATCAGAACCTCTGCAAACACATTTAAGCAACCCATCCTACTTAAATGTAACTATCCTCTGATCACACTCTCCAGCATATCAATCAGCTGCATTAGAGACAGTCTTCCATGAATGCTCATGTACTGTTATAAAGTAAGTATCCTTGGGCCCAAGCTGGCACCCCTCAGATGGTCCTTTGTGGGGATTCCTGTGTAGTCATCCCTGAACTCTGCTTGTTTCTGGAGACAGAATCAGCTTTGGCCTGGTGGAGATTCAAGGGCAGGTGGATGTGGCACATGTCCTAAGTGCCTCCACTTCCTCTCCATTCATTCACTTCTAAATCCTCTGATTTGAAAGGACCATTTTCAAAAGGAAAAGACCATAAAAGTCTATCATCTCTTAACCTTGACAGTCTGGTCCACAACAAAGTGAACCTACCACAATTTCTATTTTATGTAATCACTGGCTGAGATGACAAATAAAAAGGGTAACAGAATAAAAATCCTACTTTTTTCCACTTTGGAATACCTTAGTAAAATAAGGGTACAAATGTTCCCGAAAGAAAGTGAATATACGGAACCTGAGTCTTTACTGCTGGCTCCCTGGAGTCGGACAAAAGCTTCTATTTGTGCTCTATGTTTATTGACATTGAGAATTCCCTAAAATCAAAATTAACAGTCAATGAGATGGCCATGATAGTGGAGGAAGAAAATTCAGTTTAGCTTTGTAATCTGAGAGTGATGTGACAATGAGGATTTTTTTTCCCTTAAAAGGAAATGACTCAGTAGGGCTCTTCCTAGGCATAATGACATTATTCCTGACTGGACTGAGTCAGCCTTAACTACGTAGCATAAAGAGCCCAGGAAAGCTCCTATCCCCAAATATATCCCATATGTTTACTCCTAAAATGCTACCATTTGTGACATATTCCTTTAAATTATGCAGAAAACGTAGATATCACTGAAAGGTATAACATTATTAAATTCTTAATATATCAGTGAGATTAAGTTGATCATATCCATTTCTGATAGAAGAAACCCTGGCAGAAATAAAAAGAGGAAGGTGAGAACAGGACATACAAGACCAGCCCAGCCTCTTAACCTAGATTTCAAATATTTGTTTCTTCCTCAGTGTGAGGAGACATATGCAAGGCCATTTCCAACTTCCTCTTCAACTATAACCCTACAACTAAAAATCATCACCAGAATGATGGCTTTTGATTCGATGACTAGATTCTATAGGTAGAGTCATGTCTGACTGCATACCCCATCAACAAACAGCTGTCAACAGTGACAGCTACTCATTGGTTAGACCGACTGTCCATCTATCCAGCTCTCTTGGGGATGTCATAGGCCATTAAGGAAGAAAAGAAAACAACCGAGAGTCTGGCAGCTTGTTCCTGACGATGTCGTTGTCACTTTCCTTACCTGGATGTATCTCCCAGACTTGATTCCAGCCTCTAATACTTCCAGAGGAAGATGCTCTGGATATTCTTTCCCATTGTTCTCCTGGCTCTCAAGCTCCCTCTCACGACGAGCCTGAAGTATAGAATCGCACAGCTCATGGGCAGCCTTTAAGTCGGGCCAAAAGTTGTCCAGATAATTCTGTGTAGTCAAAATTACAAAAAACAACAACCAGACAACCTATAAAAACCTTCATTTCAGTTCCATTTTAAAAACTCATTTTCTTAAACAAAAGCTGCTAGTACACCACTTTGAGGACATATTAGCCGACATTTGTTGTTTTTGTCTTTGCATTCCCAAGACCCATTAGAGGATCTTAAACATAAGAAGCGTTTAATGAATGTTTATTCAATGGATGAATGAGCTTCCTAGTTAGTCTAGAAAGGTTCCGGGGAGTGAGTGAGAAGGTGATTCTAAGAGGAGCAGACATTTAGAACTGTAAGGACTTTCATTATCCTGGAGTGCAACCCTTCACTTTACTGATAAAAGAGCTGAGATTTAAGAGAGGTGAAAGACCTCATTCAAGGTCATGCAGGTTGTCAGGGATTTCCTCTTATTCCACAAAGTCTTTTTAGAAGGACTAGTGAGGCTCCTTCATATCTTAATATTTGCGTACTTGATTACTTTGCATTTTCATGCATATAAATGTGCACATACTATCTCCAAAGCTAGTAAAGGCAGAAGGTAGGAGACAGAACATCCTGTTTCTGGAGACTGTCTTAAAAAGGATCATCATATAGCTAAATCTGGCTGTGTAGGCCCAGTTTGGCCATGTTTGGGGTCAGCGGTGAAAAATGTTTGACTGATTCAGTAAAAGCGACAGGGAGAGCAATATAGATCTTTTTCCCCCTTTTAAAAAATTATTTATTTATTCGTTTTCAGCATTCACTTTTATAAGACTGAAAATTCTAAATTTTTCCCCTCCATCACCTCTACATTCCCCAAGATGGCATGCAATCTGATATAGATTACACATGTACAATCATGTTAAACATTAGACATGTTATGAAAGAAGAATCAGAACAAAAGGGAAAAACCACAAGAAAGGAAAAAAGAGAACGCTTTGATCTGCCTTCAGACTTCATTAGCATTTTCCATTATGAGTCCTCTGGAATTGTCTTGGATCATTGCATTGCTGGGAAGAGCTAAGTCTGTCAAAGTTGGCTATCGCACAATGTTGCTGTTACTGTGTACAATGCTTTCCTGGTCCTGAGAGCAATATAGATCTTCAGTGGTTATCATGAAAGAAGGTGAAAAGTGGGGGAATGACTACCTGGGTTTACATATCTGCACTGGGACTTTCTTCCTTGGATAGACCATAAGCTCCTTAGGAATTCTCTTTCCTTAATACAATGCTCTGCATACAGCAGTCAGTAAATATTGTTAACTAAATTAATTTCAAACTGTATCTTTAGAAGTGGCCAGGGCACCAGTAATCCATAAGAGGCAACTGATGAATTCCAGCATCATTTAGCTCTCAATTCTTCACAGAGATCCTGGGCATAGAACCATTGCTGGTATACTCACTATGATTATTTCTCTAGACAAATGGCAGCATCCAAAAAAGAAGGCAAATAAGAGTGTTAATGTTGAGTTTGAGATCACCAGCGCGTACACCTTCACTTAAACCCCCAGAGTTTCATGGCTCCTCTTTGAATTTTTGCACCATTTTGGAATGTATGCCCAGGTTCCTGATCTCTTGTTCTCAATAGCTATTAGGCTACACATCTCCTCCCCTTTCTTGGCTAAACTCCTGGAGGAAGCTGTCTATCCTAAGTGCCTCCACTTCCCCTTCATTCACTCTCTTCTAGGTCCTCTACATCTGCCTGGCATCATTCAGCTGATACTGCCAAAGTGGACAATGATCTCTTAATTGGTAAATCTGGCAGTCCTTTCTCAGTCCTCATCCTTTTTCACCTCTCTGTTATCTCTGACACTGAAGACTGTCACCTTCTCCTCTCCAGGTTTTCATGACATTGCTCTCTCCTGGTTCTCCTACCTACATGACCACTCCTTTCTTAGATCTTCCTCCAGGTCATGCCCCGTAACCATGACTGACTACTTTCACCCAAGTCTGTCCTAAGCCCTCTTCTCTACACCATCTCAACTGGGGATTTCATTAGCTCTGATGGGAACCTCTCTCTATCCAGTCCTAATTTCACTCTTGAGTTGTAGTCTTGAATTACAAAATGCTTTTTGGACATTTCGAGGTGGACATTCCACAGGCATTTCAGCTTCAACATGTCTAAGACCAACTCATTATCTTTCTCTCTGCACTCTTCTGTCTTTCCTACTTTTCTATTATTGTCACCATCTTCCCTGTCACTCAGACTCAAACCCTCAGTATCATGCTTGATTCCTCACTCACAGCCACTTCATGTAGTCAATCTTTTGTCAAGTCTCCTTTGTGGTACTTTCCTATCACTTCTCAAATAGGTCCCCTTCTCTCTGCCCCCATAGCTGCCCTTGGTGCAGGCCCTCATCACCTTATACCTTGCCTATTACAACTGCCTCCGGTTGGCGTCCCTCCCTCAGGTCTCTCCCCACTCTAATCCATCCCCACACATATGCCAAAGTGATGTTCCCTAAGTGCAGGCCTGACCACATCACTCCCTTCCCACCTCCCAAACCACCATGTACTCAGTCAACTCTAGTGGCTTCCTATTGCCTTCAGGTTCAAATATAAAATCCTGTATGGCACTTAAAACTCTAGTTCCTTCCTACCTTCCCAGTTTGCTAACATTTTATTGCCATCCTTACATAGTATGATCCAGCTCCCCTGCTCCCAGTACAGACGCCACGCCTTTTCATCAGCAGTCTGTAATGTTAATAAGATTAAAGATCTTCCCCACCCATTAATGGGTGTGCCCATTAAGGGGAATTTGCTTAGGGGAGATTTGTAGGAAGGCCCACACCTTTTGTTAATGAGGCACTGGTTCTCAAGCGTAGTGATGCCCTCTGGCTCAGAAAAGTGTATAAGTACTCTGAGGTGAGGTTTTACTTCCGGGCTTACTCTTTGGAAGTGTTTGGTTGGCCAGACGAGACTCTGGGGAGCCACTAAAGGCCCCCCCGCCCTGAAAACCCAGACATTGGTGCTTCTCTCTCTGGTAACTATGTTATGTATATAATGGTCAGACAGTTATCTGTCTGTTGATCTGTGATCATTGCTTATGGTCAGGCTCTTAGCTTCTCTGGCTTCTTCCAAGACTCAGATCAAATGCTACCTGCTGAGGGAAGCCTTTCTAGTTCCTGCCTTCCTTCTTCAATGGCCTTCCATTTACTCTCCCTGTATGTCAAATATACGTAGTTATATTCATGCTGCCTCCTCTATTAGAATGAGAGTTCAAGGGCTGTGACAGTGGCCTTGCTCTTCTGTGTATCTCCAGAGTGTAGCACAGTGCTTGGCAGAAAGTAGGGGCTTAATAAATAATTACAGACTGCCTGGCTGACCCACCAATATGATATTTTTCAGTTTCCACAAAGAATCTATGTACATTCTTATCTCTGTTCAATGAATGTGTGATTTTGTCTAAGTTTTTAGTCAAAGTTGAGCCAAAATCTTTGGACTCCCAATATGGTCTCTATTCAAATTCATAAGGAAGTCAAACCATATTATCTTTTGAATTTATGCCAGCATCTCTTCTAACCATCTGGGAGTTTGATTGAAATTGCTTTCTTCTTTTTTTGGTCTTCCCAGAAGTCATGACTCTTCTTTGTTCTTGGTCCTCAATCCTCAAGTATATTAAACACATCCACCTCTCAAACCTTCTTCTAAGCTTTTGCAGTCTTCTTCCTCATTATTTTTGGACTTAGGTCCAAATCCCCTTCCAGAAAGAACTTATCAGCCTCCTCACCTTGAGCCCATGTTACTTTTTTCTTCTGCTCTAGTTCAACTTTGTGAAGCCCTTGGTCACATGGTTTGTGTAAGAAAAGTTGTACAAAATGAAACTGCATTGTAACACTTGGCTACAGAGAGAAGTGATTTTTCACATGAGGAGAAAATCGTAATTTTAGTCAACGGTCCTCTGCAGGAACAAGTCATGATACATTACAGAAGAAAAAAGAGGTGACACCAACATTAATATCCAGGGCCCCTAGAATCCTCTGGCATCTGAGAACGCTGTTTTGTGGAGTGCAAGGAAATTCAACTGGCAAATTTCAGCAACAGAAACATAAGATAACTAGAAGCTCTTATAAAATCTCTAATTAAGGTTCAATAAGAATCTCTGAGAACTGACAAGGAGAAATGGGTGGTCTTGTTCAAGGCTCTACATCAAGAATGACAGCAATCAGATGTCCTTTGGTTGAAGATCTTGACAAGAAAATGCAGATTAATTATCTATTAACAAATGCATTGTCTTTTTATGGCCTCCAAAGGTGCCCAGGAGATAGCACTATAGTACAAGGGCAGCCCAGGACAGAAGGTCAATGATACTCTCTACCATGGCTTGATGGGATGGACTAAAACAAATACTGCCACACTGCAATTCTATTATTTACTCTTACAAATCTCTCCATTCATTTGTGTGCAACCAAAGGTGAAGGGCAGCTGAAAAGCACAAGTCTAGACTTTAACATTTTAACTTATTCAGCCTTTCGTTCTGGCATCCAAAACACTGGGTTCTCCTTGGAGATGCGCGTATAGGGTGCTGACACTGACATAGTGGGGCTGGCCTGGACTCTCAAACTGGGCAAGATTCTGGGAGCTATGTGGTCTTGCTCAGAATCACCAGTGTCAGGCTGAACGAGGGCAAGGGTGACACAAAATCTCCAAGTGTCTTTCCCCATTCTTTCCTATCCTGTCACCCCTTGACCAAAGACATCTGGAGCCTTGTGCGTGGCTCAGGGAGGACACCTTGCACATCCATGCATGCATACACACACACATGCACACTCACTGAATAACAATCTGAAATACCTTGAATGAAATCACAAATACACCTTCAGTTTCACTTCCATATTGCTGAATTGCCTCCTCATCTTCTGTCACCATCACAATGGGCATCCTATCTCGACAGTGGTGATAGTACCACGCAGCTGCATTGTAAATGCTCCTAGAAAAACAACCCATGGGCACCCCCCACCCCCAAACACAGAGATGTTAGAAAATACAGCTTGTTGCTTACAATTTCATATTTTGTTCTGAATTGATTTTGTTCTGATTGATATTGTGTTCTGAATTTTGTTCTGAATTGAGAAGCAATACCACCATATAGCACTGTACAGCAGAAAAACAGCTTGATTTGGAGATGAGAGCTCAGGATTCAACTCTTGCCTCCAAAGCCAACCAGTCATATGACCATGGGCAAGTCACTTGTAGTCACTGCCTTATTTTGTTTGTTAACTCTTATTTAGGTTTCCAAAAAGTAATAAGTGACTTATGGGGCCTTGGTTTGTTTATCTATAAAAGGAGGGGCCTTAGAAAGTCTCTAAGCTTCCTTCCAATTCTAAATCTATGATTCAAATCCCAAAAGCACTTACTAGGGTCTTTAAAAAAAACCTGATACACACACACACACACACACACACACACACACGCATGCACACTGATACTACTCAACACTGGAAAACAATCAATACCACAAGGATGGGCTGTGGAAATATAACAAGAAAACTGTCCACATGACTTAAAAGCTATATAGTTTTCACAAGGCACCAAAGAGCTCAGATAGTATTCAAAGCATACTGCTCATGTACTGCGATAAAGAGCTCTTGTGCCCAAGCTGGCAGCCCCTCAGATGGTCCTCTTTTGGGATTCCTGTGCAGTCATCCCTGGACTCTGCTTGATTGGTGGAGATTCAAGGGCAGGCTTGACCACATGCTGGACAGCTTCACTGAGTGACTGTGGAACTGAATTCTTATGGTACACTTGGAGACTGTGGTAACATCTGATAGGTCCTTTCAAATGCTGCACTATGCCCATTTGTTACCCAAATTCATGCTATGCTTGTGGAATATACTTATTAGCAGTACCAATCGATTAACTGAGTGTGTGAAACCCTAGCGATAAGCCTGAGCCAAACAAGCAAGAGGAGGGCAATGCCTAGGTGGGTTTCCTCCATTATCTAAAATGATTATCTGAATGTCACAGGAATAGTAGCAAAAGCTTGCATATGGTAAGGGTATAGTGTCACCAACAACTGAATTTGTCTTCCCAATATACCACCTCACAGAGCTGTTAGGAGTAGCCAGAGAAATCATACAGTTGTAAGCCTTAAGGTTCTGTGTAAGTATCGGCTATTATTATGATGCTGGATCAGATTTTTTTTCATTTCCTTTCCCTAATAAAAGCCTATGAGTCTAATATCCTTTCCTCCTCCATCCAATAGACCCTTTCTTCTCCTTCACTGTGACTGCTTTTTTGTACCTTTCATAACCTTGTCCTTTGGACAGAGGGCTAGGCATGTGGTGAGTACCCAGGCCACCCTCGAAGGATCGGTAAGCCAAGCTATATTCACGTATGAAGAAACACATTTTGGTCTCAGTCACTGAACTCGTGTCAAACAGAGGAAGAGAGATCTGACTTGTGATTTACAGCAGTATTTTCATACTGATGGTGATGATCTCATCTGCTCACATGGTGACAGGATCAGAAGAAACGTTTGCCATGCTACCTGGTGTAATGGAAATTCTGAGGATGTGCCTCCAGTACAGAAACCTCAACTCTCAGAGATGGCTACAAAGACTCTGAGGATGAAATTTTTAAATTACTTATTCAGCTATAAATCAGAGCCCGGAAAACCTGGGTTTAAATGCTATCTCTGACACGTACTGGCTTGGGTGATCCTGGGACCCTTCTCAGGGCTTTTAGTAAATTCTTTAAAATGTTAAGTTGTAGAGCAGGTGCTGATATGCATTGGTAGAGGGAGTTTCTTCAATGGGAATTCCCTAAACCAATGAAATCACAGGTACAGTTTAAAAAAAACACCCCCCAAAACAGAAGCCAGGTCATGACAAGGTCTTACCTTACACTTCACGATGGTGAACTGCATTTTGTTGAACCCTAGCTGGTTGAATCTTCATGATCTTGACCTAAAAAACTCACCTCTTTGATCACAGTCTTCTATCATTCCACCTCTCCCATTATCTCACTTTGTCCTAATGACATCTTTCAGTCCCTCTCTCCTTCCATGTTTTCCCAATCTATTACCCTAGTTCTAATCGCATTCTCTTTCCTACACAGCCTTGTTAACCAGTTCAACAAGGCACTATCTTGTCTTTCTGCCACTCACATCCTGTCACTCTCAAACCCTAGGTAATACCCCGCCTTCTCTGCTCTGACTCCCAAGATTCTGAACAGTTCTGAAGGAAGTCATACAATCATGCTGACTAGACCCACTACGAAGTGTTGTTATCAAACCTCAAGTGGGCCCTCACTGCTATGTGGCACTCATGTTATTCACTGCTAACTGGTTCTCTACCACTGTCTCTATAGCAGTCATTTTAAACCTCATCTCTTCTCTAGGTCTCAATGCCAGCCCACCCTCTCAGAACAGATTACCTCAAAATCCTACTTGAGAAAACAGAAGCCATCCACTGTGAGCTCCCTCTTCTCCACTATTCAATGCTTCAAAACCTTGAGTATCACCAACAATTTAATTTATCTACCCAATATGTCTCCTCATAGAGCTGTTATGACTAGATGGAGAGATCATAATTGTAAACCTTAAGGTTCTATATAAATATCGGCTATTATTGTGATGTTTCATCAATTTTTTTTTCATTTTCTTTCTCTAAAAAAGGACTATGGGCCTAACTCCCTTTCTTCCTCCATTCAATGGCATCTTTCTTCTCCTTCACTGTGATTGCTACATTATCTTTTATAATTTTGTCCTCTGGGTAGAGGGTTAAGCATGTGGTAAGTGGCCAAGTCATCTTCTAAGGACTTAACTCAGAGGACAGCCCTTCTCTTTGCCAAGGTTAGCCCTCTACTTGTGTCTTCTTCCTAATCTCTCCCATTCCCATTCCTTTTTTGAAGCTTGCCCAACTGATCATTTCTTTCTCATCTTCAATCTCTCCTTATCCACTGGCTTTTTATTTACTTCTTACTTCATACTTAAAAATGTCCCTTATCAAGTTTATGATCCCTTTTAACTTCTACCTTTTATTGCAAAACTTCTAGGAAGATCAGTCTACAATTACGACCCCCCTTTTCTCATGACTTTTTCACTCTCACCCTCTTACGATCTAGCTTCTAAGTCCATTGTTCTACTAAAACCATTTGTTCAGTGACATCTTAATTGTGAAATACGGTTGCTTTTTCTCAGTTCTTATCCTCCCTAATCTTTCTGGTTTTTGATACTGTTGACCACCCACTCCTCCTGAATATTCTTTCTTTACCTCTATGACCATTTCCTTCTCAGTCTCCTTTGTTGGTTCAGTATTCACATCCTATCTCCTACTAGAAGGTATCCCAGGCTCCCTTCCCTTTTTTTCTTACACTTTTCCCATAATTTCATCTAGTTTCATGAAAATAAGTTCAATTATCATCTCTCTGTTGTCTTAAATCTACCTCTTCAAACCCAACCTTTTCCCTGAATTCCAGGCTTCATCCCTAACTACCTGTTTCATATAGTTCCCCCATTAGCATCTCAAACTGATCGCGTCCAAATCCGGTCATCATTTACCTCCCAAACCAGCTCCTTCTCTAAATTTCCCTATTTTTAAGTGTACCACCATCTTCCTAGTCACTTAGGTTTGAAATCTGTGAGCCACTTCTGACTTGTCTCAATCCCTTGTCCACCATGTTCAAATCAAGATGTCAAGTCTTCTTGCTTCTACCTTGACAACCTCTCTTTTATCTGGCTCCACAGCTCCATTCACACTGTCACTACCTCAGTTCAGATCCTCCTGCCCACTGACCTGAGTCTCTTAAATGGTCTGTCTGCCTCCATTCTCTTCCCCTGCTCAATCCAGTCTTCATAAAGATGCCAAAAATCATCTTCCTAAAGCACAGGTTTCTTCCTTATTCAAAACCTTCAGTGGCTCCCCCTTGCTTTTGAGACAAAATTCAAACTTCTTAGCCTGGAATTTAAGGTCTTGTACAATTTGGATACGATCTATTATTCCTGTGTTATTTCACAATGCTCTCCTTCACACCCTCTATTTACCCCTCAAACTGTCCCAGCAGCTGTTTCTCATACTCAACAGGCCACATCCCACATCTGTAGACTTTCACAAAACAGAAACCATACCATTGTTCAAGGTTCAAGAGTGCTGCCACCTTCTACCTGAATCCTTTTCTTATTACATCATTTGGTTAGTGGCCCCTCCCTCCTCAAATTACTTTGCATTTACTCACATCTCTAAGTACTTTTCCAGGAAAAAAAAAGTTTGCTTGAGAGCAAAACTATTTCCCATTTTTTAATATCTCTAGCACCTAGCACAGCACTTTGTAGATATTAGATGTTTAATGTTTGTAGAAATTAATTGTTGAAATAGTATTTTAAAAAATCTGTTTTTATTTAGGTTTCAGGCATTTTAGTAGAAATTGCAGATGCAGAATAACTGCTGGTTCATCCTGTCATATTTTCTAGTCAAATCCTAATGTTAAAAGGTCACAAAGCTGCAAATAATAATCATACCAAAAAGTGATAACTCATAGAGATTCCATACTGTACCTGGTCTGCCATTTTTCCATAGACTCTCCTCTTTCTCTTGGAAGATAGCAGGATTGCTGGAACTCATTAGCAAAAAGAATACAATCATGGCGGGCATCCTTTAGGAGATTTCGAAGTTTGTTATACTGTCTATGACATAAAGAAGAAAAATAAAATCTAATGAAGCAGGTGCTTTCCTAGTGTGGTTACATTAGCTGAAAATCAAATTAGAAAAAAGCACTTCAAAGAAAATGTCTAATTATTTTTAAATTAACAAATATTTACTTAGATTGGCATTTTTTGATTACACATGTGTTGCTACCGTTTCATGGTGATATCTGCCCTTTTATCTCCAATAGTTTTTCTCTTTTCTAGCTCCTGAGACTTTAGGTCCTTAGTTAAAGGTCTCTAAGCAGCAAGTAGTTTCCAGGCCACACAGGATGTAGACTCAAACAAAACAAAACACAAATAACTAGGCAAGGTTTTCTCCCAGTTCCCACAGTTGAATTGTTGATGTGTCTGTCCTTCGTTTTCGAAGAGGGCCATGAAATCCAAGAAATGATGACATGACTTGCACTTGACTTTAAGTGAGGGAGGGCTAAACAGCTAAATAAACTTTTCTCACAAGACAGAATTTAGACTAGATCCATCATTAAATAACTAAATTCAGAGGTTCATCACCATATTGGCTACAGGGTAATGAATTCTTCGTCAATTCAAAAGGCCTTTGGCTAAGTAAGAGTAGCTGCTACTCAATGAGACCTTTAACTCAAGACCTTGGTTAGCTGACCAGAAACCCAGTCACATCCAAAGATTGATGCGAGAGGTTTTCTCACTATTGTATACCTGAAGTAACCTGTATGTTTTATCTGAAAACTGGCCCTGTATTGATCAGCCAGTTAGTTTCCATGTTCCTTTGGTTGTTTATAGACACTTGGGGGGAGTGGGATACCTCTTTTTCTGAATTTAGGGAACCGTAGCTATTTGCTTTTCTCCTCCCCACTTGGAAAGTCCCTAATCTTTCATCCAATTAGAAATCAGATTACCTAATGCTCTATTGTTTCCTTTTAATTAATTGACCTTCTTTGATTGTTTTTAATGTATAAAAGTCTGTCTCACCCTGTATTTGGGGTCCAACTCTAAGCTAAGGAGGTCTGGTCCTGGTTAGTCAATTGGCACATACTGCTTAAGAATTCATTATACTTAGGAGATTAAACCTTTGTTTTTTCAGTCATTTCATCTTTCTCCTGCCACAGGTGGCCCTCTGATAGTCACAGAGTCTGTCAGCAGGCCCATCCTTGTAAAACACGACTTCTGATCTGGATCTGTGATTTCATTTTCCATTGAGAAACTTGCAGGCTGGTAAGTGTTCTGCAACTTAGTCTTAGAGACTAAGATCATAAATCTTAGTAGTGCCTGAGGTACTAAAAGGTTAAATGAATTGTCAGGGTCACACTGCTAGCATGTGTCAGATGTGGGACCCTGGACCTATGTCTTCCCTGCTCTAGGGCGGACTCTTTCTCCAGTACATTGTTGCTTCAGTGCGTGGAAAACAGGGAGTTAATTACATTTTCCAGAGCATTAATACAGGGTTATAAGATTTTCCTCCCTAAGAAGGAGGAACATGTCAATCAGACCTGAAAGTCAAGCCTGCAGCCATGGATGAATGGATCAAGTTCGTAAGAAAGAAAGTCCTTTTCAGAAGATAGCAACACAGAAGAATGGAGACATTTATAGCTATTTAAACAAAATTTATTATTTCTCTGAAAAAAAGTAAGTATTGTTCATAGTAAACCAGATGTTAAATTAACATGTAAATTATACAAGGCAGGTAATTAGCATTTACTCTTGGTTCAGTATGAAAAACACTGGAGTCATATACTGCTCAACTAATCCACACTGGGGAAAACAAAAAGCTTTTCTGAAAGCAAAGATGAAGCGCTTTATCGTCTCCCTTGCAAATAAATGCTGACTAAGCATCCTCAGAACACAATCTACTCAGTTGAAGTTCATTGATTCAGCTTTTACCATACCCAGACTAGGCACAGGGCACAGCATGCCTAGGTGAGTCACAGGGTATACCAAGACAAAAATCAAAGTCTTTGCTCTCAAGAAGCTTACAGTCTATAGAAGAAAACAACATGTACACATATAAGTATATGTGTGTGTGTGTATGTAAGATGCATGTGTTACATATTATTATGATGATCATACAGATTATTTTCTATATATGTTGTGGTTTTATACATATATATGTTATGACACACATTACATATACATATATACCTACACATACACACATAGACAGTAATTTCAGAGGAGGGAGAAGCATTAGTAGGTCAGAAGGACTGGGAAAGACTTCACACAGGAGACAGAATTTAAGTTGAGTTATGAAGGAAAGTAGAGATCTGAAGAGATAGAGGTGAGGACGAAGTGTATTCCAAGAGGGCCGATCAACCAACCTAGGCAAAAGCATGGAGAGGAGAGATGAGATATCTCGTATGAGAACTGGTAAATGAGAAGCTCTGGATGGAATGCAGAGTACAGAAAAGGAAATAAAGTATAATAACCCTGGAAAGACAGGCAGGAGCTGGTTTGCAAAGGGCTTTAAGTGACAAACCAAGGAAGTCACAGGCCTCATATGTGACCACACACTTTTAGTGCCTTAAATCTCCACTGTGATTCTATGTTATGGTTTTCAAAGGCCAAGGCAGTGGAGCAAAGTTCTCACAAACCTGGCAAAGATTCAAGGACAGGCCTGGTGATTCAACCTACTTAGAGAGTGGCTGTGATCTGGACTGCAGTACAAGCAACCATAGCCAAAAAATTATAGATTCATAGGATATTTAAGGTCTATATATCAGGGGTGGGGAACCTGCGGCCTTGAGGCCACATGTGGCCCTCTAGGTCTTCAATGTGGCCCATTGACAGAATCCAAACTTGAATCGAGTTAGAGGGCCTCACTTGAGGACCTAGAAGGCCACATGTGGCCTTGAGGCAGCCGGTTCCTCTAATAAGATAATAACAATAACAGTATCTTCCATTTGACACAGTACAAAGAGCTTTCCTCACAACAACCCTATGTTATCATACACCCTCTGACATATTTGGAAATTGAGTTCCAGAGAGCCTGACTGACCTGCCTTGCCTCTAGTCATCCCCATCACCCAGTTAGTAAGTAGGAGACTTGAGGCCTTCTGACTTCCAGGACAAGTGTCATTTTCATATCCCAAGACCATCCCCTTTTCTATGGCTTCCCAATACATTTAACCAATATGTGATGGTGAAGAGAACACAGGACTCACAGTCAGAAGACCCAACTTCAAAGTTTGCCTCTGGGCTTTGCTGGCACTGTTCCCCATCCCTGGAAAGTCTTATCTGTGGTTCACACCCATTGCTGAAAGCCCAATACAAACGCTTCCTCCTCAAGGAAGTTTTCCCTAATGATTTGTATGACTGTGCATATATTATCTATATCAAGTTGTTTGGCACCGCAAGGAGAGGGGAGAGAAGAGAGGGAGAGAATTTAGAACTTCAAATTTTAAAAAGCAAATATTGAAAATTTTTGTCTATATGTAATTGAGAAAAAAATTAAAATTCTACAATAAAAGCAACAAAGGGGAAGTTTTCCTTGCCCTCCTTATTTCACCTGGGACGTCCTTCAGCATACTTTACCACCTATCAGTATTATTTCGGTGCCATTCCTTTGAAAGGATGGGCTGACGTTTTATTTAAACTCTTCTTGCCCAGTCCCCAAGAAATGAACTGGGCAGCGTGAGCACAGACATGCTGAGACTCAGCCAAGGGTGCAGTTAGTCAGGAAGACAACAAAAGCAGAATCCAGTTTTCCTGACTTCTGGTTAAATGTGCTTCATACTAGACTCTGTATAATTAACAGATCTTTCTCTGCCCTGAATCAAAAGCTTCCCCAAAGTAGGTCAAATGACATGCATTATTTACAAGCGTCACAAGAGTCATCCATTAAGAATAAAAAATACTTACATACCCACAGCCTTAGCTGTTCCAAATTGGAATACGAAAAGGTACAGGTAATCTGTAGTTGGAATCTTAAAAGTTAAAATTTTTCAAGTCTGTCTTCCCATTCAGTATATCTTAAGTATGTTGATATGTATATACATCTGGGACTCAACATCTTTCCATAAACATTCAATCTGCTAACTTTTCTAAAACTTAAGCAAAGCTAAATGTTCTATGTAATATCAACCAATGAGTAAATGAAAAACTCAAAGTCTGCTTAATAAGCAACACAGCTACAGAAGCACTGTAGACACCAGTCTCTTGGCCTCAACTCCGGCCATTTCTCCCAAGGTTCATCCTTCCCTCCTTTCCCCTGATACACATCTATTACTTCAACAGAGCAGAAAAGTCTGGCTCAAACTTGGCCTCCTCTGAGAAGCCCACCCTGATCACTCTCTGGAGCATTTAGAGGTTGTTATGTTGGCTTGTATTTGTTTATAAATTGCTGTGGAATGGTCCTTTAGTCCAATTCTATTCCATAAACATTTGTTAAATACTACGTGCCAGGTGCTGGGGACACAAAGATGAATACTAAAAACTGTCTCTGCCCTCAAGGGGCTTTCGTTTTACATGAAGGATGATTTGGGGAGAAAGAGATCACTCAGCAACCAGAGAAGCAGGCAAGGCTGTAGTCAGCTACGGAACCTTTGCCATGCCTGAAGAAAGCTGAGGATGCTAAGAAGCAAAGGCGAGGAGGAAGGGCATTGCTGGTGGGGATGACAGTTTTATACAAAGGCATGGAGGCAAGAGAGGGAATGTTCAGTATAACAAACAATTAGCAGGATTACTTGGCAGAAATACAGAATATGGAAAGGAGACTAATGCTAAAATAAGGGAGGAAGAATGGGCTAGAGTCAGACTGTGAAAGCCCTTAAGAGCCAGGCTCAGCAGCTGGCACTTTATCTTCAAAGCAGCAAGGAGTTACTGAAGATTTCTGAGCAGAGGAGTGACATGGTCAGAGCTGTACAGAGGATGGATTGGAGAAGCGACAGGCTGGAAGCAGAGATCAATTAGGAGGCTGTTGCAAAAACTCAGGCAAGGTAATAAAAACTAGAGTGGTGGCTGGGTGTGGGGACATTCCAGGATACCCCTCCCAGGATAAACTGGTCACTTCCAGATTCGTGGCCTCCTCTCCCCTCTGACTGGAGGGCAGAACAGGGGAAGGCTCAACTCCTCCCAAAGTTCTCCTTTGTGGAGGGCAGAAGCTGGACTCCCAGAGCACTTCACTTTGTATCTGTGGTCCTGCCTGGTTTCAAGTCATGGAACTAGATGCCCCTGTCCTGCTCCTGCCTGAGGGTCACTCCTGGCATCCTGGCCTGCCCTCTACCTCCAGTCCTTTCCAGTTTCCTCTCCATTAGAAACTTCCTTGAGGGCAAGGACTGTCCTTTGGTACCCCCAGCACTTAGCACAAGTGCTAAGCTTGGACAGTCATTTATCAGTTGCATCCCACTCTTCCCGATCCCATTTGGGGATTTTCTTGGCAAAGGTAACAGAGTGGTTTTCCCATTTCCTTTTCCAGCTAGTTTTATAGATGAGCAAACTGAGGCAAACAGGGTTAAGTGACTCACCCAGGGTCACACAGCTAGTAAGTGTCTGTAGATGTATTTGAACTCAGGAAGACTCGTCTTCTTGGTTCCAGGCTCAGTACTTTAGCCATCCCTAGCTGGTGTTTAATAAATGGTAACTGAATTGAATTGGACAGCAAGAGACAAATATAATAGACATTGTAGATGTAGAACTGCCAAGACTGATGGACAGGAGAGGTGGTGAAAAAAGAAAAGCAGAGTCCTCCCATACTGAAGAGGGTGATCAGGGATAGAGTGTTTTTGGGGCAGAGCCAGGTTTCCATAGGTGCAAGAAGATGGAAAAATGTGGAAGGAAGAGGTCTAAAAGGAACAGAATTTTGTTTGAGGGAACCCAATGAAAAGGAACGGGAAGTCAGCATAGAAACTCTGAAGGGGTGGGGCTCATGTGCATGGGAACTTGAGAAGCTGGATTTTACCTCAACAATCAATCAATCACTAAGTATTTATAAAGTACCTACTATGCTCCAAGCTCCGCACTAGCTGCTGTGGAGTACAAGTACAAAGGAAGAGACAATTCCCATTGGCGATTAGCTTTCAGCATAAACATAAAGTTAAACACACACACACACACACACACACGAGTTAACATGAGGCAGTTTGGGAGGTTGGGCACTAGTAGCTGAGGAGGACGGCATCAGGAAAAGTATCATGCAGAAGACAGTACTGGAGTTGAGTATTTAAAGGAAGAAAAGGTTGTTATGAGGCTATGATAAAGAGGGGCCGAAAGCACTCCAGGTGGGGAGCAGCCAGTGCAGAAGCAAAGACAGGGCGCGCTGGGAGGGAAGAACAAAGAGAAAGTCTACTTTGGTTGGATCACAACGTGTAAGAGATGAGTGATGTCTACTGAGGCTGGAAAACAGGGGGCCAGGTGGTGTAGAGCTTTAAAAGTTCAACAGAGGAGTTTCTATTTTATCCTGGAGGCAGTAGAAAGCCTCTGGACTGGATCGAAGGAGAAGACACTAACCAAGTCACAAGGAGAACGAGCTAGGAGCTTCCCAGCCACCATTTCCCAACTCGAATTTTAAGGTCACTAAAGTAAGGTCCACATCTTCCTTCTATACCTCCCCAAAAATGGTACCACAGGAGGGGCTCAATATGGACTACTGACTACGATGTGACCATGGTGTATCTACAGGACTACTGCATAAATTCTAATTATAAGACAATTCACAACTACATCAAGCACTGGAAAACCAAAACAGCTTTTCAACAGACAGATTTGTTTAGAAACGTTTCGGAGAAAACTATATTTAAAACTCATCACTTTACAAGTGGAGGATTTGGTATTGCTTTAAAAATCCTTCAAAATAAAAATATTTTTAAAAAACAAAAGATTATCAGGTTCTGCACTGTGTCAGCAATCCAAATGATCACAACAAATTGATTTTTGTTGGAGAAAGTGAAATATGGCACCTGGAGCTGCATTTAAACTTGGAAATGTAAAAACATTTCTATCTTAGTGTCAGAACAAAATCATCTTCAAACTCATTTAATAATATTCTATCTGAAAAACCTGCACACAATCTACTTAATGCACATTTTTATGAACAGGACATGTAGTAAAGGCAATTTATCATTTTAATATACAAATAAAAACACTTTACACCCTTCACTGTCAAGTCATGAGGAAACGTCAATGTTTAATAAGAATAAATAACTCCTGTATTTAAATGATTTTAGGTATTAGGTTGGATATATAACTCTAATATGCTATCTCTCAACAAAGTATGGTCTCCGAGTTCAATCACAGAATCCTCTTAAAACATTAAATGAAGCAAAAACATTGTTAAAGCATTTCTGTTTTAAAAGTCTGCCAATTACTTTTTTCATTTAAATATTTTTATAAGGAAAGAGACTGGCTTTTGTCAGAAGGCCTTTGTTTGGCAAATACAATTATTGTGGATGGCAGCTATGGTGAGACTCTAGAACAAAACATGAGTTTATTTTAGGCCTCCTTCAGTAAATTATTAGATGGTATGATCTGTAAGCACTCGCAATGGAGAAGCATAGATTTTACAGCAAATACTGAACTTGTTTTCCTTCAATAAATTGCTGCAAGTTTCTGAAAGAATGGATATGTATATACACATACATGTACAGAGTTCTATGTATACATGTACGTATATATCAAGATTAACGTGCTAAAGACTCTAAAAAGAAATCACCAATCAGCTTTCTTCCACAAGAGAGAAAACAAAATAATGTGAAGGTTGAGCTGGTTGTAACCTTAAAACACCAACCTACTGGGATATGAGCTACGGAGCCAAACGAATATGCTTCGATCATGTGCTAAAACAAAAACCATAAAATAGAACAACTTCAAAAATGCCTTCCATAATCCCTTATTAAAGGAAGAAATAACAGATTATTTCCAAGTAAATTAAAAAAAAGTAAATAACAAATTAGTTCCAAAATTCCTTTTCCCTATTCCAAAATAATAGATTTCTTATCCTGCCCTTTCCCCTCCAGGACCTTTCTTATTTAATAAGTTCAAATCAGAAGTAAAAATTATGCAAAACAGATATACCTTCGTCCTCTTTGATGCTGTACAGCTTGACAGGCTGTTTGCATGAAAATAATACCTTTCAGCTCAGGAAACTCAAGAATCTCAAGGTAATCTTGAACAACTTTCCAGTCAGGGATAACATAATGAGTCACATCACTGGACAAAAGTTTCCCATCTGGAACATAATGCAAAATTTAAGAGATGAGACAACAGTTCCAAGGCTGCTTTATTACCATTGCCATGTCGCAGAGTCCCAGCGTACAAAATAACTTACAACCTTAACTACCTTGCATGGTTTTTAAAAGACAAGACAGATCTACTTTGGTAGAGGGCCAAAGACCAGGTAAACTTAGCAGCTTCATTTTTCTAAAGGTGGGATAAATAAAAGCATAACATGGTTTATTATGGTGCCAGAGCTGCACTGGGGGAAGTTGATGGATTTTCTGAAAAAAAAAACCACATTTTTAGGATTACTTAGATATTCTGGGTTAACTCATTACTGCCTAACAACTCATATCTGAAGACTGAGTGAAAAAGGCAATTTCCAGAGAATCATGTATTTCTAAATATAATTTCAAGCCAGGAGTTCTCCTTATGTTTCAGAGAGTAATGCTAGTCATCTATAACGCAGGTGTTAATTGAATAAACTATTATGGATGGCAATGAATGATACAATTTCCATCCAGCTCATGGGTCTACCCAACTTTGACCATTCATGTTCCACCAAGCCCTGAAGTTAAGGATTCCAAACAGGACTTCCGCAACCCACCTTCCACTAGAGGAATGATAATATGGGCTGGTTACTTAACACCTCTGGGCCTCAGTCTGGAGGTTCCTTCAACTCTAAAACCTATTATTAAACTCAGCAGTATGAACTGGAGGGTGGTCTTAAAGAAGACCCTGCAGAGCACACCAAAGGCCAAAGTTTTTTCAGGAAGAACTAACAGCAAGGGTTACCATGGCTTCTGCAAGTCTCCTGCCACCATGATGGTGGGTAAAGGTATGGATCCATGCACAGCATGAGGAAGGGGGCATCCAGGTGGCCATGGGACTTTTCCATTAGAATCCACCCTTTCGCCTGCTCTGGGAGACCCTGCCCCAGTCAGGAATGGTCCCTGAGCCTTTAGAAAGCAAGGGCACTTCTCCTATGGTCTCCAGCCCAGTCATCATTGGAGCCAGGCGGTTCCTAAGGGGGCGGACAACAGGCCATCGCCTTTCATAAGACTACAGGGTGCTAAGCTCCAAAACAAGAATCATCTTTAAGAACACGAATCTGGAACCCAAAGCAGATCAATCAACTTGAGATCAATCAATCAACAAGCTCTCATTAAGCCCTCACTGCGGGCCAGACACGGGAGGAGGGGGGGAGGACGACCTTCTAATGAGGCAGCAACGTGTACCTCCAGTCCCCAGTACAAGGCCGAGGGAAAGTGGGGGGCAGGACGGCCGGGAGGGGGAAGGGAGAGAGATAGAAGATGGGAATGAGCTCTACGAGCGGGGGTCCTAATCTTTTTGCGCCTCAGACTGATGTTTCTAGATATAATACGTTACATATAATATATACGTATAAAAAATATTTAAAAGTTACCCCCAAAGCCCCACCCCGTTTACGCTGAAATACAGGGCAAACTTTCTAGAGCGCGGTAAGCAGCAGAAACCCCCCACCTCCCCCGCTGCAGGGGCGCCGACCGCAGGCGCGCAGGCGCAGTGTGGCCATGCCTGCTTCCCGCCGCCCCCCACCCCGCCTCCAGAGGACGCCTCGTTACCCACAAACCGGGGTCTACGTTCCCATCGGAAGGCAGTCGGGGGAGGCCGCAGTTCGCAGGCCCGCCCAGGCCCAGGCTCTAGCCCCGCCCCCGGGGGGGAGGCGGGGACTCACGCCCAGTGTTTACCACCTAGCCCTGGCCGGGCGTAGGCCGCAGGGCCATCCCGCGTCCCCGCCGCCACGAGGAGGCGCAGACCCCGTCTGGACGCCTCGCCTCGGCCCTCCCTGCAGGGGGCGCCACAGCTGCGGGAGGGCCGGAAACCTCGGCCGCGTTTACGCCCCCGCCCCCGCCAGCTCCCTTCCTGCTCCCTCCCCGGCTCTGACCGTTACGGCAGCGGGCGGGCTGCGGGCACAGCGGGCTGTTGCAGGGCACGCTGGGCCGCAGGTAGTGCTCCCTCACGATGCGCACAGTGCGGCCCTGGAACGTCCTCAGGTGCAGCACCTTCTCCCGCTTCTGCAGCATGGCGGCGGCAAAGGCCCGGCAGCGGGAAGAGGCGAGGCCCCGGCGTGGAGCCCGCCCCCTTCCGTCCTCTGGAGGCCGGGCCCTGAGCGCGGCGGGGCGCCTCCCCCCGGCCCGAGGCCGGAGCTGCCTCTGGGGCTGCTGCAGCTGCCGGGGCCGCCCCGCTGCGGGGCCCAACGGCCGCCCCCTCCTCGATCTCGGGGCCTCGCGGAGAAACTCCCTCCGTGCGGAGTCGGGGTCCGAGTCAGAGCTCTGTCACTGGCCGACCCCGAGGGAGCTCCGTGCCTCAGTTTACCCTCCCTGCAGTGAGAGAGAGGGTGTGTGTGTGCGCGCTCGGAGGGCAGGGCGAGAAAACTCTACCCATGCCTGAAGAAGAGATTATGGAAACAAAGGAGGGGAGGAGAAAATACATGAAAGACTCCCACTTCTTGGGAAAGCAGGTTAATTACTGTGGCTGTTAATTACCACAGCTGTTTCCTTTCCACTTGAAGTCAGGCAGCAAACATGTATTAAGCACCAGCTGTGTACCAGGCACTGCGCTAAGCCCTGGAGAAGCAAAGACAAAAACAATCCCTTCCCTAAAGGAGCCCCCATTCTAATGGGGGGGACCAGGTTAGAAGAGCTACGTACACGCAGATGTATGTGTGTGTGTGTCCGTATAGTCTGTTCTCCGTATAAACATATACATGTGTGTATATATGTACAGCCTGCCTTCTCCATACATACACATATATAGACTATCTATATACACACACTTGCGGAGATCATGAAAGACTTCTGGCAGAAGGTGATACTGTAGCAGAGACTTGGAAAGAAGCCAGGGGTGGGAGTTCAGAACGTTCCAGGCTTGGGAGACAGAGGGGATGGAGTTTCTCGTGTCTGTAACTTTGTAGCTAGGATCTGCAAAGAATACACCGTAGGACTCTAAGGGACACCTTACCTGAAACCTCCCATCACCACGAATCTAAACTGAGCTTTGTCACTAGGCAACTGGGGAAGATCCTTCCCTCATTGTGCTTGGAATAACGGAAGGGCTGCTCAGTGGTGCCCTGTTTGTGAAAAAGGGTGCATAGTAAGGTAGCATGTGTGCCTATGCACCTACTTTGTCCTAGCGCAAGATGTTTACATGTGAGGGTGATACTACATTAATTTTTAAAAAGACCTTAAGGGTTTGGAGCTTAGATGATGTGCTTGGTAGTATTTCATCATCAGTGGATTCCATTCATTTATTGATTCAACAAACATTTATTAAAATCTTACTATATGTAGAATTCTTTCAGGCATGGAGTTGATCGAAATTTCAGATAAGACAGTCTTTGGATGGCTGTGAAGACCAAATGAGATAATATACACCATATAGCAAACTTTAAAGAACTATATGAATACTAGCTATTATTATAATTCCTCTAATTTCTAGTGGCCTCCAAAATAAATGCAACTTTGTATTTATTTTGAATTCTGTTCATACTTATTCTGTAAGTAAAAAGGTACACATACATATATAATATATATATGCACACTATATATATACAACATATATGCACACACATTTTGTTTCTCTGATATACAGGGATTATTTATTTATTTGTGTTTGTATCCACAGCACTTAGTATAGTACTTTTGTAGGTGTGTAATAATTTCTTGTTGATTGATTAACAAAATCATTGGAGTTTCCTTGTACCTGAAATCACTAAGTCAAGTCAATAGGCATTTTATTAAACACTAGGCATACGAGGAGAGGCAAAAATGAATAAAAAGACAAGACAAAACCTAACAAAATAATTTGTAGTATTATATGTAGTTTTATGCTTCTTTATGTTTCATCATCTTTTTTTGGTGATAGAACATAGTACAAAATACTTTGTTCATGATTTTAGGTAAAGAGAAACGACTTCATTAATTTTAAGTACTTCTTAAGCATCTGTGCATTCATTGCACCAATAAGCACTATGCAGAGTATGTTAAAGGAAAATCCCTGCTTTCTAAGAATTTACAATCTAAAATGGAAAATATTGCCCTTTCTTTTTTTTTCTCAAAGATTGCCCAATGCTTTTCTTAAAATAAACTACCCTGTTGTCTCTGCTCCCTTAGTTTCAGACTGGTCTGTCTGTATAGTCAGCATTTCATGCCTTTATGTCTGCTTAAAGCTGAACCACAAGGTGTCTTTTGTTGTCCCAGCTTATAATCACCTTCACTTCAGTTCACTCTCAAGCAGCATTTTAGCACAAGTTCCAGTCTTGTTGTATGTTAAATATAGTTTACATATTATTAATCTACTCAAGAAACCAATTTTGAATTCTGTGATAGATCTAAGTTCTATAGTCCTGTAGAGGTTGGACATGTTTGCCACTCTGCACATTTTTAGTCTGATCCGTAGCATGGCGCCATGTCAATACATGATCTGTCTGCCCCTACAAAAGACATACTGGCTGGTCATCTTGATTCAATTTTCAGTTTTTGACTTCATTGTCAGTTAGTGTATCGTTGGACAGCGTGATGCCAGGATAGCAAATTCAGTGACAGCTTTTCACTCCATATTGCTGATGAAAATAATTGACTAGGAATGGGTTCTCCTGGTGCATGACTTGCTTCTTCTTCAGGCTTAGCATCAGTGTGCTTATTCTGCAAAGAGTTGTTAATCATTTGCATGCTTACTTGCATGTGTTTCAAGAGTGCAGCCATCAGCAAACAACAACTTCTGAATTTCTACTGATGAAGGGTGATACCATGAGTGGTGACCAGATGTGCAGTTTTTCAAAGGGTAGGCATAGAACTTATTGCTCCTGAGGGACTTAGGTTTATTTACATTAAATTTGCCATCTTCATGGGATACCAGAATTGACAATCTTTAACTCACAATTTCTTGTATCCTTGTATTATATATTTCTTGTATTCTTGATTGTAAATCAATTAATAGTAGATGGTAGAACGTTCCAGCCCTCAGTAACCCTTTGCATAGCTGAAGACTGCTAAACCATTTTGACTGGATCTCTGGGTATCCTCATTTAGCTCAGCCCTTGGCAATTCCACTCTTCTATCTTGATTCTAAGAAAGGAATCTGTGGGAGGAAAAGAGTTAGGCTTCCAAGTATGGCAGCTTCTTTTAGAATGGAGATTCTTATTATTTTTTTGAGTGTTTCATGGATCCCTTTGGTAGTCAAATAAACATATTCACCCCTTCTCAGAATAATGGTTTTAAACACATAAAATAAAATAGAGAACTATAAAGGAAACTATTGAAATACAGTTATAAGATTTTCTTTTCAATTCACATAAATCCTATGTTAAGAACCCCTGTTTGGGAACCTGCTGGGCCAAATATCACTGATGCACATTTGGAAAAACACTTTTCTCAGGTGGTACCAATGCTTGAATGGGTTATTGAAGAAGCTTGTGGAATTTTCTCGAAAATTTTTCAAAGTTGATGATATGCCCAAGCCAAAGATATTTTGAACAGGTAGCCAAGGGTATAGAGGCACAAAAGAAGGGAGGCATGAAAATATTATCTTTGTAAGAAGTCCAGCAGCAGGATGTTGTAAGTACTGATAATTAAGACCTACAGAATTCAAGTAAGGGTTCTATAGCACACACTATATGGCTGCTCTAACTTTCTTGGGCCTCAGTTACTCTAGCTAGTGTTTCAGAATTTGTTGGGTATTACCACCAACTAGTCAGTGACTAAATGCCATGTAAATAGCTAAAATAACCAAATTTATCCGAAAACAAGGTTATTTTCATTTGTGTCCCAACTCAGTAGAAAATTCGCTTAAAGAGAAATGGTTGCCAAGATGACTCTGTTGTATTAAGGGTAATTTAATTTCATATACATTAAAAGATGTTAATCCTTGATTTTCACTTTTTGTTACAGATATAATAATTCCCTTTTTGCTTTCTGAAAGCACTATGAATCCCCGTAATCCACTTTGCAGTGATTACCATAAAATGTTCTGCTTAAGAGGGTTTTTTTTTGGGGGGGGGGCGGGTATGTTAAAAGAGAAAAAGAATTATTTTCTGTGTGTAAATTGTGTATCTCAGCAGGATTTTTATTGTGCGGTTTACTTTTTTCTTTCTATAACGTAATTTCTTTCTACACCACTAAGGGATGCTATTTCATTTTTTTTAAGGTTATATTGCTAACTCTCCTACTGCCTCATGTGGAGAAGGCATTCAGGCTTGTAGGTTATTCCTATCAAAATGCTTTCAGTTGTTTTTTGTTTTTTTTTTTTCAGAAACCTTTCATATTTTGACTGGGACTTTTGACAAGAAGCTCAGAAGAATTGCTGCTTCAAAATTAATGAGAACTAAACTTCATTCATTGAATTTAAGGAAAATGGTGAGAGGGGTGGGGTCTTATGCTCTTGAAACATGTTACCATGCAGGGAAAATGCAGTTGTGTGATTAGCCACTGAAAATTATTTAAAATATGAGCATCTCTATTTTTTACTTACATTTTCTGTTCTGGTGTTATTTGACAGAATTAAGTTTTCATTTGTCAGTCTTATGACATGGTCACTATGCATAGTTAAATTTAATTTGATGATTATACTGCACAGAATTTCTTAACTCATTTTAGTTTTTTATAACTGAATATAGCTGTCTGGAAACCTGCATTCCATTTCTTATCTTATAATGACAGCTAATGCATTTAAAACCTTGTAATGGAAAGATAATGGAGAGATTAGAAATGGAAAAGATGGATATTGTGTTTTAGTCCCCGAATTCTTGTCTTTGTGGCTTACAAAGAAGTGCATGCTGTAATGAAAAGAACAGAGGACTTCCTGGAAACCTCGGAGGGCTGCAATGCAAAAAAACAGGAGGGATATTTTCACAAATTAGTTCAATTTTAATCAAATAATGTCATTCCTTTAAATAATTTTGCTGTCTCTATATGTAAAGGAAGGAGTAAATATTGAAAGTTCTGAATTTGATACATATGCAAGATTCTACCCCAACAGCTTCATGCCTAAGGAAACAGCCTGTACAATTCATAATTTGATTTAAAATAAACATTTTGAACTTCATAAAATATGTTTAAGACAATCACATTTGTTGGAGTATCTGAAATGTAAAGCAGCAGAAATAATGGCCTTAAGAAGAAATCAGAGTGCCAATGCATTCATCAGGAGACCATACCAATGTGAAGTTGGAGGTAATGATGTCCATGTAAGCCAAATTAGCTTGGTTAGTCCAGGCTGATGGAAAAGTTAAAACAAAACCTTACCTACACCAACCCACATTATGTTCATTTTAAGCAGAATTGATTTATTTTGTACCCAGAACATAGTCAGGAAGACATTGCAAAGACTCAAGCCCACCATTCTTTGTATTTAAAGCAATATGCACAGAAAAAAAATGTCGTGGGATTCACACCCCTTGTCTCACTGTTCCCACGCCCACCAAGAATGAGGGAGAATTGTCTCATTCAGAGAAAGAAACCTTTGCAGATCCACAGTGTCAGATGACGGGAGTCCCAGACATGTCTTAAAAGATATTAATTTTAAGTTTAAAATATCATCATTATAGGCTAGTCTCATTGAGAGATGGTTACTGTGATAAAATCTGAGAGAATGCTAGTATAAACCACTAGTTTTTGTGAAGAATTCAAATAGGGTCAAAGGCATGATGGAGAAACTCTTTGTAACATTTAAAAAAGACTTTTCTTTCTGTATTTTTTATTAAATCTGACATTTTAAGAGGTGCCATTAATAAATATTCTTTCTAGAATGTAAAAGAGTTTGGAGCTTACATGCTTTTTATTGAACCATGAGGTTCTAGCTCTATTTACTTTTTTGGCCTTTGAGGCCCCATCTCTCCAGACCTGAGAGAACTGAAAGCATTTGGTTCATTTTCAAAATTTTAAATTATGCTCCTTAATCAGCTTGAGGGATCCCAGTTAGGAGAAGAAAATAACTTTCTTTTTTCCCTTGTCCAGGGGATAAGAAGGAAACTACTTCTCTGAGACCACAATTTATACCGTCCACTGAAGATTGCTATCATTTCTAACTATGTGCAAATATTGAAAATATCCTAAAATCCATTACTTAATGGATACGAACTTTGCCAACTTTTACCAGACTGAAAACAGTAGATTAGCATTCTTTTTGGCTGCTCTCTCTTCATGTATCTCTGCTCTTGGTCTGACTCCTTCCCCATAGTGTCTAGTGAGACAATGTTATAAAGAAAGAGGCTATCATCTTCTTCCCCCGCTAAGGCTGACATGTGGCCTCATGAAAATGGGCTACAGCTGATCCTCTGTTCTGTGTTCATTTTCTCTCTTAGATGAAGGGATCAGTAACTACAGCTTAAAGGGGTTTAAAAGGTCAGGAGAATGAGCTTTGGGAGGTCTGGGAGCTACCTTTGGTTCAGCATTCCAGGAGTCTGAGTCCACACCAGGTTTTGTAGAAATCTTGCTAGTATTAAGGGCCCAAGGAGCATGGAGTGACCTTTAGAAGTGATCTTTGGGATCCAACCCAGCAAGCACTCAGCAACACTACATTTGGATATAGACTTGGTGGGGGCAATGTCATTTAGGAACTGAGCTAAATCTGAGCCAGTTCTCCCCAGAGGCTTAGGAAGAAATGTTTGTATTTGAATGCTTGCTATATCTTTGAAGTGAATATCTCTTTCTGAAAGCTAATAGATGTTCAATCACTAAATAGAACTGTGGTGTTAGTCACTGTTGGCTCTAGGGGAATCCAGACAGGACTTAAGCTAATGGCATTGGTCAAGAGATGCCCCCAACCTCTTGGGGTACCTCTATGAGGAGATGTAGCCAGCCTGGCTCTGGGATAGTAAGAATAAGAACACACCTATTACACCTGAGGCCGTCTTTGGGGGCAAAATCAGGTTCCTTACATTTGCAGAAACCTATAGGCAGATTCTTCACTCTAGACAGAGAAATTAACCAAAAAAAAAAAAAAAAAAGAATTTATCTCTTTGTGTATGTTCAGTTATTTTTCCAGTGTGTGTTTCCCTTTTAAGTCAATTCCATTTGAAATGTCATTTGCAAACTGGAATTTGTTGATTTGCTCAATGTTTATATGGTGATATCTCATGTTTTACTGAATTCTGTACACATACTAATATTGAGACTAATAAGAGAACTAGGGAAGTATGAATTTTGCATTGCTAAAATGCTGGTGCCTAGTTGAGAAATGTTCATATTTTCTTTTTGCATTTAAACAGATTAGACTACTTTCCTTTTTGTGAGATCATTTTGCTTTTGAAAGTATGTAGGGCTAGGTTTGCTTGCAAGCCTAGAAACCCAAGTCCTTTTCTCAAAACTTTGCCTACCTTGCTCATTTGGCCTTATTTATTATTTCCTTCTTACTTGTCTCTTGAAGCTTACAAAACACTTTTTGCACAAATAAAGTCAGATCTAAGTAAGTGGAAAAGCATCAGTTGCTCATGGGTAGGCTGAGCCAATGTAATAAAAATGACAATTCTACCTAAATTAATTTACTTATTCAGTGCCATACCAATCAAACTACCAGAAAATTATTTTCTAGATCTAGAAAAAAATAATATCAAAATTCATCTGGAAGAACAAAAGGTCCAGAATATAAAGGGAATTAATGAAGGGAAGGTGGCCTAGCTCTACCAGTTATTATTAAGCAGCAATCATCACAACCACTTACTACTGGCTAAGAAATACAGGTAGACCAGCAGAATAGGTTAGGTACTCAAGACATAGTAGTCAATGAATATAGCAATCTACTGTTTCATAAGCCCAAGGACCCCAGCTTCTGGGATAAGAACTCACTGTCTGACAAAAAATGCTGAGAAAACTGGATAATAGTGTGGTGGACACTGGGCATAGACCAAAGCCTGACACCATACACAAAAATAAAGTCCAAATGGATACGTGATCTAGGTATAAAGGCTGATACCATAAACAAATTAGGGAAGCAAGGAATAGTGTATTTGTCAGATTTATGGAGAATGGAGAAATTTATGACAAAACATAAGAGAGAGAACATTTTGAAGTGCCAAATGGATAATTTTGATTACATTAAATTGAAAAGTTTTTGCACAAACAAACCCAATGCAACCAAGATTAGGAGAGAAGCAGAAAACTGAGAAAGAATTTTTGCAACTAGTATCTGTGATAAAGGCCTCATTTCTAAAATATATAGAGAACTGAGTCAAATTTAGAAGACTACAAGTCATTCCCCAATTGATAAATGGTCAAAGAATATGAATAGGCAGTTTTCAGAGGAAGAAATTAAAGCTATCTATAGTCATATGAAAAAATGCTCTAAATCGCTATTGATTAAAGAAATGCAAATCAAAATAACTCTGAGGCACCACATCACACCTGTCAATTTGGCTAACATGACAAAATGGGAAGGTGATAAAAGAAGATGTGGGAGAGCTGGAACACTGATTCACTGTTGGTGGAGCTGTGAGGTAATCCAGCCATTCTGGAGAGCGATTTGGAACTATGCCCAAAGGTCTACAAAAATGTGCATATCTTTTGATCAAGTAATATCACTTCTAGGACTGTATCCCAAAGAGATGATAAAAATGGGAAAGGGCCCCACATGTACAAAAATGTTACTAGCAGTTCTCTTTGTGGTGACCAAGAACTGGAAATCTAGAGGATGTTCGTCAATTGGGGAATGGCTGAACAGGTTGTGGTATATGAATGTAATGGAATACTATTGTACTATAAGAAATGATGAACAAGAAGACTTCAGAGAGGCCTGGAAGGACTTATATGAACTGATGCTGAGTGAAATGAGCAGAACCAAGAGAACATTGTACATAGTAACATTCACAGTGAGTGAGGAAATTTTCTGGTAGACTTGGCCCTTCGTAGCAATGCAAGGACCTAAAATATTCCCAAAGGACTCTTGAGGCAAAATGCCATCCCAATCCAGAGAAAGAATTATGGAATTGAATTGCAGAATGAAGCAGAATATTTTCTCTTGTGTTATGTTTTGGTTTGTTTTTTTCTCATAGTTTCCCCTATTCATTTTAATTCCTCTCTGCAACATGACTAATGTGAAAATGTGCTAAATCAGGATGTATGTTATAGAAACCATATAAGATTGCATGCCATCTTGAGGAGGGAGGGGGGAAGGAGGAGGAGAAAAATCTAAGACTTACGGAAATGATTGTAGAAAACTGAAAACAAATTAATTAATTAAAAAAAATTCTACATAGGGTTTCCTGTGAAGGTTGGTGTGCCAGATGAGACTCTGAGTAGCTGCTAAGGAGCCCCCCAGTTTGAAAACCCAGATGTGGGAGCTTCTCTCTCTGGTAATGATGTATGTATTGTTTATGGTCAGACAGTTGGAAGCCCTGTCTGTTGGTCTTTCTGTTTGTAATTTCTGTTTGTATTTTCTCTGAAGTTCAGGGTGCTGACTTTTCCCCTTGAACTAAGGGAATGATATATGTGCTTGATTAAAGTAGATTGTTGACCCCTCAAAAGTTGCTTCCCTTTTAGAAAAGCAGATCTAAGAACCTGTACAGTAGGCCCTCCTGTGTACGCCAGGGTCTTGGGAAGCTTGTTAAAGACTAGGTTTCCTTCTGAGACAGGCAGCTGATTTTCTTTAACTGTTATTTGCTTTATTGCTTTTGGGTTGAGGAGAGCATTTCAAGCACCGAGGTAGCCCATATTGGGTACTAAGCAATCAGTAATCTTTGGTAAGCTTTGCAAAATATTCCTTGTTGAATCTGCATAACTTTGTATTTGTGGACGATGGCAATTTTAACTATTCCTAGTGATTTGGTGAGAACTATAAGTTTTTTAAACAGGGGATAGTGAATGGGTACTGGCATGTATACAGGGAACCTTTGATGTCTTCCTATGTGAGAGAGCATGAGGAGCCTGCTTCTGGGATACTTGCGATAATGTGGAGTGGAGTTGCCTTGGAAAGACTTTGGAGCATGTTTAGATCTTCTGTACCTGGTTCTGGTCTACTAACTAAAAGGTTGGGAGAAGCTTTTTCATTTGGGTATACTGCCAGAACTGGGGACACTAGCTAATGAGACCCTCAGCCTTTCTTTCTGCTGCTTTCTCAGTATATCTCTGCTTTTGCTTTGACACCTTCACTGAAAGCATTTGGTGAGAGAGTGCTGTAAAAGAAGAGGCCTTGGGTCTTCTTCCCTCTGAGACTAACATGTAGCCCTGTGAAAATGGGCCTTTTGTTCTTTCACTTTAGGTAAAGGAAATTAATCCAGAAGCTCTAACTTTGTGAGTGCCAAAAGGTCTGGAGAGTAAGCTTCTGAAAGCCCAGGAAGTACCTGGGTCTTGGGATCCTACCAGTGTACATCCTTGCCCTGTTCCCAGAAGTGACTGAGTGTAAGATCCCTTCAGCAGTGATTTCGCCTTTGGACATTAATTTGGTGGTACCAGTGCTGTGTAGGAACTAAGCTAAGTCTCATCCCACTTTCCCCAGAGACTGAGATGAGAGAGAGGAGAATGCTTTTCATTGAGGTGTTGGGGGAAATGTTTGCACATCTGTTCTTGCTATGTCTTTGAAGTAAATATCTTTCTGTAAAAGCTTAAAAAACCCACAATATTTCAGTAGAATCGTCTACCAAGAGCTGGAATTGGTCCACTGACCAAGAGCTGGAAAAGGTAGCATTAGCCCTTTTTTCTGGCATCATGAATTCATATATTTACTACATATGGTTATATGTAGTTTGAGATTCCTTGAAAGCAACTCCAAGTTCAAAGCATACACTTAAAATCACAGTTTATAAACCCCTGCTGATGTCTCCAAGAACACTCTACTTCAAAGCAAAAAGACATTTAATTAATCAACATAGCAAAGTAAATGGCAAAGAAAAGTCCCCTATACCTACAAGGGTATATATGTTCATATATATGTATTGTATGTAATATGCTCACATAATAAATAGATTTATACATGCATGTATTTGTTTATCTACATAATTCCTACATTATATATTTGTTTATATATTATATGTGTATATAATATATATAAATAATATAGACATGTATATGTATATATTCCCTCAAGAAATACCTCACACTTGGAGAACATGTAGCCAAAGAACATGCATAGCCAGGGTAACATGCTTCTCGGGCAACATCCTTGTTGTAACATCTTTCTGCCTCTAATGCTGCTGATTATTAATCCACAGTCCCACTGGCATAATCTACTTGTCTGGTGATGTCATCTGGTTACAGGTTCTTTTCCCACTGTTGAGATTTTCTTCTGGTCTTTTCAAGGCATCCCCATCTACTTATATCTCTGATGAGCTGCTCTTTGCTATTGTGAATTTGCCCCTTAGAATGTAAACCCTTTGAAGGCAGAGACTATTTTCCAGCATCTAACATAGTGTCTAGAACAAAGAAGGCATTTAATAAATACTTGTTATTTAACAGATTACATAAAAGGTAAGAAAAGTTATTAAACAGAAGGTAAATTGTTATATACTGAAGATAATTAAATATTTAGTAAGCAATATTAAACCATACCTTTTCCCCTTCAGGATAATTTTCTTAATTTTTCCAGAGTTTTAGAAGCTACCCATAGTACATGTTTTAAAAAATTAGATTAATAAATAAAAAATAGTTCAAGTAACAGCTAAATAAGGACTATGAAATTTTTAAAAATTGCTGCTATCTTTTGTTTTTAGGTCATCTTCACATACCAATATCTTTCCCCTTTCCACTACCAGTGAGACACTGCTTGTAATTAAAATTAATTAAAGTGATTAAAAATAAAATAGAAAGAAAAGACAAAAAACAAAATTCAACAAAACTAACCCATGTATCACCAGAATCTTATGTATATGCAATGTACCCCACACACAGTCCCCCACCTATGCATAGAGGAGAGGGAATTACTTTGTCTTATCCTCTCTTCAATGCTGAGCTTGGGCATTTTAATTACATTGCTTTCAGTTACTTTTTGTTGTTGTTTTGTTCTCATTTCAGTTGTGGACTGCAAACTTCTAGTGATAAGAACATTATTATGTTCAGTAACTAGGTTTAAATGATTGACAGATAATGGTTAAAATGTCTATGGTGCTTCAAAGTTTGTTAGCTGCAGCATGACATTGAGGAGAGAGGGCTAGCCTTGAAGCCAGAGTGATCTGGATCCAAGTTTTGACTCAGATATATTCAGGTTCCGTGACCCTGGGCAAGTCTCTTGACCTCTTAGTCCAAGACTCTAAATTACTGACAGGGGGCCAACCCATATTGGCACAGGGCACTTCCTTATCCATAAGTTCTCTGTGTCAATGAAATCGCACATTATACACATCATAAACATGATCTTGTTTGACCCACAAAACAAATTCCAGGTTATTTTCATGTTACAGGTGGGAAAACTGAATCTCAAAGAAATTTAGTAACTTGCCCATGATTATAGAATTGCTAAGTGCCAGAGATAGAATCCAAACTCTTTCTAAAATCCAAAGTCAGCATTCATCACTGAACAACAGGGCCTCTAGTATGTAGCTAAGTGGTCCCTAATTTATCAACAGCCACCTTTACAAGTCATGCACTAGAGAGATGGCTGAGTCTGAAAATCATACTATCTGAGGGGCAATTGCCTTTTTAAAAAAAATTATTAATTCAGAACTTCTAGTGAAGCCTTGGTGCTTCACGGATGTTTTCTCTGATGCAGATGAGGAGCTTTAATAAGATATTAGTACTTAGGAGTATCTATAGCACTTCCCTTCCATCATGCCAAGAGGGAGGAGAGAAAAGCTGCATAAAAACAATATTATAAAGGGCAATTAGGTAGAGATGAAGTAACTTTATTACATTGTGCAGGCATGGGATGGTTTATGATGGTTTTTGTGAGCCAGACTGGGAACCTAACAATCATAGTACTCTTTTCTTTTTTTAAAAATAAGTTTTGATACCTTTTGTTTTTACAGTCTCATTATTTTCTGATATCCCTCAATCTCCTCCCCCCATTTTAAACTTTTTCTTGTAGCAAAGAGAAACAGTTAAGTAAAATCCAATGACACTGTCAATATATGCAGCACTGTTTCTCTAATAGGGGGAGGGAGATATGCTTCATCTTCTGTCTGTGACTGAGATGAGTTATTACAGTTAATTAGAGCTTGACCATAAAATCATAGCATTATCCCTATGGAAATATGTATTACAAGTTCTAGATGATCAATATAAAAGTGAAGTCATGGAACACAACTGTTTCATAACTTGATAATTGTATATCATATGGTATGAGCCCTGCCTTCAAGGATCTTACAATCTAATAGATGAAAAATTAAATGATACAGTGTCATTTTCTGTCCAAGCAAGTACAGGAACTTAAGGTCCATATATTCACCTTCATTCAGCTCATCAAGATATTGCCTTCCATAGACCATGTGAATGAAGTTGAGAATTTTGCCCAATAAAGTCAATGCTATTTCAGATGGGTTAGGGTGTGCCTGTGTGCACCTACAGCTATGTACTTCATATGTGCTAGGCAGTGAAAAGTTAGATTGTGTTCTTCTCATCTCAGTTTTGAGGATAAATGTGATCTGTTAAAACTAATCTCATCCTCTTTTGGTTTGAACTTAGGACTTCTTAATGAACAGCGAGGTAGTGCAGGGGATAGAGCACTGGACTTGGAGTTAGGAAGACTCATCTTCATGAGTTCAAATTTGACTTCAGACACTTATTAGCTGTGTGATCCTGGACAAGTCACTTAATCCTGTTTGCCTCAGTCTCCTCATCTGTAAAATGAACTAGAGAAGGAAATGGCAAATCACTGTGGTATCTTTGCCAAGGAAATCCCCAAATGAGGTCACAAAGAGTCGGAAAGGACTGAACAAAGTCCTCTTTAGAATCTCCTGTTTTTGGTGAGGCTCCTGAACTTCTAATCTGAATTTTGAACGAAGGAGGCAAAAAAAAAAGAGGTTGAAAGGTTTTCCTTGGGATTTAGGTTGCCTGAGCCCCAGAGCGTGTCTGATAGACAGCCTTTTCCTGCAATCTACGGAAGAGATTGCCGTAAAGAGACAAGCTGAAAAGAACGCTGTTGTTCTCCCACTCTTAAATCAACAAGTATTTATTGAGTATCTGCTGTGTAAGATACTGTGTTAGATATGTGGGGGTTCAAAGAAATATGATATGGATGCTTTTGGCTCTAAATCTTGTGACATGATCCCTACTACATGATCACTAGCTCCTCCTCCCCTAGTTCAGGCTTATCTATTTATCACATGAAAAGTTAAATGATATGATACTTAAATGGCAACATAAGACAACAGTGGCAGAAATGTCACAAGGTAGAAGATGAGAAATTACCCCATGATATAGATAATAAATGTCGTATGCCTTCAGAGTAGGAGAGATCACTTTAGGCTGAAATTTTCCAGGAAAATTTTACTGAGGAGTTGGGAGGTGAGCTAGTTCTTAAAAGCAGGTGAAGATTTATATAAACTTAGGAGATGAGGAAAGGTTTTAGGCAAAAGTGTTGAAGAAGGAAAGCTTTGATTGAGTTCTGAGTACAATAAAGTCAACTGATTTGGCTTGGAGTAGGGAAGTAGTAGGTGATAAAGCCGTAAAGGAAAATTGGGACCAGATAATGGAGCCTAGAGTGCCAGGTTTAGTCCTTTGGACTTCATCCTATTGGCCTAGGGGAGCCAGTAAGGGTTTTTGAGCTGAATAATAAGATGATTAGAAAGGAGCCTTGTCATGTCACTAAGACTATAGTAGAAATGAAAAGGAAGAGATGGCTATATTTCAAAGGAAGAATCAATGGCACTAGTAACTTGATTCAATTGATCAACATTATGTTAAGTACCTACCACATATTAAGCACAGAGGAGTTTTAAGGTATAAATAAGACCCAGTCCTTGCCTATGTGGAGCTCATATGTAGTCTAGTAGGAAGATGTGACATACAAAAATGATAATCATATAAGATAATAAATGATAGCTTAAAAAAAGTACAAACAAAGTGCTGTGTGATATCTGACAGGGAGAAAAGTCATTACTCAGTAGAAGTAGAGAATCATGGAAAGCTTAATAATAAAAATAGCTAGTATTTATACAGTTCTTTAAGATTAACAAAGTCCTTTTCATCCATTATCTCATAATATCCATTTGAGATAGGTGCTATTATTATATAAATCCATTTGACAGATGAGAAAACTGAGGTTAAGAGGTTAAATTATTTGCCCAGAGTCATAACCCTAGTAGCTTAACTTAGGCAGACTTCAAGCTCAGGACTTCATTCAAGTCCAGCACACTAGCCATCACTGCTTACTGGAGAAGATAGCATTTGAATTGGGTTTTATTTTATTTTATTTTTTTTAGGATCTTTTTAAAAAATATTTATTTATTTATTTTTAGATTTCAACATTCATTTCCAAAAAATTTTGAGTTCCAATTTTTCTCCCCATCTCTCCCCTCCCCCCACCCCAAGACACCTTGCATTCTGATTACCCCTTGCCTCAATGTACCCTCCCTTCTATCACACCCCACTCTTTCCTTATTCCCATCTTCTCTCTTTTCTTGTAGGGCAAGATAGATAAATTTCTATACCCCATTGCCTGTATTTCTTATTTCCCAGTTATATGCAATAATGATTCTCAACATTCGTTTTTAATACTTTGAATTCCAACTTCTCTCCCTTCCTCTCTCCTTCCCCATCCCTACTGAGAAGGCAAGCAATTCGATACAGGCTATATATGTGTCATTTTGCAAAAGACTTCCATAATAATTATGTTGTGTAAGACTAACTATATTGCCCTCCATCCTACCTTGTCCCCCACCTTTTTTTCCTATTCTGTCATTTGATCTTGTCCCTTCCCAAAAGTGTTTACTTCTAGTTACTCCCTTCTCCTATTTGTCCTCCCTTCTATCATCCCCCTCATCCCACTTGTCCCCTTCTCCCTTACTTTCCTGAAGTGTAAGATAAATTTTCATACCAAATGTTATTCTCTCCTTAAGCCATATGTGAAGAGAGTAAGCTTCACTTTTCCTCTCTCATCTCCTCCCTTTTCTCCTCCATGAACAAGATTTTTCTTATCTCTTTTATGAGTGATAGCCTGCCCCATTCCATTTCTCCCTTTCTCCTTCCAGTACTTTCCTCTCTCACCCCTTAATTTAATTTTATTTTTTTATGGATATCATCTCTTCTGATTCAACTCAACCTGTACTCTTTGTCTATGTGTGTGTGTGTGTGTGTGTGTGTGCGTGTGTGTGTGTGTGTGTATGCGTATAATCCCTCCACCTACCCAAATACTTAGAAAAGTCTCAAGTTACAAATATTATCTTTCCATGTAGGAATGTAAAGAGTTCAGCTTTAGAAAGTCTTTTATGATTTCTCTTTCCTGTTTATTTTTTGATGCTTCTCTTGATTCTTGTGTTTGAAAGTCAAATTTTCTATTCAGTTCTGGTCTTGTCATCATGAATGCTTGAAAGTCCTCTATATCATTGAATGACCATTTATTCCCTTGAAGTATTATACTCAGTTTTGCTGGGTAAGTGATTCTTGGTTTTAATCCCAGTTCCTTTGACTTCTGGAATATCCTATTCCAAGTCCTTTGATCCCTTAATGTAGAACCTGCCAGATCCTGTGTTAACCTGATTGTATTTCCACAATACTTGAATTGTTTCTCTCTAGCTGCTTGCAATATCTTCTCCTTGACCTGGGAACTCTGAAATTTGGCTACAGTATTCCTAGGAGTTTCTCTTTTTGGGTCTCTTTCAGGAGGTGATTGGTGAATTCTTTCAATATTTATTTTGCCCTCTGGTTCTAGAATATCAGGGCAGTTTTTCTTGATAATTTCATGAGAGATAATGTCTAGGCTCTTTTTTGATCCTGGCTTTCAGGTAGTTCCATAATTTTTAAATTATCTCTCCTGGATCTATTTTCCAAGTCACTTGTTTTTCCAATGAGATGTTTCATATTGTCTTCTATTTTTTCAATCTTTTGGTTTTGTTTTCTAACTTCTTTGTTTTCTCATAGTCATTAGCTTCCCTGAACTCTACTCTCTCTTTTAAAGAACTATTTTATTCAGTGAGCTTTTGAACCTTCTTTTCCATTTGGTTAATTCTGCTTTTTAAAGTCTCCTTCTCCTTATTGGCTTTCTGGATCTTTTTTTCCAATTGAGTTAGCCTATTTTTAAAGGTGTTATTTTCCTCAGCATTTTTTTGGTTCTCCTATAGCAAGGTGCTGACTCGCTTTTTAAGCTCTTCTATGGCCTGGGTCCATTTCATATTCATTTTGGAGGTACTGGAGGCAGAAGCCTTGACTTCCTCTGACAGTATGCCTTGTTCTTCCTCATCCAAAAGGATGGAAGAAGACACCTGTTCACCAAGAAAGTAACCTTTTTATGGTCTCATTTTTCCCCCTTTTTTAAGGCATTTTCCCAGCCAGTTACTTGACTTCTGAATCCTTTGTCAAGAGGAGGGTCCTAGTGCTCCTCCTCCCCCCAGTACCATGCTTAAGGCTGAGATTCAGATCAGCTGCTCAATTCCCCCAGAAGCTTTAAGCTGAGCTGTCTGGACAATGGACCCAGGCTATTTCCACAGGCCACCATAGCTGCTGTCCTCCCACTGCTGCTGCTGCAGCCACTGCTTCTGCTGCTGCCTGGGACCAGTGCTGGGGGGACCCCATTCCCTTCTCACCCAGCTGGGAAAGCCCTCCCACACTGACCTTTGGAGTTTTCTTTGTCACCTGTGGGTTGAGGAATCTGGGACCATCCCTGCTGGGAATTGTGCCCTGGAGGTCTGTTCAGGTCCTGTGCCTCTCAGTGCTGCACAGCCAGGGCTGGGTTCTGCTCTGCTCCACACCCTGTGAGGTAAACCTTTCCTGTCAGCCTTCCAGGTTAGTTTTGGCTGGAAACCTCTTTCACTCTGTTGTTCTTTGACTTCTGTTGCTCTAGAATTTGTTGAGAGTCATTTTTTTACAGCTATTTTTGTGGGCTATGGGGGAAGCGCTAGAGTATATATGTCTTTCTACTCCACCATCTTGGCTCTACCCCTTGAATTGGGTTTTAAAAGATAAGTAGAAGTTCAAAAATCAGAGAAGGGGAAGGGGCTAAATTGATCTTGTCTTCTGCTGTGGCTCACACAGTTCTGAGGAGTGCATGAGTGGATGTATCTCACTGCACAGTACTCTGTAGGAGTTCAGATACACCATGGCTGGCATCTGTCTTTAGGCCCCAGTTTTGGAGTTTGCATTGGCTTCCTCAGTGTAACCTCTCTCCCAGCACTTGCAGGTTTCTGGTCCATTTACAGGAGCTTGTGCTGGCTTATCTTCTAGGAGCTGCCTCCCAGAGCCTATAGACTTTAGACCTGTTCACTGGAGCTCATGCTGATTTTCCAAGCCTCTGCCAGCTTTTGGCAACCCTTTTGTGTGATTTTGGCCTGGATGAAGGAGTTTCTGTTTCTCTTCAGTTTTCTTTATCATTGTTCTAGCTGGGATGATTTTTCAGATTTTTCCTGGGAATAGGGGCAGGGAGTGGGACAACTGGGCTCCTGTACAACTTTTCACATTGCTATCTTATTAGAAAATCACCAACATAGATTTAAAAGACATATTTACAGAAGATGGAAGTAAGGCCAGGTAATAATGAGTGAATTTAAGAGCTTTAGGTCCTAGGGGCCTACAACTCAGAATGAGCTGGGGCTGTCAGGGAAAGCCAAAGCTAATAAAAATGGGTTTTCTTTTTCAACTCTTTTGGGGAAAAAAAGGAGCATTAAAAAAAAGGATAAGACCTTTGCTTGAGGTGAATGGGATGATGATAAATGATAACAGTGAGAAGACATGGCTACTCAATTCTTGAATGTTTTATCTGTAGAGGACAATGACCTTTGCTCTAGAAATGATAGAACCAAAACAACCTATAGGTAGTAAGGAGATTTAGTATAAGGTAAGGAGACAGTAAGAGAGTACTTATTGGTCCTGGATGAAGTTACATCACCTGGCCCAGATAAACAACCTTCTTGGGGGCTGTGCAAATTAGAAGATGTGACTGCCAAGTCATTTTCAGTGATAGTTGAAAAATAGGAAAAACAGGAGAAGTAGGTAACACAAGACTAGAGAAGGGCAAATGTTTAATTTGCATAAAGCAGATGAGAACAGAGTATGCAAACTCTAGGCCAATGAGATTGATGTTGACCCCTGGAAAAATTCTAGTATGGATTGTTAAAAATGGTTAGTGAGCATCTAGATAGAAAAAGTGGTGATTCGAAAAGGTTAGCATGGCTTCATCAGTGACAGGCTAGGCTGAACTAACCTCATTTCCTCTTTTTGATAGTTACTAAACTAGGAGATGAGAGGAATCCTATGGCTATAGTTTACCTAGATTCTATCAAAGCTTTTGAGAAAGTATCTTATACTATCCTTGTGGACACGGAAAGATGCAGATCAGATGATAACGCAACTAGATGGATTCAGAATTGGTCATGTGCCTAGGCTCAAGGAGAAATTGTTAATGGTACTATGTCAGCATGGAAGAGATCTTTAGTGGACTACCTCAGGGATCCGGGGCTGGCTCTGTACTACTTAAATAATATTAGTGACTTGGATAGAGCCATAGATGGCATGATCATTAAAATTTTCAGGGACACAAAGTTGAGAGGGAAAGCTAACACATGGGATAAAAGAATTAGGATCCAAAGGAATCTTGACAGATTAGAACATTGGCATGGTTAGGGAACATTTGTTCTAAAAAAGATCTGTGGGTTTTAGTGGACTATAAACTTAATATGTCAGCAGAGTGATGTGGCAGTCAAAAAACCTGATTCAATATAAGGTTGAATTAAGAGAGGCATAACTTCCTGGAATAGGGAAATGATAATCCCATTCTATTCTGCTATAGTACATCTGGGGCAGCTAGGTGGTGCAGTGGATAGAACACCAGTGCAGGAGTCAGGAAGACCTGAGTTCAAATCTCACCTCAGATACTTGACACTCACTAGCTGGGTGACCTTGGGCAAGGCACTTAACCCCAATTGCCTCATCCTGGGTCATCTCCAGTCATCCTGGTGAATATCTGGTCACTGGATTCAGATGGCTCTGGAGGAGAAGTGAGGCCGATGACCTGCACATCCCTCTCTCACTCAAAACAAAGTCAAGTGCAAGTCATGTCATTATTTCTCTGATGGCATGGTCTTCTTTGGCAATGAAGGACAAACACACACAGGAGAGGCAGCTAGGTGGTGAAGTGGAAAGAGTGCTGAGTCTGGAGTCAGCAAGACTCATCTTCCTGAGTTCAAATCTGGACTTAGACACTTATTAGCTGTGTCACCCTGGACAAGTCACTTCATTCACCCTGTTTGCTTCAATTTCCTCCTCTGGAAAATGAGGAGGTGGCAAACTACTCTAGTATCTTTGCCAAGAAAACCCTAAAAGGAGTCACGAAGAGTCAGATAAGATTGAAAAAGACTAAACAATAACTCTGCTACAGTAAATCAGGCCTGAATCAGGCCAGACTGGTTCTTCAGACACAAGATTCGAATGAAATGAGGCACATGTGGAGCATGTAACAGTTAGCAAAAGGAGGTTTTTACTTGCATAAAATGTAAAGGATAATCAAGAAAGGTAGAGCCTTAATTCAGATCAACACCATTTCCCTCCCTTGGAGTTGTCAATGATGATCTGTCTGCCTGAGGGAGCAGCTAAAGTTCTTCATGCCTGTGGCCACCAGAAAACTGTATGAGTGGGTAGAGCCTTAGTCCACTAAGCCAATTAAGACAGTTTTGATGCCTTTTAAGGAAAAACTAGCCTAGCCTAGCTAGAGGTGGCTATGAGGCCCAACAGAGCCTGAAGGCAGGAAGACCTGAGTTCAAATTAGACCTCCTTTCTAGCTATTTGACCCTAGGCAAGTCACTTAACCTGTTTGCCTCATTTTTCTTAATTGTAAAATAGGGACTATAAGAACACCTACCTCAAAGTGTTGGTGTAAGACTCAGATGAGATAATATTTTTATTTTGCTTTGCAAATCTTTTTAAAAATTTGTTTGAGTTTTCTTTTTTCTTTACTTTTTTGAAAATTTTTTTTTTTAGTTTAGTTTTCTCCTCCTCCCTCCCCTTCTCCCAGACAGTGTGCAGTCTGATATAGGCTCTACATATACATTCAGATTAAACATATTTTCACTTTAGTCATGTTGTAAAGAAGAATTATAGCCTATGGAAAGAAACACGAGAAAGAAGAAAAACAAAACAAAACAAGAGAGAGCAAATAATATGTTTCAATCTGCATTCAGACTCCTTAATTCTTTTTCTGGATGGGGATAGCATTTTCCATCATGAACCTTTTAGAGCTGTCTTAGAACATTGCCTTGCTGAGAAGAGCCAAGTCTATCAAAGATAGCCATCGTACAATGTGGCTATAACTGTGTACAATGTTCTCTTGATTCTGCCCACCTCATTCAGCATCAATTCGTATAAGTGTTTTCAGGTTTTTCTGAAGTCTGTCTGCTCATCATTTCTTATAGCACAATAGTATTCCATTACATTCATATACCACAACTTGCTCAGCCATTCCCCAAGTGATGGGCATCCCCTCAATTTCCAATTCTTTGCTACCACAAAAAACTGCTATGAATGGGTCCTTTTCCCATTGGTATGATCTCTTTGGGATATAGCTCTAGAAGTGGTATTGCTGGGTCAAAGGCACATTTTTAGAGCCCTTTGGGCATAGTTCCAAATTGCTCCCCAAAATGGTTAGATCAGTTCACAACTCCATCAACAATGCATTAGTGTTCCAATTTTCCCATGTGAGATATTATTTTTAAAGCATTTAGTTTTAATTCAACTGCCTGGGATAGTGCCTGGGATAGAGAAGGTGCTATGGAAATGCTTATCCCCCTTTCCCCTCCCTAATCCTGCATGGGGTAGGTGTTAGGACAAGCTAATCCTAAGTGGCAAGGTCCTAGGAAATATTATTGCTATCACATTTGCCTTGGTCGGAAATTATCTGGAGTATTGTGTTCTTTTCTGGTTACCATGGTTTAAGAAAAACATTGATAAGCTGGAGAGTGTTGAGAGGAGGGCATTCAGAATGGTGAAGGGCTTTAAGTCCATGTTATAGAGGATTGGTTGAAGCCTGGAGAAGAGAAGCCTGCCCTGAGGAAGAGTCACGATAACCGTCTTCAAATATCTGAAAGGCTGTCCTCTGGAAGGAGGATTAGACTTGTTCTGTTTGGTCCCAGAGGGCTGATCCTGGAGCACAGAGTAGTTCTCAATGAGACTTATTTAGGTTTGATGATAGGAACAATTTCCTAATGATGAGTGCTCTCCAACAGTAGAATTGGCTGGTTGGGTCCTCTGTCTTGAGGTTTTTAATTTATTTTTTTGGGGGGAGAAGGCAATAGGAATTAAGTGACTTGCCCAGGGTCACACAGCTAGTAAGAATCGGAGGCCAGATTTGAACCCTGACTCCAGGGATCAGCACTCTATCCACTGCGCCGCCTACTTGCCCACCTCCCTGAGTTTTTTTCTTCAAGCAGAAATGGAAAGACCATATATGATATGTGTTAGAGTGGGGATTTCATTAATATATGGGTTAGACCAGGGGTTGAGAATCTGCAGCCTTGAGGCCATATGTGACCCTTTAGTCCTCAAGTTTGGCCCTTTGACTGAATCCAAACTTCGAAGTTTGGCTTTAGAAGGCCACATGTGGCATCGAGGCTAACCCCACCCCTGGGTTAGACTATATGGCTGGGATCCTATCTAACTCTCAAATTCTATGGTTCTGAAAGTGAGATTTTGCAGAGCAGGGATCTTCGTGTTTTTTATTAGGGAGAGGTACCTTTCATTTCACTAAAACCTCGAAATTACTGGGAGAAAGGGGCCTAAGAGAAGGGTAGGGTAAGGAGGGCTGATAATAAAGTTCCTGAACAGCACACACAAGGATGTACTTCGGTTAAGTGACATAGTCCTCTCCCTGCCCCTTCCCAGGGAATCCCTCAATCACTTACTTAGGAGCGAGGGGTGGGGTGGTTAGTGGGGAGTGATGGTAACTTGTCTGGTAGATTTTCTAGGTACGGAGCTTTGATCAATGACCTCTTTGGAGGATTAAAGAAGGATAAAAGATATGGATAAAGAATAAAGAAGAGAAAACAAACGAAGAAACCATGAATTAGTTTGTCATAATGGAAACTTAAGTGAGTCCTTCAGCTCAAACTTGTAAAGAAACAAAATGTTCATTTCATAATTTCTTCCTTGAGTGTATATTTTCATGTTTAGCTGACAGGTAGCCGTGTGTCCTAGTCTCATCATACATGTGTTAGGGAGCTAATGGTCTGGAAGGGACCTTGAAAAGGTAACTCATTCCTTTCTCCTATCTTCAAGTAGGATCATCAGATAGATGACACTATTCTGTTAAAGATTTGCAGAGAAGATTTCACTCTCTCCCTGATAATTCGTTTTAGTGTCTAACAACCAGTAATATGAGGAAGTTCTTTCTTCTGCCTATCTTAAATTCCTCATAGTAAACCTTAAATCTGATAGAATGAGTGCAATACTCATTCTATCTCTCTCTTTTTTTTTAAATTGATAATCCTGATGAAGATATCCAGATGTGTTTGTGTACACGGGATTGCCCCAATAGAAATACTAATAGCTTTGACATTGTTAGGTTCCAGCTGAACACTAATTGTTCCTTGCCTTGAATTTGAATAAAGGGGAAAACAGTGAAAATGGCATCCAAGCTATATTAAATTATTATTTAAAGGTAAAATCACAAAAGGAAGCCTGAGTTTATGTACAATCAAATTATATAAAAGAATGTCTAGTAAACTAGCCCTAATTCCATCTTGTCGCCTTTTTTGTTTCTTTCCAATTCTCCCCCAGAACATCTGGTCTTTTGTCTATATCTTTTGTGCTCCTTTCCCTTCTATTTGTATCTCGCTTCTCCTTCCCCCCACCTGTCTTGCTGATACACATTCTGAAAAAAATACCCAACTCATTTTGATAGAGAAAGCTGAGATCTGTGACTGGTACAACTGTTGGAATATATAAACATGACTTTTTCTCTAGTTGCCTCTGAGACGCCTGCCTTAGCAGCCTCATTTTTAAAACTATTTATATGCACAAAAGCCCATAATAGAGTTTTTATTGTGTATGCCTATGATTTTGGCAGATTTTTTTCAAGCAAGATTCTTATTATTGTTCAATACTGACTTCAGTCCTAAATGATAATGAAAACAGAAACATTCCTTTTATAAAGGATATGACTGCCTTCCACATACTTTAATGTCTGCCTACCCCTGCCTGAAGGGGCTGGTTTAGTGGTTAAACCAACAGCTTCCCTCTCCCTGGAAGTCCAAGTTCACATCCTTGCAGCATTGACTCAGTCCTTTATTCTTCTGCAGAGAATAAATTGAATACCAGGCAGTTTAGTGTGTGGGTGTCTTTCAGATGAGACTTAAAACCAAAGGCTCTCTGTGGACATTTGAGATGCTGTGGTTCTTTTCCCTCTGTCCTTGGTCTGGATTTCTGGAACGTGGCCTAACCCCACGTGTCAATTATTCACCCCCTAAAAGGGACATTTATTTGGCCCTTTCTTTCCCTACCTCCTCAGCTCCTGCTGTTTTTTTGCTTCAATAATATGACCCATTGCTTTTACCTCTAGATTTCCAGGACATTAAAAATCAAGCAACAAAGCAGTTTTTTTTCCCCAGTGAGTCAAAAAAGCTACAAATAAAAACTTGTTATCTGCATTCCATTATTATAAATAACTCATCAGTTCGTGTGCTCCCTATATGTGATTTTTATTGCAATTAGAGACTTGAGCTTCACAGTGGATACCAATAGTGTTCTCCAGGATTATTCCCTTAAGCAAAACAGGGAATCACTATGTCACATGGGAAAGAACAGATTTTTAAAGAGTTGACCTTGGTTTTTTGGTAAGGTCTACTTTATGGAGCCATAATTAGCTACATAATCATAGATGGTGGAGAAAAGGCAAGGATTCACCTGAGCTCTCCCCAAAACCCCTCTGAATACCTTTAAATGCCCTAAATCATGGAGTCAGAATCCATAAAAAGATGGGATGAAATAATTTTCTAGCCAAATACAACTTAGAAGGCTGGCAGGAAAGGTCTGGTGCATTGGGGCAAGAGTGGAATGTAGTCCAATGATGACTGTACCTGTGCAGACCTGGCTCTGGCATAGACCCGGCCCTGGCATACCAAGAGCAGACCCTGGGAACCACTGAACCAGCAGGAGCAGTAGCTGCTTCTGGAGCTTTCAGCCCATAGATGGTAAGGGGGTCAAATACCTGGTCAGAAAGGGATTACACGAGTCTCTTTGCTGGCCCTGGAGGCAGGAATATGTTGCTTTGCCCATACTCAGATCTGGGTCACAGTCTTGGATGGCAGTCCTAGGGTGAGGAGAAGGAGTAGCAAACCAGAGTTTGGAACTATGCCCAAAGAGCTATAAAGCTGTGTATACCCTTTGGCCCAGCAATACTACTTCTAGATCTGTCTCCCAAAGTGATCAAATAAAAGAGAAAAGCACCTATTTGTACAAAAATATTTATAGCAACTTTTTTTTGGTGGTAAATGATTGTGATGGAATATTATAGTGCTAAAAGAAATAATGAGCAGGATGCTTTCACAAAAACCTGGGAAGACTTGTATGAAAAGATGCAAAATGAAATGAGTAGAACCAGGAGAATATTGTACATAGTAATAGCAATGTTTTAAGATGATCAGCTGTGAATGACTTAGCTATTCTCAGCACTGCCTTGATCCAAGGCAACTCTGAAGGACTTAGGATGTAAAATGCTGCGCATCCCCAGAGAAAGAACTGATGGTGTCAGAATATAGATGGAGGCATATATTTTTTACTTTCTTTTTTTAAAAAATCTTTTAAATATATAATTTATTTTTCAGTTCTCAACATTCACTTTCACAAAAACTTGAATTCAAAATTTTCTCCCCATCTCTCCCCAACCCCCACCCCAGGACAGTATGCACCCTATCCACCCTTTCCTTCAGTATGTCCTCCCTTCTATTACTCACCCTTCTTCCATTCCCCTTCCCCTCTATTTTCCTATAAGGCAAAATGGATTTCTACACTCCATTGCCTGCATATCTTAATTTCCAGTTACATGCTAAAACAATTTTTAACATTCATTATTAAACCTTTGAATTCCATATTCTCTCCCTCCCTCCCCTCCTACCCTTATTGAGAAAACAAGAAATTCAATATAGGTCATACAGGTGTAATTATGCAAAGCACTTCTATAATAGTTATGTTGTAAAAGACTAACCACATTTCCCTCTGTCCTGTCCTGCCCTCCATTTATTCTATTCTCTCCCTTGACCAGTCCCCCCACAATAGTGTTTGCTTCTGGTTATCCCTTTCCCCAATTTGCTGTCCCTTCTATTATCTTCCCTTTTGTATCCCCTTCCGCCTTGCCTTCCTGCAGGGTAAAATAGATTTCCATATCCAATTGAGTGTGTTATTCCTCCATAAGCCAACTCCCATGAGAGTAAGGCTCAATTATTTCCTTTCATCTCCTCCCTCTTCCCATCCATTGCAAAAGTTCTTTCTTCCCTCTTTTATGTGAGATGATTTGCTACATTCTACCTCTCCCTTTCTCTTACTCCTAGTATATTCCATTCAATAGTAAATTTTATTTTTTTAGGTATTCTCCCTTTATATTCATCTCACTCTGTGCTCTCTATGTGTGTATATGTATAAATATGTACATACACATATACACTCATGTACATATACATACCTACATATATATAATATACATATACATACATATGTATACACACCTACCTACCTACCTACATATATATATATATACATATATATGTGTATATATATGTATATATATATATATATATATATATATACACACACATATTCTCTCTAACTACTGTAATACTGAAAAAGGTCTCATGAGTTACAAATAACATATTCCCATGTAGGAATATAAACAGTTCAACTTTAAACTTTAATGAGTTTCTTAAGGTTTCTCTTTCCTGTTTACCTTTTCATGTTTCTCTTGATTCTTGTTTTTGAAAGTCAAATTTTCTATTCAGCTCTGAAATTTTCAACAAGAATGCTTGAAAGTCCTCTGTTTCACTGAAATTCCATTTTTTCCCCTGAAGTATTATACTCAGTTTTGCTGGGTAGGTGATTCTTGCTTTTAATCCTAGCTCCTTTGACCTCTGGAATATCATATTCCAAGCCTTTAAATACCTTAGAAGCTGCTAAATCCTGTGTTATCCTGATTGTATTTCCCCCATACTTGAATTGTTTGTTTCTGGCTGCTTGTAATATTTTCTCCTTGACCTGGGAACTCTGGAATTGGCTACAATATTTCTAGAGGTATTCCTTTTGGGATCTCTTTCAGAAGGTGATTGGTGAATTCTTTCCATTTCTATTTTACCCTCTGGTTCTAGAATATCAGGGCAGTTTTTCTTGATAATTTCTTGGAAGATGATGTCTAGGCTCTTTTTTTGATCATGGTTTTCAGGTAGGCCAATAATTTTTAAATGATCTCTCCTGGATCTATTTTCCAGGTCAGTTGTTTTTCCTGTGAGATATTTCATGTTGCCTTCTATTTTTTCATTCTTTTGGTTCTGTTTTATAATTTCTTGGTTTCTCATAATGTCATTAGCTTCCATCTACTCCATTCTAATTTTTAAAGAACTATTTTCTTCAGTGAGCTTTTGAACCTTCTTTTCCATTAGACTGATTCTGCTTTTTAAAACATTCTTCTCCTCATTGGCTTTTTGGACCTCTTTTGCCATTTGGGTTAGTCTATTTTTATAGGTGTTATTTTCTTCAGCATTTCTTTGGGTCTCCTTTACCAAGCTGTTGACTCACTTTTCATGATTTTCCTGCATGGCTCTCATTTCTCTTCCCAGTTTTTCCTCCACCTCTCTTATTTGATTTTCAAAATCTTTTTTGAGCCCTTCTATGGTCTGAGACCATTGGATATTTTTTTTTAGAGGTTTTGGATGTAGAAGCCTTGACTTTGATGTCTTCATCTGATGGTATGCTTTGTTCTTCCTCATCTTAGAAGCTGTCTTTGATCTTTGTGGGTTGAGAAATCTGAAAACCACAGCTTCTACCTGTGATTCCTCCCCCTAAAAGCTGGTCTAGTCCTGTCTATGCTTCATGGCCCAGGCTGGCCTGCACTCCATTCTGAGCCTGGAGCAATAGACCTTTCCTGTCAGCCTTCCAGGCTGTCTTGGGCTGGAAATCTGTTTCACTCTGTCATTTTGTGGCTTCTGCTGCTCTAGAATTCATTTAGAGTCATTTTTTACAGGTATTTTATGAGTTATGGGGGGAGAGCTAGAGCAGGTGGGTCCTTCTACTCCACCATCTTGGCTCCACCCTCTTACTTTATTTTTCTTGAGGGTTTTTTTGAGTCTATGTCTTCTTTTACAATATGAGTAATATGGAAATATGTTTTATATGACTTCACATGAATAATCTACATTGAATTGCTAAACTTCTCAAGAAGTGGGGTGGGGCAGAAGGGAGGGAGAGAATTTAGAACTATTTTTTTAAGTGATTGTTAAACTTTTTTTTTACCATGTAATTGGGAAATATTTAATGAAATAAATAAAAATAATTTTTAAAAATAACATCTCAGTTTCCCTTTATCCAGGATCCCTTGATACCTTGAGGGAAGGAACTTTTAGGGTTTTGTCTTTGTATCCTCACTACCTGGCCCAATGCCTGGTATGGAGGAAGTGCTTAATAAAAGCTTGTTGATTGACGGATTGATAATATTTACATAGTGCTTTCCTATAATAGTCCTTGTGAAGTAGATATGATATCTACACTACCTATCTTGCAGGGATATTGTGGGGGTCAACGGAAGTAATATACGTGGAAATACATTGGAACACTATGAAGTATTATACAAATATAAGGTTTTATGATTATTATTTTAAAATATTTATTTAGCATTTTATTTTTCCAAAGTTACATGTAAAAATAATTTTTAACATTAATTTTTTAAAATTTTGAGTTCTAAATTCTCTCTCTCCCACTCCACCCTCCTCTTTGAGAAAACAAACAGTTTGGTATAGGAAAAATATATTTCCATATTAGCTATGCTGCAAAAGAAAACATAAAGTAAAACAATAAAATAAGGTTGTTTTTTTTTTAAAGTACACATCAGTCTCCATTCAGAGTTCATTAGTTCTCCTTCTGAAGATTGGTAGCATTTTTCATCATGGGTCCTTTGGAATTATTTTGAATCATTGTCTTAATCAGAGTAGCTAAGGCTTTCATCCTTATAATTGATCATCTTTATAATATTACTGTTACTATGTACAATGCTCTTCTGGTTCTGCTCATTTCACTTTGCATGACTTCATAAAAATCTTCCCAGTCTTTTCTGAAACCATCCTGCTCATCATTTCTTAAAGCATAATAGTGTTCCATCACAATCATACACCACGACTTGTTCAGTCACTCCCCAATTGATGGGCATTCCCCCGATTTCCAATTCTTTGCCATCACGAAAAGAGCTACTATAAATATTTGTATACAAACAAGTCTTTTCCCCTTTTCTTTGATCTCTTTGGGATACAGACCTAGTAGTGGTATTGCTGGGTCAAAGGATATACATAGTTTTATAACTTTTTGGGTATAGTTCCAAATTGTTCTCCAGAATGGTTGGATCAGTTCACAACTCCACCAACAGTGCGTTAGTATCCTTATTTTTCCACATCTCCCCCAGCATTTGTCATTTTCCTTTTCTGTCATGTTAACCAATCTGATAGGTATGAGGTGGTATCTCACAATTGTTTTAATTTGCATTCTTCTGATCAATAGTGATTTAGAACATTTTTTCATATGACTAGTGATAATTTTGATTGTTCTAAAAATTGTCTGTTTTTATCCTTTGACCACTCACCAACTAGAGAATTGTTCTTATTTTTATAAGTTTGGCCCTGTTCCCTATGTATTTGAGAAATGAGGCCTTCATCAGCGAAACTTGCCATAAAAATGTTTTCCCAATTTCCTGTTTTCCTTCTAATTTTGGCTACTTTAATTTTGGTTGTGCGAAAGCTTTTTCATCCAATGTAGTTAAAATTATTTATTTTACTTCCTATAATCTTCACTATCTCATATTTGGTCATAAATTCTTTCCTTATTCAGAGATCTGACAGGTATATTTTTCCATATTCTCCTAATTTATTTATGATATCACCCTTTATGTCTAAATCATTTATCCATTTTGACCTTAGCTTGCTATTTGGTGTGAAATGTTGATCTATACCTAATTTCTGCCAAATTGCTTTTCAGTTTTCCCAGAAATTTTTGTCAGATGTTGAATTCTTACCCTAAAAGCTTGAACCTTTGGGTTTATCAAACACTAGATTACTATGATCCTTCATTACTGTGTATTATATGCCTAATCCATTTCACTGAGCCACTACTTTATTTCTTAGCCAGTACCAGATTGCTTTGATGATTACCACTTGGTAATATAGTTTGAAATCTGGTACAGCTGGGCTGCCTTCCTTAACATTTTTTTCATTGATTTCCCTTGATATTCTTGCCCTTTTGTTCTTTCAGATGAATTTTGTTACTATTTTTCTAGATTTATAAAATAATTATATGATAGTTTGATTGGTATGGCACTGAATAACTAAATTAACTTAGGTATATTGTCATTTTTATTATATTGGCTTGGCCTACCAATGATCAATTCATATTTCTCCAGTTGTTTAGGTCTTTATTTGTATGAAAAGGGACACTATCTCCAGCTTCAGCCTTTTCCTGAAACATCTATTTTCAGAACTAGTTCTGGAGGTTTGGAAGTTTTCAGTGTTTCCAAGGGGGTGTGATCTGGGGAGAGGTGTGGTCACTGATCTCTTAGTCTACACTCTGGTCCTTATCTGGGAAGGGTCCCTGATCCCTTGGGATTGTGATCAATATCTCAGGGCCCCTCCTCCTTTGGGGGAGAAGGGGAAGTGAAAGTGCCTCTAAAGACTTCTGCTCTCTCAACCAAAAGTGATCCTTTCTGTGATCTAGAAGTGAGTATAGGCAATGGGGCTGCCAAACAGCATATGGTCCTGTATCCAGTGATAGCACAGGGAGTCCCCTGGAATCTTCTTCTGACCCTTACTATCCTTGCTTGAGTGCTCCTGAAGCTGCTGCTTCTGTTGCCATCACCTAGTACTACCACGGGTGTTTTGTCCATGTAGGATGAGTCAGCTTCCATCCGTAGGCCACTGATCTCTTTCCTACCTCCTACGTTGTCTTAGACTAGGAGTGGGGAACCTGTGGCCTTGAGACTCCTGGAGCCCTCTAAGTCCTCAAGTGTGGCTATTTGACCATATCCAAAGGACTGTGTGATTCTGAGAGCACTTGTTCTAGACTGAAAGAATTTTGTTGGCTCTGACACTCCAGAACTTGATTTGAGGTATTATTTTAAAGTTGTTTGGAGAGCTCAGCTGAATGCTTCTCTACTCCACCATCTTGGCGAAAAACTGAGAGGTTAAATCACTTACCCTGGGTCATATAGCAAATCTGTCACAAGGTTGAAACTGAAATCCAGGTCTTCAACCCAGTGCTCTTCACTCCTCCCTACTGCTTCTGCATAATAATGCTAAATACAGGCATATGGTTAGCTAGCTGGCTGTGTCACTAATCAGTAATTGTCTCCCTATCTTCCTTCTGGGGCAGTGACCGAGTTGCTATCAGGAAGACTCATGTTCACAAGTTCAAATCTGGCCTCAGACTCTAATTGTGTGAGCCTGGGCAAGTCACTTTTTGCCTCAGTTCATCTGTAAAATGAGTTGGAGAAGGAAACGACAAATCACTTCGCTGTCATTGCCAAGAAAATCCCAATTGGTGCCTTAGAGAGTCAGATCTAAATGAACAACAACAAACCTTCCTCCCAATTTTGTACATTTATGTTCTTTTGTATCTTTCCCTCACCGCACCCCTAACCCATTGCTTTCCATGTTTCCTCCTTTATATTATGCTGCGCCTAAAAAGCCTGCCAATCCACTCAGATTATGATGTTAAATGTTTTACTTTATTGAGTTGTTCAAACACCTGCATGTACTAGTCTTTGCTGAAGCAGCTAAGGGTGGGTATACTTATTACGCTGCTACAACATGTCAATTTGAAAACTCCAGATCAAGGAGAAGCATTAAAAAAGACTCCATTTCCAGTTTTTGGAGGTGGTTCTTGAAAACCCTGGGTACCAAACGGATCACTCTTCCCAGAATTTAGTGTCTGTGTATCCTGTGTTTTATAAAATATCCTTGATTTTCTCATCTTCACAAGTGTGAACTACATACAGCCCATTCTTCAACATTTCAGAAAAGGATGGAGAGTGAAACTGGACACTGTTCTTCCCAGTCCCAAGAGCTAAAAAGAATTCATTGAAATGAGACAGCAAACTTTAAATTCTCAGAAAACCCAGTTATGGCTTAATAGGAGAGGCAGTGTGGTATATATAGTAGGTTGACCCTGGAATCGAGTTAAAACCAAGGATTCAAGTCCTGCTTCTAACACATACAAACTGTGTAATCACAGGCAAACCACTTAATTTCTCATGCCCCAGGCCAGTCTATAAAACTATAAGTTGTAGATGAGTTTCCTGTGTGCACTCATGAGCCTGCGTCTCCCCGCCTCAGCCAAGTTCATTGTGTCATTTAAAAATCTCTCCAAAGGATCTTTCCCCCAGTCTGGTATCAGAAAAACAGATCAGAAGTAAAGGAGTTTATTGACAAGTGGCATCCGTGTGCTAAATGTTACCCTAGTTGGCCTTAAAGACTTAATGCAGCTTTTAAAAATGGACAATTTATGCACTGCAAGACTCAGGCACAACATGTGATACTGTCTCACATTACATTATAAACAGAAACATAGCTATAATGTACATATAATAGGCAACAGCTGAGCTTAGTTATGACCTTATCTTCACCGATAAAGACAAACCTCATCATTCACTGGTAGCAGTGTCAGTCATTCATCTTCTCTTGTGCTCATGAGAATACAAGTCATGTTTGTGACAAGGGAAGCCGGCCAGCCAGCAATCATAAAAGTGACTAATTCATTGGCATTCAGAAATTCTGTTGGGTAAAATGCAATAAAAGTGCATGGTGGTTTGTTTGCTTTTTTTACCTTACTCTAAAAAAGTAGCTCAAGATGGCAAAATATATTCTTCCTCTTATATCACCTAGCATCTGTGAAACGTGACATGACATCAGGAAGTAGGACTTTGCTTGACAAACCTACATGTACTAATAATACTCAAATATAGCCATGAATACTTTGTAAGAGTTTTGTGTTTTTTGAGGTTCCAAGGAATTGTACAAACAAATAAAATTATGATGGTGCTAGTTTTGACTTTTAAGAAAAGTTTATGGCTTGTAAAGTGTGAAATTTCAAAATGGGGCTATAGTCAAAACAGGACATCTTCAAATAAGTTGATATCTGAGTCACTTCCATCCATAAACTCTGATGTGAGTTCATCATCATGTATGTAGCCCCAGGTTCTTAATAGTTATGGGTAAAGAACAAGCCACAGGAGGTCTTATCAAGCCAGAAAGGCTTTGGGAATGAATCTGATGAGATGCTATATGTCTGTCACATGAGAATAGACCAGCCTAGCTAAGTTCAGAGAGGCTCACCAAGAGGCTGGCTGTAGGTTAATGAATTTTTTAGTCACAAGAATTCCTAGAGACCATCCAAGTTGCACAAAATGTGTGTGTGTGTGTGTGTGTGTGTGTGTGAGTGTGTATGTGTATTACATTTTATGTCAGTGGAAGGTATTTCCACATTGATCATATCATGAATCCTTGAAGTTAAAAGAAACCAAACTGCCCATGTACCCTGGCAAAATTTTCTTTCATCTCAATCATTTGACATACTACAGCCTCTTCTGGTCACTCTAGAAGGTGGTGAACTCCCAGTCAGTGGAGACTGTCTGGCCGACCAACAGACCACGGTCAGAGCTGTTGTAGGGGAAGTTTCTATTTAAGTTGAAGGTCAATGGATGAGATGATTCTGGTGATTCTGTTCAGCCCTGAGGTTCTATAATTCATTGCCATGTCTGTAACTCCTCTGTGCTAATAACCTTTGACTCCAAGATCAATTTAGAGATGAGTGGCACATGTAGTGCCTGAAAACAATGAGCAGATTTAACATACCAAGAGATTTTCAGAAGTCTGGAAGTTGAGTAAGAGAACTGAGATAGCACCAGTGCAAAAGAATGCCATGTCACAGGGCACTGATTCCCTGCTGTTATATAAATGCATTGTTAAAAATGTAGATTCTTACTTTCAAAGCAGGAGATGTATCTTCCTTTATACTTCATGCCTGTTCTATGTACATTGCTGATGTTCGATAAGTATTTAATAACAGCAGTAATAATGATACTAATAGCCATGATGATGTAGTAATTATATTTTGGTCATGCCAAGTGGGCTAGAGAAATTTAACCATTTCATGTGATTGAGGGTGAGTGAAGAAATGAGATGGGTGTCGTGAGCCAGAACTTGCAGTGAGGCTGACCTTGGCCCCACTGCTTTTTTCCTGAGAGCAAATGAATGTGAGAATGGGAACCCAGAAAACCAGCAGGTGGATGCAGGTCATCTTGCATGGTCATCTTTGAACTACATATTTCTGATGGAACATTAAAAACAGAATCTCATGAGTGTTTGTGCAAATCAAATCACTTTGCCCACCACTTCCTTTAAAGAGACAATAATGATGTCTTGATTTTAATAATTTTTTTAAAATTTCTTTCAGTGTTGTGTTTTGAGTAAGTTGTACCAAAGCTGCTTCCTTCTCATCTCTCCTATAATTAAGGACAGTGGGGGGTATCCTTTGGTTTTATTCCCCCTTATTTTTAGTTATAGTGGTCTTGGCTTAAAACGGACAGATTTAATTGCTGTGAAGCTACATATTTTTGAATTTTAATTTTCCTACTAATCATATCACATAATTTGATGTTTTAGCTTGTTATTCCAACCTCTTGAAAGATGACAGAGTTCAGAAATAGTCCCTGTCTAATTATCAGGACTAGCAATGTCCTATCCTGGGTAAGGGATGAGATAACTGTGGTTATGCATGATCCCTCAGAGGGTGGTCATGAAAGGATGGAATGTAAAATTTTGTCAGAGGGATCAGTGCTTGAAGTTTTTTCCTCCTAAATTAGGAATGTCTCATTATGTCACCGAGGACTATATTAAACATGTCGCTCCTCTCCTCAGTAAATTCCAGTGACTCCTTATTGTCTTCTAGGATAAAATATAAACTCCTTATGGTGTCCATTAAAGCCCACATACAACCTGACCCAAGCTATTTTTCTAGTTTCATTGCATATTACTACCTTTCCTGAATCCTCTGATCCAGCAAAACTGGCCTTCTCTCTATTCCTCACACACAATACTCCTATTTCGTGTTTTCATGACTTTCCACCTCCCATACCTGGAAAGAAATTATAAAAATCCTTCATTTCCTTCAAGATGCTGCTCAAGAATCACATTCTACTTGCAGGTTTTCTTGATAACACTTGCTAGTGCTCTACTCCCTAAATACTTTGTGTTTAATTACCTTGTATTTGTTTTGGATTTATTCTGCATGTACTTATGGATATCTAACCATGGGACCTGCTACTGGTCCCAATGGTTCTTGGAATGCTGTGTACATTCTTCTCCCTTAAAGGATCCTCCTGCCCCAGACCTTTGCTTGTAGTCAGACTTGGTTCAGTCCTAGGGGAGTCAGGTCTGTAGTGAGAGGTGCTGGATTCTTTTTCTTTGACTTCTTCCACTCCCACTCCTCATGCCCAGGGTGTCTCTAAAGGAGGAATTACAAAAATGCTTAATGTACGCTATGAATCAGGTATAGGATGCAAAAGAAAATGCTAAGCACAAAACCCACAAGCATATATTGACAGAAAGACTTAAAACAGGATTCAGTAGCTTAACTTAGAACTATTATTAAACTCTCCTGGTAAATCGAGATATAAAACCTCATTAGAACATAAAGCAGCTTATGGGATTGCTGAATAGGCATTGTTACACTTCACCTTGTCTCTATATTGTCCTTTCAAAGTCCGTATCTACTGGAGAACCAGGCCAGATCTTGGGTTCCTCTTTTTGTTAGTGGCTATCTCCTTCAATGAAGAAATTTCCACTGCTTCCAGTCAGCTCTACTTAATGGATACAGGATCTCCAGATGTCGCAAACTCACAAGGGCACCTCCAAGCCTGGATACCTCCCTCTTAAAGTCTTTGTCTTTCACTTATTCTAGAAAAGAAATACAAAACAGAAGAGGCATCCAGAAACCCAACCCAACTCATGCTCTCTTAGTTGAGAGATCCTGCACTAGCTACCACATTGGGGGAGCTGCCTTATAGCTGGGGTAGGGGAAAGTGGGAAGTTCAGGCAGCCCTTACCCTGACATCTCCTTTGAGAGACTTAAAGGGTGCTCAAATACTCAGCAGGAAAGAAGGGCAAGAGTTGAGTCACTTCTTTTTATAGATCCACTGGGTCATTCATTGGCTCTTCTTGCTCAATGGCCAATAAGGGAAATCTTGGTCATCTTCAAAGTTCCCAAGCACTGAGCTTGGTCATCCAGAATCAGAAGGGGAAGCTCTGTGAATGCTCTCAACAACCCCAAATTACAAGTATGTATGTAATGTCCCCATACAATGCAGGATCCTTGAGAGGAGACATTGTTTCATTCTTTGTATCCTAGCACATGAAAGGTACTTAGTAAATACTCGTTGATTGATTAAGAAGTGGGCAGCTGTGGAAGTCCCTGAAGGTGGGTGGAAAAACACTGGGCTAGGAGTCAGAAAACCTAGGTTTTGATCCTGACTCTACAAGTTACTAAGGTTAAGTGACTTGTCCAAGGTCTAAGTCTTATCTGCCCTTGATATCTATCTCCCAGGGTCAATGTGAAGATCACATATACATGAAAATACTTCCTGAATGATAAAATGCTATAAAAATGTAAGACAGCATTGCCATCATTATCATTGCTGTTACTCTCTCTGTTTAGTAACTCACTTCATGGTTGTAAGTTGTTCTTTGAGAGGCACATTAATCAAATCTCCTTCTTACTTTTCAAGTATCCAACTTGTTTTTACCTCAACTGTGCTTGCCTAAAGGGAAAGAGAAGATGAATGAATAGGACCTATGATCTCTTCTCTCTTGCTCCTATTCTGACGGTACCAAATTTTGTTTCTACCTTTCATAAAGAAAAAGAGGGCTTAGCTGGAAAGGTAACCATAAATCATTAGAATATAAGGCGTCTGAGTTTTTGATAAAATTCATTAAGCACCTACTGTGTGCAAGACTATGTGCTAGGTGTCGGGGATACACATCTGCCTTGCTTGGAATAACCTCTCCTCTTTCCACCTACCCAAATTCTGCTTATACTTCTAGGCGCAGCTTCCAGTTCTGCTTCCTTCTTGCAGTCTTTTTAGACGATTCCGGATAATAATCATACATTGATCTGTCCATTCTCTGAACTCATTTTGCGTTTGCTGTCTGTACCACACAATTCAGCAGTCTATTATAAACTGTCTCACAATCTTGCTTTTTCTTTTAAGTCATCTCCCTAAGTAGACTGTAAGTTCCCAGGGAGGGACTATGTATTACTGTTTTTTATCCCCCCACAGCAGATAGCATGGTAATTAAGTATGCAGTAGGCATTTAAGAAATGCTTTATTGATTAATATTGGTATTTATTACTTCTAATATTCTTTGAGGCAGGGACCATGTTTTATATTTCTTTGTATTCCCATAGTTCCTGGGAATACTGGGCTAAGCTCATAGATGGTCAATAGCTATTGAGTGAATGAATATCTTGCATTTGTATAATATTTTCACTTTCAAAACACTTAATCCATTTTCTAGTTCTATACTATAAGGATAAGTAAGGTAACACCACCCTCCCTTTACATGTTGGGAAAGTGACTCACAGAGTAGCTAAATACCTTAAAATCATAGACTATTGGAATTGCAAAGGATCTTGTTGCTATGCAGTTGTTTCTGTCATGCCCCCATTTGGGGTTTTCTTGGCAAAGATACTGGAATTGGCCACTTCCTTCTCTAGTTCATTTTGTAGATGAGGAAACTGAGGCAAACAGGGTTAAGTCATTTGCCCAGAGTCACACAACTAGTAAGTGTTTGAGGCAGGATCTGAACTCAGGAAGGTGAGCATTCTGTGCACTACATCACTTAGCCACCTGAAAAGGATCTTAGAAATCACCTAGTTATATTTCTCCCGTTTTACAGGTGAGAAAACTGAAGTCAAGTGAAGTGACTTGACCAAAGTCATACCTCTAATTAGGTTTCTCTTGCCCAAAATATTTCAGGTTTGGAAGCCCTGTGTCAGTTTATGTTAGTCCAGGGCTCTTTCTGCCAGATATCACTACCTTGGCAATCTGAATCCAAGTTTTATTTTTAAGCTTTTTTGCCTTTGAATGACCCTCTTGATAGATAACCATTTCTTTAGACATATGGGCTCTTGGTCCATAGTACTTCCATGGACAAAGTTCCCAAAGTACTTGATTTGCATTGGATTGAAAATCATTGAAAAATCTGCCTGGCTCAGGAATGTGAAATTAGACTCAGTGCAAGGTGAAGAGTCAATTCTTTTTTAAAATTATTTTTATTTTAAAAATGTATTTATTTTTACTTTTCAACATTCACTTTCATAAGATTTTGAGTTCTAAATTTCCCCCCCTTTCTTCCTCCCCAAGACAGCATGCAATCTGATATAGGCTATACATGTACAGTCATATTAAACATATTTCCACATTAGTCATATTGTGAAAGAAGAATCAGAACAAAAGGAAAAGCCATGAGAAAGAAAATAAAAGAGAAAATAGTATGCTTTGATCTGCAAGGGTCTCATTTTCCATTATGAGTCCTTTGGATTGTCTTACATCATCGCAATGCTGAGAAGAGCTAAGTCTATCAAAGCTGGTCACTGCACTATGTGGCTGTAACTCTGCACAATGTTCTCCTGGTTCTGCTCATTGCACTCAACATCAGTTCATGTAAATTTTTCCAGGTTTTTCTGAAATTCACCTGTTCATCATTTCTTATGGAACAATAGTATTCCATTACATGCATATACCACAACTTGTTCAGCCATTCCCCAATTGATGGACATCCCCTCAATTTCCAACTCTTTTCCACCAGAAAAAGTCACCACAAATATTTTTGTATATGTGGGTCCCTTTCCCATTTTTATGATCTCCTTGGAATATAGACCCGGAAGTGGTATTGCTGGATCAAAGGGTGTGCACTGTTCTATAGCCCTTTGGGTGTAGCTCCAAACTCTTTTCTAGAATGGCTAGAGCAGTTCACAACTCCACCAACAATGCATTAGTGTTCCAATTTTCCCACATCTTTTCCAACCGTTACCATTTTCCTTTTTTATCATGTTAGCCAATCTGATAGGTATGATATGGTATCTCAGAGTTGTTTTAATCTGCATTTCTCCCATCAACAGTGATTCAGAGCATTTTTTTCTATGACTATAGATAGCTTTAATTTCTTCATCTGAAAATTGCCTTTTCCTATCCTTTGACCATTTATCAGTTGGGGAATGACTTGTATTCTTATAAATTTGACTTAGTTTTTTGCATATTCTGGAAATGAGGCCTCTTGTTTCCCAGCTTTCTGCTTCCCTTTTAATCTTGGTTGCATTGTCTTTGCTTGCGCAAAACCTTTTGAATTTAATGTAATAAAAAATTATCCACTTTATATTTCATAATGTTCTCTATCTCTTGCTTGGTCATAAATTCTTTCATTCAAAGAGTCAATTCTTAATCACCTATACTGATGACAGAGTAGTCTGGGACTATGAAGACAAAAATGAAAATAGTTCCTTTCCTTAAAGAGCTTAGAATCTATTGCATGATGATACAAGATATCACATGGTAAGTATCAGAGCCAAGACATGAATTCAATGTTCTTTGTTTGCTGAGTTTACCTCCCACTCTGAAATCCTGCCAGTCTGAGTCTGGGAAGAGCTGTTCAATAGTGGTACCTGCTACTGGTGTTCGGGCAACTGAAGTTTATTCTTCTTTTGTCTTTCTTACAGTGAGTGTGTGATGTTCACATCGATCTTGGTCTGGAGTTGTGGCTGGTCCTGCTGCAGGGATTGGACATATCATATGCCAGGATTGAGTTATGTTCTAGAATCAGACTGTAGCTGCCTTTTATACTAACTGAGGTACCCCTTTCCTCTCCCCACCTCACTCTCATTCCAAGGGAGGATTGTCCAGATCAAGACATATTACTTTTCAACTCTAATATTCTGTGATGGTGGTAATGGGGCAAAGGAACCAGAAGGATGCTAGGTTTAAACAATGATCACAAATAATCCATAAAATGGACAAGTCACACATGTATAGTGATTTAGTTTGACTCAAACATTTATTAAACACCTATGGTGTGCCAACTGGCTTGGTTTACAGTTGACTCATTAAAAGAGGTAGCTCAGAAGGAGCTTCAGACTCGGGAATCAAATAACCTGGTTCAGATCCTGGCTTTGTCATTTAACTTCATACAAGCCAAGACCAAAGTGGAGGTAGTGTTGGTGCATGATTTTCTGTTTGCAGATGATTGTGCACTCAATGCAGCCTCTGAAGCTGAGATGCAACAAAGTATGGATCAGTTCTCTGCTGCCTGTGCTAATTTTGGCCTAATAATTAACACCAAAAAAACACAGGTGCTCTGTCAGCTGCCACCACACCATCCATTCGTGGAACCATCAGTTACAAGAAATGGAGAAGTTTTGAATGCTGTGGATAAGTTCACTTACCTTGGTAATGTACTTTCCAGGGATGTACACATTGACAGTGAGGTTGATGAATGCATTGCCAGAGCTAACTCAGTGTTTGGGAGGCTCTGAAGAAAGGTTTGGGAGAGAAGAGGTATTAGACTGACTACCAAATTGAAGGTCTACAGAGCCATTGTGCTGACCTTGTTGTTATATGCTTGTGAAACATGGACAGTATACCAGCATCACTCCAGGAAACTGAATTGCTTCCATCTGAACTGTCTTTGGAAGATTCTGAAGATCACCTGGCAGGATAAGTTACCAGACACTGAAGTCCTTGCTTGAGTTGAACTGCCAAGTATTCAAACTATGCTTCAGAGAGTGCAACTTTGATGGGCTGGCCACGTTGTTCGAATGCAAAATGTACGCTTGCCAAAAAGACTATTTTATGGAGTACTTGCATGGGGCAGGCGATCACATGGTGGTCAAAACAAGCCATACAAAGACATTCTCAAGGTCTTTCTCAGGAACTTTGGATTTGACTGTGCAACATGGGGGACACTGACACAGCACTGCTCAACATGGCATGCCCACATGAGAAAGGGTGCTGTGCTCTTTGAGCAAAGCAGAATTGAGACAGCACAAAGTAAACGCAGGATATGCAAATTTGGGATATCCATCTCAAATATTCAAATGAACTATCTGAGCTCAATCTATGGTAGAGCATTCCAAGTTCGTATTGGTCTGATCAGCCACAGTCGGACACACTGAAATTTCACTTTACAATGGTGATATCATTTTGGTCCTCTTCAAAGATGGACAACAACCAACCAACCAATCTGTTAAGTGGAGTTAACAATGCCTACAGTGTCTGCCTCTTTGAGTTGTGGGGAAAGTGCTTTGTAAATTCTAAAGTATTGGAGGAAATGTGAATTGTTGATCAGATTTAAGCCTCATTTAGAAGTATCTTTGTGTAGTGGAAATAGAGCTGATATCGGAGTCAGGAGAAACCTGTTTTTTTAATTGAATATTTTTTCAATTAACAAAAATTCATTATCTCTCTTCTACCTCCTCCTGTATCTCACTGAAAGCAAAAAGAAAGAAAAACAATATCCTCATAGCAAACGAGCGTAGTCAAGCCAAACAAATTCCCTCACTGACCATGGGAAAAAAATATGTCTCATTCTGTACTCCAAATCACCACTTCTCTATCTGGGGGTGGATAGCATGCTTCATCACCAGTTCTCTAGAATCATGGCTAGTTATTGGGTTGATCAGAGTTCTTAAATCCTTCAAAGTTGTTCCTCTTTACAATATGTCTTTGCAATGCTGTTATTGTATAATTTGGTGTTTTGTTTTTGTTCTGCTCCCTTAACTAGCTTTGTATTAGATTGTACAAATCTTCATAGGTTTCTCTGGAATTATTCCCTTCATCATTTTCTTACAGAAAAATAGTAGGAAGGAAGGAAGGATGGATGGATGGAAAGAAGTATTTATTAAGAATATACCATGTGCCAGGAGCCATGCTAAGCTAATATTCCATTACATTTATGGACTATCATTTGTTCAACCACTCCCCAATTGATGAGTACACTTTTAGTTAGAATTCTGGGTTTAGAATCTTCCTGTAATGCTTTACCAGCTGTGTGCCCATGGGCACATTCCCTTCAACTCTGAGCCTCTCTAAATTGGATGTAGTAATACCTGAAGTACCTACCTCACAGAACTGTTGAGAGGACCAGAAGGGAAAAAATACATGTAAAGCATTTAATTTTTAAAAATTGTCACTTAATTTTTATTCTCAACTTAGCAAACATTAAGTAAAACATTTCCATATATGGAAATATGTTGTAGATCAGAAGATTATATATGGAACTGCAAATCTATATTGTGTTAAGATTTTTTCTCTTTTTAGGTATAAACAGTGTCCCAAAAGTCTTGGTCCGATTTCAGGCCTTAATAATTTTAAAATACATCAAGACTTTTGGGACACCTTGTATAATGAATTAAAAATGTAGCTTTTTGCAGTGGTTAAATTCGAAATGAAACTCAAAGCTTCCTGTTTGTCTATAATTCTTTCTGGCCTTCCTTCTGTTTTTAGAAATTATTTTTCAAACCTTAAAGCCCTGTAACAAGGTCAGCTCTTTTTCATATGACTGTGGCCCCTTGCCTAGAGGATAGAAGAGAGGTATGGGAAGAGTGAAGGAGACAAATCTAACAATCCCGTTTTGCTTGCCTTGACTCTCTACACAGAAGAGGCAGTCCTCCCAGGGGAAACAAATAGGTTGGTGAGTTTTGTCACTGACGTTGCAGTATTCCTGGTCTTTTATCATTTTCCTCTCTTAATTCATTGTCTATATACACCTTCAGGCATTCATAGGACCACAAAACATTGGAGTTGGAAGTGCACATGCAATCCAGTTCTCTCATTTTACAGACAAGAAGTAGAGTGGTCCAGTGCATAAGAGATGCCAGGAAGACCTGGGTTCAAGTCATGCTCCTGACTCCTATTGGCTGTGTGGCCCTGGGCAAGTCAGCTTTTCATGCTCCAGGCTAAGACTATAAGGGCAGAGAAAGTATCCATCAGAGTAGCACAAGGAATTTCCATACCCAGGAGTTCCCTCTCTCTACGAATGAAATCCAGTCCCTATCCTTAGGCTACAAGAGAAAAACCAAGGTTCAGGTGTTGAAATGTAAAGGTCACAGTAAATTAATGTCAAAGCTAGGATTAAAATCCAGTACTTCTAGTCCCTGGTCCAACTTCATTCTATTACCCACAGAATGTCTCTTTCCATGCCTCTAGTTCTTTCTTCTCTTCCATTTGAAAACTAGTTTTGCCCTCATTTTCTCCATGTGTAAATTGAGGCCTGAATGATGTCTCAGGTTCTTTCTTTTTTTTTTTTTTAAAGCTATAATAGTTATAACACTTTCAAAAGAGTGAATACTGTTAGTCTTTTATGCCAGGTCACATTTGTAAATCACAGTTACTTGGTTCTACTGCAGCTATGTACATTTTGCATTTATTTGAATTTGTTCTTTCTTTTTTACATACTGATATATGTACTTATTTTCTTTCTCATTAGAATGTCAGACTCGAGTGAGTAGGGGTGGTTTCATCCTGGCACAGTTTAGCACATACCAAGCATTTAATAAATACTTGATTAATTGAAGTTTTTTCTCTGATGGAATAAAGTGATCAGTCCATTGTTAGATAGATTGCAGGCATCAGCACAAATTCAGGAGCTGTTTAGGGTCCAGGGGTCCTCCTCAGCCTGTATCACATGTGTGGCTGCCCATTTCGCCTATGGATAAGGCTGATTCTCTGTCTGTTTGAAGTTCATCTTTATCCAATTGGGCCAGCTTCCCCCGATTCCCTTTCACGACCCTCTCCTTGCCCACCCCTGCTAGCCTCTCATTATTTCCTTTGCTTCTTTCCCAGGTGGGTAAGCCCACTGTATATGTGCAGAGACAAGGAGATCGATCCCTTTCCATGGCTGACAGAGGTGTGCGCAGTTTGTAGAGATCTACTGTGGCTGACAGCAGAGCCATTCATTCCCTGGCCTTGCAAGCCCAGTTCTGCATGTCCTTTCTACTCTACTTGGTTACTTAACTCATCCACAGGGGTCATAGGATACCAAACCTTGTAAGGAAGATCAAAAGGAATCTTCTAGCCCCCAAATCCTTAGGACTGCCCTCTACTCTCCAGCATTGCAGGGATACAACATCATATCTCGTGCCTACCTCTCCCCATTTAACTTCTAATTCCTTATTTCTGCACAGCCTTATTTCTGTTGTACTCAGCCTAATTTCTTTCAGGTTAATTTGTAAAGCTGACTTAAAGGAGTGTCTAGGATTTTTCACCTTCCTGTTTTGGTAATGAGCCAATCATTCAGAACAAAGGTAAATGAAAGGAAGGAAAGAATGGATCTCTTACTCAGAGCAAAGGTAAGTGAAAGTAATGATACTCTGTGTTTACAAAGAACCTTTCTGGAGGCTGGAAAGTGCTAAGTGTTTAGTCAGAATTCCCTCATTAATTCACATCCCCTAGCTCTCAGAGGGAGTCAGACAGGGAGTATTATTATTATCATCAATCACCTAACAATGAAGAAACTGAGGAAATGGAGGGAGGAGAGGAAGGCTGCCTAAGCTTTCTCAGAGAGTGGGAGACAGAGCAGGCATCCAGCCAGGTACTGCCTTTGAATCAATGCTCTCCTTCTTGGGTGTGTGTTTGAATGTGGGGGGAGGGGAAGGTGGGCATTGATGGAAGAAACATAGATGATGTCCATTCCAGGCCTGTGGGAGCTGCATTCAAACGAGCCTCAGCCAGGTGCTTCACTACAGTGATTGGCTTTTCAGGTCCCTACGTCTAATATATTTTGATTTAATTTAGACGTCGGGGATTAGTGGAAAGAAACGAGGTTTAAAAGAGGTCAACTCCATTACTCAGCGTTATTAATGATGTTGTCAGCCGTTGAAAATCTCAAAAACTAGAAAACTAATAAATTTTACACATTTAAAAATCACAGATAGATCAGGCAAATGTACAAATTCTTAAAAGTATTTAATATCTGTTAAGAGGACAGAATGATAAATTCAATATTGAAAACCAATATCAGATTCACAATTATGAACCATTTATCATTACTGACTGCATGGACAGCTCTTTATTGTGGGGAGCACAGAGTGATTCATAAGCTGAGACCCAGAACAATTCCATATGAAGCAAGGAATAAATCTGCTTTACATATAGAAAACTTATTTCCACTTCCTTTCTTCATTGCCAACAAAAATCTTAGCATTTGAGAACAAATTATTATACATTAAACCCATGTGTGATGAGATCAACTGAATCAAAAACTTCTCCAAAAAGCTTTCTAAATTATTCCAAATTAGATTATTAAATGAAGCTCCATTTCCTGTGAAAGAGGAAATCAGGCTTATGGCTGGATTCAGTGGGCCATCCAGACAGCTAGCTTAGGTGTACAGGCTGGCCCCAAAGGCTCCAGTTTGTTCTTTTTCTTCAAAGATTGTCTCAAGATGCAGTGATTATGTGTCAAACTTAAGACCAAACATAGCGACTAGTAAACCTGTTATTTATTTATTATTTTATATGACATATTTTATATAGCATATATATCATAATTATATAGTATGTAAATATATTGTATTATATACTACATCTTTTATGTATTGTATTATTTGTAGCATTTATATTTTTGTTTTCAAGGCAAATCATGAGATGATATTCGTGAGATGTTCTGTTGTCGTTACAGATACGAGTGCCCAGAAACAAGGGGAAAATTGTTTCAGTTTTCTAAAAGTATATTTGAATCCCACACTCTTAACTTTCACAATAGAGTCCCAGGCTTAGTTTATCTTTTGTTTACTCATACTATAGTCAAAGCATAAAGCCTTGAGCTAAAAATGATCACAGGCAGAACTTTAATTCGTTAATTTGCTCATTGTTCTTCTGGATTGTAAATATGTTAGTCTGTGCTCTGTCTTCAGATGTTGTTAATATATATGTTTGTTATGCGATAGGTATATCATAGAAGAAGGATGGTGGCATAAACAGATAGCTCTCCGCTTTAATGTCAAAAAGGTCTAGGTTTAAATTACAGTAGCTGCACGACCATGGGCAAATCACTTAACATCTCACTGATCCAGGCGGCTTTTGAATTGTAGGAATTACAGGCAAGTTCCATATCTGCATGGATGGAGGGAGTTTGAACCCTAGGAGTTCCCTACACTGACAAAATCATAGATCCAGATATTTATGCCTACTTATCTATCCATAATAATGATAACTAACATTTATATATTACCTACTGTGCACTAGGCACTGTACTAGGTGCTTTACAATTATTATCTCGTGTGATTCCCACAACAACCTTAGGAGGTAGGTGCTATTATTGCCCACATTTTACAGAAGAGGAAGCAGAGGCAAACAGCTGTTTTAAGTGACTTATTCAAGGTCACACAGCTAGTAAGTATCTGAAGCCAGATTTGAGTTCAGGTCTTCCCAGCTCCGGGTCCAGTGTTCTGTCCATTGTATTACCTATACATCCATACATATATATGTGTGTGTGTGTGTGTAGCATATATGTATGTACACATACACATATGTATGTATATATGTATGTACCTAATGCTCTTCACAAAGTCCTTGTATGGTTATAAAATTTCACACATTTAGTCTTTAATAACATAGGATGTAGGAATAATAGGGAAAAAAAATCTGACTAGTAAATATAAAGACATCTTGAGTCGTCTTTGCACAATTGATACAGTCTTCAGTTTTGTTAGCCTTAGGACACAGTTTCCCTTCCTGCCTACCACAAAAAATTTTCATTTGTAGTAGCAGCTTAAAAAATGAACACATTGTATGAAACTATGTAATACAGCTGTCCTAAACCTTAGAACAGGTTTTTAAATGTCATGCATGGATATTTTAAACCGTACTTAAAAACTGGTTAACAAAATTAAAAGTATACTAGGACCTTGTGAAGACCCTATGTGTATGCCTACAATTAGAGGGAGATCATTAGTATTATTTTTGCCATGCAGTTAGGAAAATTGAAGTCCTTAAAGGACAAAAGAGTGACTCAGTCATTTAGAACATCTGACTTCCTGCCTAAACTTGATCAGAGCTGGACTTCAACTTCTTAGCAATTCTAGTATATGTATATACATACTCCCCTCCTCCCCATATAGAGAGACACAATCATTCATTTATGTATTCATACAACTATAGACAGTTCATAGTCACCAGATGGGCAGCCTCATTCAGGAAGTAAAATTCTGGTGGCTTTACTGTGAAACAGAGAATCTGGAGGGCATTCAGCAGATTGTCAGTACAGTGGTACAATGGAGTTCTCTAAGAAGGAATCTTAGATACTTCTGGTGCAAAAAAAAGTTGAGATAGATTTTGTTCAAAGGTTCTTTTGTACTATGTTGAAGTTTTCTCTTATGGATAATTTGCTAAGTTCCAGGCATTTAACCCTTCCTGAAATGTATTTTGCCTTAAAAGACCGTAGGGAATTTTTTAAGTCCTTGCATTGCAATGAAGTTCCAAGTCTACCAGACAAAACTCTTGCATGCTGTGGTTGTTGCTGTGCACAAAATTCTCCTGCTTCTGCTCCTTTCGCTCAGCATCAGATCATATAAGTCTTTCCAGGTCTCTCTGAAGTCTTCCTGTTCATCATTTCTTATGGCACAATAGTATTCCACTACATACGTATACCACGATTTATTCAGCCATTCCCCAATTGAACGGCATTCTCTTGATTTCCAGTTTTTGGCCACCACAAAGAGTGCGGCTATAAATATTTTTGTACATGTGGAACCCTTTCCCATTTTTATGCTCTCTTGGGAATGCAGTCCTAGAAGTGATATTGCTGGGTCAAAGGGCATGCACATTTTTGTAGCCCTTTGGGCATAATTCCAAATTGCTCTCCAGAATGGTTGGATCAGCTCACAGCTCCACCAACAATGAATTAGTGTTCCAACTCTTCCACATCTTCTCCAGCATTTATCATCTTTCTGTTTTGTCATGTTACATCAATTAGTTTTTACAGTCAGTCAATAAACATTTGTTAAACACCTACTATGTGTCAGGCACTGGGTAAAATGATGGTGATATTAAAAAAGGCAAAAGACAGTTCCTGCACTTGAGGAGTTTATAATCTAATGGGGGAGATAAAATGCAAACAAATACATAAAAAGCAAGCTATATATAGTATAAATAGGAAATAATTAGGGCCAGCTAGGTAGCAGTGGACAGTCTTGGAGCTGGAGTCAGGAAGATTCATCCTGAATTCAAATCTGGCCTCAGACATTTACTAGCTGTGTGACCCTAAGCAAGTCACTTAACCCTGTTTGCCTCAGTTACCTCATCTGTGAAAAGAGATGGAGAAGCAAATGACAAACCAGTCCAGTATCTTTGCCAAGAAAACCCCAGATGGGGTTACAAAGAGTTAGACATGACTGAAACAACTCAACAACCAAAGGAAATAATTAACAAACTGAGAAGATATAGCAAGGACTGAAGTTTAACAATATCTCCCCAAATCAAGTACTCACCCTGTTATACACCATTGTGTCCTCGTGGAGAGTAAATGCAAATTTACGGTGGCTGCTACATAACTTAGCCCTGAGAGTTCTTTTCTCCCTTCACTGAATCCCCAGCAAGTTCGCTGTGAATATGATGCCAATGGACAAATCACTCCCTTCCTCAGCTAAATTGGCATATGGGCTGCTGCCTATTGTGAGCTCTTTCCTTCAACAAATTCTCGTGAGTCTGGGAGAGAGGATAACTGATTTGCACATAGATATGGTGGAAAAAGTGATAGATTTGGAGTCAGGAAATCAGGGAAGGCTTCTTCAAACAAGTGGTACCTAAACTGGAGGTCTAATGAAGATAAGAACTATGATAGGCAAAGGTGAGGAAGAAATGTGGATAGGAGTGCATAGGATCATATTAAGGAATATTTAGCATATTAATTTGATTAGAATATAACATAATAAGGTTAATAAAGTGAAATAAAAATAAAAAGATAGGTCAGATAAAACAAGATTATAGAGGACTTTAAATGTCCAGCTAAGGAGGTTGTTTTTTAATCCTACAAGCAATAGAAGAAAATCCCCACTCGTGGATGATCATCTCTTCCATTCCCAGCCCTATTCACCATCCCTGTAATTTTCTAGAACAAAGTGTCCCTTCCTATTCACCAATCACCTGTATGTGTTGTCTTCCCTGTTAACATTTAGAACAATTGAGAGAAGGAATGTCTTGGCTTTTGTGATTGTATTCCCAGCATTTAACACAGTGTACTTGGCCCATAGTAAATGCTTAATAAATGCTTTTCCATTCATTCACTCATCCATTCAGTAGGGAGCCACTAGAACTCCTTATTAATAAGGGGGTGATGTGCACATGCCTGAGCATTTGAAAGACTGTTTTGGCTGTTACATGAAGGGATAGGTTGGTGAGGGGAAAGACTGAAAGTAGAGAAACCAGTTAGGAGACTATTAGAAAAGTTTGGGTGAGATGTTATAAAGACCTGAATGGCAGTGGTAGTAAATGAGAATGGAGAAAAAGGACCATATGTGAAAGAAATTATGGAGGTAAAATTCAAAAGACGTGGTAAGTGATTCAACAAGGGGAGGGTATGTGAAGGAGAGGGCAGAGTCAATTCACTAACCACTTATTAAGCACCTAAAATGCGCCAGACATTGTGCTAGAGATACAAATTGTGAGAAACAAAGATACATTGTGCTGGAAATACAAAAAAAATCAAAACGGTTTCTACCCTCAAGGAAGTGACATTTTACTGAGGTTTGGAGCCTTTGCGATTTGGAAGATGGTAGTGCCATTAACAGAAAGAGAGAAATTGCGAAGACTTGGGGAGAAGATTATGTATTTAGTTCTGACTATATTGAATCTGAAGTATTTTCAAGTCATGCTTAAGGGGATGCCCTACAGGTAGTTAGAGATGTGGTACCACAGCTCAGGGGAATAACTGGAACTGTACAAACTTGAGTCATCAGCATGGAAGCAATAATGGAAGCCTTGGGAGTGGATGAGATGATCAAGTGATAGAATTTAGAGTTAGATGAACTGAAAGACAAAGACAGAACCTTGAGGGTATACCCACACTTAATAGGTAAGAGATGGAGAATGAATTAGAAAAGGAGATCAAGATAGAGAAATTAGAAAGGGAAGAGAACCAGAGAAAAGTGTTAGAGAAATTTAAAAACAAAAGAGATTCTCTAAGAAGGAGGGAGCTGGTCAGGAGTATCACAGGTTGCAGAAAGATCAAAGAGGATGATAAATATTGAGAAAAAGCCTCTGGATTTGCCAATTAAGACATCATTGGTGACCTTGGAGAGAGCAGCTTCCATAGACTTGAGAGGTCATAAGCCAAAATGCAAAGGGCTGGGTAGTGAGTGGGTGTTGTTGGGGCAGAGGCAGCAAGTGAATGTTGCAGCTAACACAAGCAGCATATAAAAAGGAGCAAGGCCCTATTGATTTCAGCAAGAAAGTGCTTCGTTTCTACCTAATGCCTTATTTATTTATTTTTTGCAGCATTAATTTGCATCTGATTTGGTCCCAAATCGAAAGAAATCAGAATCTGGCCAAGGTGCACCAGCAAGATGAGTTTATTTGATGGTGAATGCACTGCTGTCTTCTGTGAGTAAGCAGTTTACATCCTGCTGGGTTGCATCCTACTGTGGCATGAGGAATATTTCCAATGATTTAACTTTGGCCGATTGTCAAATTGCATTCTGATTGCTTATTAGCTGTAAGATATCAATAGTATATCTGTAACCTATGTAAAAACATATTCATAACGATATGCTTCGTTCATTCATTGATTTCTAACTCTTGAACTCTCCAAGCAACCTCATAAATACACATGATACCCCTGATTCTTTTTCATTTTGGAGAAAGATGTGGAAGCTCATGTACTGTGCCTGGACAACTCACCAGTAGTTATGGAACAGAGGAGGAATAGTGCTACTGTTTCTTTTCTCCAGTATTATGAATTGCTCCATGAATTGCTTCCAGATCTCATTGTTCCCGCTGCGAATACTAAGGGCTTAAAACGGGTGGTGCTTCTCATAAGATCTGAGTCAGTCCCTGTTTTAGTTGAAAGCAGAAAAAAGAAACCAAGAAACTCACTTTTAGTTTACATGGGTCCAGGGAAGCTTGGTGCCTTACCAATAATTTCCTAGAAGAGCTGTATGAATTGTATAGCAAATAGAAAAAATGACAATAATACTTATAAGACTCATGATATTGGCTATGATTGGGACAAACTTGTGAAAATGTGGAAAAGAGATTTACAGAGCCAGTTTCTGAGAATGACTCAAACTCAGTTCTTGATCCAAAGCAATCAGCATTTCTCAAGTTCTTCCACAAACACCATTAAACCAATCTCATTAAATATTCAATACATATTCAATGTTATTAAATATTGAACACCATTTAATAAATACAACCAAGTTAATCAAGGCTTTGATTGGTGATTGTAGGTTCATAAGAAGCCTGTCAAAATCATTTGTTGTGAGTTTTGTTCTGATATTTCTCTTACTTCTCCCTGTTTTTGAACATGTGTAGAGCTTGCGGTATAGGGCTAGATTCAAGTGCTGGACTTGGAGTCAGGAAGATCCAGACTCAAAACTCACCTCTGACACTTACTAGCAATGAAACCATGGACAAGTCACTTAACCTCTTAAATTACTGAATGTTTTCCATACAACTGCCCTGTGAGTTAGGTAGACCAGGTATTATCCCTACTTTGCAGGTGAAGAAACTGAGCCCCAAAAGATCAATTGGTCAGTTATTTATTGAGTACCTACTATGTGCCAGGCACTGTGTTAAATGCTAAGATATCAAGTGACTAGTTGTGAATCATCCACATCTTTTCCATATGAACTGCTAAAATACTGCATTTTACCCATCCTATATTTGTATAACTGATGACATATCATTGAGATGTTCTTGGATAATAATTCTCTCAGTCAATGTGTTAGCTCCCAAGCTTAATGTCATCTACTGTCAAATCTGCTAAGGTGTGCAATCAATTAATTGACAAACATTTAATAAATGCCTACTATATACCAGGAACTGTGCTCTCAGAATAGAGATAGTCTCAGAAGTGAAGGAGCTTATATTCTTTTTTTAAAAAATTTATTTATTTAACTTTTAACGTTCATTTTCACAAAATTTTGGGTTCCAAATTTTCTCCCCATTTGTCCCCTTCCCCCACCCCAAAACACCAAGCATTCTAATTGCCCCTATCACCAATCTGCCCTCTCTTCTATCATCCCTCCCTTCCCTTGTCCCTATCTTCTCTTTTGTCCTGTAGGGCCAGATAACTTTCTATACCCCATTGCCTGTATTTCTTATTTCCTAGTAGCAAGAACAGTACTCAAGAGTTGTTCCTAAAACTTTGAGTTCCAACTTCTCTTCATTCTTCCCTCCCCACCCATTCCCTTTGGGAAGACAAGCAATTCAATATAGGCCATATCTGTGTAGTTTTGAAAATGACTTCCATAATAGTCGTGTTGTGTAAGACTAACTATATTTTCCTCCATCCTATCCTGCCCCCCATTGCTTGTATTCTCTCTTTTGATCCTGTCCCTCCCCAAGTGTTGACTTCAAATTGCTCCCTCCTCCCATTGCCCTCCCTTCCATCAACATCCCCCCCCCGCTTATCCCCTTCTCCCCCACTTTCCTGTATTGTAAGATAGGTTTTCATACCAAAATGAGTGTGCATTTTATTCCTTCTTTTAGTAGAATGTGATGAGAGTAAGCTTCATGTTTTTTCCTCTCACCTCCCCCCTTTTTCCCTCCACTGAAAAGTCTTTTACTTGCCTCTTTTATGAGATAATTTGCCCCATTCCATTTCTCCCTTTCTTCTCCCAATATATTTCTCTCTCACTGCTTAATTTCATTTTTTAAAGATATGATCCCATCCTATTCAATTTACTGTGTGCTCTTTGTCTCTCTGTGTGTGTGCATGTGTGTGTGTAATCCCAGCAACTACCCAGATACTGAAAAGTTTAAAGAGTTACAAATATTGTCTTTCCATGTAGGAATGTAAACAGTTCAACTTTAGTAAGTCCCTTATTACTTCTCTTTGCTGTTTACCTTTTCATGCTTCTCTTCATTCTTGTGTTTGAAAGTCAAATTTTCTTTTCAGCTCTGGTCTTTTCATCAAGAATGCTTGAAAGTCCTCTGTTTCATTGAAAGACCAGTTTTTCCCCTGAAGTATTATACTCAGTATTGCTGGGTAGGTGATTCTTGGGTTTTAGTCCTAGTTCCTTTGACTTCTGGAATATCCTATTCCATGCCCTTTGATCCCTTAATGTAGAAGCTGCTAGATCTTGTGTTATCCTGATTGTATTTCCACAATACTTGAATTGTTTCTTTCTAGCTGCTTGCAATATTTTCTCCTTGACCAGGGAACTCTGGAATTTGGCCACAATGTTTCTAGGAGTTTCTCTTTTTGGATCTCTTTTAGGAGGGGATCTGTGGATTCTTTCAATATTTATTTTGCCCTCTGGTTCTAGAATCTCAGGGCAGTTTTCCTTGATAATTTCATGAAAGATGATGTCTAGGCTCTTTTTTTGATCATGGCTTTCAGGTAGTCCCATAATTTTTAAATTGTCTCTCCTGGGTCTATTTTCCAGGTCAGTTGTTTTTCCAATGAGATATTTCACATTATCTTCCATGTTTTCATTCTTTTGGTTTTGTTTTGTGATTTCTTGGTTTCTCATAAAGTCATTAGCCTCCATCTGTTCCATTCTAATTTTGAAATAACTATTTTCTTCAGTGAGCTTTTGAACGTCCTTTTCCATTTGGCTAATTCTGCTTTTTAAAGCATTTTTCTCTTCATTGACTTTTTGACCCTCTTTTGCCAAATGAGTTAGTCTATTTTTTAAGGTGTTATTTTCTTCAGCATTTTTTGGGGTCTCCTTTAGCAAGGTGTTGACCTGCTTTTCATGCTTTTCTTTCATCTCTCTCATTTCTCTTCCCGGTTTTTCTTTCACCTCTCTAACTTGATTTTCAAAATCCTTTTTGAGCTCTTCCATGGCCTGAGCCCATTGGAAATTTATTCTGGATGTTTGGGATACAGAAGCCTTGACTTCTGTGTCTTTCTCTGATGGTAAGCATTGTTCTTCCTCATCAGAAAGGAAGGGAGGAGATATCTGTTCACCAAGAAAGTAACCTTCTATGGTCTTATTTTTTTTCCCTTTTCTGGGCATTTTCCCAGCCAGTGACTTGACTTCTGAATGTCCTCTCCACACCCTCCTTGCCTCCAGATCCACCCAGCCAGCAATTGGGGTCTGAAATTCAAATGCTGCTTCCCAGCCTCAGGGCTTTCAGTGGGGCAGGGCTGCTATTCAATGTGAGATTAAGTTCAGGTGCTCAGGTAGGGGCAGGGCTGCCACACGGGGCTCACTTCCCTCAAGGGGTTTATGTGGAGACCTTCAACAATGGATCCAGGCTCTTGCCTGTTTGGGGAGCCCTTGTCTGCTGCTGCCTCCGCTGCTGCCTCCTGAGGGGTCCTGAGCCATGGAGACACCCTGCTCCCCTCCCAGAGAGCCAAAAAGACTCTCTCACTCACCCCCAGCGCCTGTGGGTGGAGGGACCTGCGTGGCCACTGGAGATTTCATCCCTGAAGCCTGCTTGGATCTGCTCCTCTCGGTGCTGCTCGGCCAGGGCAGGGCTGGGCTCCGCTCTCGTTCCAGTGCGCGACGGACCTTTGGTGTCTGTTTTCTGGGCTCTCCAGAATTTTTTGGGAGTTCTTCTTTATGGATATTTTATGAGCTGTGGGTTGGGAGCTAGCATATGTGTATCTTTCTACTCTGCCATCTTGGCTCCTCCCACTTATATTCTATTGGTAGAGATAGTACATACACATATAAGTAAACACAAAATATACATAAATTCAATGCAAGATAATTTGAGGGGTGGGGACTAGAATCTATTTTTATTCCCTGCTTTTTTACCCAAATCACTGATTAGGAGATTAAACAGCATGGGCAAGCACAGATCTCACAGGCATTCTACTAGGCACAACCTTCCACAGAAACATTGGGTCTCTTTGGATCCAGCTATTCAATCAATTCCAAATCCACCTCTCCTTTTCTAGTCCCTGTGCCTCTTTTCTTGTCCATAGAAATGGCATGAGAGATTCTACAAATGCATCTCTTCAATCTGGGTAAGCTTAAATCACAGAACTGGCCCTGAAGCTAGAAAGACTTAAATTCAAGAATTGCCTTTGACATATACTGGCCACGTAGACCTGGGTAAATCACTGAACATTTCAATGTTCTAGACAACTCTCTAAGACTATGAGATGCAGAGGTGGTACCAACTTGGATTAGTAAAGAGATTTTCATTACCTGGGAATTCCCAGTTCCCATGAAATCACAAGTCCAGTCCTCCCTATTTCCATTTCCTATATCTACCAGTTCAGTAACTTTGTCAAAAATGGAAATGAGGATAGTCTGGCATGGCCTGTTATTGATAAGCCAAGATGGCTTTTTGCAAACCCCACTTACTTCTCTAGATCATCACTAGCCATTCCTTTAATAATACATTCTAGACTTTTACCAAGACTATCAACTCACGATTAATCAATTCAATTAGCCCCCTGTCCCCCATTTATTAAACACATCTATGTTTAGGGTATTATGTTGGGTCACAGAGACACAAAGCTAAAAAAAATAATTGCTGTTCTCTGAGGGATACAGTATATAAACATGTAAGTAAAAACATCACTAATGATGCTTCAGGAATCATCTCAGTCATTTCTTTCAGCACCCTGGGTTGCAATTCATCTGGGTCTAGTGACTTGAATTCATTAAGGGCAGTTTAGATCTTTGCTTACAATCTCCCCATTTATTTGAATTTCCCTATTAGTCATTTTTGGTCTGTCTTTTCCAACAGATAAATTGTTCTCCATGGTAGAAAAAGCAAGAGAATAAGAATTAATTATTTTTTCCTTCTTTCAGTCTTCCATGAACATTATTCTGCCCACTCAAACGGACTCTATCCCCTCTTTGATCTTCCTCTTTTCTCAGTAGGTTTTCACCTTCTCTACTCCCCATTCGCTTATCTTTAACATTTTTCCACCAATCTTGAGTTTTAGCATTTTGAGTTTCAGCAATCCTGCCATTATTTTTATAGGGCTGTGCTATGCTTTTGTTTTCCTACTCTGTGACCTGCCCTCATTTCACTCTTCTTTATATGTCTCTTTTAAAATACAAGTTTGTTTATGAGTTTTCAGTACATCTATGTTGGTCTCTTTAGATGTTTCCTTTTCTTCCTCACTGGAATTTTTTTTGTGCCTTCAAAATTCCATTCTTGACAGTTTCCCATCCTTTCTAATGGCTCCCTATTATCTCTAAGATCAAATAAAAAAACCCCATTCTCTTTGACTTTTAAAAGCCTTTATAACCTGGTCACTTCTTACCTTTCCAATGTCCTTACATTTTACTGTCCTTACCAGGTACTCTGCCATCCAGTAATACTGGCCTCCTTGCTGCTTGAACAAGACACTCCATCTTTTAACTAAGCATTTTTCCTGGCTGTCCTCCATTCCTGGAACTTTCTCCCTCCTCATCTCTGTCTCTTAGTTCACTGTCTTCTGAAGCCTTAGTTCAAGTTCCCCCTTCTGCAAGAAGCCCTTTCCAATCCCCTTTAATGTTAATGTCTTTCTCTTGAGTTTACTTCTACTTTATCCTGTATATACCTTGTTTGTCCACAGTTTGAAAATTGCCTCCCCATAAGACTATGAACTCCTTGAGAGCAGGGACTATTTTTTTTTGCCTGTCTTTGTATCCCAGTTCTTAGTATAGTGACTGGCACATAGTAGGCATTTAATAAATGCTAGCTTATTAGTTCCTGAGCTCTCTTCTCCTGTAGAATGGGACTCTCAATTATCTTTTTTCTAAACTCTCTAATAGGTTCTCACAAAATCTAAGGTGTATAACAGACAATTTTCCTCTTATTTATTACAAATTCCAAGATTGAGGGGGTTACTTCTCCCATCACTTCCATCAGGTTCTCATTGTTTCTACTTCAGCCACTAATTCCTTCTTATTGTTGATTCAGATCCAGAAACAGTTTCCCTCTTTGCTTTCTCTACCTTTTAAAGGATGAAATTGTCATTAAGGAAAATGAGAAAACCATTAGCTTCTCTGCTTTTGTCAGAGAAAGCCCTAGATGTCCACATAAATGAGATTCCCTCATCATTATTGTGTCATGCCTCTTTGTTAGTTTGTGATCTACTTCCCAAACTCATCATCTATTTCCTTTTTCTGTCCAGGTGGTCTACAGTCTACACCAATGTCAATATTGCTTCTGTTACTTATTTCATTGTTTTTCACTCAAATGTTTTCTACCATATTTCTACTCCTTTGGTACCAGGATTTTGTCACATAAATAATAACAATAATAGTCAACATATATCTATATCTATCCATATCCATATATTTATATATGTAAGTATTTATGTATGTATCTATCTGCTCCTATTATATGCCAGTCTTTCTGGCATTCAATATACTTTATGAATACATGAGTATGTCTCCTTTTTGTAAATGTCAGTCTGTCTTGTCTCCTTTGCCTCTTCTGTTCCTTTTGAATAAACCATGCATCTCCAGAGACATATTCTAGTCATGGGTCCCATCTTACCACATCTCAGCTATACCCATGAGGTCAAATTTGCTTCCTTGTGTGAGGATATCTATTTCGATTTGTTCGTTACTCATGCTTTTTGCTTTTGTGTGTAGGCATTTGACACTATGAACTTTATTGCTGGCTCCTTTCTTGGATTTCGTGTTGCTTCTGCTATTTTTTCTTTTTATGTTGTAACTACTTTTTATAGTAACTAGTTTGGTGGATAGGCATAGCTTTCTTCCTCCTTTTTCCTTTCCAAAGCTGGGGCTTTGGGCTTTAAATACAGTGCTCTATCCATTTTACCAGCCTGGTCTTTGAAATCCTAGTCTAGCTTTCTTTCTACAATATCATAATGATATGGAAAATAGTTCAGAATTAAAGACTAGACACAGTTCCTGGTCTTACTGGGATGAAAGAAATTTGCAGAGTGGAAAGAGCCCAGAGAGGTGGTTCATTTATTTGACTGAAATATCCATGAGATGGGACTCAACCAGGATATCATTTTATTATTTTGAAACTTTCACAATACCATAGTCTTACTGGAAGGAATTAGTGCTATTTAGAATTCTAGATTGTTCCCAAGAGGAGAGGTGTGTAACTTAAGGCCTTTGGGCTGTAAGCAGCCCAAAGTCCCTTAGTATGACCAGAGTCAGATTAAAATAAAATTAGGACAAGTTTAACAGAATGAATAAAAATAGAACTCTCCATAGATAATGTTAATTTATGGTTTTCTAAGTCAATATGCAGCCCACAGTGATTTGAGTTTGACACCACTGTAAAAGGATGAGGGCCTATTTTGGAGGTGAAGGAAGTCTACTTTCCTCCGCTCTATGTGTACCATCTGGGGCTCTGTTTCCATCCTGGAGAATGAAGGGCATAGCAGCATGGGACAGATGGCAACCTTGGACTTCACAAACTTTTAAAGGCCAGTGATGATTATAATGCATGACTTTTTCTTTCTCTATATTTCTGTTGCCTGTACATTTATTTCCTGCTTGGACACTTCTTTGGGGGTAGTAGGGGTGTAAGAGAGAGGGAAGTGATCTGGGGTCCTTCTCAGGTAGTACCCAGAGGGAGATTTTATATGGATTCTAGGTGGACTTCAGAAGACTTAATATTTAGGCACAGAAACTGTTTCCAAAACCCTCAGAATGAACTGGAGGTTTTATTTGCAAATAATTCTGGCTGCTAGTGTGGAAAGTGCTATTATTCCCAAAAAAACTTGGTCCTTCAAGTTTTTTATTTTATTTTTTTTCTTAATCCAAGAGAAAAGGGAAAGCTAACCAAGAAGACTGCATCATGCAGCTATTCATGTTTCTGCAACGTACTACCTCTTCTTTCTGTCATTCCTGTTCTCTAGTAGGTGGTAGGGAACGGAGAGGTCTGCCTAATTCTTAGTTGGGTTCTACTGCTTTTTTTCTAGGACTGACACTGAAATTAGGGGGTGGAAGTAGATGATCCCAAGGCCCTTTCAAATCTTCATTTTTTTTTTAACAGGAGTGGGGGGAGGGGGGAGGAGGCAGAGAGACATTGGTGCAGAGGCAAAAGAAAGAAGGCTTAAGTTGACGCCTGGGTGGGGGAGGGGAAAGAAATAACAGAGAAAAAAGAGAGTTATAGATGAGGAAAACAAGGCTTCTCTGTCCCCTGTCCCATTCGTGGACCTTCTGGCTTTGACACCAGTCTTCCTAGCGTGTTCATGACGTCCTGCCCTTTTCCCTTCTATTTTCTGGTCCCTCTTTCTCGTCCTCAGCCCTGATCCACATTAAAGTCCCTCGTGTTCTCCAGTTTGCGGCGGCTCAGGTGCGGGGCTTTCGCGGGGCTCACTGGGGTTCTCCCTCCCTCCCCTTCCCACGTGCGGTCCGCCCCGCCCCTCGGCCAGACCAGCCAGCGGCGCTGAGGACACCCGCAACTCCAGACCGTGAGAGGCGGGCAGAGGGTGGGAGGGAGGAAGAGGGATGGAGAAAAAGGGAGAGACGGAGGGAAAGGAACAGATATGAGAGACGGGGAGCGAGAAGCGTAGAGAAGGAAGGGCAGAGAGAATCGAGAAGGGAGAGGAAAAGAGGAAGAAAGGAAGGAAAAAGAGGAGAGGGAGGGGGAGAGGGAGGGACGGAGGGACGAGGGAAGGGGTGGGGGCTTGTTCGGCAGCAGCGCTGACAGCTGCAGCCGCTGCCGCGCCTCCAGCCTCCAGCCTCCAGCTCGCAGGGCCGGTGGCAGGCAGTCCGCGCTCCCCGCTCCGGAAACTAGGCTTCGGGGCTCGCCTCATTTCGCGGCCGCTGCTCCCTGACTCCGGAGAAGACAGGTAAGTGAGGGGGAGCGGGGACAGGCGGCTCAGGAAGAAAGGGTCCCCGGGGCTTGGTCCCAGACTAACTTTGCCCTGCACCCCTGCCTCCTACTCGTGCCCTTGCCGCCTCTCTCAGGTTCATCCCGCGATCCAGGATGCGGCACTCGAGTTTTGCGGATAGGGTTGGGGATTGAATCCAGAACCCGGGGAGGAGCCTGGGGGTCCGGCTGGGGTCTAGGGGCGCCAAGGTGAGTCAACAAGGCAGAGAGCAAGGCTGAGAACCCCCACCAGACTCGGGGCGTCCCCGCAGCCGCGTGAGTGTGGTTGAGGTTTCCTTCCACGTGGGGGAGAGGAACAGAGGGAGAGAACCCTGGCAGCACCGCGGCTCCGTGGTGCCCTGTGGGCAGCACGGCTGCTAGGGTGCCCCCGGAGGCTGGGCGCGCAGCTGACGCGGGTCCGCAGGCGATGTCAGGAGCCACCTCCCCGGGGGTTCCTGAAACACAGCACCTTACTCATTTCTGATCCCGAGAGCCCTTTCCATGGCTTCATTTCTGCAGGAGGGAAACGGAAAAATACCCTCCCCTCTTACCCCCTCTCCTTACTGCCGGCTTTCCTTCTCTCCTGCCTTGACCCACACCCCGATTCCTAAACCCTTTCAGAACGGGGACCCGGGGCTGAGCGGGTTTGCTCGGAGCAATGGCTCGGGCAGGGAACTGAGGCATGAGCATCATCTGTCCCCAACGAAAATGGCTTTCTGGGGCTGGGTTGAGAATAGTCTGTCTGTGGATCGGCAGAGAGGATCCTGAGTTCCCAACTTTTCCCCTCTGTAGTGGGGGGTGTTACTTGGAAGGAGGTGAAAGGGTAATAACCTTTCTAAGTGTTCCAAAACGAAGCCGGCTTTCCAAATGTAATTTGTTTATTTGTTTTGCAATGATAACCCAGAAAGTGATGGGTGATTAAAAAAAAATTCTTTTTGACCCTAGCAACTCGTGAAGACTGCCTAGTGAGGCGCAGAGAGGTTGCGATCTTTTGCTGAGAGAAGGGAGCTCGCCATACAGAAGACCATAGAGAGTTGAAGTATTGAAGTAATACCGATTTTAAACCCAGAATGTTTCTAATAGGGACAAACGCGGGTCTGTGTTTGAGACTCAGGCATCTCTGTGGTGTCTCTGAGAGCAAAGAGCTGGCAAGCTATGTGTGGGCTCTCCCGCAGCCCCGGGCTGCCCTGGCTTCTGCCGTTTAACAGGGTATCTCAGCTCCATGGATCAGTGTCCGGAGACATTCCCCATAGCCCTCTAGAAATCTCTCTGGAGGCCCAAATGCCCCTCCCCCCCAACCCCTTCATGTTTCCTTTTCGAAAGGCTAGAGTCTCTGAGTGGTTAAGCGCCCGCATGGTCCCAGGGGTGACAAGAGAGAACAGTAATCTGTGAGCTGGGTTTGTTTTGGATCTTGGTGATTTTTTTTGGAGGGGGGGTAGGGGGGACACCTGAGACTAGAAAAGCAGGGACGGAGACCATTCTCTCCTAGTGGGAATCTGTGACCCCTGGGAAGGAAAAGCAGAGGTTGCTGGAGGGGGTTGGGTGGGCAGAAAGGTGGGCTGGGAAGCTGCTTGCCGGTTGGGTGGGATTGATGTGGGAAAAGGCTCAAAAACTATTTTCTTCGAGGAATGAATGAATCTTGTGCAGGAGAAGGGCTAAAAAAGCTCAGGCTTTGGGAGCTCAGGTCTGACTTTATTACAGGAGAGTTTGAACTCTGGCTTTCTTTGTTCTGAAGGAGGTCTCAGTGAATAGAAGGCAGGTGGGTTTCGCTTAGGTCTTCATAGTTTAATCAAACTCAGGTTAATGGGGATAACAGCTGAGAGCTTTGTGAAGAGGTCACTCAACTATACTCCCCAAGAATTGAGAAAGGGATCTCCTGAGGCACTGGACCTTGTCACACGTTAATCAACAAATATTCTGGGGAAATCAGTTTGGATATATTCGGCATTATGTAAACATGTAAAAAAAGTTTTAAAAAGTGTCTTTTAAGTGAATATACATGAAAAATTTTAAACGGAAATAGAGTTGTTAACTTTTGACGAAGACTGAGTCTGTGTGAGGCTAGAATTGCACTTGATTTAGATGAAGATGGGTTGGGGGGTTCAAGCAGTGCTATTTCTTTGACAGATGCTGCCCTGGGAATCCAGAGAATGAAATATAAACTTGGAATGAAAGGTCTTAAGTTTGAATTCTGATTATGTCACTTACTATCTCCATGGCTTTGGCTAGGTCAGAACCTCTCTAAGCCTTCTTTTACTCATCAGTGATGGGAATCATGGGGCTGCTAAGTGGCACAGTGGATAGAGCACCGAGCCTGAGTTCAAATCTGACCTCAGACACTAGCTTTGTGATCCTGAGTACCTCACTTAACCTTGTTTGCCTCAATTTCCTCATCTGTTAAATGAACTAGAGAAGGAAATGGCAAACCACTCCAATATCTTCACCAAAAAAACACCAACATGGGGTCATGGAGAGTTAGACAGGATGGAAAAGACTGAACAACTGCAACAAACAAGGTGATACTGCTCTCATCAACTGGTTGCTGGTGAAGGGATCTGTGAACTCTGAAGTACTATAGAAATGTTAACTATTTTGGTGATTCAAGAATCATTCCTGACCTAAACAAAATACTGATTCAGCTCCTTTGAAATACCAGCGATAGGCTAGCATAATAGAGATACCTATCAGGTAGTCCTTGCCTTTGAGGAGTTTTCAGCTCTAAAACTTATGAATTAGTAGAAAGGGTAAGGACTGCTTTATGTTGTAGTTAAATGCTACCCCTAAGTAGTATAGGACTTCAGAGGAGGGGATGGAGAAAAGCTTGCTGAAAGAGATGGGGACTTGAGCTAAGCTTTGAAGGAGGAAGAAGAGAAGTTTGAGGGCATTCTAAGTACTGTTAATTACATGAGCAAAGATCCAGAGGTGGGAAAGCTCAAGATATGTGTCTTAAGAGACAAGGTGTAGACCATAATCTGGGACTTGTAAGGAAAGAGCTAGGCTGATGGGTAGAAGCTGGAACCATTTAATATAAGGCTCAGGCTGGGACTTATGCTCCAAGCTTACCATCAAAGAACCCTTGGCTAGATTCTAAGGTAGAGTGGGCAAATATGCATACTGAATTTTATTGATTAGATGCTATTGATTTAAAGTGGACTGTTTTTTGCTTTGCAACCTTTTGACTACTTCCTTGTTCTTCCTCAACAGCAAACATTTATGGAGTACCTACTGTATGCAGGGAACAGTCAAGGATGCTCAGACACCCACACAATGTGGCCTAGATCATAGTTCTAGAACTAGAAGTGATTGCAGAGGCTACTTGGTTCAACCTAGCCATGTTATAGATGGTGACATTTAAGCTCAAGGAGGCTTAGGGGATGGAATCAAAGTCACACATATAGTAAGAATCAGGGGCAGGATTTGGAGGCAGGTCACTTGACTCCAGAGCCATCGTGCTTTTTCTATGGTCCCAAGCTCTCCTTCTTGGATGTAATTGTTCCTGACATTTTTATAGCTCTTTAAGTCTTACAAAGTGCTTTATATACCTTATTATCTCACTTGATCCTCACAGCAGCTTTCTGAGATAGGTGTTTTCAGTATTATCTCCATTTTAGAGAAGTAGAGGCTCAGAGAGGTTATTATGATTTGCTCACAGTCACAAAGCTAGTCAGTGTGAGAGGAAGGATTCCAGCCTGAGTCCAGTGCTTTTACCCTTAAGCAAAGATGTCGCTGGTAAGTCCAATCTCTTTATGCCTAGTTTTGATGAAAAGCTTGATGGTAAAAGCTGTTGGCTGAGATGAAGTTTGGGGAATATCTGTATGTTTAATTGATCCGGTCTTCTTGTTGCTATGGATAAGGAAGAGAAAGTTGTATTTATGACTTTCCACCAGGGACTCTCACATTGTTTGGCAAACAGTACCTCTGGCAGAGTAGGAAGGGAGCTGTGGTAACAGTAATAATAATATAATATTATATGCCTAATGCAAGGTGCTGGGTAGTTCCTGCTCTCACAGCTGCATTTTTGAAGCCCATAGCCTCATTATTTTTTAGACTGGACCTGAGATGTCAGTGGTGTAAGTAACTTGCAGGGATGAAACACCCTTCATCAAGGTAGAGCCTCACCTGCTGTTCATCTTAGAGTTTCTTGGGTCAACGATCAGTTAAATGAATTGCGTGAGGTCATTCAGCCTCGTTGTGTTAAGAAGTAAGGCTTGAAAGCAAATCTTTCAGACTTCCAGTCCACCTCCCTATCCATTACCCGAACTACCTCTCATGGGATTTTACAGGTGGGTAAACTGAGTTCAAGACAGATCACACAACTCAAAAAATTGAATGGCAAGCAAAGGCTGGCATTTCTAGGGGTCCCCTGGTTCTGATTCAAATTAACCAACCATTGCTATCTGATATGTAAAAGGCTTAAAGGCACAGAGAAGCTGACTGTCTTTCTTGAGAGCATTCAGCTCTCCATTAGCAGAGTTCAGAACTACAATTATAATTTAGAGATGAATCTCTCAGTCCCCCTCACCCCAGGAGGCCCTGAAATTAAAAGAGTATTTTATCTTCATCATCAACAAAGGAAGAGGATGTGTTGCAACATAATTAGGGAATAAATAGGTGCCATTTGTTGGATGTGGGTTTCATGCCCTATGGCTCAGTGGGGGTTTATTATAGCAATATTATAATTGAAAAGGTGTCATCTACTCTGAAAGTGATTCATGAAACTTTCACCGGCTGGGTGGTCATTGTCCAAAAGGCATGTCTTTTCATTAGAGGAAGAAACAGAGCCAGAGAGGTAGCTGCTTCTACTCATGGGGTAGTCTGCTTTATTTGAAGGTTACTATGTGACAGCTTTCCTTAGAGAAGCAAGGACAAATTATGCAGAAATGAACACATTGTAATTGGATCAAGTCCGTGCTATTCATTGAAAGGTTGTTTTGTTAACAATTTCAGTTTTGGAGTTTTTAAGGATTTAAACATGTTTGAAAATGCCATCTCACCTATAATAGGAGAAAGCTAGAGTTTGTATCTTAACTGACTTAGTTTAGTAAAATGTAACAACACAGTTTATCCCTGAAGTGTTAATTAGACCCAAAAGGAAGAAAACCATAAAAGAGTTGCTCTCCTAAATGTTGGCATTTTTCATTTGAATTCTATTTATTGATTATTTTACAGTTGAGAAGCAACAAAAAAAAATCCATGTTTTTATAGCAAATAAAGCCTGCTGCAGTAATTATGCACATTCCACATAGATCTCTGTTCCTGGAGCAGGAAGTTGATTTTCAGTCTGACCGGAAAATATTTTGAGTGAATCATGACCTAAGGAAGACAAAACCTTCACCTTGTGGTCAGCTTGAGACCTAGAGGAGAAACAAGAAGACAGGCACTAATCACTCAATAAGCATTTATTAAGTACCTACTATATGCATTGTGCTAGCCAGTGGGGATATAAAGACAAAAATGAAACAGTCCATGGCCTCAAGGACCTTACGCTCTATGCCAGGCCTTCACAGCCTGCCACACACCAAAAGATTTCCAGTGGCCAGTGAAAAATGTAGAGGGCCTCAGGCTGTACAGGCCTGTTCTATGCCAAAATGATGTCAGAGCTTCCAAAGCCAAGTAGAGGATCAATCAATGGATATTTAAGTTCTTTCTATGAACCTAGTGCCACAAGCCAGGCAACAAGTTATATTGGAAAATAACTTGGATTTGAAGTCAAAGGACCTGAATTTGAAGCTTATTTACTAATGTGTGACCTTAGGTGAGTCACCTTATTTCTCTGAGTCTGTTTCCTCATCTGTAAAATAAAGAGATTAGAGTATGTGATCTCTAATATGTCTTACAGCTCTTGAGCCTATGGATCACAGTGTTGGGTACTATGGGAGAAAGATAGCAGGGCCCTTGAGGACAGGGGCTTAATCTTTGATTTCTGTGTCTCCCAGCTTGATGGCTAAATATGGATTAAGGCTTAATAGACTTCTTTTGTTGGTTAGTTGACATGAGTATTAGAAAGCATCATCTTTACCCTCAAAGAGTTTGTCATTCTCTTATGGAAATATGACCCAGACATATGAATCAATGAGAGAATAATTTTAGCATGTGATTAACTGTAAAATTGTGGGGTACAGTAAGTGCTGAAGGCTTTTAAATGAAAGATCATTGAGGACTAGAGTAGTCAGGGAAGACTTGAATCATAGATTTAAACCTGGAAGGGACCTTAGAGGTCTCCTAGTCTAATCTGCTCTTTTTGCAGATGAGGAAAGCATGGTTGCTGACCTGCCCCAAATCACCAAGGTAGTAAAGGAGTAGCCCTAGGATTTGAACTCAGATACTCTGATTCCAAAATCAGAGCTCTTTGTGTTCCTTCATCATGCCTTCCTTAATAGAGAATATGGGACTTGAGCCTGGCTTCAGTGAGTGATTTCTCTTAGTCCTGGTCAGTGAACAGAACTGAGACTCAGTGTGGTAACATGAAAAGAGCCCTGTTATATAAGAAGTTATATGACCTGGGTTCAAACCCTGTTTGTAACACTCATGAGCTGGGTGCTATTGGACATGTTATTTAACTTCTCTGGGCTATAGTATTCTCATTTACAAAATGAGAGAGTTAGAGAGTTGGTCTTAATGTTCTCTAAGGGTCCTTCTAGGTTTGTAATTCTATAATTTTGGCATTTATGATTTGTCATTTTGATTTACTAATGACATGATTCTGGCCAATTCACTTTGTTGTTGTTCATGCATATCTGACTCTTTATGGCCCCATTTGGGGTTTTCTTGGTAAAGATATGGGAGTGGTTGGCCATTTCCTTCTCCAGCTGATTTTACAGTTGAGGATACTGAGGCAAACAGGATTAAGTGACTTGCCCAGAGTCACACAGCTAGTAAGCATTTGAGGTTGGATTTGAACTTAGATCTTCTTGGATCCAAAGCCAGTACTTTATGTACTGAACCATCTAGCAGCCTCTTTTTCCTTGCTTTTATTTGCTCAAATGTAAAATGGGTTTTTTAGGTGCAGATTGGATCATATTTACTTCTGTGTTTACGTACATTATTATGTTGATTGATGTCAGTCAAAATGTTCTAATGATTATGAATGATGGGCCCAAGTACCAGGGAGTATGTTTTTGGGGATAGGCTAGAACAGCTGTTTATCTCATCTCAAATTCTTGCCCAGTGTTTCTATTTGGATGTGCTTCACTCACCCCAAATTAATTATCTCTTTCACATTTATAAGTCACTTAACCCTGTTTGTCTCAGTTTCCTCATCTGTGAAATCAGCTGGAGAAGATGGCATTATTTGTCTCCTAGTCCCCTGTGCTCAAGCCGTTTTTCTCTTCCCTTCTTATTCTTTCTTTACCCCAGTCTAATTATCCACTGAGTTCTATCGGTCTTTCTTTCATGATGCTTGTAGCATGATGGTGTTCCTACCTCCATTGATACCATCCTAGTTTCGACCCCGCTGCCTCACAGCTGGACCATTGCAATTGCTTTTGAATTAGTTTCCCTGTCTCCTGTCTCTCCCCCTCCAATTTATCTTGCACATTGCTACCAGACAGTATTGATATTTGCAAATATCTGTGATTTATCCAGTATAATGCTTGTCCAGATTTCTTACCAAATCCTCCAAAGAAGATTTGCCTAAGGGCATGGAAGTCCTTCTTTTGTGTCTTGGAGGTGGCAATGCTCTGCTGAAATCATCACTCACTTTCATTTCATGACTGGCTTACCTCTTCTAGTCATGCAGTCTCAATGGTAGCTTTTTTACATGACTTTGTGCAAATGTTAGCATTGCTAATGCACTAGAGACATCCTGCTTAATGGCACTGTTTCTTTCCATTCACTTTGGGTTGTTTCAATGTTCTTTCTACATATGATAAGACATACCTTTTTTCCCCCCAATTTTTAAAACATTTTTATTTAAGGTTTTGAGTTTCAAATTCTGTCCCTTTTTCCCTCCTGCCTCCCCCCGGCATGCAATCAGATATAGGTCATACATGTGCAATTATGTAAGACATTTCCATATTAGCCATTTTGTATAAGAAGACTCAGATAAAAGAAAAAAAAAGAAAGAAAGAAAATGAAAAATAGCATGCTTCAGTCTATGTTCAGTTGACATCAGTTCTTTCTCTGGGTATGGATAGTATGCTTCATCATTAGTCCTTTGGGATTGTCTTGGATCATCGTGTGCTGATAACTCTTTCTTCTTAGCAGAGAGACAGGGACTATAAGGGCAGGATGTTGAATTCATTGTTATATGCATTTGTTTTTGCTGAAATCTTTTTTTAATTACAAGGGAGAATTCAGTTTCTGTGTGTGTTGTGTGTGTTGTGTGTGTGTGTGTGTGTGTGTGTGTCAGGGGGCAGAAATGACTATAAAGTGAAAACAAACATCATCAATAAAATTTATTCTAAAAATAGAATCGATATTCTTTTGAGGTCTTTTTTTCTTTTAACATCACTGTCATTTCCTGATGATTTCTTCCTGCTACCCCTCCCCAATCAATAGAACCCTTTTTTGTAGTAAAAAAAAAAAGCCCAATTAAAACAGACTAACACATTGTACATCTGGTAATTTTGCACATGTTGTCTACCACCTCCTTGATGAGAGGAAGAAGACATGCTTCACTGTCAGCCCTCTTCACCCATGATTAGCCACTGCCTTGATTGGATTCTGATGGTTTTCAGTGGTGCTTTCCTTTACATTATTTTATTCATTGTGTAAATTGTTCTTCTGCCTCTATTTATTTTACTCTGCGTCAGTTCATACAAGTCTTCTCAAGTTTCTCTGATTCTTTCATTTGTCATTTCTTATGGTACAGTAGTAATTATATAACATTTACATATCACAGTTTATCAGCGTTAAGTCTGGTCATGCCATTGTATTCTATGAACTGAAGCCATATCACAACCCTCAGATGGTTTTTTTTTGGGGGACAGGGGTCCAGATCTGTTTTTTTTCCACTGAGATAGTAGTGATGCTACAGGAGTGGACAATTCAAAATCATTAAAAGTGCTGTAAGGTTTCCCAAATCCAACCCTACCCAATTCTGCTCAATTTTGGGTCTGATTCATTAGCTATATGTAATCTGATGGATTACCATGTGATTATTTGGCCAGTATTCATTTTTCATCCACTGTAGTTTTCCACGGTGGTTGGTTAGACCAGTCTCCTATATATTATTGTAGATTTCCCTGAGAATCCTTTTTTTGTGTATCTGGGGCTCCAGAAAGGTGAGGTTCTCCAAACGTTCCATTTTACAGATGACATTGTACTGATTGCAGCAAGCCTCAGAATGCTGGAAGGATTTCTTATTGATGGTGAGGTTCTCCAAATGTTCCTCTTTTCAGATGACATTGTACTAATTGCCACAAGCCTCAGAATGTTAGCAGATTAATCTGTGTCACGCACAGATTTTATGTCACTTTTTAGCTTAAATTACTTCATTGGCTCTGGATCCATATAGGAAAGACTACAATCTACATAATTTAACATTCAGAAACCTACAATCTAGGCCTAACCTGCCTTTCTCTCTTTATTTCTCACAACTTTTGAACACAATTTTCTATTTAGTATTTTATATTCCAACCTGTCAGATAAGTTGCTAGTCCTCTGGGCACCCTCTGATCTGGTAATACTAATATGTTTATGCAGATTCTCTGTTCCTGTTCTTAAAATGCTTTTTTATCTACCCTCAATCCTAGACTATGACTATCCTTTTAAAAATTATTATTTTTCCAACTAAGAAGCATTTATTTTCTCTCTCTAGCCCACTGGGAAAAAAAATCCTTGTAACAAATAAAAGTCAAGTAAAACAAATACCCGTATTGTCCATGACCAAAAATGTGTGTCTCATTCTGCTTATTTAGTGTATTATCTCTTCCAGGTAACATTTTAAAATATTGTTCCTCTCTTATGGATCTATTCACTCACTCTGTATCAGTTCATGTAAATTTTCCCAGGTTTCTCTGGAAATGTTCATTTCATCATTCATACTTTGTTCAATCATTTCCCAGTTAATGGGTACCCATTTAATTTCCATTTTTTTGTGGAGCTATTATATTAAAGAGAGAAACTTTCTCTTGAGTTGGAGTAAAGCTGTGGCTTGGCCAAAATGTTTTTTTAAAAATAAATTTAAAAAATTTTGAATATACAAAAATCTATTTTCTCTCCCTCCCACTCACCTTCCTCTCACCCCACAAAAGGAAAGAAAAATAAAATCCATGTAACAAATATGCATAGCCAAATATAGTAAATTCTCCATTGTCTACATCTCAATCTGTGTCCTGACAGAAGATCATCAGAAGGTGGGTAGCATGTTCATCATGAGTCGTGACTGGAATTATGATTGGTTACTGTTGATCAGATGTTTGAATTGTTCGTCTTTACAATGTTGTTATCTATAAATTGTTCTCCTGCGTCTGTTTACTTCATTCTGCATCAGTTCATGCAAGTCTTCCCATGTTCCTCTGCAACTATCCCCTTCATCATTTCTTACAGCACAATAGTATTCCATTGTATTCACATACCACACTTTGTTCAGCCGTTCCTCAGTTAATGGGTACTACCTTAGTTTCTAGTTCTTAAACACCATAAAGGAGCTTCTATCAATATTTTTGAACGTACTCATTCTTTCTTTGATCTCTTTGGAAATGTAAACCTAGTAAGGATATCACCGGGAAAAGGATATGAAGTGCATTAAGTTTTGGGGGGCATAGTTCCAAATTGCTTTCCAGAATGAGTAGGCTAGTTCACAACTTTGCCAAGAGTCTATTAATGTACCTGTTTTCCCATAGTCTCTCCAGGATTTGCCATTTCCCTTTTATTGTCAATTTTGCTAATCTGATGGGTGTAAGGTTTCACCTGAGAGTTGCTTTAATGTGTATTTTTCTAACTTTTAGTGATTTGAGCATTTTTTTTCCAGATGATTATTGATAACTTAGACTTCCTCTGAAAACTTCCTGACCTGGATTTTCTAAACTTCTTTATCTATTTTTCAAGGATGTCTGTGATTTGATCCTTACTCTACTTATCCAACTTTATCACCTACAAGGCCTCAGCTGCCTGTTTTGTAAAATTCATTCAACAAACCTTTATTATCTACTGTGTACAATGAACTGAGTTTAACACTGAATTGGAATACAGAGATAAATAAGAAACTCTCTTTACCTCAGAGAGTCTACAGTTTAGTAGAAGTGCTAATTTGATACATATCTTCCCCCACCCCCTCCTCTCTCTCCTTCTCCCTTCTTCTATCTTCTTCTTTTCCCCCTCCTTTATGTTTTCCTCTCTCTACTAGTGCAGCCTGCCATCTAGTCTAGTTTGCCAACTTGTAGGGTTGGAACATTAAAAGGTTAAAATGATTTGCCCATGCTTGCAGACTTACTATACGTCTGAGTCAGTACTTGATCCTATGTATTCCTGGCTTAGATACCAACCCTTTAACCATTATACCACACTGCTTATTGGGTCATAATATTCCATTTCTTTTCCTTCTACCCTGTTAGGAATGCTCTTCCTTTACCTGATGGCCCCTTCCCTTCTCTTTCAGTTTTCTAGATCTTCCCATTGTTCAAAGTCCATCTCAAACTTCACTCATTCCATGAAGCCTTCTCTCACTACAGTATCCTTCATTTTTTCTCTTCTAAACTTATAGCCTTGTCTGTACCATAGCATTTATAGAGATATATTATCATTATTAATGATATATAACATATGTGATATATCATTATAATGGTATAGTGATATATTATCATATACTGTTTTCTTTTGTTTCATACACATTAATCTTATCATTCTAGGAATTATAAACTCTTCCAGAGCAGATAATTTTGTATTCATATTCTTTATATTCTGCTGAGAGTTTGTGTGAGTCCAAGAACTAGTAGGTCCTCCATAGATACTTGTTGATTTGATAACTATGGCAGGAGTAGGAAAGGATAAAGTTTTGTAAACATGATCTATACATTGCACATCTTCAGAAAAGCACATCTTCTTCTCCCCTCCTCCATTCCCCCCACCCACTCTTGCCTCCCAGTTGAGTCCTTTGAGAGAGCAATAATTTTGTCACAGCAGAAATTTTTTGGGCTTGAAATGCTTTGGTTCAGGAATGATAACAAAGGGAGAGAATGAGGAAGGTGGGTGTCTATATCTTGAAATCCTCCTCCCATTTTACAGTTATTTGGGTAAATTCTTATCTGCAACATGAGGTTGTAAGCTGCTTCAAAGACAGGGACTTGGCTTACTTCATGTGCCCAGTGCCTTGAACCTCGTAAGTACTTACCAAATGTTTGTTGATTTTAACTAGACTCAAGCTGACTACAAGTTCTAGGGTAATGGCGGTGTGACTGCAAGGATCATAGAATCCTAGACTTACAGGTAAAAGAGACTCCTGAGGTTTCCCAGGCCCAAGCCTCCAATGCCCCTTCCATTGTATATATGAGTAAATAGGGATTTATAGAGATTAAGTGACTTGAGCTAGGTCATCCCAAGAATGAGTGACTGAGACTGGGTTTGAACTCAGGGAAATCTCTTTTTAGGGAAATTTCTGATTGGAAAATGGATTCTTGTGTCCAGGGTGGGAAGACCTATTATCTAGTAGTTTTTGCTCATTATATTGGCAGTGACTTTCATCAGAGGAAAAAAAATACTACCCTGTCCTCTTCTTCTAATGCCTTTCCTGTGTCTGACTGGTTTTCCTAAACCAGGTTAAAAAAAAGCACAAGCAAACAAACACAGTCCCATCCCCAAATCAATTAAACTTTTTATCTTGCAGAGGAGAAGGTAACAATCTACATGTGAAAATAAAATCCTGGCAAAGCCTGTGGATATTAATAAAGAAAGGGAGTCTGAGGTCCTAAAATACATTCCCAACCAACCCTTTGGCACTTTGTCACTCCTACAGCCCCTCTGGTTAATCATGCTGTCATAGTGAACCTCCCAAAATTACCAGGTTGATAAATAAGTGCCTGTTGGGGCATCCCCTTTCCCTTGAAATTTGCTCTCTCTACCCTCGACCTCCCCAACCCAAAGCTATTTTATCTCTGATCTTGATTGTTGGGGGCAGGGAAAGGGAAGGGAAAGTACAACTCAATCAACTTTATGTTCCCCTCCTTTGTTATTGTTGTTCAGTATGGTCCCATTTGGGTTTTTCTTGGCAAAGATGCTAGAGTGGTTTGCTGTTTCCTTCTCCAGCTCATTTTAAGATGAGAAAACTGAGACAAACAAGAGTTAAGTGACTTGCCTAGGGTCACACAGCTAATAAGTATCTGAGGCCAGATCTGAACTCATGAAGATGTCTTCCTGAATCCAGGCCCAGTGCTTTATCCACTGTACCACCTAGCTGTCCTTCTCTCATTTATCCCCAGTCCATGCTGTGATCTCAACAGCAGTATCAGGTGAACATAGCCTTGGAGACTAAAACATGTTTGACTATTTTGTAGAGTCTTTAAACCTTTATGGAAAGGAAAGAAAATGCTTTCTATTATTTGCTCGGGAAGAGAATTTTGAGAGATGGTGTGATATGATAGAAAGAGCACCTGGAATCAGAGGACCTGGGTACAAATTCCCTCACTGGTTTTATTGCCTGTGTGACTTTGAGCAGCTCATATAACTTCATTAGGCTATATTTTCTTCCTCTAGAAGATATAATTGATGGACCAGATGATGTCAATGAACTCTTTTGGTTCTATAATTTTTTAAAAGTTTATTTTTGAATCTTGAAGGGGAAAGGGTGGGTTAAGAAGGTGGATGGGAAGGGACCTGAATGATGCACTGACATTGAGAGGTCGAGCCATATAATAAATAGAAAGACTGCTGGATTTGGAGTCAGAGAGCCTGTTTTGAATTCTAGCTTTGCTACTTATTACCTGTAAGTCATGGAGCTTCGGATATATAGAATAAGATGGCCCTGGAAGTCTCTTCTAGCTCTAAATCTAATCTTGGATTGTAAATTGTCCACTCTTAGTTTCCCATATCAACAGGATGACACACAATCCAGAAATACTTTTCATTTGGCTTGTAATGAGATGGGTGATATTTTTCTTCATCTGATTTTCTAATTATATTTCACATGGGCTAGTTTTGATGTAATTCTGCATTGCTTGAGGATACGCCAAATGATGTTGGTGTTTGGGGGAAGCCAGACTTGGATTAAAAATTTCTTGTAGATATCCCACAAAGTGAATAGATGGGAATCCACAGAATTCTGTCCTTTCTCATGATCTTGTCCTTCTCACAGTTGGGTCCAATCACATTTGTGATGCCCTGGACAGAGAAGCGGAAATAGATAGTCTTGTAACTGAATGTCCTTATTGCCTAGTATGATTGGGATCACGGCTTTAGAACCAAGAGATCATCTACTCTTTTAATTACTTTGTGCATCTTAGTGTACATGTTGTATCCTTTCTGGGAGAAGGTAAGCCCTTAAGGCCAGGGGCTGTCTATCTTTTTTTAATTTTTGTAGCCTCAAAGCCTGATGTGATAACTTTCACATAATAGGCATTTAGGAAGCATTTGTTGTCTTAATCTGAGTCTTTTCTAACCTTCTCATTTTATGGGGGAGAAAACTAATAGTAGCCCGGAGTTGGCTTGCCCAAAATGATATAGATTTAGTAAAGAGCAGAATTGGGATGTGAATGCAACAAATCTAGTGGTTTTTTCCCACCATGCCACATTGCCTCTTATTTGAAGATCTTCCTCAGTGGGTTTGACTAGCTGTATTTTGTGTATGTGTTTTTTCTGGGGTGACACTGTACAAGGTCAGGGAACATTAGTGCTGGGAAGCTTCTCCAAGATGATGTAATAGTGTTGGAAAGAAGAATGGAGAAATGGTTGCATAGGTGAATATTTTGAAAAGTCTGCATTTGTTCTAGAAAACAATTTGGAATTTTATCTTGGCACAAAACTCTGCATACACTTTGACCCAATGATTTAAGTACTAGGTATATAGCCCTCGAGGAGGTCAAAGATAGAGGGAAAGGTCCCATATTACGTTACAGCAGCATTTTTTTTGGTAGTAGCTAAAAATTGGAAGGAAAGTAAGGTGCAAATGACCGGAAAAATTGTGGTATATAGCTAAAATGGATTTTTTTGCATTGTGAATTTTGCATTGTAAAAACGACAAGTATAAAGAATTCAGAGAAACTTAAGACTTGTATGAATTGATGCAGAATAAAGTCATTAGAACCAGAAGAACAATTTAATACAGTCATCACACTTAAAAGAAAATAATCTTAAATTACTTTAGAACACTGATCAACGTAGGGACCTATAGACTTCAGAGGACTGATCGCGAAGTACACTCTCATCTCTTGGCAGAGAAGTAAGTGGTGGACTATAGATATGGAATGAAGCCTAATTTGTCATACAGAACCAATGCATTTGTTTATTTCACTTGATGATATTCATTCATTACAAAGGAGGGCTTTATTGAGGGTAAAGGGGACAGTGGGAAATGGTAATGATAAGGAAAAAGAAAAATGGATCAGTAAAACATTTAAAAAGAAAAAAAGAGCACTGGATTAAGAGACCTGGAGTAATCTCTCAGGTTCCTGCTAGCTCTAAAATTCTATGATGCTATGACCCCTACGACCCAGACCTTTTCTTAATTGTCCCTTTTATATCTTCTTCCCCTTTTTCTCCAGGGGCACATTCAAGCATATGAAGAGTTCACCAGGCCATTGTCACATTTGCATATGAGTTTGCATATTACATGCATATCATTTGCATTGTCTATATAGATTGTATTTTCTAGTCTTCAGAAATTTTCAAAGTGTGGCTGCTTGCCTCATGGCACCTGATTTTCTATTTTTCCCCCTCTTCCTTTTCCTACACTATTCTCCCTGTTCTTTCTGACTCAGACCACCTTAACAGAATTGTGTGGAGACACTGGAAATAAAGAGAAGATGGTGAAGCCTCCAGAAACTTTTGCTCTTTTTGTCTTCCTAGGTTATGATTTAGAGAAGTCTCCTCCCACTAGCTAGACAAAGGCAACCTGGGGACAGTGGAACCTTGACATTTCTCTACCTGGCAGGTAGGAGGACACATGAGCCACATGGTATCACTGATTCTGGACAGTCTTTGTCTTAGAAAAGCTTTACCTGCTTCCAGGGGTATTTGCTTTTGCCTGTGGTCCAAGGTGAAAGATTAGAAAGTAAATTAGAAAGTAATATGTGCATCCCATCCAGTGTTGGGGAGTGGGGTGGAGGGTGAGGAAAGCGACGATCCAGGGGAGAGAAGACTCTTTGGAGGTGCTAGCGGGTGGTGGACAACGTTTGAGTATATAAGCATCCTGTTGCCAGCAGGACCCTGGACATGCAGATCCAGCCCCTTATTGGGATTCCTGCTGTGGCTTCTTCATGTCTGGATGGCTTAGCACAGGTTCTGTCCTGCCCTTGCCCTTTGTTTGCTGTTTTTGGACAGTGACTCCATTCCCTGCTTTCTCTCAGGAGGCATCTCCAGGTGTCCTGAGAGAGACAACTTTCCTGACATCTGAGCTGCCTTTTGAGTATTGGTTATACTCTGTTGCCCCTGGGAGAAATAATCATCTATGTGGTGTGATCTGAGGGCACACAGGGAAATTAAAGGTTCCTATTCCCCCCTTGAAATTCCATTGTTGGAGTCATTCCTCCTGTAAAAAATAGCTAGTTTTAATATAGCGTTTTAAGTTTGGCAAAGCATATTGGAAATATCTCATTTTAGACTCACAACCCTTGGAGGTAAGTGTTATTATGATCTCTGTTTTACAGATGAGTAAACTGAGGCATGAGCAGCTAGGTGATGCAATAGATAGGGCACAGGGCTTGGAGTCAGGAAGACTCATTTTCATGAGTTCAAATCTGGCCTCAGACATTTTCTAACTGTGTGGCCCTGGGCAAGTTGTGTAATCCTGTTTGCCTCAGTTTCCTCATCTATAAAATGAGCTGGAGAAGGAAATAGCAGATCACTCCAGTATCTTTGCCAGAAATCCCCGCCAAAACAAAAAACAACCCAGCTCCAAAATGGGGTCATCAAGGGTTGGACATGACTGAAACGATCTCACAACAAAACTGAAGCAGAATTTACACGGGGTCACACAACTCGTATCTGAGGCCAGATTTTAATTCCACTACGGTACTGTGTGCATTGTACCAACTAGCTGACATAGCTCCCTTTGATTAAATTCCACATTCTCTTTTTGTCCTTTTCAAAATACAGTTATTCCTGCAAAGAGCAGGACTATTTCTAAGCTTGAGGATGAATTGTCTTATCAGATCACCTCTCAGAAGAGGCCCAGGTTTTAGAGGGTCTGAAGCCTTAGACGATTTTGGGTTACTTTATTCCTATAAAACTTCATTCCTGTAAGAAATAAAACTTGGTTGTGGAGGCGGTGTGATGAAAATGATGATTGCGGATGGTAATCATATTCATTGTGCTAGAGCCATTTAATACTGCTCCTAACACTGGGCTGGGGCTGGGATTACAGAGTGCCCAAAGTCTCCCTGTATTGATGTGAATTATGGCACCAGTGATAAAACTACAGGAGAGAGAGGGAAAGAACACACCTTCAGTGCCTCTAGTTGACAGGTTCTGTCAGGTCCAGAATTCCCCCACCTGGGGAACTTTGTCCCTCCCTCCCAAATAATGAGGCAAATTTGATGCTAAAGGAAGAGGCCAAGGTGCTCCAGACTAATTATAGGTAGTTGTTTAATCGGATTATTTACAGTGGGATCAAACGATGGATCTTTGCCAAGAGCATAACAGTCTTAGATCTGCGGTGGTGGCCAGACCAATGGTGGATCCCTGCAAAGCCCCACCCCAACATCCCCCGTGGTAATTATAGAAATCAGACAAAGGGAGTTGGAGCCATAGAGTGCTTCACTATGTATTGGTGGATATTTTGTGTTTTACTGCTTAATATTTTAATTTCTACTTAGTATTGAACCCTGTTCCCAGACATCCAGCTGTTTACCCAGAGCTGTTGGGTAAATGCACAAGCATTTAACGTTAGATACTGGTCATATACTGGTCACAGTGCTAAGTTATGATTCAGTATCTAAGTTATGATTTTTTTAACAGGTTACCACGTCTGGACTTCCACCTTTCAGAGAATTGAAGTTTATGGCTTTTCACTTCTTACTGTGTATTATGGCTTTTCCTTAATCCGGACCCTATAGGTTTTTATGCTGATTTTTTTTCTGTGACATGATTAAATCATGGTAGATGCCATGTTAGGGGCTGAAGAAATGATGTTGAGCCTAGCTTAAAATTAGAACATTTAGTGTTGACCATTAGCTTTAATGGTGTAGCTTGTGTGATATAGTTTCGAGGGGCTGCTTCTGACTTCTGCCTTGCAAGTAGTGTAGATCCCCTTCCCCTCAAATGAAACAATTGAGAAAGAGACCATTAGCATGGTCAAACAGTCCAGGAGGGAACTGTAGCTCAGTACTCCAAGTTCAAGGCCTAAATGGATGGGGTTCTATATTGAGGGCAACCCCACCAAAATCCTATCTCTCTGGCTTAGTTTGCCCTTCCTCAGCATTTTCTCTGGAATATAGCCCTAGTAGAGCCCTAGTCTAGAGCCTTATCCTCAATGTTACTGGTTGAAGGAGGTATTCCTTAATTCTCTTCCAAGAGATTCTCACGGGTCCCATTTATAACATACCACACACACATATAACATTTGATGTAGGCTCATCAAATTGATTAAAGAATTCTTTTAACTAGCCCTGTACCCTGATGGAATAAGAACAATAATTTTCTTTTGAGTGGGAAGTGGGTCAGGGACAGAGATGTATGCTCTGGTTGAAGGAAGAGTACTTTCTGAACTGGAGTTACAGTAACAAGGAAGAGTATTCAAGTGATTAGAAAACCAGTCACTCAGGACTCGTTAATGTAGTTGACCAGTGGAGGACTGAGAGGGTCATGACCTCCCAAACTGGACCCAGGCTCCAATGAGGTACTGACTTGGAAGCCCCGAAGCACACCAGGGTTGTCAGTCAGGACCTTCCCGGGGGTAGCAAGGACAGGAACGTCTAGGAGAACAGTGGCCACACAGTGACCAGAAAATAAGAGGTCCCCTGTGTTCAGTTCAATTGAATAAGCGTTTATTAAGTTGACTAAATACCAGACACTCTGCTAGAAGACAGTGCCTACTCTCAGGGACCTTATGTTCTACTGGGAGTATAGAATGTATACACGTCTAAGGAAGTGCAAAATATGTACGAAGCAAATGCAAAGTAGTTGTTGGGGGTACGGGACTGGGGAGAGCATTAATCTCTGGAGGGGTCAGAGAGGCCTCTTGAGCTGAGCCTTGACAAGAGTGGAGGATTCCAAGAGGCAGAGGTGAGGAGGAGGAAGAGGTGTGTGAATGTATGTGATGACCACATTTTCCCTTGCTATGTTTAGGTGAGCCTCCTGACTGATCTGTCTGCAATGAGCTGCCTTGTAAGGTGGGGCTTTTCATGACTTGAGGTCAACTGACCACTTGTCAGGGATGTAGTCAGAGTAACATATTGGGGTGAGGTTTGCACTAGATAACCTTGAATGCCTCTTCCACCTCTGGAATACTATATTAGGGAAGCATAGTGCCGTAAGATCATAATATTAGGGGTAGAAAAGGTCATAAAGGCCATTTAATCCAACCCCCTTATTTTACAGAAAAGGAAATTGGGGCCCAGAAAGGTTAAATGAAAATTTTTAAAAAATAAAGAAGAATTAAATATTTGTTCAAGGTTACAAGGCAGTAGAACTGGGATTTGAACTCAGGTCCTCTGCACATCCAGGAAAGCTTTCTCCTATGTGGCTGGGAGGGAGGTGCTAAAGGTTCTTAGATTGCTGTAGGGTGTCATCCCATAGGCAGGTGCTAGGTGGTGTAGCATGTAGAGCACTGGGCCTGGAGTCAGGAAGACCTGAGTTCAAATCGAGCCTCAGACACCTATTAGTTTTGTGACCCTGGGCAAGTCACTTAACCCTGCCTGCCTCAGTTTCCTCTTCTGTAAAATGAGCTGAAGAAGGAAATGGCAAATCACTCTAGCATCTTTGCCCTAAATGGGGTCAGGAAGGGTAGGACACAAATGAAAAATGACTCAACGACATGATCCCAGAGATGGTCTAGGCTTAGCTTCTTTGTTAAGGTGGGAAAGATGGAGTGAGTAGCCAGATAGTATCTTCTGAAAGTAGAGGTCTTATAATTTTTTACATTATAGATTCTCTAGGTCTTCTATGCCTCCGTCGGTGTTCTGTTAGGAAGAAGAGTCAGAGATTGGAGAAGATGGTGATGGGGCCAGGGCCGTGCTAAATAAAGTTGTAAGAGCAGGTCACAGTATGGTACAGTGAAACAAACCTTGTACTTAGAGACCTAGCTTTGGGTTCAGGCTCTCCTACTTTAGTCCTATGACTGTGTGTAAGTCAGTCTCTTAGATTCATAATTTCTTCTGAAAAATATGGTGGTCATAGGGTCCTTAGATCTGGAGTTGGAAGGGACCTTGAAGGCCAACTTGTTCAACCTCCTCGTTTTACATATAAGGAAACTGGGGCCTAGGGAGGTCAAATGTCTTGTCCATGTTCACACAGGTAAGTTACAGAAATGGAATTAGACTATATCACCTCAGAGGTCTCTTCTAGTTTAAAATATCTGACCTGCTGATCCTCCCTGATCAGCACTTTCCAATTGAAAAGACCCTACCTCCTTTTCCCAGGAGACAGTATGTGCGTGCCTATGAGGGGGAGGTCCTGAATTATAAATAGTCTAATAAGCCAATTTTTTTTTTAAGCTAGGTGGGTATAAATTACAGCAGGAAGCTTTTTGGGTTGGTGTCTTCTGAGCTATTAGAAGAATCATTAATTATGTATTAAGTGTTTGAAAGGAAAGACATCAGTAGCCTATAGGATGTATTTGCATAGTAATAGAGGATTGATTAGATGCAGTATCTATAGTGAGGGCTACTGGGAATAAGTTCCCAGGGCTTTACAGCAGTGGTAAATTAAATCTACAAAATCTTGCAGGATAGTAAATAATGACCGTCCGAATTGCTGAAGGAGTTCTCCCTGCGTGGGGATGAGTTATGGTGTCATCCTGCTGCTACTGCAGCCAGGGGAAGGAGGGAAGAGCCATCACTCTGGGTGGGGCAGGGGAGGGGTAAGCGGGGGGAGGGGGGGTACAATCATTTTTCCCAGAGGTGTCTCTGGTCTGGAAGTGTTTGTTCAAGGACACCAGCCCTGAGCCCAACTGCTGGATTAGAATGGAAGTCTGGGACTGCCTCTGTTTTAATATGCTCCAGAGGCTGGTTTGAAGCTACTTCCAAAATGTGAATTTTGCTAAAGGCTTTTCCTTAGCTTCCTCTAGGGAGATGGCAGCTCAAATAAAAAGCAAATACAAGTAACTTCTGAAACTGCAAACTGTGTGTCCCCATGTAATGAGAAGGGATGGAAGACAAGGAAGAGAGCTGGTTTTCTCTTTGCAGATCTTAAGGCACTATATACAAGTACGATCATTACTACTTATCATCACTGTCATTATAATTATTCTTTCACCTGAAAGTCCCTGAAGTCCAAAGCAATGATACTTTTACAGCAGATGCAGGGGCAAACACGGGGCACACAACAGATGAAAAGTACAGCAGCGAAGCACCTCCTGTTTTCTCTCCTTATCTTATTTTGTGCACAAAGCAGGTAGGAGCAAGGCCACGGTTAGGGAAACAAGCAAGCAGAGGAACAGGAATCAAACAAAGCTGACAGCCTGACACTGTCCAAGAGAAGCCTAACTTTCCTGAATTTATGAGGGAGTTTATGGAGGTTGAGTTGAGCCATGGTAGTGAGAGGTGGTGTGCAGCAGAAGAAAGAACACAGAATTTGGAGTCAAAGAGCTTGGGTTTAAATCCTGCCTCCCATGCCTGTGTGACCTTGGGTCAGTCATTTTACTTAGCTCAGCTTCAGTTTCCTCTTTGTAAAATGGGGTGGGGGTACACTGGATGACCATTAAAGATTGCTTCCAGTTCTAGATCTATGGTCCTTTCTTCAACATGTATTTCGGGATCCTCTCCTATCTTATTCTAAATGGGCTCAAGTATTTTTTTCTCCCACTTAATAGTATTTTATTTTTTTTCCAATTCCATGTAAAGTTAGTTTTCAGTATTCACTTTTATAAGATTTTGAGTTCTACATTTTTTTCTCCCTCCTCCCCCACCTCTCCCTTTTTCAAGATGACATGCAATCTGATATAGGCTATATATGTACAATCATATTAAACATATTTCCACATTAGCCATGTTGTGCAAGAAGAATCAGAACAAAAGGGAAAAACCACAAGAAAGAAAAAAAAACAAAAAAAGAAAATCTGCTGTGATCTACATTTAGAATGCATAGTTCTTTCTCTGGATATGGATAGCATATTCCATCACAAGTGTTTTAGAATGGTCTTAGATCATTGAATTGCTGAGAAGAGTTAAGTCTATCAAAGTTGGTCATGAAACAATGTTGCTGTTACTGTGTACAATGTTCTTCTGGTTCTTCTTGCTTCACTTTGCATCAGTTCATGGAAGCCTTTCCAGGTTTTTCTGAAATCCTCCTGCTCAACATTTTTATAGCATAATAGTATGCCATTACATTCATATACTACAACATGATGAACATCCCCTCAATTTCCAATTCTTTGCCACCACAAAAAGAGCTGCTATAAATATTTTTGTACATATAGGTCCTTTTCCCTTTTTTATGATCTCTTTGGGATATAGAGGATTATTAAACTGGTATTGCTGGATCAAAGGGTATTCACAGTTTTGGGCATAGTTCCAAATTGTTCTCCATAATGGTTGGATCAGTTCACAACTACACCAACAAAGCATTAGTGTTTCAATTTTCCCACATCCTCTCCCACATTGATCATTTTCCCTTTTTGTCCTGTTATGGGCTTGAGTATTTCTTAACCTAAGTAGTTTCCTAACTTTATGGCCTAATCTGAAAGTCCGTCTCCAGTCACTTTATTCCCCTACTTTTGAAGGCTCAGTATCCCTGAACTTTATTGAGCAGTCACTATGTACAAGAGACTATCCTGAGCACTGTGTGTATAAAGATGTGATGCAGGACCTGCTCTCAAGGAGCTTAAAATATAATGAGAAAGCTTAGCCAAATAACTGATCCAAGGGGTAGTAGGGGAAGTACTATAATAACAACAACTACATTTGTTTAGTGCTTTCAGATTCACAAAGCTCTTTACCTAGCTGACTTCAGGTAAGGTGCCCAAAGGAAAGGTCTACGGCAAAATGTATGAAAACTTTGAGAAGGGAGAACTGACTTTCAGCTGGGGGGAGAGGATAGGGCACATTGTCAAGAAAGTAAAGCTTCTTGGAGGAGGGGAAAGGGGTGGCGTTGGTACTTGTAAAAAGGAAATGAATGAACAAATGAAGGAACGAAGGAATGAAAAAGCATTTATTAGGGGATGACCATGTTAGCCACTCTGACCAGTGCTGGTTCGTACAAACACACACAAAAAACAAGACAGTTCTATCATCAAGGAATTTAAATTCTAAAAGCAGAAAACCATATATGAAGGGAAAGGGGATTGGTAGCCAAGGGAGGGTGTTTTGGTCTGGGAAGTTGAAGGGATGGTCAGTTGAACCATAAGGAAATTGATTGACTCATCCTATCCAAAATGGCAGTCTTGATTTGATTGTGCTGATCAGTGTTCACAGTAATGGAATGCCAAGAGAAACTCCATTCTAGGCATGGGGAACAGCTTGGGCAGTCATGGAGATATGCGTCCTGAGTGTGAATGGAGAAATGGAGAGCAGTCCAGATGTATGCAGGCACATTTATATGTCTTTCTTAAGTTGATTTCTTTGTAATATATTCATTTTAACTATTTTCAGATAAAATGCACCACCATATAGTAGAACCATATAGTAGAACAAAAAAAGAGAATTGTGCATTCCGTTGCAAGTCTCTAATATATACAGCTCTCTTTTCTTTTTTAAATATCTGCAAAATTCAATCTGAACTAGCTTTCAAAGCTGTCTTGCCTTGTCTGTGATTCCTTGTTTTCTGTACATTTTCTACTGTGTTCCAAATACTGTGATACTTTACAAATTTTATCTCATCTCTTTAGTTCCTACCTGCCTTCACTCCTTTGGACTTTTCCATCATGCCCTAGGAACCCCTTCATCTTGCAAGATCACATCAGCCCTAAAACTTAGACCTCATCAGTATCCTCTTCCCACTGTTCCCTTTACCCCAACTAGTGAAGAGCTCCTTTCCACACTTCCACTTAGATGACTGGTGTTCAGGTCAACCATCTCTTCATTTCCCACTGACTATACTCCTTTGGCCTTCTCTATAATGCCTACATGGAAGGTACCTTTCTCACCCCATTTCAACTTATTTTGGTGTATTATCTTCCCCCATTAGATTGTAAGCTTCTTGAGAACAGGGTCTCTCTTTCTGTTTGGTGTTTGTATCCCCAGTGCTTAGGATACTGCCTGGTACACAGTAGGTACTTAATAAATGTTGATTGATAGAACATTTAATGCATTGTTGGTAGAGTTATGAATTGATCCAATCATTCTAGAGAGTATTTTGGAACTATGCCCAAAGGGCTATAAAACTGTCCTATCTATACTACTATTAGGTCTATATCCCAAAGAGGTCATAAAAGTGGGAAAAGGATCCATGTGTACAAATATATTTATAGTAGCTCTTTTTATGGTGGCAAAGAATTGGAAATTAAGGGTATGCCCATCATTTGGCGAATGACTGAACAAGCTGTGGTATATGAATGTAACAGAATACTACTGTTCCATAAGAAATGATGAGCAGGCAGATTTCAGAAAAGCCTGGGAAGACCTGAATGAACTGATGGTGAGTGAAGTGAGCAGAACCAGGAGGAACATTGTACGCAGTAACAGTAACATTTTATGATGACTAACTTTGATAGACTTATCTCTCTCAACAATGCAAGGATCTAAGACAATTCCAAAAGGATCATGATGAAAAGTGCTATCACCTCCAAAGAACGATGGAGTCTGAATGCAGATCGAAGCAAACTGTTCTCTCTGTCTTGGTTTTTTCCTCATGATTTTTCTCTTTGGTTCCAATTCTTCTTTACAATGTGTTTAATGTGGAAATATGTTTAATATGATTGTACCTGTATAACCTATATCAGATTGCATGTCACCTTGAGGAAAGAGGAGGGGAAGGAGGGAGAGAAAATGTAAAACTCAAAATCTTATAAAAGTGAATGTTGTGATGGACATTAAAAAATGCTTCAGTGACTCTTTTTCCTTTTCTCTCTCTCAACCCTAACCCTATTTCCCCTCTTTCCTCAATTGAAAAGAAATAAAGAAAAAAAAACCTTTGAGACAGATATGCATTGTCAAAATAAATTCCTCCACTGGCCATGTTTGAAAATGTATCTCCTAATCTGCTCCATGAAGCCATTGCCTTTCTGTCAGGAAGTGGGTAACACACTTGCTTATTAGTTCTCTGGAATGGTGATTGGTCTTTGCAGAAATCCGATTTCTTGCTCTTCCTTAACTTTAAGCAGTGTTGATTATGTGCCTGCTTTGAGTCCTTAGATCTGGTAGACAGGGAGAGGGGAGCCCCTGGAATGTGGTCGGAGCTTCCTGGAAGAAGGGCAAGGCGTACGATTGCCAAGTATTTCAGGCAGACTTGGCACTTTGTATTTCGTGGTGGGCACTGGAGAGTCCATGAAGTCACAGACAACATTCAGGATGCTCTGCTTGACCAGACAAAGCTAACTGTCCTCAGCCGCTTCAGGGAGTTCTCTTATTTGGCAGCCCTTAATTATCCATGTTGGTGAAAGCGGATGAAGCTCCTGGAATCCAGAGACTTCCCAAACCTCATAATAGCTATTGCAACCCTTTGATTAAATTGATTAAAAAGGAACCGAAATGAAATAGACTTCCAATTTAGCCCACAGACATTGACAGAGTCCCCTCTGTTCAGAGGCCCGTGCTGGATTCTATGGAATGCTATAAAGTAAGGAGACAAAGTCTTTGTTAGCAGTCTGATGGGGATGATGTCTATGTTCTTGGGGAGTTTCTAATCTTACAGAAGATACAGGATTCCATGAGAAATGGACTCACACCCACACCTACAATACAGGTCTCTAACCATGTGCAAAAGAATTCCAGGTGCTAGATTTTAAAATTCCATGAGGTTAGAAACGGAGCTTTATCTTGACTTCCTGTCTCCCCTGGTGATTAGTCTAGTGCTTTATATTTGTTTGATTAGTTGTGTCCAATTCTTTGTGACCCCACTTGGGGTTTTCTTGGCAAAGATACTGGAAGGAGTTACCATTTACTTTTCTAACCCATTTAACAGATGAGGATCTGAGGCAAACAAGGGTTAAGTGACTTACCCAAGGTCTCATAGCTATTAAGTGTCTGAGGCTGGCCTTGAACTCGGGTCTTCCTGACTCCAGAACCAGCACTCTATCCACTTTGCCACCTACCTTCACAGTGCTTTACACATAATAGGTGTTTAATAAATATTAATTGTGGGAATATGTCTGGAGGGGATAAAAGTAGTCTAAGAAGAAAGGAAGGGAAGAAATATGTGAGAGCAAGGATCTTTCCAGCACAGAGTTAAGCATATAGAGATACATGATAAATATTTGTTAAGATGAATCGATAATGTATCAGCTGGAGGATGAGTCTAAATTGGTGCTCTTATTGCAACAAACTTCATCTTGGAGTTGCAGCTATACTCCTTTGCCTTCTGAGAGATCACTGACACCATGAGATGTTATGTAGATTGGCCATTCTGGAAGGCTGCTCCAGGATCTCTGGCTATTCATTTTCATATGAAGCAAATGGACTGGAGATAGATGGAAATTTGAAGAGCCCCTCTGGTCTGTGAAACAAAATGGCCCTTGAAGCTGAAAGAGACATGAGAAATCAGAGACCTCTGCAGACCCCAGGGGTGAACAGAGAAGCAGATGGCAAGTGTGTTTTAGTATGAAAGGCAGGGGTAGGGTGGGGCTGGGATGAAGAGTATATTAGTTCAGTAGAGATGGAGATTAAAACTAGAAGTATGTAGCCCCATGGAGTTGAGGGATTGAGATGTGACTGGGACCATTTGCCCCAAGCAGGAGAAAGCAGAGGTCAAGGACGCTCTCAGAAAAAGATCAGGGATAAATGGGCATTTCTGGGACAACCTTCACAACTCTCTCTCCCTATTCATAAAAGTCTAGCTGAGGATTAAACTGGTGTTCCCAGTTATCAGATTTCTTCCCATCAGGGTGTTTCTCTGCTTCTTGACCTTAAAAAGGCAGGTGTAAACCTTGAATGAGTCCATTTCTAGCCCACCTCCACTCAAGGTGCCCAAAGTTGGTGCTATCCTTAGAAGGACATAGAGAATAAGTACGTGTGTGCTCGTCCTTCGTTGCTGAAGAAGACCATGCCATCAGAGAAATGATGATATGACTTGTACTTGACTTTGTTTTGAGTGAGGGAGGGCTGTGCAGGTCACCAGCCTCACTTCTCCTCCAGAGCCATCTGAATCCAGTGACCAAATATTCATCAGAATGACTGGAGATGACCCAGGATGAGACAATTGGGGTTAAGTGACTTGCCCAAGGTCACACAGCTAGTATGTCTGAGGTGAAATTTGAACTCAGGTCCTCCTGACTCCTGCACTGGTGCTCTATCCACTGAACTACCTAACTGCCCCCGAATAAGGAAGTATTGTCAGTTGGACAGTAGTCTTCTGGAACAGTTCTGCCATGACGGCCCTGAAACAACGCATTTTGGTTTCTTGTTCTTGGCAGTTATTTGTTTACTCTTAGCTTTCAGGACCCTGAACTAATAATTTGTTTCAAACTCATTGCACTTCCTGGTCTCTGTCCTCATTCTGTGGCTCCGATGTCCTGCCTGTGAACATTTGCAAAGGACTATGACTTTGATCCAGGAGTTTTGAGGTCTGATTTTTCGATGGACTAGAAGAGTCTGAAGAGGCTTCAGATATATTTGGAAGTAGGGAGGAGCTGGATGTTAGAGAAGAGTTCTTTCTTTAGTCTCTGGAGAGGTAGAAAGGAGGGGTTGGAAAGAGTTGAAAACTCACAATAATATTCTGTTACATTCAGACACCATCATTTCTCCATTTATTTCTCACTGATGGGCACCTCTTCATTCAGCCAGGTGGCTCAGTGGATTAGAATGCTGAGACTGGAACAGAAAGACCCGAGTTTGAATCTAGTCTCAATCACTTACCAGTTGTGTGATGCTAGACAAGTCTCTTCACTTCTGCCTGCCTCAGTTTCTTCAACTGTAAAACAGGAATAACAACACCTACCTCACAGAGTTGTTGGGAGAATCAAACAAGATAGTATTGTAAAGCACTTAGCACTGGCACATAGTAGATGCTTAATACATGCATGTTCCCTACCCCTCATTCTTCCCTCATGCTGCCTACCAGCTGACAGACAGGTAATAATCAAGATGCAAAATGAGGCATACATTTTTAAACCTAGACAGTAGGAGAACTTCCTTTGATAATCAATATTTGTTACAGGGGTTTTTGTTTTATTTGAGTTTGGGAAAGGGTTAGATAAAAGGAAAGATAAAAGGGAGAGGGAGATAAAAGACATGCTTATTATTTGAAAAAATAAAATTAGATACAAAAAGGAATATAGAGAGCTGAGAAATTATGGGAGAGAAATCTGATGGTGAAATACTTGGGCAGTTAACTTGAATGTGATCTTACATAGAAAGAGAGGAATCCAGGGCCTTGAGGGATACCATGACTTTGCTTTACGTGTGTGGGAGATGCTTCCAAGTCACACTTGCCATCACTAGGCACTTTACCCACGCCATTGTAGAATTATGGTAACTAATCTAGAACACCAGTAATCTTACTGTGGTCGGAGCTGTTCCATCAGTAATCATGAACCTCCCCAGACATGGAATCTTTGTGTGCTAGGGTGTTTGTACTTTTCTCACCACTTCGTCTTCACAATGCTTTCTTTCCCAGTTATTGGTATCATTCTGACTTAGGTGTTTTTAGATTCTACATTCCTTATACCTTACCTAAACTTTCTAAGTACCAGGCTGAGGGGAGCGTTGAGCTGCGGATGGGGAGGGCTATGGGAGCTGAGTGTTAAAGGGCAGATCAGTTGTTACCAGAGGGTAGGAGATGATGGGCATGTGCCTGGCCCAGTGCCGGCATGTTTGATGGGTTCCCTGGACGGGGACTCTGTGCCCTTTTTAGTAATTTCCGTCTGTAATTTTTCAGTTTTTTATGGACAGGGAGTAAATCAGGGTCTTGAGCCTCCTGCTTCACGTACAGGATTAATAAACTGGGAATTTATGGGGGAAGTAGCTGATGAAGAAAATGGAAAAGAAGAAGAAATTGCGGTTTTTTTCTACGAGGACTGGAGGGGGTGGCTAGATCTCAGAATGACTTTTGGATTGTGGCGTCTCAGCTGGGAGCATAGACTCCCATGGGGATTTTAGTTATTTGGAAGGGAATTATACCCCCTTCCTCCCCAGGGCCCAGGCTGGAGTTAGGCAAGCCAGGCAAGTTACTGTGATGATGTTTCCTATTTCCCGATAAATCCTTTAGAATGTGGATCTCAGGAATGAGAATGGAGGTTGAGTGATTGCAGCAATGATTCTCCCACCCACCTTGCCAAGATTACTGGGGTATCTCTGAAGACAGGAGATACTTTTTGTGTCAGCTTTGGTTGGGGTCCCTCCTCTGATCATCACAGTTTTCAGTGGTCTGACTCACTGCCTGAAGAATCTTAATCCTACTAGCAGCATCTATCTGCCTCTGACCAGGGAGTCCAGGATGCGCACTGATAAAAACACATTTGTCTCCACCTTACATGAAACAAACCCTGCAAATTATAAATTTTTTTTCTCCTGCCATCTAAGACTTCATCTACTGGAGAAGGAAGAAAAGGACAGGGAACTCAGGTAGATAGAGGCAGAGAGAGAATCAGTAATCATTTGGCTATAATATTGCTTCCCAAAGGCCCCGTAAAATAGTCACAGATGATAATATGAAAAGCAGAAAAAGTTCTGCTTGGAGGAAGAGTAGAAGGAGGTATGGAGGGGGACCTGAGCTCAACTCACTACTGAAGTTCATAGCACAGGAGACAGTTGGAGCCAGACACAGAAAAGTTGGTTCAGGAGAGGCAACCCTCCTCCCCCTAGATTCCTTTCATGCCATTGGTCTTACTCTGTTTTGAAGCTATTTTATGATGTTTTTTTTTTTTGGGGGGGGGGGGGAGAATTGGAGTCAGAGTTCGAATTTGAGGTCAAAGCAGGGGGCAAAATTGAATTCTTATCCTGCCTCCATTACCCAGCCCTCCATATATATTCTCAGTTTGTTAACTAGGTGCTCTGAAGCAAACTGTTAAGTGTTCACCCCAGAAGCTTTATTCCAGTGTCAGGGGAAGGTGAAGTCAATGACAAGGTGTCTACTCCCATTGAGACTCCGCAGCAAATTGGGCAATGCTGTTTATTTTATCAGTAATTCAGTCTAACTAGTATTTATTAAGGGCTGACTGGGTGCCAGGCAGCTCATGTGCTCATCGCTGGGGAAATACGGACAAAAATGAAAGCTTTTACCTGCCTTTGAGAAGTCTACTTTCTATTAGGGGAAACAACATACATATAGAATATATAAATAAAGGGACAAAGTAATTTTGGTGAGAGGTGGAGAGTTGGGGACTGACAACCCTGGGGATCAGGAGTGGCTTCTTGAGCCCCTGAGCTTTGAGGGAGCCCGAGGCAGCCAAATGAAGAGGGAGAGCATTTCAGGTAAGGTGGAGAGGCTGAATGCAGGAGAGGGAATGTCATGGAGGTCAGTTTGGCTTTACTAGTGCATAAAGGGGAGTATTGTGAAGTCCATTTGAACAGTAGAAGCCATGTTGAGGAGAGCTTCAAAATGTCAGGTTGGGAGAGTTTGTATTTTATATGTGAAGCAATGGAGAGTCATTGAAGATTTTTGACTAGAGAAGTGATATGGCCAGATCTGATATTTGTAATATCAGTTGAGCAGCTTTGTGAAGGATGAGTTGGAGAAAGAAGACGTTAGAGTAGAGGGTTCTTAACCTCAGGTACATGACCTTTAAAAAATTCATTTTGAAAACTGATTTTAATATAATTGCTTTACTTTGCAATCCTCTATATTTTATTTTATGTATTTGATAATATTATTCTGAGTCTCACCAAGACTGCCAAAGCTGTCCATGATACAAAAAATGTTAAGGACTCCTGCCTTGGAGGCAGAGAGACTAATTTAGGAGGCTGTTGGGGTAATCTGTCTTCAACTAGGGTGATGGAAGTCGTAAGTGGAGGGGAAGAGATGGAGAAAATGTGTCGGGGGCCATCTCCTGGGCATTCATGGAGCCACATACAGAGGTATCCTTCCAAAGAACTGCCTGCACTGACTGAAGGACCATGTAATTCCTGAGAGAGCCACTTTCCCCAAGTCTGTCTCTCAGGGTCACTGATTGGTTACCCATGCTGTGAAAGTGAAAGAAACACAAAGCGCAACAAGCAGCCTAGAGTCCAGATTTAGGATTATGCACTCCTATGTCCAAGCAGTGGCCATGGGTTCTGGGGTTAGGAGAGAAGGAGAAGGCCCTCCTTTCCCTACAGGAAGTCCTAGATGGAGAATTCCACTCCAGAGAGATGTCTTGGCATGGAGAATGCAGTGGCAGAGGACAAGGTGGGAGTGGGACTCCAGGGTTCCAGCCCTTCCATGGACAGGGGTCCATCTGCTCTGAGGAGGGGGAAATGCTTCTATAAACCAGGTCCTGCTCACAGACATAGGATGCTTCAAGATCTGGGTGCTCAAGAAGCAGGGTTGGGGAGGGTATACCCTAAAAGACCCCCCAAAATTTCTAGCCACAGGGACTTCTCCATGGAGAGAGAATTCTTCCTCCTCCTTTTTAAAATCACTGTTGTTATCTGAGGAGACAAGGCATGTTGGGCCCTGGAAACCCTACTCTGAGGATGAAGCACTTGCTGGTCTGGGGAAGAAAGGTACTTCAGATAACCAAGCACTGCTGAGGGAGACTGTAGTATCTAGGGAACTGCCTGATATTTGTCTCCTAGAGAAGAAGACCACCCAGCTCCACTTCCAAAATACACCTCTTCCACCAGCTTGTTACCTGATTCCTTTGCTCTCTTCTTGGCCCATCTTCTCCACCATCCCTGGGAGGTCACAACTGATGGATGACCATGAGATGTAAGGCTCAGGCACCACAGTCTGTATCACTGAGGGGAAAGGGCAGCGTCTCTCTAGCATCCCTATTTCCATTTTAGCTCCTAGGAAAAAGCCCCTTTTTGCCCTGATTGTGACTCAGAGTCCTGTCAGCTCTCTCCTCTTAATCAACAAGCATTTACTAAGCACCTACTATGTGCCAAGAAACAGTGACATGAATGATTCACAACAGCAGATAATTGAACACTCATTTCTTGGCTTTGAGATATGTCTGGTGATGATTTGGAGGGGAAGGGGCAGTGTTTTAAACAGTTAGTGCTTCCTGAACATGCTCCAGCAGGGCCATTGGGGGCATGGGTGGGGAAGGGAAACTGGTCCAGAGGTAAGTGCTTGCCATGGATGCAAGGTTGAGAAGGGATTCTTGGCACCACTGAGGGACCCTCAGTACAGGAGCCAAGGGACCCATTAGTGCTGGGCAACAGTGAGCTCTGTTCTTATTCGGTTTCCCTGGCCTGGACTTTCCTACATTTCTCTTCCAACTTGGATTTAGCTTTCATTTGGGATCTGAGTGAAAACAAAGAAGGACAGTCTCTCCTTTAAATGTAATTGTGTGTATTTACCTTGCAAGTGGCTGTGAGCTGTATTGGGGAATCAGAAAGGTTGGGCCTGGCTACCCAGGAGGACTGTGGAGTTTCCTGGAGATGCAATTTACTTCCTCTGTTCCCCAAAATTTCTAAGTCTAGAAACTGTTCACTGAGCACCCACTGTGTGTCCTGAGGACAGAGGTGGAGACACAAAAGAGAAGCACTATTGTATAGTGGCTGTAGTTTGTGATTGGGACGACCTAGTTTTGAATCCTCTATTCTGCCCCTTACTACATGTGTTATCGTGAGCAGGTCACTTCTCTGGGCCTCAGTTTCCTCCTCCGTAAAGTGAGATAAGATGACATTTAACTTCTAAATCCTGTGATCTTTAAAGAGAAGATAAAATTTCCTCCCTTTAGAGAAAGACCAGTCTTAAGACAACTCCCTACAACTGAATGATTTGAGAAGCTTTCCAGTCTCCAAATATCATCTCTGCTGTCTGATTCCTTCCTTGAAGTTAAACATTGCCCTAGCCCCATGCCCTCTCAGAATCCAGCTGGTCCCTGGGGGACGGCTCCTTGAGTGGCATCGCTAACCTCTCAGAGTAAATAAGTCTTAATGCAGTTTTAACCATTAAAGTAGAAAGCTCCATTAAAGTATCTGGGACATACTGTATAACTCATTAAGGTTTGCAGAACACTTTACTTGTATTTGTCTCATCAGATCCTCACAACTCTGAGAGGTAGGTGCTCCCAGGTAGGTGGGTGCTTCCTCCCCGGTAGATGTTCCCCTCCCAGTCATGACCAGACACATCTCAAAGCCAAGAAGAAATGAGTGTTCAGTTATCTTCTGTTGTCACTCCCACTTTAGAAATGAGGAAAGTGAGACTGAAAGATATTGGGTCATACAACTAAGAAGGATCTGAGGCAAGATTTGAATTCACATCTTCTTGACTGCAGATCCAGAACTCTATCCACTGAACCATTCGGCTTCCTCAGGTGAGGTTGATGGGAGAGAAGAGATCTGGACATTTGGTGGTGATAGTGAGGGGGGGAAGGGAGAGACCTAGGGGAAGAGGGCTCAAGATAGGGCTCAGATACTTTAACTTTTTGCTGAGGGGCTGGGCCTGCTCAGGAAGGCTTGTAGAGACCATCTGGTTAATGACAGCCTTCTTGGGGCAGTGTGGAGGAGCAGAAGGTGAGGGGTGGAGAGAATCAGGGGCCTGGATAATTGGCCCACTGGATTCTCAACCTTTGCTCAGGATGAGACTACCTTCTAAGAGTCTTTCTCCAGCAGGAGATCTTGGAAAGGTTACTGTGGGCCCATGTGTGTGTTTTTCCATTCATTGTACCGTATACCCCCAGGAAACTCACCCCGATAATAATTTCCCAAAGGGAGAAAAAGGAGGCTTGGCAAGTGGCAAAACAATCATTTGACTTAACTGGCTGCCCTTTGCCACCTGTCTTCTTAGTATAGCCTGCAGCTCTCCTTGACTGGAGTGAGGAAGTCAGCCAGCCAGCCGAGGATGGAGAAGCGAGGGTTATGTGTTGAGAAAGGAGGAGAGAGGAGAGATGGGGAGAGGGAGAAGGGAAAGAGCAGGGAAGGGGGAGGGAGAGAAAAAGAATGAATATGAGAAATATCCAGATTTGCCAGGTCCCCTCCTGCTGAAGAATGGTAATTTAGGGAACATTTTAATTATCCAAACTGAGTAATAGAACCGGTGTTTGGGAGAAGGGTGGACGCACCACACTGAGCACAGGACTGGCCTCCTCCCAGAATCCCATAAAAGCACTGTTGCTACCAAGCAGCCTCTGTCAATCATCCCGCTTCTGGGGAGAGATTTGCTTTTTATTGCAGCTCTTAAGTAAAATGATGTGTGGACAGTGGGCAGCAGCACCATGCAGTCTTCTCTCTACTGGGCAGGACTAGTTCTTTACTTACCTGCCATGACGGGAAATTGCTTCTGGGCATTGACTTCTAATGAACCCTTTACAGTAGTTTCTCACACAAGAGTGTGCCTGACTGAGGCAGCTTACCTCAGCACCTACAGGCAGATAGTGGGGTGGGACCTGGCTGGCCTCCCCTACCTCTTCCCCTTGACCCTCTCCCAGTACTGACTCTGTCCCAGTCCTGACTCCTTCCCTGTCCCTCTTCCTGTTTCCTAGTCCAAGAAACCTACAGAGATGCCAAATAACTTTACTAGGCATTTCCAGCCAGGTTCTCCCAAGCTTTCTCTGGGTATAAGCAGTAAACATCTTTCTCCTAGTGGACAGGACATAGTGTGGTACACTATGGAGGTAGTGTGGTACAGTGGGAAAAACCCTGGCCTTGGAGTTAGAAGATTCCAATCCTGGCTTTGCTACTTGCCCCCTTGGACAAGTAACTTGACCACTCTGGGCCTGTTTTCTCATGTATAAAATGAGGTAGTTGCGTCAGATGACCTTTAGAGTCTTTCTCGCTTTAAATCTATAATCCTATGGCTTGGTTGAAATTCAGCAAGGCATCAGAACATTCCAAGTGAGGAATCATGATTAAGTGGAAAGAACTAGAAATTGGGAGTGAGGACTAGGGTTCACACCTCAGCTCTTCTTGCTTACTATCTGTAATCTTGGGAAAGTTGCTTGTCTTCTCTGGGCCTCAGTTTCTACTTCTGTAAAATGAAGGGATTGGACTTGATGACTTCCACCTAGTCCTTTCTAGCTCTAAATTGCAGACCCTATGACCTATTAACAATATCGTTGTTGAGTCCAGTGTGGTAGAGAGCAGTAATAAGTCTCCAGGTAGGTTCTTGTCAACCCTTCTTGTGTTGGGCATTTGGGAAGGGGTTTGACCTTCCAGGGATTGATCTGGCCCATTCTCGAGATTTCTGGAACTTTGAAAGACTGAGCATTGTAGAATTAACATATGTCTATATGATATATTATGAAACACTTTAAGGGTAAGGGCTATTTAGTTTTAGTCTCTGAATCCTCAGGATGGGCAAGTGTCTTCTACGGGGGCTTAAGAGCTTGAAGCCAAGAGGCTGTGGTTTCAGAGTCCTGTCTCTATCACAACTGGCTGTGTAACCCTGGCAGAATCACTTCACCTCTCTGTGAGTTTCAGAGACTTTGTCAACCTGCCTTGATAGAGTTTTCTCACCTAAGAAGTCCTTATATCAATGAAATCACAAGCTCAATTCCCATCCCTGTCCTTGGTACATAGGGATGGTGCATTGGACACAGATAAGTCCTTAATAATAATATTGGCTAACAGTTACATAGTGCTTTAAAGCTGACAAAGTGTTTTAATATATCTATATATAAAATATATTGTATTAATTATATGTTAATGAAATTTTTATGTAATCATAAAATATAATACATGCATATATGTATATGTATGTATATATAAATGTACATATATACATCTCTCTCTCTTTCTCTTTCTCCCTCACATTTGATCCTCACTTGTTTAAAGGCTAAATTTTAGCTGAGTGGTCAGTTCTTGGTGTTTCTATTGATACATTTTCATTTTAAGATTAACTTACACTTATAGCACTTTAAGTTTCACAAAATGCTTTCTCCACAAAACCCCTCAGAGGTAGGTAACACAAGTATTCTATTTTGAATTTACAGGTAGAAGCTATTATTATCATCATGTTACAGATAAGTTAACTGAGCATAAAAAGGACTTGCCCCAGAGTCACACAGCTAGTAAGAGTTGGGTCTTCCTGACGCCAAGTCTCACACTCCGTTCACAATACTTCTTCTAGTTTGTTATCAGAGAGAGCTGCTTCTACATTCAGAAATATTGGCGTTCAGTGAACATTCCCACGTTCCCTCCATCCCCATCCCCTGGAGATCAGGCTGTTGGGTAGTGTTCAGAGTCTCTACTCCAACTTTGCTCATTCCTTCTCTACAAATAGACAACAAGGCAGATTTTCTTTTAGGTTTGTCCCTGGTTACGCTTTTTGGTTTTAGAAAAAGTCGTAGGATCATAGACTTTAGGAAGAATGATAGAGAATGAATTAAATCCCCCCATTCTACAGGTAAGAGAACTGAGGACTAAGAGGTTGGGTGATTTGTCCAAGGTCATAGTCTTTCCCCTCCAAGACAGCATAACCAATGAAAAGCTACCAGAGGAGAATTATGAGAGGGGGTATCTGCCTTCTCTCTTCCAGGAATGTTGTACAGTGAATAGGATAGCAGCTGTCCTAATTTCTGGCCTCCATGTACCATCCTCCACAGACTAGACATCCTTTTGCCTATTGTACAAGTCAGAGATGTGTGACGCCTTAAGATTTTAGATTAGTTCTGGGTGGTAGATGGTGGTAGGTGGGGTGGGAGGGGTAAAAATAGTTCAGGTAAATTGTGGTAGAGGACCAGGGAAAATATGGCACCTGGGTCTGAGCTCCAAGGGAGAGGCTTGGGCATGTAGCACTTTTTTTAATTTTTAATTTTTGGTGAGGTGGAATGGAGAGGAGGGGAGGAAAGTTCTACTTGTTCTAAAGGCCCCCTAACAGAAATACAAGAGCAAAAACTGAGGTAACTGGTAGATCCTTTTATGTTTTAGTAATTATTGTCACCCACTTAAAATAATTTCATCTTGAAGTTTTGTTGGTATTGAAAACGGCTGCCAAGTAAGTGAAAGCAGCTTTAATTGGGATTCATAAATCCACTTTTTAACAAGCACAATTAGGAATACTTATTATAGACCAGCTTGAAGACACCAGGAAGGTGCATTTAGCATGGGCAGCTTTTATATGGCTTTATTTCATAGGGTTGGAGACAGTGTGATGCTGGAATCCAAATTAGGTCATAAGGAGTAAGTCTCCTATTTAAAAACTAAATTTTACCCGAGCGGTCAGTTCTTGGTGTTCCTATTGATATAATTTCATTTTAATATTAACTTACACTTAGAGCACTTTAAGGTTTACAAAATGCTTTCCCTACAACTCTCAGAGGTAGGTAGTGCAAATATTTTATTGTAAATTTACAGATGAGTAAAATGAGGCTCAGAGAAATTAAATGACTAAGATCATACAAGTATCAAAGCCCTCATTCAAATCCATGTCTCTTGACTCCAAGTCCAGTATTCTTATGAGATCTTTTATTGAAAGTAAGTAAATTCAGTTATCCCTTCTACATTGTAGGGGCTACAGGCCCTTGCAATCTGGAAAATCCACGTATAATTTTTTGATCCTCCTTTCATACCAGAAAAGAAGTCTAAATTCATTCTTTTTCTTTTATGAGGTGTTCATAGTACCTTATTGTAAAATTTGGGCTAAGTATTTGGTCATGGGCTCTGTGTTATATGCTGGCTTTCATGTGTCATCTGTGGCTTCCTCAAAACTCTGTCAAAATTCCCATTTAATTTCTTATGCTGATCTGAGATACATCAAAATCTGTGATGGGGAAAGTTGAAATGGGGACGGAATAACTGTACGTAGGTCTTGGGTAATACTACACAATAGTCTGATCTCCTGGAGGGATGTTCACTTAATTCAAATATTTGTGAATTTAGAAGCAGCTGTCTTTAATAACAAATTAGAAGTGGTATTGTGCCTGGAGTGTTGGACCTGGAGTTGGGAAGATCTGAGTACGAATCCTTTCTCAGACTCTTACTAGCAGTGTGACCCTGGGGCAAGTCCTTTAGGCTCGATTACCTCATCTGTAATGGATGATTCCCAGAGTCCATACAGAATGTTTAGGTAAGGGTGGCTCATGGGGAAGGAACATCAATCTATCAAGTGCTTGAATGCTTACTATATGCTGGTGGCTATGTGGAGGGCACAGTTGTACTAATAAAAACAATAATAACACACTTACATATCTTTTAATTCAATTCAGTAAGCATTGATTGCCTACCACATGCAAAGCAGTGCTTTATACAGATTATTTCTCAAGATAAGATAGTGGGCTAGGTTCTTTGAGAGTTATTGTCATTTTACAAATAAGGGAAACTGAGGTTGAGAAGTGAAGTGATTTGCCTTCACAAGGCTATTAATTAGATAGTGAGAGGCAAACTCAGGTCTTCCACGAACCAACCTGGACCAGTGTTCATGTTGCTGCCTGAGGCCATATATGTGACATGGCATTGGCCTCCAGGGATCTCTGTGTTAGCAGGTAAAAGAAAACTAATGGATGGGAAACAATCAAAGATATGAAATTCTACATCAGTCATGGACTATTAACTATGAGTGTTTAAGAAATTCAGAGAAGGGAAAGATAAGAGGGAACTAGAATACTCAGGGAAGGCTTTCATGGAGAAAAGATAGTTCTTCAAGGATGAGTCGGATCATGGCTCTTTGCAACAACACCAATAGCTAGCATTCATATGATTTCTTAAGATTCCAGAGTACTTTATATATGCTATCTTATTTGATCTTTCAACAACCCTATGAGGTGGATGCTATTAACCCCCCCCCCCCCGCAATTTTACAGATGAGATATTGATGTTGAACTTAGAAGACTTTCTAACTTTCCCCCAAGGAAGTGTCCAGAGGGGGAAAATCGGCCAGTTAGCAAACTTTTGCTAATTGCCTACTATGTGATGGGCACCGCCAAGTGCTGAGGTTATGAATAGCAAAGTGGGATTGTAGCTGCTTCTGCTGGAGGAATACATCATGTATACAGATAAGCAAATACAAAATACAGGATGCATTCAAGACAAATACCTAATGGTTTGGGGTAGGGTTAACTGGAGGGAATCAGGAAAGGACTTTTGAAGGAGGTTATAATTAAATTGAACCTTAAAGGGAAATTGTGTTTATAAGAGAACTGAAGGGAGGATGGATAGAGAGACTTCTAGTATAGGGCAGAGGGTGGTGTATGTGTGTTGGTGGGGGCGGTGTATGGAACAGTCTTTGCAAAAAAAAGGCATGGTAGCAAAAGTTGAAAAGTCATGTATAGGGAATGGCTGGTGAGTCAGTTTGGGCAAGGTGTAGAGTACACAAAGGGGAAATAATGGACAATCAGCCTGGGAGAGAGGAAGACGAGAAGCAGACTGTGAAAGATGCGAAATGCCAAACATTTATTTATTTATTTATTACGAATATTTATTTATTTATTTTTTGGTTTGACTTGAAGTATTATTTTTTTTTATCTTTTGTTCTTTCTTTTTTTTTTAGTTTTATTTACTTATTTTTAGATTTTGACATTCATTTCCACAAAATTTTGAGTTCCAATTTTTCTTCCCATCTCTCCCTTCCCCATAACACCTTGCATTCTGATTACCCCTTCCTTCAATGAGCCCTCCCTTCTATCACACCCCACCCTTCCCTTATCCCTATCTTCTCTCTTGTCTTGTAGGGCAGGATAGATTTCTATACCCCATTACCTGTATTTCTTATTTCCCGGTTATATGCAATAACAATTCTCAACATTTGTTTCTACTACTTTGAATTCCAACCTCTCTCCCTTCCTCCCTCCCCACCCATCCCCACTGAGAAGGCAAGCAATTGAATACAGGCTATATATGTGTCGTTTTGCAAAAGACTTCCATAATAGTAATGAGTTTTTACTTTTAATGGTGAGCTACTGGTCAGAGTAATGAAATGGTCAGATATGTACCATATTGGTCGCTGTATAGAGGATGGATCAGAATGAGGGGGGAATGGATGTAGGTAAGTCACTGAAGAGCTTATTTTAATCGTTCACGTGGTAATTGATAGGAGTTTGGATTAAGGTGCTTGTGATATACATAGAGAAGGGAATGGACGTGAGGGATGTGGAATTGACAAGACTTGGCAACTGGTTTGGTAGGGGCCATGAATGAGAATGAAGAGTTGAGGATGACTCTTAGGTTGTAAACTGAAAGGATATGGATCAATATAGAAGAAGGGTGATGCCCTTGACAGAAAATAGGAAATAGGAGCCATGTGTTTGAGGCTGGGGAAGATGAATTTAGTTTTTGATATGCTGAGTTTGAGATAAGTATGTGTAAAATCTAGGTAGAGATATATGGACAGTAATTATTGATGGAAGACTAGAGTCCAGGAGAAAGGAGGGAAGTGGATGTATAGATTTGAGAATCATAAGCATAAAGGTAGTAGACCCCATGGGGGAACTGATGAGATCACCAAGAGGGTGTAGAAAGTGAAGAGGAGTGGGCCTGGACAGAGCCCTGCGGTATACCTATGAATGGGAGTGGGGCACAGATGGTTGTCCTGTGAAGGAGAAAAAAAAGGATCTATCATCCAGGTAAGAAGAATATGATAACAGAGCAGTGTTATAAAAATCCAGGAAGGAGAAAGTATCCAAAAGGAAGGAGTGAAGGTCAGTCAATCATTCAGTCAGTAAGAATTTATTAAGCACCTACTATGTGCCAGACATTCTGTCAGGCACTGGGGAGACAAATACAATAAATGCAATATTCTCTGTTTGCAAGAAATTCTCATTGCAATAAGGGAGATAGCCAAGACTTCCCTGTATATGTTCTGTAAGTACATAGAGTAGATAGGGAATAAATATGAATGAAAAGAAAGTAAAGACAAAGCAGTTGGAGATGGAGGGGGAAGATCAGGAAAGCCTTCCTCTATAGAAGTTGATGCTTGATCTGGTTCTTGAAAAGAAAGATTCTGTGAGACAGAGGGGAGGAGGGAGTACTTTCCAGCCATGTGTGGGATTCAATCAGAGACTGGAAATGGAGTGTCCTGTGTTGGAGACCAGCTTAGGAGCCCGTTGAAATAATCTAGGGGAGAGGTGATTAGCATCTGAACCAAAATGGTAGCTTTGTGACTAGTGGTGAAAAGGGGTCAGATGTGAGAGATATCGTGGAGATAGAAATGGTAAAATTTTCCAGTTGACTTGACATATGAGGTAAGGAAGAGTAAGGAGTCAATGATAATGTCTAAGTTACCAGTGAGCTTGTGACACTGAAAGAATGATGGCATCTTGGGCAGAAATAGACGATTTTGGAAGAGTTCTGGGGAAAAGAGAATGCATTCAGTTTTGGAAGCCAGGTTGCCAAGGGTTGATTGAGACATTGAATGTAACTTTTTTCCGGCAGTTTGACTGAGAAAGGGAGGAGAGCTATAGGATGGGAGTTTTACTGATTGGTAGGGTCAAGTAAAGGCTTTTTAAGAATGAGGGAATCTTGGGCATGTTTGAAGACAGTAGGGGAGAGAGCAGGAGAGAGAGAGAGAAGGGGGAGCAGAGGAGGGAGAAGAGATTGTGATCTACTAAATCAGAAGGAAGGGGTCAAACTCCTATGTTGAGGGGTTTGCCTTGGCAAGGAAAAAGGCCACCTCATTGTCAGAGACTGGGCAAAAGGATCAAGGAGAGGGGAATCATGTCAAGCGGTTTTGAGATGAAGAGAAAGGGAGAAGAGGGAGTAGTAGCTCATGTAATGACCTTAGTTTTCCTTAGTGTAACAAGAGGCAAGTACCTTAACTGAGAAGGAAGGGCACCCAGTGGGAGGTAGGTATGTAAGGTTTGTGGAGAGGAAAGAAGTTAACAAAGCTGCTGAGGGGTCGAAAAGGACAAAGGCTGAGAAAAGATCTTTTGTTTTAAAAGCAAAACAGAGGTTATTGGTGATCTTAGAGTGAGCAGTTTCAAGAGTTGTGAGGATAGAAGCCAGATTGCTAGGGCATGGAGCAGTGCTTGGGAGGTGAGAAAGATGCGGCAACTCATGTAGTCAGAATTTTTCCTATGTGTTTGTGGAAGGGAGAAGAGATAGAGGAAAACAGCATGAGGGGAAAGGACAATATTGTCATAGCAAAAAGCACTCATTAAGTGAACATTTTCATGCTGAATTGAATGTTCTATAAGACAAGTTCCAAGGACAAGGACACTGAACCTGGAGGATTGAATATCTATGACAGAATAGATATGTTGAGGATCTATTAATGTATATTGTTATATATTATATATAAATAAAAAATTTTTGCATTGAATTTTATTTTCAGTTCCAAATTCTCTCCTTCCCCTCACCTACCCATTAAGAAGGCAAGAAAAATAAAACTCATTACAAAAATGTATAGAACATGCAAAATGAATGTCTGATTTAACCATGTTGTGTTGAGGATATGAATAAATGAACAGCAAAGTTTGAAAAAAATATGGAAATAGTTAAGATTACTTCTGTTGTGAGGGATCCATGAGTCAGTATATTCTGAGATTGGAGAATCTGGGGAATTCTTTGCTTGACCAGAACTGATAGGAAAACTTCTGTAAATCTGGGAAGTCTTCGTGGAGGAGGGGCCTTTTTTTTTGGAAAGAGCTGCTTCCATGAGTAAAGCAGCTCATGAAGATCATATTCTAAAGCATGGAGTTGTTGGGATCTGTACAGAACACATCTATTGTGAGGCAGTCAAAGATATCTTGGAGTATGATACTGAAGTATGAAAAATATGATGGACTTTGTGGCATGGCAGAAGGAACTGGACTTGGGAGTTAGGACATCCGGATCCATATTCAGGCTCAGACACTTACCACCTGTTTGACTCTGGGCAATAATCTTGTGACGCCCCCAATCCTCAGTTCCCTCGTGTAAAATAGGGATAACAGTGCTTGAACTCAGAGTTGCCAGGAAGAAAACCCTTTGTAGATGTTAAAGCACTGCCAAAGTATGTAGTTTTAGAATGATAGAAACTGCGCCGGCTTTCAGAGATGGAGGGTGGGCAGAGGGGAAGACCCTTTCTTTTTGCCTGACTTGAAAATCAGTTTGGAAATAGCCATTCAGAGAGTCTCCAAGGCCACAGTCGTGGCTTGATGGCTGCTTTTTATTTTTTGAGCATTTTGTTGGCGAAAGCTTTTCTTTAACCAAGCATCAGGACCCCAGCAGTATCTCACCTAGATTCAGTCTTAGCTAGGCTGCTTTCCAGCTATGTGATCTGGAGTATACCAGTTAGCCTTAACTTCTTCTTGTATAAAATAGAATTGCTGCACAAACACTAACCTCCCTGGGCCTCAGTTTACTCATCTGTAAAATGATGGGGTTTAAATAAATGATCTCTCTAAATTTATGATCCTATGATGATTGTAAAAGAGCTTTGGTTTCTCTGCTGACAGGTGGGGCTGGAGTGTAATGTATTATATTTATTGGTTGTGATGCCCAAACAATGAAGAAAGTATAGGATAGTGGGAACCTTGGAGAACACCCAGAAAGGAATGGTACTAATGAAATGAATGCGTGGATGATACGTTGAAGACTGGAAGGCAACTCATACAGGTAATATATAATAGAGTCAGGGTTCTAGCTCAGGTTTTCTGAATGAAAGTACCTTGCTCCTTTTCCTATGCCAGCTTGCATAGTAACCCAGTGAGTTAGAGCAGGTGGCATTATAACCCCATTTTGACCAATTTTGAAACAGCCCCAGAAAGAATAAGCAGTTGGCTACAGGTCTCACAGCTACTTTGTAGCTAAGCTGACTCTAGGTTCCAGGACTCCCAGTCCAGATCTCTTCCCACTGTGCTCCATATCTGCCTCTCCCATAATCTATAACTCCATAGCCCCCAAGGCCCAGGGAGGTTGTTATTGTTTCAAGGAAGGCACCCTCAAGGAAATCTGACTTGGATGCTGCTGTTTTACTAGGACTTAGCAGGAACCTCATTGTTGGAATGCTTTTAGGTTGCAATGGTTACATTTCACGTTGATGCCTGACTGGATTCATTGTAGCACGGAAAAGAGGCTTTTAGCTTAATTGAACCTCAGTGTCTTGAAATGGCAACTAATCAGTCAACTTTCATTTCATTCCTTTCATTTGTGGCTAATTATATTTTCCTTCAGGGATTAGGTGAATCAAAGTAAATAATGGTCTTTCTCCCACACCCATTTCCACTCCTCACCTTTTTATTTTAGGGACTCTTAGATAAATAGTTGCCAGTTGTAAGAATCAGCTGTGAACAGTAAGCGTTTCCCTCCTCAGATGGAAAAATCCTCCTGTCCCAGTAAAGGCTGTCAATAGCAGCATGTCATCCAGTTTCTGAGAATGCTCACTAAGTGATGATGAGAGGGTGCTGAGCAGGTGTCTGACTTAAAGATACCTGATTTCTTCTCATGAGCAGACTGAAACACTAGCCCATGGTTAATGATTAATTTGGGGGTCATAGTCATATTCAGTGATCCAGGTCTATTAAGGGACAGAGCTACTGCTTTAAACTTCCCCATTAGAACCAAAAGAATGTTGAATTGTTAGATCTAGAAGGGACCTTGGAGGTCAGCTATTCTAACCCCCTCATTTTACAACAGAGGAAACTGGCCCAGAAAGGTTCAGTAACTTGCCTATGATCACACAGCTAGTTGGAGGCATTCCTGGTTTGGGGGCTCCATGCCATTTCCAGTGATTTTCTCTCACTTGTTTCATAAGCTTTCTTTTTCTTGTCCTGAAGGAGTTGAAGTGTAGTAGAGGGACTGATTGAATTGTCCCTCTCTGATTTGATTGTCTAGAATTTAGAGGAGTGGATGACGAATATTATACAGATGGCCTTTATTTACATAAATTATAATGATTTCATAGTTAAGCTATAAGAGAAACTACCTTGGTACTATCAAAATGGAAAAGGAAGTCAAGAACATCTGCAGCTTTCCATTTCTGACTAGTGAGCTGCTCATGCCATAGGCCTGGGGAAGGTGGATCTTGGAGGCACTCAATTGTCCCTAGCCAAGCCCCACCTGATTCTGACTGAGCCCTCTTCTCACCCTGATCTCAACAAGAGTTTGAGCATCTCCTTTCCCTCTTATCATTTCTCTGTGCTGAGCCAGACATTGCTAGGGTGATCTATCAAACCCATATTTGAACTACTTCTCTGATCAGTTGTCTTGGTCTGTACTGGGTTCTCAATGGAACTAGACACAGATATTGGCTGTTGGGCTTTTTCCTTTTCCTCAGGACATCTTGATATGAAGATTTGTTTTGTAGACTCATAAGATATAGAGCTTAAAGAGCTAATCCAACCCTAGTAATTTTGCAGATGATGAAATGGAAGCTGAGAGAGGGCAATGATTTGCCTGTGGGAGCATTAATTTGTTATTTGAACATTGGTCTTTGGACTCCAAATTCAGTGCTTCTTCTACTATTCCTTGCTTATTTATTCCTACAACTCCTGGACCCCTATTAAATTGCCTAGGATGAGAAGAGGGCAGCTAGGTGGCACAGTGGATAGAATGCCAGGCCTGGAGTCAGGAAGATGTATCTTCCTGATTTCAAATCCAGCCTCAGACACTTCCTAGCTCAGACACTTCCTGGGCAAGTAACTTAACCCTGCCTGCCTCAGTTTCCTCATCTGTGAAATGAACTGGAGAAGGAAATGCCAAACCGCCCCAGTATCTTTGCCAGAAAAACCCCAAATGGGGTCATGAAGAGTGGGACACAACTGAGAAAGGACTCAACAGTAACAATAGAATGAGATGGGAGCCAGTTCTGTCTCTTCAGGGAAGATATTCTCTTTGTTCTCAAGGACAAAGGGGGGATTTGGAGTCCTTGGTGCCACTTGTTAGGAAGGTAGACAGTGGTCCAAGGGCAGGGACTTGACAGGGAGATCAGTATAAGGAGAAGATTTGATGTGATCATTACATGTGGCAAGTCACTTAACAATGTGAAGAAATGTGGGGTTAAGGAAAGAAAGAACATCCTTAAACCAGGGAAATGCCCCTGACCTTTGATTGCTCATATGTAAAATGAGAGAACTGAACTAGATGGGCCTCTAAGGTATGGAGGATGGTGAGGTGTAATAGAAAGAGCATGGAATTTAAAGGTGTAAGATCTGAGCCTAAATCCCAACTCTGTCACTTATTATCTGTCACCCTGGGCAAGTCACTTCAACTCTCTGAGCCTCAGTTTCCTTATCTGTAAGATGAGGTGGACAGATTAGATGATGTTGAACGTCCCTTTCAGCTCTAGATCAGGATTTTGTGCTATATTTCCTGTCCTTTAATTTCATGATGCTAGCTAGAGTGTTAATGCAAATGGGAGCTTCCTTCATGGATGGGGAAGGAGTCTTTGCAAATACTAGGTGAGCGGAAGAGGGGTAGGGGTATATTAACCCCCTCTCCCTTTTATTTCTGCATCAGCTGGAACTTTTGGTTCTCAGCTTTGGAAAACTACATACTAGGAAGCTTCTAGGTTTCTGCACTTCAGGTGTATGTATTTCCCCCACCTTCCTGGGCTCCTGTTTTACTCTGAACTAGACATGCATAATCAGATCTCGGGTGGTTGAAGTGGAGAGCTGGCTCTCTCCTTGATCTGTGGGGGTTTATGTGCATAATTCCCTTTAATTCACTACAGGCAGGGGTTGAAGAACCATGACTGGGAGTGATTTTCAAAGTCTCTCTTGGAGTTCAAAGATGGATCTCTCCAAGCCTGGCTAGTAAATTATAGGAGGAATTTGCCATGAATTTGCAATGTGGAGCAAGTTCCCTGCTTCACTCTGCAGTCCCTACAGATGTGCGGAGCTGGGTTTTTGTGTGCTGCCAGAACCCCTTCCCCCTTTTGAGAGGCAATCTGCCAACCCAGCCCCTCTGCCAGCGCCAGCCCCGCCAGCTACTGACCTTTACTACTATGTATTTCCCCAGGCCTTTATGTTTCCATTTTAATTTTGCTGTTGAACTCACAGTTATTTCTTACTTGTACAGGAAGCGGAGGCCAATTGTGCACTCACTCCATTGCTGACAAAAGCCTTCATTATGAGTGTATATCTTCACACTTTATTTGCCTCTGTGGTAAATGTAATTTTCCCATCAGGACAATCAGTCATTTTCTGATGTGATCTGTGCCGCTCCTACAGAAATAAATTAATGCCTGTATTATTGTGACAGTCTGTTTGCTGAAAAAAAATGTGTAAATTGAAGTGAAAGTGCTTTAAGTGGACAGGCATATAGGAGGCTCTAAACCCAAGCATTGAGTCTCTCCTTAATTTCCCTCAGCTTTCCCATTCTCTCACCTTCTCTCCTCTGCTTTCCTTATACAATTTCCACACAGCCCTACTCCCCTAACCCACAGTGTTTTGCACAAACACAGAAAGGAAGCTAAGTTAAATACACAAAGAATGAGGAGAAATGCGGTTAGGAAGATGCCGGGGCTAAGCAGGAAGCAGCAAACCAGAAACAAGCTGAGGATGACAGAAATCACATGAAAAACCAGAATGCAACAGAACAGAATGCAGAACCTATGTTATTAGGTCTGATCAAAAAGTAAGAAAGAAAACAACAAAAGAAATGAAGTGAGGAAGGAAGGAAGGAAAGAAGAAAGAGTTAGTTGGGCACATCTTTAAACCTTGAAAGAGAAGACTTCTGTCCTGTCTACAAAGATGCCCCTTGGTGCTTCTGTTGGAGACTTTTCTCAGCTGGAGGGACTATGGAGCTGACTCAGTGTAGGAATCTTTATGTGGACTTGGAGCTGTATGTTTTCAGTGAACTAGTTTTAAAATCAAAAAGCAACATGGTGTGGTGCATAGAGATCTGGCCTTAGAGAGGGGAAGACCTGACTTCAAGTGCTGCCTCTGACACAAACTGGCTTTGTGTTCCTTAGCAAGGCTTTTGACTTCTCAGTGCCTCCTAAGATTAAATGTTGTAGTGTAGTTGCTGCTCTGCATTGGCAAAAGGAGTATCCCAACTGGGAGATTCCTATAGCAGTGAAATCAGTATGGCAAAAAAAAAGTCATCATGACAACCCATAGGTTTTCCTAAACTGAGAAAACTAGAACTTTGACCCTATCTTTATTACTTAGAATGCATTGAGCAATGGTGTTTGTGATCAGATCTCCAGTAGCTAGCAGGAGGGTTGGGTGATACTTTTGTCTTTGAATTCTTTCTGGAGTAGTTCTTTTCCATTGTGTAAATCAGGAGAACCACCAGACTGTAGGAAAGGAAAAAGAGGTCTCCTTGAAAGATGAGAGAATTTAGGATAGAGCTGACTGAATCCTCACTCAGTCCTGTATTTCTTGCTACTGTCAGGATGCTGTCTTGGACCTCTTGCTCTGATATCCTCAAGGCTAGAGGGGAAAAAACAAGATGCTGTCAAGTGTGTAGCTGGCGTTGACCTTATGAGAGTCTTGAAAAATGATAGTGAATGGAGAGATGTCTCAGGACTGCAAAAGATCAAATGTACCAATTTTAAAAAAAGGGGGTGGAGTCTATAAGGATTGTACGTAGATGTATACAGCATGCTTGTCAGCTTTTCAGAGGACATGAAGCTGGGAATGCTAGTTTAGACAGTGGGTTGACAGTGTCAGGATCTAAAAAGATCTCACCTGATAAGTGCAATGGAGAAAAATCTAATAGAAAGATGTTGCATAGGAATTAAGTGCAAAGTCCTACTCTTGGGTTTAAAAAAATCAACTGCCCAAGTTCAAAATAGCAAAGGAATGACTATACAATGACCCTCATGAAAAGGAAATGGCTGTTTTAGTGGATTCAGATCCAACCTTAGCCAGTAAGATGAGATGGAACCCTACCCCCTCTCCCCCCCAGAAAACTCCACAAAAGTAATGGTAGTCTAGGCAGAGTGAAGAGATTCTGTAAGAAATATTGTGTTCAGGACCATTTTTACCATTTTAGGAATGATATTAATAAGCTGGAGAACATTTGTAGGAAGGTGGCCAGGATCATGAGGGGAATGGTGACCATGCCAGATATGTTGCAGAAACTGGAATTATTCAGCCTAGGGAAAGAAGGCTTAGAGAGGAGAGACAGCTGTTTTGAAATATCTGAAAGTCTGGCATGTGGAAGAGGCTTTAGATTTGTTCTTCTTGGCACAATGGGGTGGCTAGGAAGCAGAGTGGAAAGAGTCTATTGGAATCAGGAAGATCTGCATTCACCTCATGCCTCAGACACTTTCTAGTTATGTGAACTTGAGCAAGTCACTTAATCTGTTCAGCCTTAATTTCTTAATCTGCAAAATGGGGACAGTAGTAGCACCAGTAGACAAAATATCCTTACAATTAGAGCAGCCCCTAAGTGAAGTGGACTTCTTCAACAGAGAGTGGCTTCTCCCTCCCTGAAGACCTTCAGGTGAAAGAGGAATGATCACTTGTTGAGGGTGTCACAGAGTGGATTGTTGGTCATGGATAGGCTTGGATGGGTAGACGATCTCTCAGGTTCCTACCCATCTTGTGATTCTGTATTCCTGCCAATCCCTTTGGATTTCCCTGTGCCCACAGCTTGGTAGCATGATCTGACATATAAAGCTCTTCTAGAGAATACATCCACAGACTTGGGGGAAAGACACTTCAGAATTCTCCGATGCCACATCTAAACTTCTCTGCTGTGACAAGGTCTTATCTGTCTCTTCTTCTTTCTTCTGGGCTCCATATAAACAGCTTTATACATTTAATCTCAAACACTTGCACCTACTTTGCTTTGCTTTTATGTGCCAGATTTAGGCAACCCCAGTGTGGGAGAGAGGGGTGTTCTTTTTTAAAATTAAATTTTATTTTTGTTAGTTTTTAAATATACAAACATTAACATTTCAGTATACAAAAAAACCCCAAAAGAATCTCTATGAACTTCGGTTATAGAAGTGTTTTCTTTTAAGTGTATATTAAATGTAAAACAGTAATAAAATTGCCCTGTTTATCTCTGTACCCTTTTGAATTTCCTTCAGTGCTCATCTAGAATGAAACTGAGTTTCCTTTAAAGTTTAGTTGGGAAGGCAGAGGATTGTGCTTGTAGCAGAACTTCTTGGAATGTGAAGGAGACAGTAGGGGAGAGATCTGAATCCTTGTGACCTGCGATTTGTGGGATTGGGGAGATCTCTCACTAGACTCTTTAGTGCTTGGTTGTTCCTTCTGTGGGGTCTGACTCCCATGGCCCTGCTCTTATAGCACAAAGAGTTTTAACTGAAAGTCAGTAGACCTAGGGCACCATCCTAGCTTTTTCCATTAGCTTGTTGTATGACCATGGGCAGTGACTTGTTCTCTCAGTATCTCAGTTTCTTCATCTGTATATGTAAGGATTGGACTACAAAGGCTTCTTAACCTTTGTTGTGTTGTGTCTGATCCCTTGGGCAGCCTGGTGAGACCTATGAACTCTTCCTCAGAGTTAGAAAAATATAATCCCCCAAAATAATAGAATTCCTGTAATCTATCCACGGATTCCTTGGGTGTCTATGGAGCCTGAACTCCTGAATGGGGTGATCTTTAATGTTAATTTTAATTCTAGAATTATAGAATGTCAGAATTAGGATATTGGAGATCTCTTTTCGGGTTGGATTTGGAGATATTCCTGAGTATGAAAATTTCAAGAATCCTCTCAAAGCCCCATTGGATGATGGCCAGAAACTCTTACAAACTTAATTTCCAATTCCATGTTATATTACACTGAAAAAGGGGGAACTGGTTCCTTTTGTCCAAAGGGAACCCATCTCAGATACATAACAATTTTTATTTTGGGAAACAGGAATCTGGAGCTCCCATATTAACAGGTGATGTTAGCCTGCAGGTATTTGTGGATCACTGGAAAAAGTTGGTATTTCTAGAAAGGAGGAATTAACCAAATCATCTTCATAATTATTTTAGACATGACATTTACTTTTCTGTGAGATTTTAAAGTATCATTACACTATAAAATTCACATACTTGAGTATATGTATACAGAAATAAACACACATATGGTTGTCCTTTGTTTTCAAAGAGGACCAAAATGACATTACCATGATAAACTCAAGTTTCAATGTGTCTGACTGGCTGATCAGACCAATACTAGCTGAGAATGCTCTACCACATATAGTATGTATGAATATTTGGGGTGGTTACTCCAAATTTGTGCATCATGTGTTTACTTTGTGCTGTCTCAATTCTGCTTTGCTCGCAGAGCACAGCACCTTTTCTGATATGGGCACGCCATGCTGAGTGGTCCTGTGCCAGTGTCTCCCATATTGCACAATCAAATCCAAAGTTCTTGAGAGAGACATACACACATATACATGGTAGGGAGGGAGGGAGGGAGGGAGGGAGAGAGAGAGAGAATGAATATGAATATGAATGAGAATCCTTCCTCTATGATGTCCTTGAGAAGTGGTCATCTAACCTCTTCTTGAGGACTTCTGTTGACAGGAAACTCACTACCCTTAAAGGTAGTTCATTTTAGTTTTGAATAGATTGTTAGCAATCATTTTCTAATGTTGAGTTGGAATTTGCTTCCATGTTAGTGTTGTTCTACTTTACAAGACCAAGCAGAGCAGGTCTAGTTATTCTTCATATGACAACTGTTCACATATTTGAGGACAGATATAATTTCCCTCTTAAACTATCTCTTCTCCAGGCTAAATGTTCCTGTAGTTTCCTTTCACCATCCTGGCCACTTTTCTCTGCATATGCTCCGCATTGTCAGTATTGCTTCGGAAATGATCAGAAATGGTCACATTTTTCTAGATGTCATATGACTAGGACAGAGTGCAGCAGGGTTATCACCTTTTTCATTGTGAATGTTACATTAATGCAGCAAAAGGTCATATTGGGGTTCTTTTTGGCTGCCACATCATGCTGTTGACTCACTGAGCTAAAAGTACTCTGAAATACCTAGATTTTTTCACATTAAGTATTTTATAGTCACTTTCCCTTCCCCAGTCTTGTACTTATACATTTGATTTTTAAATCAAATTTAGGATTTTACATTATCCATATGATTTGATCTTGTTAGCTTCTGTTTAAATTGTTTGTTTTCATTTAAAAGATTTTTTTGGATCCTGATTCTATCATTCTGTTTATTAGTTTCTACTCTCAGCTTTCTGTATTCAGAAATTGGATGAGCTATGCCCTTTTATACCTTCATCCATGTCATTGATGAAAATGTTGGACAAAACTGGGCTGAGGACCAAATGCTGTGATGTTCCACTAGAGACTTCCCTCCAGGTTGACACTGAACCATTAATTATGAAGAGGCAGCATAATACAGCAAAAAGCATGCTGATTTATAAATCAGAGAACCTGGATTAAATTCTTGGTTCTGTTCCTACTACCTGTATGCCTTTGGGCAAATCATCTAATTTCTTTGCACCTCAGTTTCTTCATCTGTAAAATGAAAGGATTGGACTGCATGGCCTCTGATGTCACTTCCAGCCCTAGAGACAAGGTCTCTGACTTCAGTTCATTTGCCAGTTTCAAATCTATTTAATTCTTCTTATTTGGTCTATAGATTTCCATTTTGCTTGGAAGGATATTGTGGGACATGTCAAATGCTATAGTGGAATCTAGTTGTACTATTTCCAGGTCATTCTCTTCATCTTCCTGTCCAGGATCTCTGACAAAATGGAAATGAGGATTAGTCTGGCATGACTTATTCTTAATTAGTTCATGCTGACTCTTAGGAATCATTACTTCCCTTTCTAGATGTGAAGTGCCATGAAAGTAGAGACTATAGCACAGTGTTCCATACACAATACTGTGTGTCAGCACCATGGCCAGAGTACTCACAACATTCAGTGCAAATTAGCTGGGGGTAGCAAATTGGGCCAGCACTTTGGAAAAGGAAAATCCCATGCCAAATCACAGCTGAATTATATTGTACACCTTACAAGCACACAGGGATGTCTTGTAATGGGGAGACTGAAAGATAAGGAAGAGTAGTTCCCAGTTAGTTAATAGAGTAGTTCTTCCTGGGAAACTTTGTGGAAGATTTAGTTGTATATGGAGAGTGACACATCTGTCTGGGCTTAAAGAGTTTGGTAATGGCATAGTTATGCTGTGGGATCTCTGACATGGGTATTTTTCTCCTAGTACACCAACCCTTGCTAAAGTGGTCTGGAGAATCATGTATTATGTCTATATCTGTCCTCCCCTGGGCTGCATATGTAATGTGTCTATGCTGGCTACTTCCCAGATGACTTGGGATCAAAATACTATTCCAGTTGGGTCTATAATAGATCCTTCCTGAGACAGTCTAGGATGCACTTCAGGTATGGCACTTGTATGTTATTCTGTCCCATCAGTCTTGGAGGGGCAGAATTTTGTAGAGCCCTAGATATAACAGAATGTTATATGAATAAATGAGTGAATGAATTACTGAAACCTTGAAAAATATGCCTTTGATAATCCTGTCCTAGAATTTTACCTACAATCGATGTCAAGCATGCCAGACTAGAGCTTGAAGTAATTACTTTCTCCTAAGCTTTTGAAAATCAACTCATTTGCCCTTCTCCAGTCCCATAGTGCTTCTCCCATTCACTTCAATTCCACAAAGAAAATTCAATGATTGTAATTGACAGAGGTAGCTCATTACTTATTTTGTTTATTTCTAGAATGAGGGAGGAGGGAACAGGGAAGGAAGAAAGGCTAGCTGGTAAATTTGATTCTTAATTGAAGTTTGTGGTAGGCACACCTCTGCCTCACTTGTTGAATCTAGGGCTTCTTAATGTTTTTTCATTTTGTATTCCCTTGCTTCCTAGTTTACTACTCCCGCTAGACAACTGTTTGGAATGCAGTGGCTTAGGTTTCCCTCTTGGCCTGATAGTAGGTCTAATCTGGAAGAGGTAGAGGGAGAGCCTGGGGGGTTGAAGAGGTTGGCTTCTCTCCCTCACAGACCTTACAGTTCTCCTTTGTTACCAAATATTAGTCGTAGTTTCATGGCTCTGGTCTTCATGGGCCTCTTCACAATCATCTGTGATCCTTCCAGCTTGGGAAACCCTAGCTTTATGCCCTGCCACTCAATGAGCTTGCTTGCAGAGGCTGAGCAGGGAGAGCCAGCTTGGAGTTCCCAGTGTGGGCTGAAGGGAGTCCCTGGCAGGGAGATTATAAGTGAGAGTACTTTTGAGTTGGCTGCTGCCCCAGTGCCTCTGCCAGGAAAGTTCGCAGGCTGGTATGACTGTGGAATAGAGAGTTTCATAGTTTGAGGAATGCCAGAAGTTCTGGTTTATGGTGATGTTGTCTTCATTGATTAGCAGTGTGTGTGTGTGTGTGGGGGGGGGGGAGGTAAAGGTTGTGGGGAATATATCCCTGTGCAGTTCGAGGGTCTTAAGCTAAGAAAGGAGTGAATACAGAAAGAAAGAGAGGGAGAGAGGGAAGGAAACAGCCAGTTTAATTCCTTGAGGAGATCTCCTGGCCGAGATTGGGGCTGCCCCAGCTTTGCGGTCTGGGCATCTGCAGTCTCAGAGAGGAGGGTTGTCATAAGGGAGGAGCTTCCCCTTCTTTTCTCTGGTCCAACCTTGATGGGAACTGGGCTATCCTGAGGTCATAGCGCAGGACAGGGACTGGGTTATCTCTTTCTAGTTTATCAGATAGACTCTGTTACATAAGGCTCTTTGCTCTTACTGAGCCTGGGAAGGAAGAAGGGAGGTGTGTGTGTGTGTGTGTGTGTGTGTGTGTGTGTGTGTGTGTGCGCACGCGCTGCATATTCGCTGTGCATGCGTGTGAGCCTTTGTGATTTTTGATTAGACAGTATCTGTGTATACTATCTGCATGTACCTGAATAAATTCATGAATGCATGCCTGATTGTGTGTGTTTCTCTGTAGCTTGGTAGATGTAGGATTTGGTCTGTCTCCGTGGAGGATTGTGTACCTGTATGTGGTCATGACTAAGTGACTGTAATCTGTTCTTTTGACTGTGTGGTTGCATGCCTTCAACCGCATCTGTGATTGTGTAGGCACCTATATGTCTGAGTGGCCTCGCTGGCCACAGGATTATATGGAATAAGAACAGGAGTCCACCCAGCTCTGTGCCGCCCATCAATAGGAGGTACTTCTAGACCCTCACTTCTCACCTGGACCATCATAAGAGCTTCCTAACAGGTCTTTCTGCGTTGACTCTTTTCTCTCCAATACCTCCTACATACTGCATTCATCTTCCTAATTATAATAATTGGTAGTACCATACTTCCTAAATCACCTTGTTTTTAACTGTGTTGTATTTACTAGTGCTAGACATATGAGCTTTATACATACATATATGTGCATGTATCTACATGTGCTTGTCCCCTCCATTATAACGTAAACTCATTGCAAGTGGGGACATTCTCTGTGTTGTATCCCCAGCTCTTAACATGTGCCTGGCACGTATTAGGTGTTTAATAAGTACTTAGTAAGTCTAGAAGGAAAGGCTGTAGCTAAATTATGTAGGAAGAATGCTATATTTGGAATCAGAGGACATGATTCAAATATCTTTTTCTTGTCTTTTAAAAATGCTAACATCGGACAGTAAATATAAAAAGCACAACGTCTTTAAAGGATTGGTGATTTAAAGATTCTTCTGATAATGTCACTGCCTAACTTGGAAGCTTTCAATGAACTCCTTAGATTTGTATTCTAAACTTTTTAGAATTATGAGATAATAAGAGTTGAAAGAAATATTTGAATCAATCTAATCCACCTCCAACTCTCAACTTCAGTTGAGAAAACTGAAGTTGAGTGACTATTCCAAGGTAACACGAGGAATTAGTTGCAGAGCTGGAATTATTCCAACCCAGGTCCTCCAGCTATAAATCCAGCATTCTTTACACTGTACCACATAATCCAGTTGTTGCCTTCCTTTCCAGCCTTATTTCTCTCTATGTCTTCATGCTTTGCAGAGTAGCTGGCACATAGTAGGCACTTAGTAAATGCGTATTGATTAATTGATTGATTCTGTGTCTTATACTCCAGCCAAACTAGATGACTAATTTTTTTTTCTGCTCATGTTTTTTTCATTTTTAGCCCTGCTCATGCTATTTTGTATGTCTCAAATATTCTTCCTACTCCCATGTCTGCTTGTTGAAATTCTAGCCATTATTCATGTTGCCAGTCATCTTAAATGTCTTTTTCCACCATGAAACTTTCTTTGAGCATCCTCTTCCATCACCACCAGTACTTCCAAATGTACTTTCTTCTTCCCCTAAACCCCACCCCAAGCACTTTGTCCGTATTTTACTTATGAAGATCTGCCCATTTTTGTCTCGCATCCCTTTGCTACATCATAAGTTCGTTGAGGTCAGGGACTATTTCTTATTTATCTTTATTCCCATGAGTGATTGGCCTAGGACCTTCTTTTGAGACTCAGCGAACCCACCTTCCTCAGGAAGCCTTTCTGGGTCTGCCTCCATGCCCACTCCAGCTCATCTTTTCTCTGATGAACAGAGTAAAAACCAAATAAATATTTGTTTAATGAGCACATTCCTGGACTTGTGCTATTTAAAATTTTCACCGTAGGATTAAGCAATATAGCTTGACACATGAGGTTTGTGAATGAATCATCTGTTAGGTTAGATGCAAAGTCTGGACATCTTTGGTTGGATTTTGTTGTGATTGATGTACTATATTTCAGTTCTATTATGGTGGCATTGAGCTCCACACAACAAAAGGTAAATGGGAAACTTTCTTGAGTTCACTTAGGGAAACGCTGCTTGATAGAATGGGAGAAAGGACCAATTGCTCTTCCCTGATTACTTGTTAGAGAGATGTCATCCTGGAGAAAAATGAGAACTGAATGATATCATATGTGTGAGGCGCCTCCAGTGGATTAGAGGGAGGATTCTAGGTGTACCAGCATTTGAGTGAGTCCATAGGCTATTTTTCCTTCTGTCCTAGGAGTTGAGTGACTAATTCATTAGGAAGGATACTGTGTAGCCTGGAACTGGGTGAAGGTCAGAATCAGAGGCACGGACAGACCCAGGAAATCAGAGTCAGTTCCCAGTTGTTTCAGGGGGGCTGTAAGGGGGATGACACAACTCTCATTATGCATAAAAAGTGTCCTTGACTCTCCTGATTCCTTCCCTGTCACCTTGTAATCTTGGAGCTCTCCTCAGAGCCCTGAAGGAGGCCTAGTTGTGTTTTGAATAACTCTGGTGAGAGATACTCTTTTAACTTGAATTAAGTGGAAGGAGAAGATGGTACCGTTTCTCTCCTGTAATCTCCTAAGATGTGCTGGCCTCTATAGATGAAGAGGATGTTATTGACCCAAAGGACACTTACCTTAAGTTGTTTCTTCATTAGAAAGGATGGGTTGCATTGATCAGTCTACACTCTCTTGCTCAGTCCTCCTGGTGGCTGGTCATACGTTTGAAATATAGAAGCTTTTGAGTTAGGTTGTTCAAGTTAACACTACTATGTGTTGGACATTATGGGTACAAAAACTAAAACCAAAAGTGTTACTGCCCTCAAGAAGCTTACATTTTATCCAAAACAACATTGCCATTACATAGATAAATACATATAAATTATTAAAAAAGTAAATACAAGGTAATTTCAGCAGTAATGGGGGTAAAAGCTAACAGTTGGGTAGTGGTGAGAGAAAGGGCTCTTGTAAGAAGATGAGATAAACCTTGAATACATCTGGCTCCTAGCGAAGAAGATGAGGAAGAATTCCAGTCATGGGGGACAACTTATGCAAAGGCGCAGCAATAGGAAATGTAATGCTGCATATGGGGAACAGTAAGTATGGCAGTTTCCTGAAATATAGCGTCAATACACAACTGTAACCAACTGAGCTCTAATGAAAATCTTGTAATGGCTGAATGGGAAGGGATTTCAGGGCATGCATGGTGTAGGAAGTAATATGATGTTGTAGAGCACTGAATTTAGAGTCAGAAGACTTGGACTATTTCCTGGCCCTACTATGTATGACCTGTGTGACCTTGGACAAGTTGCTGTTCCTTTTTTATCTACAAAATATTAAATGCCTACCATGTGCCAGGTACTGTGAGAAGTGTTGGGGACGCAGAGGCAAAGGCAGTCTTTACTCTCAAGAAGCTCACATTATTAAGGGAGACAAACATGAGAATAACTAGGCACACACAACATACACACGGAATACTTGGCCAAAAATCAGAGAAAAGATGAGCTGGAGTGGGCGTGGAGGCAGACCCAGAAAGGCTTCCTGAGGAAGGTGGGTTCACTGAGTCTCAAAAGAAGCCAGGAAAATTCAGTAGTGGCAGTGAGAAGGAAAAGCCTTCCAGGCATGGAGGATAGCCAGTACAAAGGTGTGGAGATGGGAAATGAACATTATATTTGAGGAGTAGCAAGTCAGCCAGTTTGGCTGGTTTGGAGTGTATGGAGGGGAAATAAAATGTAAGAAGACTGGAAAGATGAGGAGAGACCATAGGAGAGCTTGATCCTGGAGGTAAGAGGGAGCCCACATTGGGTGTGTGTGTGTGTGTGTGTGTGTGTGTGTGTGTGTGTGTGTGTGAAAGAGAGAGAGAGAGATGGGGACAGGGTTTGGTAGCTGAGTAGAGGATGGATTAGAATAGGCTATGGTCTCTAAGGTTTCTTCCAGCTCCAAATCACATTTGATTATGACATCTAGTTCAACCTTGACTTGAATCTTGACCTCAGCTACAACTCCCCTAACAAATGGTCTTTAAATCTCCCTTTGAACACTCCCAGTGATAGGGAACTTGTTCTCCCCTAGAGGCAGCCCATTTCATTTTCAGACACCTTTAATTGTTAGGAAAGTTATATTGAGACAATTTATGCCATTGGTCTGAATTTTGCCCCTCTGATCACTTGGATGTGAGTTTCTCAGGATCTGAGACTTGTTTGTGCTATTAGAACCTAGACTTAGAACATCATAATCGTTCTGTTTTGGTTTGGGGATGGGGAGGAGGAGAATGATTTGATTGGATTCATCCCTGGGATCGATCTGGATCCTTGATTTTTCCATTTCACTCACAGAAGTAGACCTTTAGAGTCATGTGAATCATCTACTTATTTAACAAATGGCAAAAAAAGAGTCCCAGAGAAGTTAAATGACTTGCCCAAAGTTACTCAGCCTAGTTAGTGGGGGAACTAGGACCTGAACCCAGAGTCATAGCTCTAGATGTTGAAAAGTTTTTCCTTCCATGGATCCCAAATCTGACTCTTTGCAGATCCCACACATTGTTCATAGCTCTTTCTCTGGGGTCAGACAGGTTGTGTTTAATTTGTCTGCCATATGACAGATCCTCAGATATCCAGACCTTCTGGTTTCACGGTAGAGTCTTAGATATGCAAATTTCTGACTTTCATAGAATGTACTTGGGTAATCTGATTTAGTTTGAGTTCCCTGTGTGCCATTACCCTTCTGTGAGGAAGGCAAATCATGGAACTGCAGAGAGAAAGGCAGAGCAACCATTTGAACTTAGACCATTGGTTCACAGGACAGAGGAGGAGATGAAGGGGACCTTCAATCATCTAGACCGCTTCCCCTCATTTTACAGAGGAGGTGATGGAGTTGCAGAAAGCTTAAGTGACTTGTCTTTTGCTTTTAAGGATGTTGATCGCCGCACTGGGAGTAATTTCCTGCTTGTTTCCCAAACCCTGCCCTCACTCCCCTTTCTAGCCCCAGGCACCAAATGAAAGAACAGAAGTTATCTCCCACTCATTCCTGAGAAACCAGAGTGATGGTGAAGGTGAGATTCAAAGTGACTTCCTTTGCTTTCTGCCAGTCATGCAGAATTTATTGTGCTCCATAAATATTATACAACATCCTGTGTCCAAGGCAGGGTAGCTGAATCAATGGCCCAGAGATAGGTGCTTTTGGATCTCCAGAAAGGTCTCGCTGCCAGCCTGGCATTGGTGGTGGTGGTGGTTGGTGTGGAGGGCAGAGGTGGATGACAGGGTGGAGAAGAGCAGGTAGAGAGGGAGAGGATTAGGGCCTGGGAGGGGCTGGCAGTTGCCCAGGAGAACCATAGCAGTGATATTGGTGAGTATCTCGCATGTCCCTCTTTGACCCTAATGCCTCTCCCTACCCTCTGCCTTTGTCAGCTTCTGAGAGGAATCAGAATCCCGGACTGCCAGTGGCAAACCCACCCTGCTCAGCAGGGCTTGTTACCCACCTGGTTCTGTTTTCACTTCTTTGCTTCCTACTGCCTCCAGTGTTTCCACGTGTGGTGTGCATGTGCTCACATCTGAGCCAGGCAGGATTTGACTTCCCTAGAAGAGGCACACTGTGCGCAAAAAGTCAGTCAACAAGCATTTGATAAATGCTTACTGTGTGCCAGGTACTGTCCAAAATAAGTTCTGAGAATAATCTAGCAAAAAGCAAAAAGAGACACCACCTCTGCCTTTGGACCTTACTTTCTAATGGAGTTGACAACACAAAAGGAAATTGAAAAGCAGAGCAGGGTAAGAGAAGAAGGTACCCCAGGCATCTGAAGAGTGTAGACTTGGGGGAAATTAAGAGATAGCTGGCATGGATACCCTCCTTAAATGGAGGTTCTGGGAAGAACCATTCACTCTCCAATCAGAGCAAGGGGTCCCAAGAGTGGATGCTTCTGAGGATAGAGTTCCAGAGCTGAAAAGGTCTTCCAGGAAGAGGAATTTCTGGTATATGTTGGAGAGATCTAGAAGAGTGAAGCCAATTGGGCAATGACAAAGTAGCCCAGCAAGGCAACCCACTCTGAAAGAAACCAGAGAACCAGCCTTGAAGAAAACACTGTATACAATACCATCTCACACTGGGATCTGGCTTTAGTTTGCAAAATATCTCTAAACATTGTTTCCCTTGATCCTCACACAGAACTATTATGAGCTAAGCAGGACCTCTGGTTCTGGCCCTACTACCATCACCCTAGTAGGAGAGTCACTTAATGTCCTCAGACAGGGTGTCAGTGATGAATGACACCGTAGGATCATAGTTTTAGAGCTGGTAGAGCCCTTAGAGACCGCGGACTCCAGTCTGATCCCCTCTTTTTGTCAATGAGGCTACTGAAGCCCAGAGAGGTAAGCACATTGCCCAAGGTCGCATAGCTAGTAAGTGGCTGAGCCTGGATCTCAATCCAAGTGTCCTGACTTTAAAAAAAAGTTATGCGTTTGATTTTAGTTTTCAGCATTCAATTATATAAGATTTTGACCTTCTAAATCTTCTTCCCCTCTCTCTCCTCTCCCCTTCTCAAGATGGTGTGCTGTTTGATATAGGCTATACATGTCCAATCATCTTAAAGATATTTCCACATTAATCATGTTGTAAAGGAGAATTAGAACCAAAGAGAAAAACCACAAGAAAGAAGATACAAGGCAAAAAAAAAAAGAGAGAAAATAGTATGCTTCGATCTGCATTCGGACTCCATACTTCTTTCTCTGGATGTATCCTGACTTTCACTACAACATTATGCTTTCAGCCTGGAAGTCTCTGAAATTGGAGGAACAGGGAGCCCCAGTCTCACTTCTCTCTTCAAGCAGTTTCAGTGTCCTATTTCCCAGTAGTGACTATGATTTTTCTAGCAATGTCTTCTCCTCTCTTTCCCTCTTCCCTCGGTGAATATTTACTCAACTGGCTACGAATATATATTTATATATTTGACGTCATGGTCAAATGTGCTTGTGTGACCTTGGGTAAATCACTTAACTTCCTTGGCCCATTTCCTTTTCTGTAAAATGAGGGAGGGGGTTGAACTAGATAGTGTCTAAAGAAGGCAGCATGGTACAGTGGACAAGGGTATTTATTCTCTGGAATCTGAGGATTTGGGTGCATATCCCACCTCTAACATTCATTCCCTGTGTAATCTTGGTCATATCACTTGGCCTTCCCTAGCCTTCTCATCTGTTAATGAAGGGCTTGCATTAGATGACTTCTGAAATCCCTTCCAGCTCAAGACTTATGGTTTTGTGACAAGGTGACCTCTGAGGTCATTATCTCTTCCAGCATAAATTTATGATGATCCTATCATCCTTTAATGAACCTTAGTTCTTTTGTAACATGTTCTTCATCCACCAAAATCCTGTTGTGAACAAAGTACTTGATAGACCTTAAAAAGCTTTGTAATTGCATTCCTTTTGTGGTCATGGAAATAGTCAGGGAATCTACTGAGGAGACTAGGTCCTAGAATCTATCTGAGGTCTTTACTTTCACTGATTTCTTGGGAGGCCAGGACTCATGGTAGTAGGTTAGAACATTGCCTCAACTTGGAAAAGTTATCCTGTCCATTTAAGTTAGGCAGGGATGTTTGTTCTCAATTGCTGTTAAATACTTCTTTGTAAAGACAGACAGGTCCTGATGGACAGCAACCTAGAAGTTAGTTTCTGATTGCTCTCTCTAATCTTGTTCTATGTGTTTATAGGAGTTGGGGGGAGAAAGAGAAATTGAGAGGGTTTCAGGGGCTATGGTAGTGGTGGTGGGATGATGTCCACATCCCCTAGTGGGAACTAGCAAGGCCCCTTATACATAATAGACCCTTAAAAATGTTGGTTTAATTGAATGAATGGAAAGAAGAGTCTCAGCTCTGCCCCAATTCACATAAAAAACAAACACACATACACACTTGAAAATATATTTTCAATACATAAAATTTCCAGGCCAGCAGATAAACCCATTAATCAGAAAAAGAGTAGTTGGCACCCTAGGAAATAGAGAGATAGAACCTGTAAAATTCATTATTTGAAACAATCTCTCTCTCTCCCCACCTCCTGCAGTTCTTTCTTTTTCTTGTAAGGATCATGGATTTAGAGTTGAAAGGGACCCTAGTCCAACCCACTCATTTTATAGATGAGGATACTGAGGTTAACACCTGAGATAACACAGAGGTAGTGAGTGGCAGAGTTGGGATACAAATACTGATCCTTTGGGTCCAGTGTGAGTGCTTTTTCCATGGTAAAGTCAGACTCTTGAGGATGCTAAAGCCAAAAAGTTATTGTTGTTTTGAATTCAATGAGCTTGGAAGAAAGCTTTGCAATCAATAGTGTAACGTTTATTTCCTGTAGCCTTTGTGAGATAAGGAAAGCAAATTCACATTTTTTCCTTTCCTTGTCATTTTCTTTATGTCTCAGATTGCTTAATCCCCTCCTTTTACTTCTCCTTCAAAGTCCAAACAATTTTCAGAATTATATCAACCACCTCACTTGCTGGACAAAACATAGCACACAACCTGCCCTGCTATATTAATGGTTTTTACTTTTTCTTATTCTTTTGGTCTCATTTTCCTTTCCTTTAAACTGAACCTAACAGCCTGAGAATGATTGAAGTACAAGGCATTCTCCTGATCATTCCTTCTCATCTTGCATTTGTTAGAAATTCAGGCTGGAGAGAGGTGGGGATCATCTGGAAGACAGATGCATGAAGAGGCTGGGGGCTCCAAAGAGGTTTGAGTGCGTGGGATAGGGTGGGGAGGTTGGCAGAGGATTGGGTACTGCCAATGGAGAAACTGAAAATAGGGTCTAAGAGCTAAAGAAACAAAGGTTCTTAGGATAGAGATTGGGATGGGAGAAGTTTGGGCTCTCTTGGGCAGGCCTTTTCTCCTTTTCCAGAATTCTCCAGTCTCCTTTCATAGTCCATTTTCTGGGCCAATTTCTCCCCATGCCTATTCTCTTCCCTTTTTCTCCCTCTTCAAGGTGAATGGAGTTAAGTAGTGATAATTGTGGAAGATTCTGGGTTAAGTGACCCTTTATTTATGGACAACAGAGTCAGGTTCCCCTAAAGCACAGTTATATATCTCATGCCTACTTGAGTGTGACTTGTTTCCTCCTGTGGAACTCATTGGGTATTGGTTAAGTAGCAACTCTGTTGGTGCCAGCACCTTCCCTACTTGGCTCCATTAGCTCCTGGGGTTTGCCCACCAAAACTTAAATTTGGTACAGAGGAGGGTTAAGGAAGGTCTTGAGTCTTGTAGAACTAGGATTCCTGGAGGCACTATGATTCCAAGTGAGGACTGAGCACCGGTTGGAATTTTAAGTCTTGGAGAAATATTGAAAAAACATCCCATCCATACCATTGCCTACAGCCGTGAAGCACAACAGTATACCTAACATAGTCAGGAGAAGGGAAAGAATCTCTAGCTTTTAAAGACCTTAAATAAAGCCTTGATTTCATTTCACCCTAAATCACCCATTTCAAATCTTACAACTTCTTTCTAAGTCTTGAGATATAAAGTTGATATATAGGATCTTATAGAATTTTAAAGCTATAAGGGACTTTTCCCTCTCACTTCACTGCCTCATGCTACAGTTTCAGCTCATTCCTTTTTTTTTTTAGGCTTTGTTGGAGATGAAGAATGGCCTGCCACATGGTAGTCCTTCAGAGGTTTGAAGGATAGAGCAGTGAGGAGATCCGAATTTGAATCCTGACTCACCAGTGTTCCAGTGGGGGCCTGGAGAACAGCGGGCTGAAAAGTGCAGAATCTGTAATCAAAGGGTAAGATCACTTAGGATTAAGTACATGTGGCATACTGGGAAATGGCAGCATGGTTTTTACAAAGGAAAGTTGTGTCTGGTCTGTTAAAACATGTAGGTATGTTGGAACCAGTGCATATAATTCAGACTTTAAAAATATCTGATAAGCAGCACCAAGTGCCTGGAACATAGTATATAACATGTTTTTTGAGTGACTAAGCAAGGCTATATCCTAAAGGCTGGTTTTTAAAAAATTGAGAGTCCATGTGATTGGGCAGTGTTTTAAGTGTAAGAAAAAAAAGATTAGGGATAAATGAACACAGTTAGGTATAAAATATTGTAAACAAGGAGTTACTATCAGAGATTGTTGCTTGGACTAGGCTTACAATTTTTTAAGTGACCTGAAAAGAGAGAGTAATCAGATCTCTAGGTTTTTCAGATATCATCAAGAATATTGGAAAATAAAACCAAGAGGTTTTGTAGTAAGGGAGCTCACAAGGTTGTGAGTGGGCAGAAAAGTAGGAGAGGATATTTGAGCCAGGAAAACATAAAGCATTTGGGGAAAAGTAATCCAAACTATGTTTACAGGAAGAAAGACATTGAATTATTCCTTACGATCCAAAACAGGGATCCAGGGCTCATTGCAGTCTCAGACTATGACCTGGTATATTTTCAGGGGTAGAAAGATGGACCAAATGCTCCTGAGACATCATCATGGAAGGAATGGGAAACAGAATAGAAAGTGTCATCCTGCCTTGGTTAGAACTAGACCTGGTGTGTTTGTACTTGGAACATTCCATTAACAGCATAAGGACAACAGCAGAGGAGTCCATAGAAGGGCAGTAGAAATGATTGAGGGGCTGCCCCTTGAAAGGTTTTAAAAATGAGGACTCTTCAGTTTGGAAAATTGAAGTCTAAGAGAGGGTATGATCAAAGTCTTTGAAATGTGAATTGGGTGAATAAAGTTGTCAACTGTGGCTGAGAGTACTAGCACAACAGGGGTTCCCTTGAAGCTTCTGAGATAAATTTGGGACAAATAGAAAGAAATCTTTTTTTTTTTAAAGGAGGTAGTAAATTGATGGAATGTGAAAGGGGATGGCATAAGGCAAAAAGAGACTCAAGGAGGCTTTAGATCTAGTCACAGATATTAAATCTACTACATAGCAGTTAGAAAATATTTCGGTTTGGGAAGTATTTGGGTTGCTTGGGAATGTCTTTAATTCTCTGAGGTTGACATTGGGTATGGATTTGGGGTGGGGAAGGCACTTTACTTTTCCATTAGCAATACTTTGGTTCCTTTATGAGCCACGGAATCCTGGCCTGAATACACCCCTTAGCTGACAGATGTGGGAAGTCTCTCTTGTCTACTTCTCTGAGCTGCTTCTCATCAATAAAAATTTTTAAAGGAGATGAAAGAAAATGCCCATTCTATCCATCTCAAAACTTCCCTTTAGTCCATTTAATTTCAATCCACTGAGTTGCCCTCATTGATCCAAGGACTCACTTTGCCCTCTGAAAATTTATGGGCGTTCGGCTTTTTGTCACCTCCACGTTCTTGAGGTCTTCCTTAAGTTTGCTCGTCTCAGCTCCTCATCAGAACTAGACCTCCCAGGCCGGGCTCTGCCTCCCTCCTCATATTAGAAGTAGCCCAAGGGAAGAGACTGCACCATCACCTCTTGGCCAGGGCTCTCCCCGGGGGGTTTGTGAGCACTCAATTAGAGATGTTGACTGACTGACTCTCCCTGTGCCCCTTCATCACAGCACTAAAGAAGAAAGATGTGCGTTTAAAGCCAGCCCTTATGTGTGCAGTGAATCTCTTCCATAAACAACACTATCTAGCCTTCGGGTCTTTCAGTGGATCCAGGAAGCAGAGAACAAAAACCAGCTGGATGCATGGATGTCTTTTTAGGACGGATAATTATTAATGGGCCCCAGCTCAGGTCAGGCTTTGACTGAGCAGAATGGAATCATGGTGGAGTTTGTTCTGGTAGAGGGGCTTTTGGCTCTCCTGCTCCCACGCAAGGGAAGGTGGGCTTAATTGTTTCCTTAAAAGGGGGCCTGCTCTCCTTTGGTGGGGGGGAGGTTCCCTCTCGGAGAGAGGCTCTTCAAGGGTCTTGCGCCAAGTGGGAAAGCCCTCAGGTGCTCAGAGCATCTGGGACAGTGCTTTCCATTTTTCTTTCCCTCTTCTTTCTCATCAAAACTTCTATGTCCCTTTTCCTGAGATAATCTTTCATTTGTACTGTCCGTATATCTTCTGTGTATCGTTATTTGCATGTTGTTCCCCCCCACCATTTGAATGTAAGCTTTTTTTTAAGGATGAACTTTTTTTTGGACCTTTCTTTGTATCCCTGGTGCTTAGTACAAGCACCTGATAGTCACAGTAAGTGCATGCTGTGATTATACGAATATACATAGTAATAAGTGCTTGTTGACTGATACCCTGTTCACTCAAGTCCCTGACTTTATGCTCTGCTAAGTGATAGTTTGTATAATTTTTCCTTTTATGGATGAAACTGAATTTATTGGAGTAGGGGATTCTCAGTGAGGAGTGTTCTCTGGCCAGTGTAGATCAGTAACTACTTTGCAGCTTTGTAAACTTAGAAATTTGCCTGAGGCTGAGCTAGGCTCACCTTGCCAGTAAGTATTCATTGTGGTTATTGTTGTTAGATGTAGAACTTGAACCTAGGTCTTTGCAGACCAATCTTAGCTCAGATGCGTAATATTTTATACTTTTAAAAATATGGTCACATCTTTTATTTCATTCGAGCCTCAGCGTATCCCTTTGAGATATGCAAAGCAGGCTCTATTTATATTTTGTAGATGAGATGATTGTGGCTCAGAGAAAAAAAAAAAAGACCTGGTAATGGCCAGGTCTGGAAAGCTGGCTTCCTAACTCCCAGCCCAGTGCTTTGCCCACCAAATGTTGCTGAAATGGGTTGTGCAGATAAACTAATTTATGCCTGAGTGTTAGCTAGGTAAAATATTATCACCCCTTTATCCCGGTGTAGGCTCTAGTAAAAATGTCCATGTTTCTAGAAGGTCTTTAGGAATGGTTCTGGTGGGGATTGTAGGCACAATGGCAGGTGGACTTAAGACTTGGTTGAGCTGTCTTCCTTACCTCCATCCTTGTGGCTGGAGAGTTGGGTAGAACATAACTTATTCACATTATTAATAGATATAGGGAAGGGCAGCTAGGCGGTGCAGTGAATAGAGCACCAGTGCAGGAGTCAGGAGGATCTGAGTTCAAATCTCACCTCAGACATTTCACGCTCACTAGCTGTGTGACCTTGGGCAAGTCACTTAACCCCAGTTGCCTCATCCTGGGTCATCTCCAGTCATCCTGATGAATATCTGGTCACTGGATTCAGATGGATCTGGAGGAGAAGTGAGGCTGGTGACCTGCACAGCTCTCCCTCACTCAAAACAGAGTCAAGTGCAAGTCATGTCATCATTTCTCTGATGGCATGGTCTTTTTGGCAACGAAGGACGAACACACACACAAATATAGGGAACTGAATCACAAAAAGTTGTCTTGTACTTCAGTAATAACATTTCCAGTTGTCTCCAAGGTTGGAACAATACCCTTCTCTTTCATCTCCACATTCCCATGTCAGGGCTTCTTAAACTTTTCCACTCTCAAGCCCTTTAACACTTCTTAAACTGTGGGTCCCTATATGGGATGTTGACCCACAATTTAAGAAGCACTGGCTAAATGATTATCTCTCAGCAGATGACTCCAAAATCCATTGATCCAGATATCTAACCTTTCTCCTGAAATCCAGTATCATCATACACATTGCTTGCTGGAACCTCTCCCTGCATATTCTATAGGCATCGAGAACTCAAAATGTACAAAATAGAACTCATATTTCCCACCAACACATCATTTCCTTCAAACTCCCCCATTTTTGTTGATGATTCAGGTGTGTAACCTTGGAATCGTCTTGACTTGACTCTTTCATTCAGCCTTTATATCCAGTCAGCTGCCAAATCTTGTTGAGCTTTCTTCCATAACATCTGTCTCATCCTTCCCCTTTTCTCTACGTGAAACTTCTTTACTTCAGCCTCTTCTCAGCTCTCACCTGGACTATTACAATCACCTCCTTCTTGGTCTCCTTGCCTTTGGTCTCTTTTCTTTCTAGTTCATCTTCTACACAGCTGTCAAGTTAATAATCCAAAACCACATCTGCCCTTTTCACTCCTCTATTCAAAATATCATTAGAGGCTCCTTATTGCCTATGGGATAAAATATAGAATCCTCAGCCCTTCATCAGGTTGGAATCCTGGTTTCAACTAACCTTTCTAGTCTTATATCATATTACTTCCCTTCATGCCCTCTCCCTATTCTTGTCTCCATAGTATGTCCCCATACTAAAGGCTACTTTGCCTTTACCCATACTCCTCCATGTCTGGAATGCCCTCCCTCTTCATTTTTAGCTTTCTTCAAAGCCCAGCTCAGAGGCTACCCTCCTAAAGGAAGTCTTTTCTGATCCTCCCATTTTTCCTTTTTTAAAATTAGTTTGTATGTTCTTTGTAATTACTTCCATGTATATTGTTGTGTCCCCTTAATAGAGTGTAAGCTCTTCTAGGAAAAGGGTTACTGCATTCTTGTCTTTGTATCTTATACCACAGTTCTTCCAAACATAGTAAGCACTTAACTTGTTGAACTGAAATGTTGTAGTGAATATAGTGTTGGACTAGGAGATGAGAAGACCTGAGTTTGAAATATGCCTCAGAAATTTACTGGCTCTGTGACCCTAGTCACTTAACCTCTCTCAGTCCCAATATCCTCATCTGCAAAAGGGGATAATAAAAGTTATCTATCTTCCAGGGTGGTTGTGAGGATCAAATGAGATAACATGCCAGTCAGTCAATCAGTGTTAAGTGACTACTATGTGCCTGACACTGTGCTAAGTGATGGGGATGCAAGAAAGGTGACTCAACAGGCTATATTTCTCAAGATTTTTCTAACATGACGCAGAAACCTCATCATCCCAGAAGATCACTCCCTCCTTAGATCATACACCAAGGAATGGACTGGGGGCCTCTCCCTCTGATTGGTTGGCTCTTCCCAGAACCTCCATTTAAAGAGGATACCCAGGTCAGTCATCTCCTCATTTCTCAGTGGGCTGAACTCCTCTTTATCATGCCTCTGCACCTGATATTTTCTCCCTTTCCTTCCTCTTTTTCTGAGGGTCTCTGTCTCCCCTTATAAGACAGTAACTTTTCCCTCTCTGTCCCCAACTCACCACCATAAAAAGAGGGTACCATTTGTGCCATTTACTCTGGGCATAGTTTGTGTTGCTTGCCCTAGGCCCAACCAACAAAAAAGCTGAAAAGATGAGATCAGAACCCAGGTCCTCTGATTTCTAGTTCACTGTTCTTTCCAGTATATTCTGATCCTTCTGGTTACAGACTGGCATAGTGGATACCTCATGGGAATTGGGGTTAGAAAGTCCTGGGTTCCAATACCCCTACAGGCATTTGCCAGCTTTGTGACCTCACTGAGCATATCACGTAAACACTCTGAGCCTTAGTTGTTTCATTCATAAAATGATTTTGGAGGTCCCTTCCATCTCTAAATCTTTGATATTTTCCTGGGAGAGAATACCTCATGTATTCCCTTGACTTTAAGTAGGGATGAATCCTGCCTAATGCGGGATAATTAAGGTCACATTTATTCCCAAAGATCTTAGGGTAAAAAAACAAAAACAAGCAAACAACTTGAATGAGGAGATTCATGAAATTTAAGAACTAGAAGGGATCTCTGAGATCAGCTAGTCCAACCCACACCTGACCCAAGTATGTTAGCTATCTTGGCAGGCTTTGTCATCTGCAAATGTGAGAAATGGGCAGACTCACCTCCATCAAAGGTATTGAGAATGTTATACAGTAGGGAGCTAAGTGCGGATCGTCAGGACACTATTTTGGAGACTTCCTTTCAAACTGACATTGAATTCACCAGTCCTATTGCCTCCATCTTACCCTCCTACCCCTAGAATGGTACAAAACCTTGTTAAACCTTGCTGAAGTTAAAACAAAGCAACGACTACAATAATGCAAATGAAAATAAACAAACTCAGTAAAATACAGTTGAATTAAGAGTAATTGAAATGACATTTTGGCCCTAAAGAAAAAACAAGGAAACACCTTCCTTTTGGTGGACAGGTATGGTAGGAGAGGCTTTTGATTTGTATGGAATACAGCCCATACTACTAGATGCTAAATGCCTTGTTGGGTCAGTTTGTTTGGCTTAACTGTTTTTCTTTCTTTGAAAGGAAGGCTTGGAGGAGTGGATTATATCTGGAATTGAATGAGCTAGAAACAAAAGGTAGCAATAAAACTTTAAAAACATAGATAAACTGTATTTATAGCATTTCCCTGACCTACCAGTCTTTTCCAAAAAGAAATGTGGTTGGATGTAACTAGTTCTCCATGAATCCATTCAGGTCCTTTGTGATCACTGCTTCTTTTTCTAGATATTCACTAATATTTCCTTTAATGAATACTTTAGAACTTTTCTAGAAGTCAAATTCCAGTTCACTAGTCAGCTTGTCTTTTCTATTCTCTTAACTTTGTTTTTTTTCTGAAACTGAGGATTCCCCCCTTCCTCCCTTTCCCCTGTCCCTCATGTCTAATTTTCTCCAAGACTTTTCAAATATCATGGACTTAGCAAACACATCTTCCAGTGCTTTCAGTACCTTGATCTGTGGTTCATTTAGGTTCAGTCACATGAACTCACCAAGGCAGCTAAGTTAGTAGTCTATTAGTCATTAGCTATTAGCCCTATTAGCCATTTTTGATGTGGTTTTTTTCCAGTCCAAAGATGATTTTCCTTAGTGGAGAAAGCAGAAGAAAATAAAATTTGAGCAGTTCTGTCTTTCCTCCATAGTCATCAGTTATCATCCCATGCCCAGCAGTTGTCCTGTCCTTTTCTTTCATCTTCCCTTTCTCCAATACAGTTAGAAAAACACTATGAACTCTTTTTGCTGTCCTTAGCATTCCTCACCAGTCTCAGCTATTTCTGACTTTTAGCACTCCTGACATCCTTATGTAAAATATTTGTAAAGCTCTTAGCACAATATCTGGCACATAGTAGGCACTTGATCCTTCCCTCCCTTCCTCTCTCTCTCCCTCCCTTCCTTCCTTCCTTCCTTCCTTCCTTCCTTCCTTCCTTCCTTCCTTCCTTCCTTCCTTCCTTCCTTCCTCCCTCCCTCCCTCCCTCCCTTCCTTGCTTCCTTCCTTCCTCTCTCCCTTTCCTTCTCTCTCTCTCTGTCTGTCTCTTTCTCTCTTTCTCTCTCCCTCTCCCTCCTGCCCTCCCTCCCTCTTTCAGCTCATAACTCTAGAACTAAAGTGATTTACCAGTTTCCATTTCCCCAGAAGTAGAGGCAGTGGATTGGTGCCTTATGCCTGGCTCCTGATTTCTTTCCCCTGAAGATGTAAGCTCCTAGAAGACAGAGATGGTTTCGTTTTGTCTTTGCCTCCCTAGTGCCCAGGACTGTGCCCAGCATAAGGGCAGCCCTCAGTGCCTTTTTTAATTCTCCTTTCTACCAGCCCCTTTGTTCTTTCCATTTTTCTGGGTCCTTTGCTTTCTGCTTCCAGGTTCTCTGATGGACTCTTCTGTTTCCCACCTTTGATAATCTTGGCCATCTCCTTTCTTGATTCTTATAGCTGTGCCCCAAGGATTTAAGCTTCATCCTCTCCAGAATGAAGTGATTGGTTTTTTTTTTAAAGTGTTCATTTTTCAAATAATTCTATCTTGCATTTGTGCCATTTAGCTTCCCCCTTCTTATTTTCTTCCTTTTTACTCCTCCCCACCCCCATCCCCCCCTTTTTTGATATCCAATTTACTCCAAATGGCAGCTGGCCAGCCTGGCTCAGAATAATCATAGATTGTAAAGCAGAGGCAGGAGGCAAAGTCAGCTGACTTGGAACCATCTAAAATGCAGCTCTCCACAGCTCCTCAAGCCCCCCCACCCCCACCTTGGGAAAGGACAAAAAACCAAAATCATATATACAGTCAAGCCCAGATTGTCTAAATGTAGATTATCCATGCTGTGGGTTATCTGTGACTGTTTAAAACCTACTGTGAGGCTAGCTTCCAATAGGATGAAGAGATCAGGTGGCCTTGTGAGGGGGGAGAAAGGGCTCAAGGCCTTTGGTGAAGAGGAAGAACAGGAAACTTGTCATTTAGTTGAGATTTTAATGTTGACTTGGTGAGACAAGATATTTCAATTTCTTTTGGGAGACAGAGAAAGGTTGTGAGTATTAAACTCCACTCAGAGATGTAGGGTGAGGGTAGGGTTATTTTCCTCACAATTCCCTTTATCCTTGACTGTGACATTTCAGACTTGATCTATTTATCAGAATTTCTTACTCTCAGAAGACAGTCTGGACTCAGATGTTTTCTAAAGGGAAAACAAGTATAACACACACTCCAGAGTGAAATAAGGCAGGTGCCCAAGGGATTCTGGAGGGTACCTTACTCTTTTGTAGGTAGGAGAAGGGAGGATTATATAGAATATTGAACTAGAAGGGAATTTATAAACATCCCTCCCCCATTTAAAAATTATTGCTCTTTTGTCTTATCAACAAGAATAATAACAAGTACCATCTAAATTTCCCAACATATCCCTTTCCCTTCCTCTTCCAGAGAGCTATTCCTTATGATAAAGAATAAAAAAGGAAAAACAACAGGTCAGAAAAACTAACCACCATTTTCAAAAGAAGTTGACATTACATGCAGAGTTTCATACCCATAGGCCCCCACCTCTGCAAGTAGAGGAGCTGTCTTGTTATCTTTTATCTTTGGGGTCAGAAGCTTGATTATTGTAATTTTATGTTTCTTCATTATTCTTCTTTCCATTTATATCGTTGTCATGATATGTTGTCATAGTGTATATACTGTTTTCCTGATTTTTCATGCTTTACTTTGCATCAGTTCATTTAAATCTTCCCATACTTCTATGTATTCATCATACTGAGAATCAGAAGAATCGAGAGAAAGGGGCAGGTAATTGACATAGTGAAGAACTTACTGAATATGGAGTGAAGCCCGGAGTTTAAATCCTGCCTCGGAGACTTATTATGTGACTCTTTAATTTTTCTCAGTCTTCGTTTTCTCATCTGTAAAAAGGGGATAATTTTAGCACCTGCTTTCCAGAGTTATTGTAAGAATCAAATCACATCATTTCAATGCTTTGCAAATCTTAACGTGTTTATTAAGTGTTAGCTTTTACTATTATAATCATCGTTTTTTACAACCTCATAATATTCCATTACATTTATATACCATGTCTTGTTTATACATCCCCTAATGGATGAGCATCTGTTTTGTTTCCAGTTCTTTGCTACAACAATGAAAAAAAATGCTGCTACCAATGTTTTTGCCCCCTCATTTTCTGTAGGAAATTGAGGAGCAAACAGAGGGAAGTGACCGGATCAATGTCACAAAGCCTAGTAAGTGGCAGAGCTTTGACCTGAGCCTAGGAGATGCCCAGGAGCTGAAGAGGAGAGTTCTAACTCCTTTGCTGTTTCCATAACCCTGCCTTTTGGGTGACAGAGACAGATCGAGCAGTTGATGAGGGTTATATAGGTTTGCTATGAGATCAAAGATGTTTCTAGATGGAAAAACCATGCTCTTCCTTTCTCCCTTCCCTGTTCCTCCTTTGGGCTGGAGAGTACCTTTCAACCCCTGTTACAGTCTTGTACCTGCTCTCATTCAGTGCCTTCCTTTCTCTGAAGTATGAATAAGACCTGCCTGCCAGGCTTAAACAAATATTTACCTGGATATGGGAAAGGTCCAGTCAAATGCACCTTGGAAGGGAGGTCTAGGGGCAATGCCAGTGACTTGAGCCTCCTGTCAGCGTATTGCTTTGACTGGGAACTGCTTTTATTCTCTGCCCTGATACTCAGTACTCAGTTAATTGTTATAACCAATCAGCTTAAATAATTAGTTAAGGCCCACTCAATTTAACAAATATTTATTAGATGCCTGTTATGAGGTGCATGGGATGTAAAGGAAAAAAATAGGCAGAGTCTCTGCCTTGTTGAGCAAATATAATGTATACACAAATGAATAACAAAGAATATAGAAAGTAGTTCAAAGTATTCATCTCCAGGAAGCCCTTCTCAGGGTAAGAGGAATTCAAATGTGAGACAGAGTAGAACTGTAGATTCAGATCTGGAGGTGACCTCAGAGTTCATGCAGTCTAAGCCAGTCATTTTATGGCTCAGAGGTGGGGTGGCTTGCTCATAGTCACATGGTTGGTTAATGAGACTTTAATCCAGGTTTTTTGATTATTCTTTGTCCTGCAAACTACCTCAGTATTCATTTTTTCCTTGTCATTGATGATTTGTAACTTTCCTCCTGACTACAGTGTCCTATTCCCCTAGTTTCTGTAGATCTGATTTAATGTTTCTTTGACCACCGCCTTGGCTCTTACCCTTTGCCTCCTTGGCATTTCCCAGTTCCTGGCTGCTCACTTTCCTTGTGATCTTGAATCTCATCATGTTCTTTCTGTTCTTTGGTACTAGTCTTCTTATTTACTGACAACGTCTGGTTCATGACTGCCTTGATCATTGTTCTTTGTGGGTGTCCCCCTTCTGGCTCTTTTTCTGGTCCCATAGAATCACAGAGTTGGAATATCTTGCAGAAGTGGTCTGATCTATTTTGTGTCTGTCTAGGAATTCCTTCTCCATCCTCTCTGAGGGAGTGGTCATCCAGACTTTTAATGCCTCCACCATGAGGAAATCCACTTTTCCTGAGGTTGTCTATTCATTCCAGTTTTGGAGACTTCTCATCATTGAGGGAGTTTTTCTTTACAGAGAACTGAAATCTGCCTCCTCTTCAGCTTCTTACTGTTTCTGTCTCTGTCCTCTGAGGCCAAATAGAATAAACCTTACCCCTCTTCTGCAGGAAAGCCCAGCAGATGCTGGAAGTTAGTTTTGCTGTCTCCCCCACCCCCTTCTCTTCTCCAGACTGAACATTCTTAGAGCATTTAGATGATCTGTGCCTGACACAATTTGAGTAGTCTGTCAGGATACTGGATAGCTTGTCAAGGTCCTACATGCATGCCTGGGTAGGACCCCTTCCTCCTGCCCTCCTGTTTCTTTCACTCTGACTCACTGGGCAGATTTGCCATAATGGATGAGATTCAAACTAACCAGGAGATGCAGCTTATTTTCATTTCTGATTGTGTACTCCTCTGTGTCCTTAGCAACACAAGCGTATCTTTCCTGGGCTATCACTTTGCTATTAAACAGATTCTTCTTCTGACTCTTATGGCACTATCAGTATTTCAGATACAAGCCAGGAGAGGAAATGATTGAATCTAAACAAAATTCTATTGAAATTGCTAGAGGAAAAAAAATCATAGAAGCAGATGTGTTGTTTATCTACAGTTATGTAAAGCTTTCTTTAAAAAAAAAGACTTGAAGGCTTGGGCTAAACATAAGAAATTGCTAAGAATGCTAATATGCTTTAATGTTTACAGGGCACTTTCCCTATAATTGCCCTATAATTGTGAGACAGGGAAGGAGAAATAAGATTCCCATCTTACAGCCGAGAAAACTGAGGTGTCAGAAAGGTGAGGTGACTGTGTACAGTTACACATGAATCTGTATGGCTACCCAGCTAATATCAGAGGCAGGATTGGAATGCATGTCTCCTGACTCCAAGTGAATGAAAGAATCAATCGGTGTTTATTAAACAGCTGTTATGTGTTACATGATAGGGACACATAAAAAATGAAATGGTCCTTGCTCTGAAAGAGCTTAAGCCTTTTGGTGGAGATGGTATGTACCCATGCTTGGACAGATAGAATAAATAATAAAATAAATATGAGGAGGGCACCTGCCACTGGGGGAGAGGGATGAGGAAAGGATTTGTGTAGCAAGTGGCGCTTGAGAGGAGTCTTGAAGGAAGTCAGGGGTTTGATGAGGCAGAGGTGAAGAAAGAGTATATTCTAGGCATGGGGGACAATGATGAAAAGACACTTAGAGGGGATATGGAGTGCCCTGGGGAGGAACAGTAAGAAGGCTCCTTTGACTGGACTATAAACTACAGGAGGGAAAATAGTATATAATCAGACTGGATGTGTAGGTTAGTACAAAGTCGAGAAGGATTTTAAAAGACAAATAGAGGAGTTTTTATTTCATCCTACAGGCAATAGGGAGGCATTAAAGTTTATTGAGTAGAGGAGTGACATGGTCAGACCTGTGCGTAAGGAAAGTCACTTTGGCAGCTGTTCAGCACCTCTTACTCTCCACCTCATTTCCTGGAATGGATTCCATCAAGAGTGTGGAGTGACCTGATATGTAGGATTCTCTCAATCCAGTTCAGCAGAAGCATCTGACTTGCCGTGATGGAGAACCAGACTAGGGGCTGGGGGTGCTACAATAGCAGGAGTCCCTTCTGGGAGGGAGGAGGGTGGTTGAGATTCATTTATTCATTAAACAGCTCTGTGTACAGGTTGGGGATGGGGAGGGAGAGGAAAAAAGTTTAGATAAAATATCTCCATTCCCTTTGGAGCTGACCTCCACAATCCTGTATAAGCCTTCAAGTTCTATAAATGTTTTCAGTTGAGATGAGTAGGACTCACCTTGAAAAGCTGAGATTTTTCCAAGATGTCGACTTAGGGGAGGGAAAATAACTGGGTAGCATTAGGTTCTTCCTTCTACATGTGGAAAGTCACGGAGTAACTTGCAGATTTGACAGCAGATTGTCAGTCAGGAGGATTGAACCACCTTGTTTCTCTTTGAGCAGAGTTTCAGACTGACAATGTTGATCACCTGAAATCCACTGATATTCAGAAGCCCCTTTTTCCACCCCACCATCCTTTCTACTCACCTTCCATCTCAGTTCGAGGAATGTTTCCCCTCACCCTTCCCCGTGAATAATACACTAGCTGCCCAGGGGAGTTGACTCTTGCACCAGTTTGCAAGCCTGTTTAAAAAATCCCAGTTTTATAAACCTCTTTGAAAGGAGTGACAGGTCTTACTCCAGGATAATCATTTATAGATCAGGTGATGATTTCCTTCTGTGTCTTAATGACACTTGTATTCTCAGGAGAGCCCAGCCAGCCTTGTCAGATACTGCTGATGCACCTTCTTGTGTGTGTGTGTATGTGTGTGTGTGTGTGTGTGTGTGTGTGTGTGTGTGTGTGTGTGTCCAGGATCAAACAGTAGCCTGACCAGTCTTGTCAGATAATGCTGATGCTCCCTCTCTGAGCCTGCCTGCCCTGGTCAATCAGACTCAGTCTTTTCATTTGCATTCCCTTTCACCTTTGGTGTCCATGCTGGAGCTGAACTCAAAAAGCTCCTTCCTCTGAAGAACTTTTGACTCTCAGAAACACGAGGCTCTAGGAATCTTTCTGGGGAACAGGCTCTAGAGGTTGAAGGTACCTCTAGAAAGGTACTTTCTTTGTTCTGGTATTATTAAAAGATATATCTTCCTCTGATCTCTCAATCTTCCCACTGGGCACCTTCAAAGGACTACTTTACAAAGGAAAGATTGGAGGATGATGTTGGATGAAAGCAGGGTAATGTTTTCTTGGCTTTCTGGGTTCCCTAGGGTTGTAAAGATGGAGCTTTTTTCAAAAAAAAATCTCAGAAATGGAAGGGACCTCCACCATCTTCTAGTTAAACCTCTATCTGAACAAGAATTCTCTTTATCACATATCCCACTAGTCTAAGTGAAAAAAAAAAAACGTCCAACGATGTGAGCCACTGTGTTTGGACAACTCTTGGTTTTTAGGGATTTTTTCCCTTATGTTATTCCTAAATTTGTCTCTCTTTCAGTCATTTGCTCCTGGCTCTTTTCATCTGTGGCCAAAGGGAACATATTTGTAGTTTGTTGATTTAGAGCTAGTAAGGACTTCAGAGGTCATCAAGAGCAACTCTCTTAATAGTATAGGATATAGTGACTTGCTCAAGGTCATACAGGTAGGAAGTATGGAAGCTGGAGCTTAAACGTACTCCTCTAATCCCCTCTGGCCTTTGACTGCTTTTGAGAACTGTCATGTGCCTCCCATTTCTACTCCTAGTCTCCCCATCCTCAGCCTGAATATTTTCGGTTCCTTTGACTGATCTTATCGTGGTGATATAGTTGCTCTTTGGATTAGGCAAAGGATCTGGACAAGTGCTCAAAAGGAGAATTTTCTGGAGGAAACTCCTAAGTTTTGGGAAAGTGGGTCAGTATTATTAATTCTCAAAGGGCTCTTTGCATTTTTTGAACACCTATTTGTGTGTTAGGTGCCCAGAATACAAAAACAAAAATGAGGCAGTTCTGCCTTCAGAGAGCACACATTCTGTTTGTGAAGACAGCTTGTACCCATATAAATACATACTTGTTATATGTGAGAGGGGAATTGAGAGGCCTCAGAGGGGAAAGTCCAAGAGAGAGCCTTGGGGTACACTTGAAGTTAGAGGTGGCATTTGTCCTGGGCTTTCCAGGACGTGGCAGTGATAAGGGACTGCATTCCAGAGAGGCAAGACAACTTGTGCAAACTCATGGCCATGGAATCTGAAATGTGAGGAAAAAACAAGAAATCCAATTGAGGTTTACCTTAGCGTGCATGAAGTAGAGCATTGTATAATAGCCTAGGATGGTAGGTTATAAAGGATTTAAAATGCCAAAAAGAGTAGTTTGTATTTAATTCTAGAGGTAATAGGGAGTTTATTAAGCAAGGGAATGATATGGCCAGACTTGTGCTTTAGAAAAATCAATTTGGCAGCTACATGGGGGAGGAATTGGATAGGGGAGAGACTAGAGACTGGCACACAGTTAGGACGCTGTTGCAGTAGCCCTAGTGGGAAGTGATGAGGGCCTATAATAGGTGGGTGATTGAGAGGCGGGCATGGAAGAGGGTGGTAGACATGTAAGTAGAGAGGATAAAGGTATGAGGGATTTTGTGAAATTAGAATCAATAAGTCCTGGTAACTGACTGGATTTATGGGATGAATGGGAATGAATCCCTGAGGATAACACTGAGATTTCAGATTTGTATGACTTGAAGGTTAGTGGTACCCTTGCTAGAAATAGAGAAATTCGGATGAGGGATATAGTTTGTTTTTTGGTGGGGGAAGAGAATAAGTTTTATTTTGAACACTTTGAATTTGAGATGAGATATCAGTTTGATATGCCCAAAAGGCAGTTGGGACTAGAGCTAGAGAAAGAGTTGAGGGCCAGAGATATGAATCTGGGAGTCATCTAGATAGAAATGATAATTTAATTCATTGGAGTTTATGAAGTCACTCAGAGAGAGAAAGACAAAGAGAAAGGGAGAGGGAGAAAGGGATACGGACAGGAAGAGGGGGAGGAGAGGGAGAGGGGAATGTCCCAGGGAGAGCCTTGGGGTACACTTGAAGTTACAGGCCATGATATGGATGGTGACCCAGCAAAGATGACTGAGAAGTGATCAGACAGATAGAAGGAGAACCAAGACAGCAGCTATATAAAAACTGACCAAGGAGGAGTAGCTAGAAGAAAATGGTCAACAATGTTAAATATAGAAGATAGAATGAAGATTGGGAGAAGACTATTCTACTTGTCAATTAACACAGCATAATGTTAGCTTCAGAGAAGGAAGCTGAAGTTGAGAGATGAGGTCGGAACACAGATTGCAAGGGGTTGAAAAGTGAACAAGAGGAGAGGAGTTGGAGGTACAGAAGGTACTCAAAGAGTTTGGGTGTGAGATGGAAGAAGAATATAGGATGGGGATGGGTCAAGTGAAGGTTATTATTTATTTTTAAAGAAGAGGGATGCCTGACCACATTTGTGGGCAACAGAGAAGGAAGCAAAACAAAAGTAGAGATTGAAGATTATAGAAAGGGGGTGATTTTTGGAGGGTGGACTGGGACAATCTGCTGGAGGAGACAGGAGGAGGAAGTGGGATTGAAATTTGGGTTTGGGCAAGAGAAGGACCACCTCTTTTTTAAAGCCTGGAGTAATGGAGGGCAATGTCAAGGAGGGCTTTGAGATGTAGAGAAGAGGGAGCTCACAGCAAATGGTCTCCTTCCTCAGTAAATTATGAATAAAGGCCATCTACCCAAGAGGGCAAAGGGAAGATAGGTTATGAGAGGCTTAAGAAAGGTTGGAAACTGCTGCTGTGGGGTGTGTGATAGAGAATCAGTCAGGGAGGAATAAAAGGATTGCTTTCTTGCATTGAGGCTCCAACTGAGATTGGAGAACACGAATTTTTAGTGGGCCTCATCTTCTTGGCTAGATGACTTCTGTCATGTTGGTTACACAGCATGTGGGTAGTAGAGGAGGTAGATTATGGTACTAGTCTATTTAGACTTTGGTAGGATGTGAGCAAAATTATGAAAATGGGGCAAGGAATTAGAGAATTAAAGACGGTGTAATGTTGAATTGCTTACCTCTAGGATCAAGGCTGGGAAAGCAGGAAAAAAAAGCCAGAGTAGAGGCAGTAAATGACTGGGGAGAGTAGTAATGGGTCAAGAGACCTAGGCTTTCAAGTTACTGTTCTTAATGATAGAGGACAGAAGCATGAATAATCAGAAAACCACTTTAAAGCTTTAGAGTAACATCGTTTTCAGGCATTGCCATCTACTCCCTTCGTCAATTATTCCTTCTGTTACTAGCCCAAGATTAGAGCAGGAACGTTGTGAGGTGGTAGAACGAGGATGACATTTGGAATCAGAGATCCTGCGTTCAAATCTAGTCTCGGCTACTCTCTCCACACCCTATATGTACCAAAGTATGTCACTTTACCTCCTTGGCTTGGGTTTTCTAATCTGAAAAATTAAGGGGTTGCTCTACATGACTTCTAAGATTTCACCTCTAAATCTGTGATTGTAATGTAGATGGGCACCCTGGATAATATTCTTGTGGATAATTGAATCACCTGTATTTCCTGGTAGACCCAGTGTACAAGTTGGTAGCGGCTTGAGACAGAGTACTGGGAGGAGGGCTAAACCACCCCAGGCTGTCTCTATTTCTCTTGTGTATTTAAATTGAGAGTCAGAAAATGTGTCGGAGTGAGATCGTAATTAAATTGTGGACACAGTGCCAGACAACTTAACGAGAGCCCCCTCATGCTACATGCTCCCAAATTTAATTTTCCAAATAAACTCAGTGTGGCATTGATGCCCAGGGAGGATCAATAGAATGGAAATTGCTTGCAGTTTCCCCTAAAGTGTTGCAATGGATTAGTGCTCTCACATTTCCCCTCCGCAGTCCTTTTTCTGCCAGAGTGGGCCCGGCATTCATTCCAGGCACATACGATTTAAGGAAACGGGGAAAAAAAATGGAAACTACAAACTGTGCTCCCGAGTACACTCTTGCCTGTGATGTGTAGGCTTTCAGAAGATTTTTAGATCATAAGTCATTGTGGGGAAAGTGGTTATTGTGAAGTAACGTATTTCCTAGGTTTTGGGTGGGTGGGTGGGTGAGCTTGTGGAGGAAGTTTGGAGGTTGGAATATTTTGAGAAGGCGCATTGTAACAAGGTTGGGTAAGTTTAAGCCAAACCTCAAAACCTAAATGGCAGTCAAATGCTTGGCTTCTGCTTTGCTGGGAGGTGGGAACAGTCCTTTGCTGATAGGTAACTTTCTAGTTCTCTTGTGTTCCTTTACTATCCTTGGGAGTGGTAGGTGCAGAAGGGGGAGTATAGTCACAGATAACTTTTGAAAACTCATGGCCATAGGGCTGGGGAGTAATGGTGCTGCACAGATAATCCTTTAAGCTCATTCTGCCTAGAGGCTGTGTGTGTGTGTATATGTGTGTGTGTGTGTGTGTGTGTGTGTGTGTGTGTGTGTGTGTGTGTGTGTGTGTGTGTGCGCGCGCGCGAGCAGTTGGGGTTAAATGACTAGGGCACAGCTACTATGTGTATGAGGATAGATTTGAACTCAGGTCTTCCTGACTCCAGAGCTGGTGCTCTATCCACTGTGCCACCTAGCTGCCCGTTCTAGTAGTTTTGACTGCCACAAATTCAACACTGCAGATGTTTGTTTGTATTTGTGTGGAGAACTGTGCTGGGCAAGATACAAAGTTTAGATTAAATATGTTCCCTCTTCTCAGGAAGCTTATAGTCTGTCAGGGAGCTGTGTCCCATATATAACACAAAACAATTCATCGTTGGGTAGAGGAGAGTGGATATGGAGGAGTATAGCATACAGCTATCTCTGGTCCTCCCTGATTAGTGTGAACAATGAATTCACCAAAATGGTCACATTATTCAAATTTGCATTGCATATTTCCACTGGGCTGGAACCAGTCATGGTATTTCATATAATTATAACTTCAGATAGCATGAATTAATATACATGGGACCACTTCAGGCACATTCATTATTTGCAGTAAAAGGAACCTGGCTGAGTTGTTGGTTGGTTTTGCTGAACTGTTTTTTTCCCTCTCTTTCAAAAATTCTTTGTTTCGTGGAATGAATTCCTGATTAGGGGAGACAGGAGGAAGGCTATATTTGGAAATACAAATGATGTTAAAAAAAAAAAACCAATACACAAATTTGGAAGAGAAATACAAGCAAAGTGTGAGGTCCTGAGTGAAGTCCTGGAATGATCAGAGATTTCAAGGAGGAGGCAAAATGTGACTTGAGATTTAAGTGGTGGATTTCAATAGATGAAGGAAGAGAGAAGATGGCCTAGTTGTAGGGAGCAGACTGAGTGGATGTGCGGAGGTAGGAAAGCAGGGGCCACGTAACGGAATTGATGAGTATACCTGTTTGGTTGAAACATAGAGCAAGCTAGAGTATAGGCAGTCAGGTGGCACACTGGATAGAGCACGGGGTCTATAGTCAGAAAGATTTGAATTTCAATCCAAACTGGGCAAGTTACTTGATCTTTCTCTCCCTCAGTTTCCTCAGCTGTAGAATGATACAAATAACACCTACACTGCAGGTTGTTGTATGGATCAAATGAGATAATATTTGTAAGTGCTCAGCACAGTACTTGGCATGCAGTAGGCACTTAATAAATGCTTATTCTCTCATACTATTCCCCCTTTTTTTTTTTTTGAGAGGAGTTGTTTGTCCTTCAAAGAGGATTAGTGACTTCATGGGGTGATGTCTTGACTTGCGTGTGAATTGCATTTAAGTGAGGCATCAGCCTTGCTCTTTTCCAGAGTCATAGAAGTCCAGGGGCAGGACAAAAGTTAAGATGACAGTGGATGACCTTGGCATCTTCGATGCCATGGGAACAAATTGTTCCCATCCTCCCATTCCAACAGGGGAAGTCTTCACATGCTTGGCATAACTCACCAATGTGTTTGAGGCCCATTGGTTACCTGCAACTTTGTGTGCCAAGACAGTTTATGGGGGTGTGGCTACTGTGCATGCTAGAGCTTCTTGGAGCTACAGGTAAGAGTTGAGTGCCCAGGTGGACACCAAAGGTGAATGAGCAGCCCTGAAAAGTGCTTTGCAAACTTGGCACCAGAGGGCAGAGAAACTTGAATACCAAACAAAGGAATTAGAATTTTATTAGGTAGGCAAGAGAGAGGTACTGAAAGATTTTGGACAGAGGAATAACTTGATCAGATCTATGCAGAAGGAGGATTAGTTTTTGAGTTAAGATCAACCGAAAGGCTCTGACCAAAGGTGTGTGTGTAAATGACAGTATGTACTGCAATATTGGCCATAGGAATAGAAGGTAAGGGGATGGTTGTAAGAGATACTGTGAAGGTAGAATTGAAAAGGACTTGGATGGGGGAAGGAAGGAGAGAGGGAAGTGACAAAAAGTCCTGAAGTTAATGACCTGGTTGATCCCACTATGAAAGAAATAATGAAGTCAGAAGGAGAGCAGATTTTATGGGAAATTGATAAACTTGGTTTTGGACATGTTGATTTTGATGTCTTGATGGGATACCCAGGTGGTTGTGTTCTACAGATTAGAAATGTTTATCTGTACCCCTAGAAAAAGATAAGGACCAAAGAGAGAAACCTCCATAAAGGTAACAGTTGCAACTGGGCAGGTGAATGAGATCAAAATGGGAGTACCACAACCACTACTGCCAAATCACTAGCTAGGAACTGACTGGGGGTTTTGTGTCCTTTTCTTGGCTTTGGAGGTGTCACTAATGAGCAAGAAAAGGAGAAAAATCAAGGGTCCAAGACATCCACAGGCTGGACCTTTGGGCCTTGGATAATGGAAGCTCTTCAGTATGGGAATTTGTTTTTGTTTGATTATGAGTATTTAGATACAAGGGTTTTGATTTTCTTTTTTATTGTCTAATGTTTTGGGGTGGGGGAGAGAGGAAGGAGAACTAATAAACACTTGGTAAGTGAAAAAAATGAATTAAAAAAGAATGGAGGCTCTTCCCTAGCCCTAGCAATCATAGTTGGTGTTTTTTTTTAATTTTTTATTTTATTTTTATTTTTCTTTAAATTAATTAATTTGTTTAACTTTTAACATTCATTTTAACAAAATTTTGGGTTCCAAATTTTCTCCCCTTTTGTCCCTTCCCCCCCCAAACACCAAGCATTCTAATTGCCCCTATGACCAATCTGCTCTCTCTTCTATCATCCCTCTATGCCCTTGTCTCCATCTTCTCTTTTGTCCTATAGGGCCAGATAACTTTCTATACCCCTTTACCTGTATTTCTTATTTTCTAGTGGCAAGAACATTACTCGACAGTTGTTCCTAACACTTTGAGTTCCAAGTTCTTTACCTCCCTCCCTCCCTCCCCACCCCTTCCCTTTGGAGGGCAAGCAATTCAATATAGGCCAAATCTGTGTAGTTTTGCAAATAACTTCCATAATAGTTGTGTTGTATAAGACTAACTATATTTCCCTCCATCCTATCCTGTCCCCCATTACTTCTCTTCTCTTTTGATCCTGTCCCTCCCCATGAGTGTCGACCTCAAATTGCTCCCTCCTCCCCATGTCCTCCCTTCCATCATCCCCCCCACCCTGCTTATCCTCTTATCCCCCACTTTCCTGTATTGTAAGATAGGTTTTCATACCAAAATGAGTGTGCATTTTATTCCTTCCTTTAGTGGAATGTGATGAGAGTAAGCTTCATGTTTTTCTCTCACCTCCTCTCTTTATCCCTCCACTAATAAGTTTTTTGCTTGCCTCTTTTATGAGAGATAATTTGCCGCATTCCATTTCTCCCTTTCTCCTCCCATATATTTCTCTCTCACTGCTTGATTTCATTTTTTTAAAGATATGATCCCATCCTCTTCAATTCACTCTGTGCACTCTGTCTCTATGTGTGTGTGCGTGTGCGTGTGCCTGTGTGTGTGTGTAATCCCAGCCAGTACCCAGATACAGAAAAGTTTCAAGAGTTACAAATATTGTCTTTCCATGTAGGAATGTAAACAGTTCAACTTTAGTAAGTCCCTTATGACTTCTCTTTGCTGTTCACCTTTTCATGCTTCTCTTCATTCTTGTGTTTGAAAGTCAAATTTTCTTTTCAGCTCTGGTCTTTTCATCAAGAATGCTTGAAAATTCTCTATTTCATTGAAATACCAATTTTTCCCTTGAAGTATTATACTCAGTTTTGCTGGGTAGGTGATTCTTGGTTTTAGTCCTAGTTCCTTTGACTTCTGGAATATCCTATTCCATGCCCTTTGATCCCTTAATGTAGAAGCTGCTAGATCTTGTGTTATCCTGATTGTATTTCCACAATACTTGAATTGTTTCTTTCTAGCTGCTTGCAATGTTTTCTCCTTGACCTGGGAACTCTGGAATTTGGCCACAATGTTTCTAGGAGTTTCTCTCTTTGGATCTCTTTTAGGAGGGGATCTGTGGATTCTTTCAATATTTATTTTGCCCTCTGGTTCTAGAATCTCAGGGCAGTTTTCCTTGATAATTTCATGAAAGATGATGTCTAGGCTCTTTTTTTGATCATGGCTTTCAGGTAGTCCCATAATTTTTAAATTGTGTCTCCTGGATCTATTTTCCAGGTCAGTTGTTTTTCCAATGAGATATTTCACATTATCTTCCATTTTTTCATTCTTTTGGTTTTTTTGTGATTTCTTGGTTTCTCATAAAGTCATTAGCCTCCATCTGTTCCATTCTAATTTTGAAAGAACTATTTTCTTCAGTGAGCTTTTGAGTCTCCTTTTCCATTTGGCAAATTCTGCTTTTGAAAGCATTCTTCTCCTCATTGGCTTTTTGAACCTCTTTTGCCAATTGAGTTAGCCTATTTTTCAAGGTTTTATTTTCTTCAGCATTTTTTTTGGGTCTCCTTTAGCAGGGTGCTGACCTGCTGTTCATGCTTTGACTGCATGTCTCTAATTTCTCTTCCCAGCTTTTCCTCCACCTCTCTAACTTGATTTTCAAAATCCTTTTTGAGCTCTTCCATGGCCTGAGCCCATTGAGTGGGCTGGGATATAGAAGCCTTGACTTCTGTGTCTTTGCCTGATGGTAAGCATTGTTCTTTCTCATCAGAAAGGAAGGGAGGAAATGCCTGTTCACCAAGAAAGTAACCTTCTATAGTCTTATTTCTTTTCCCTTTTCTGGGCGTTTTCCCAGCCAGTGACTTGACTTCTGAATATTCTCTTCACACCCACTTAGCCTCCTGATCCTCTCAGCCAGCACATGGGGTCTGAGACTCAAATGCTGCTTCCCAGCCTCAGGGCTTTTGGCGGGGGCAGGGCTGCTATTCAGTGTGAGATTAAGTTTAGGTGCTCAGGTGGGGGCAGGGCCGCCTCTTGGGCTCTGTTCCCTCAAGGGGTTTATGCAGAGACCTTCAACAATGGATCCAGGCTCCTGCCTGCTTGGGGAGCCTTGGTCTGCTCCCACCTCTGCTGCTGCCTCCCGAGGGGGCCTGAGTTATGGGGGCACCCCACTCCCCTCTCGACCTGCCAAAGAGATCCTCTCACCGACCCCCGTCACCTGTGGGTGGAGGGACCCACGTGGCCGCTGGAGATCCCGTCCCTGAAGCCCGCTCGGATCTTCTCCTCTCGGTGCCGGGGCCGCAGCACCCAGCCCACGGCACAAAGGACTATTTGCGAGAGGTTTGCAGGTCCCTCTGGAACAGAAATCTCCTTCGCTCCAATGTTCTGTGGCCTCTGGTGCTACAGAATTCGCAGTGAGTTGCTATTTACAGATGTTCTATGGGTTGTGGGTTTGGAGCTATGTGTATGTGTGTCTTTCTACTCCGCCATCTTCCATAGTTGGTGTTTTGAGGGTAGGGATATGCTTGACTGTCACCTACCGTAGGAGTCCAGGAGAGAGGGAAGCCTGGAGCTGAAGCCTCTGTGGGCTTGTTCTGGGATGCACTACTCTCAGAGAGGCCCCTCTACCCATCATTTAAATCCCAGCTTATAGTCTTCTTTCTTCTTTAAGCCTGTCCCAACTTCCTCTCTAGACATCATAAACCACCTAAGTGGACAAGAGAAATGCAGCTTGTGAGAGAAGTGCATTATTTCATATTATATTTATGTATATGAATTAGCCCCTTGAAAATAGACCATAAGCTCCATGAGGACACACGTCATTGTCTCCCCAATCCTGACAGATGGAGCTAAAGATGCTTCGTGATGTTGACAGACTGACCATGTTTGGAGACTTCCAGGGAGAAAAAGATCCTGGAAATTAATTAGTGGCCAGGGACAATGGCTACCCCGAGGCTGCAGGTGCTGAAGTTTTCTTTTTTAATAGAAAAGAGTATCTGCTCATCTGTTGATTGATTTTTCCTTCTAAATTCCTTTCTCTTTTAAAATGTGAGTGTTTGGAATCTCTTGATGCATCCTAATGAACTCCAGTCCTTAGTCATTTTGTTCTTGGCTCCAGATGATTTTTCTTGAATCTCTCTGTCCTGATTTCCCAGACCTCTGGAGTTTTATCACTGACCTGTAAATCCTGCTCATCTTTGGGCTCCTCTCTCCTGGCCCCCACGTAGATAGCCACTTACCCTTTTGTCAGACAGTCTCAGAGCAAAGAGAAAAAGTTTCCCTGACTCACGTAGAGGCATATGGGCAGAAGAGGAGACAGTTTGGGTTATGACTGAGAAAGCCCTAGCTCACCACAGGGATGTTGGGGGAAGGTAATGACAGTTTGTGGAAGCAGAGCTTGTCCATGGAGAGGGACTTGGAAAATTCTAGAGATAAAGATATTGAAGAATTGGTGCCCTAATTTGGGGAAGAGATCCTGAAAGCTAGGAGGCTAGCTTCCCGTTCGATTCAGATGAAACGCTTCCATGGAGTCCAGGTGGTGAGTTTGACCTGAGAAAGGATGTAGTTTTACACAAACAGTGGAAAGAAGCATTTTTCTAAATCACTGGGCTCCAGTCTGTTTTGATTGTGCACCCCTATAAGAAAGAGTTTTTTTAAAGATCAGATCCAACTGGTTAATTGCTATTCCTCTTTTCATTGCCCATGTAGACTAAGGAGCCCCAAGTGTACTCAACTGAGAGAACCCCATACCTGGATAGAAGCGGGAGGAGGTGTTTCCTGAATCTGGGGCACCAATAGACAGGAAGGGTATATGTATTGAGTTTGAGTTCTTGCGTTATTTACAATGCTCCATGGAGGTGAATTGAAAAACAAAAACACAGCTGTTGCTAATTTAAAATGTAGCATCCCCCAAAACTGGAGGAGAGGAGTTATTGAATATGTGACACAGGAGAAGAAAGATTACTGTGCATATTAAGCAGGGTGAAGAGTGATTGCTGAATACATGATGTAAAAGGAGATAGTCTACACAAAATTAAATGCAAAAATTCAGTAGAAAATAATTATTGTCCATACATTATAGGCTTGACATATGGTAAGTTTTCTACTTCTAAAAGCTTTGCGTCATTTCTGAATGACCCATTTAGCTGATGGTTTCTCTTACCCCTCTGAACACTGACTCTTCTACATTGTTAGAGATGGTTACATCCTTCTCTTGGTTTTTAACTCAATGTAGGAACTGCTCTGAAACATCCTTTCAAATCCTTTCCAGAAAATCAGGGTCCCCAGGTGAATCCTTGGACTATTTTGAGATTCGTGTGGTTAAAACAGCAGCAAAAAAACAAAACAAAACAAAACAAAACCCCAAAACAAAATCCATTTCAGGCTTTAGGACTCATGGTTTCTCCCTCAGACCCTTCTGTCCTCTAAAGTTCATAGGAGAGGATCCGAGATAAAGATCTGGAATGGTCCTCAGCAGCAATCTGTCTAGTTTGACCCCTTCATTTTAGAGGTTGCAAAGCCAGGAGCTTGTGAATTTTCTAAGGCTATACAGCTAATAAGTATCAGAGGCAGAATTTGAATACAGGTCATCTGACTCTATAGCTAGTTTTCTTCCCATTGTATAGTCCTGCCTTCCAGAGTCTAGTGAGCCTGAGCAGTGTAAACCAGAGGAATGTAGCCTCTGTGCAGAGGGGAAAAAAGAAACTAGAAGGAGGCAGATGTTGTGTGAAGCTTCATACTCAGCCTGATTTATCTAAGTCTAAAAGATCTATCTGGCTGACTTCTGTCCTGAGCCAGGGAATGCGTGTAAGTGCGATTGCATTGTGTCTTCTTTCCCATTAGGGGCAGCAGCATCCTGAGGCTCCATGCATGGGACAGAAGAGAACTCAGATATTCTACATCTTTCTCTCAGCCTCTACCTACAGAAATCCCTAGATCTAGGTTATAGCTCCTCCCCTTCCCCACCTTTCACTTCTGTTGAGGCCCAGAGAGATAAAGATACTTGTCCACACTCACATAGCTGGTCACTGCTAGAGTCAAGATTAGAATATCAGTCTCTGGACTTCGTTCAGTGAGTGTCCTTGCCACTGTTGCTTTTCTGTCTCCCCACAATGGGCTCCTCTCCTGCTTTATCCCTCTCTAGGGAACACCTCACCCACTGACCCCTTCTATCTTTGCTCCCATATCTTTGGGCTTTTCTTGCTCTTTGTCTATACATCAAGAATGCCCATTCCTTTTCTCAAGGTAGTAAATTAAATGGAATTTGATGATGATTTTCACCTTTAGGTTGCTGTCCTTGGTTTTCTGACTGTTACTGTTACTGTATAATTTAGACCAAACCAGAGTGAGGCCCCCAGAATTGACAGAGCTCTGGCTGCTTGGCTTGTCACTGAGTGACGTGAGGAGAACCGCTGAAGGTTCTGTGTCTCTGGTAGTCTGGTATCAGGGAGGGGGAACATGTCCTAAAGGCCTTTGAGGAAGTCCAAGTCCTGGTGGGTTGATTTCTGTATTTTAATGAATAGCCTTGAAGGAGGGATACCAGGCTTCTCCAAGAGAGGAAGGAAGCAAGCCTTGGCTGATTATTGAAAGAAAGATTGAAACCTGCTCATCCTGGCTGAGCCACATTGCAGGTTTTGACAACAAATTGACTGAAGGTTCTCCCTTTGGGAAGCAAGGACATCAAAGTAAGCATGAGAAGTTGGTGTTCCTTCTTACAGGAGGGAGGAGATCAAATCAAGTTGGAGCCCTCTCCTTGCTTTTAATTTTTATTTGATGCTTTGTTTTTTATATCACATATACTGAATATACTAGTTCCCTCCCCTTCCTCATACAACACACAATAGCTACTGTCTTACAGCAAACAAAAACAATTAAGAAAAACCTAATGATTCAATGATGGAATTTTACAGTATAAATATTACACACTTATAACCCTCACCTCTATAACTGGAAGGAAGTATATTACACAGACTCATAGATGTATAGGATCATAGATCCAGAGCTAGAAGGAGGCCATCTGGTACAACCCCCTTATTTTACCAATGAGGAAACTAAGGCCAAGAGAGAATAAGTGACTTGGCTAGCGTCACACTACCTGTGTGTGCAGGCATTGTAGGCAGAATTTGAACCCAATCTTCTGGCCTCAGAGTCAGTGCTGTTTAATTTTCCACTCTTGGGGCCAAGCCTGGTCATTATCAATTCCCAGTTTGACTTTCCTTTTAGCAGTGTATTCATTGACATTAGGTTAGTCATTGATATGTTATCCACCAGTTCTGCTCTCTTTACTCTGAATCAGTTCATTCATATCTTTCTATGTTTCTCATTTCCTCATTCTTTCTTATAGCACAGTAATATTCTGTTATATTTATATACCACAGTTCGTTCAGTTGTTCCTCAATTAAAGAGTACTCGTTTTGTTTCCAGTTTTTTGCCTCTACTTCCCTTTATTAAATTTTATTTTTTACTTGTAGGCGTGCTTTGTATTTTTTTTAAAGTCATGATGACACAGAGACCATTTCTCTGAACTCTCTAGTGTTGCTGCTGTGGGAAAGCTTAATTGGATGAGCACTTTGGGTGTGGGGTCAAGAAAAGGGGTTAAGGTCTCCCATCTGACTGACTTGGGCTTTAACTGGAGTGACAGTGCAGGCTCAGAGAGTTTTTTATTGATCTCTTTTTGTGGAAGAAGTCATCTTTAGGACCTTGTAAAGGGGTGGAGACTGAGGTGGGCATAGACTAAGGAGAAAATCCCTGAATTACTGGGAAAAGGGAGGCTCTTAGCAGGGGACTGATGGGTTGGAACTGGTGTGTGCTGCTGCTGTGTGTGTGTGTGTACATGTGCAACTATTGGTGCACATAGACTAGTGAATTTTGTGTTCCTGGTATATCATTGTTAGCATAAGATTAGGTAAGAGTGCCCACGGTGCTGCTTTATCCACTGGCTAGGCTGGAGGATGCATTTGGAGGGGGTTTGATATAGAGCTATGTAGGTAGAAGGCAAGGATAGATAATAGTTACTCATAGTTGCCCCCCTTTGCAAATGAAAATGCTGCTTTTAAAAGGGATATACCTTGTTCCTTCCAACAGATTGTAAATTCTTACAGGGTTGCTGAAGACTGTATCTTTTATAGCTGTTCACGTGGAGTTTTACATAGGGCGAGTTTCCTGTAATGCTTACTGACTTAGTAGGGAAAGAGGGAGAGATGGAGAAGGAATGGGGACACACTGAAATTTATTGATTCCTTCTCACTCTTCAGTTCTTTACCATTGTCAAAGTTGTCTTCCCTTTTTATATTAGTGTGAAAATCAAAGCTCAAATAGTCTCTTTTTCCCCCCTGACTCTAGCCCTTGGTTCTGCAGGAAGGCAAAGGGCCTATATTACCTTTGCCTCCTCATCCTTCACTTTGCCATTCATGGATAGTAATGATATATTAAGGCACATTAGGTTTGCTATCCTGCAGGCCTTAAAAGCCAGGGTTTTTACAAATTAGCAAGGGTAGGACTGTGAGCACAAGAATGGGGTTTTGCTCGTCATGCTGGAGGCGCCAGGAATTAATGTACACTTTGAGATAGTGGAGATATTGAATTCATTCCTTAAATCAATCCTTAACCAAGAAGAATGAGGGAAATTTTTTTTTTTTGCACAATTAGCAAGTAATGACAACCTTGTGAAAATAGCTATTGATGAAGGGCAAGTGCTGAGGGACTGGGTGGATGAAGGGGAAATCAGTGGAATATTTGAAGGAACATAAATCAGCGGGCCCAGATGACGTGTGTCCTGGGGCTGGAAAAGACTGCCTGACAAAATTGTTGACCCACTTATAGTGATAGATGACCATGGTGTAGTGGTAGGGGTGCTCTTCAATTCAGAGGGGTGTGTTTGATTTCTCAGACTAGAGGTATAACTAGAATGAGGCAACTGAGGCTTTGTCCCAGGGTACTTTCATGGAGGGGGAGGAGAAAGCTTCTTCCTAGGATGGGGAGGAGTAAGCTTCTCTGAGGCCACCACTGTCCCTGTGCCTTACCTGGTGATGGCGGACAACTTACCCCTGGTTGCCATATTCAACGTCCTATTGCCATGGTGCCTATTCTCTTTGGGCTTGTCAACCTCCAACTTCTAGCTTATGGCTTGGGAGTCTCCTGTCTTGCCATAACTGTGCCTTTGGTTGGACTGTCCCCAGTACCATGACTGCCCAGTCCCCTCACAAATGTTTTTGCTCCAGGTGAAAAATATCTTAGTTACTGCCTTGCTTCAGATTTGCGTTCTTGAGGGAACAGAAAGCAGGAGGATTTGGGCAGGAAGAGTCAGGTGGTTCTCCAACCAGCCCTTATTCTTTTTATCTTCCTAGACTTTACGCCTGCATCATTCGAACTGAGCTTTTTGTCTGGTAAAGCAGATGAAGCTACAGAGCCCGTCTTCCTGTAAGGTTGGAGAAGCTCCTTATAAGTGTCAGCTCTCCTGACAACCATCTCCCCTGTGCCTAAAACACCAAGGCCCCTTAATGAAGATCTGCCTTATGCAGAGCTTCCCAATAGGAAGCATCCCCCTTGTGTTAGAGGGACCATGGGACAGGCGAGGGAGCTAGATTATGTGAGAGATGGGCAGATATGTAAGCACTCGTATACTGTCCAGAGCCTTGGGGGATGTTTGCAGAATAAGCTCCCTGAGGTCAGAAGCCAGGCTAGCTCTGTAACCCAGACAGGGCCAGCCTCTACTCCCTTTCCCCTCTGCCCTGTGAGTGTGCTGCACATCCTTTGTGGTTCATAGAACCATGGAGTGTGAAGTGAAGGGAAATGAAATGTTATCCATTCCACTCCTCTCCTTCCTTTACCTGAATATTAAACAAATTGAGGTCCATAGAGATCAAGTAATTTCCTTAACTTCATCCAGCATGCTAATGGCAGAACCATTGTGAATGAATGAATGAATGAATGAACTGCTTATTCTGTGCAAGGCACTGTGCTAAGCGCTGGAGATGAGATGTTCTTAGCACGTCTTCTCTGTTGTCTGACTATTACCATTTGTCAGGCAAACACTTTTGTAAAATTCAGGGATGCCAGAGATTTTTTCTTGTAGAGAGATAACTCCCCAAAGGCAGAGGGACTGTTTGGAGAATATACCCGTTAATTGTCTCAGGTGTTTTTTTTCCCCTGCAGGACTGGCCCTTTTCAAGTACTGGCCCCCTTTCCATCTGCTTCATTCAATCCCTTTCTTTCATCCCTCCGTCCTTCATTCTGCTGTGGCCTTCTTATTTTTACCTAAATTACTGTGGTTGCTAGGTGTGGGGACTGCTCCATCTTTAATGCAGAAAGAGGGACAAAAAAGATCTGCACTTAATTTAAGATGACAACTTAAGTTTCCTTCTGGGGTTTTTTTTGCCAACCATCTCTTAGTAAATTACATCTGACAGCCAGAAATAAACTCTTGCTCAGATTTATGCTTTGTGGGGACACTTAGAAGGCTGCTCACCAGATGATAAAGGCAAAGAGAGCCTGGAAAAGGACCCACTCATTTGAAAAAAAAACTTTTGTGCCATTTGCCCCCATGGTCCTAATCTCTTTAACAATCCTTGCTGTGCTCCACTCTGAGACAAACCTGTTCATCCAGTGGGTGTGATGACATTGAACATTATTAGCAAAGCTGAGCCCCTTGCCCCCAACCAAGGTTGGAGTGGTAAGCTCTTTTCTTCTAATGACTTAAACAGAAAAAGGCGGGGAGAGGTGCAGCTTTAGATAAAGAACCAAGGACATGGCATCTTTGAAAGTTTTCCCAAAGGAGATGTCAATGTTAGCTGAGATTGCCAGAATTTACTTTAGCTATTACTATGGATGAATAATTATGTGCAATTCAGCCAGTGCTGTGGGTTCACGGCAGGTTAATTGGGAATAATGGGTTTCATTCCAAACAGTGAGGAATGATATTTCAAAAAAAAAAAAGAGTCAGTCCTGTGTTAAGAAGGGTGTCCTTGCTCTGCATACTCGATCCCTGCTCTGTTCATCTAGGAAGCAGGACTCCAGGTCTGGACAGAGAGCATGGAGGACTCAGGAGGCCCAGAGGTCCTGGGACTCATTTTCACTTTCTCTCACACCTTTCTGCTATCAGGCTGTGGTTCTGGACATTAACCAGTCTGCTCTGGAAAAGGCGAGAAAGTTGGTTGCCACTTTTCTGGTCATCCAGACTGAGCTGTAGTTTTCTTCTCAGGAGATTGTCTCTGGATAAAGAGTTTAGAGGGGAAGATAACTTACTACTACTACTCCTTCTTCCCAGGGAAAGAGGCATCTGAGGTTGGATCTGGTGCCAGGTTAACTCTCAGTACATTACCCATTGTTTTTTTCATTAAAAACACAAATGAGCACAAGTGAGTAGCTGGGTGGTACTCTGCTGGTTTGCAGAGGTATTGAGTGGGGCTTTATGGGAAGAGATGGCCAAGATCATAGATTATACATTTAGGGCTGGAAGGGACCTAAAACACTCTCTGGTCCAATCCCCTTAGTGACCAGTGAGGAAACTGAAGCCCAGAGAGGTCAGATAACTTCATGGGTAGTAAGAGGCAAAACTGGATTTTGAAACTAGGTCTTCTGACTCCAGATTGAACACTCCAGCTGAGACGGGATCTCTTTATTTATTCATCATGCATTAATGAAGTGCCTCCTATGTGCAAAGCACTCCATTGTGTTTGTTTTTTGGGAAGGGGGTGGGAGAAGATGGCTAATGATATAGGCCCTGCTCTGGAGAAACTTGCAATCTGATAGTAGGAAAGGACAAATACAGAAACAGCAAGCCAGAGGAAAGTGAGTACAAAGGGGAGCTTCATGAGAAATGGAATGAATATTTCCTATAGGGGGAATAAGAGTCCTGAAGGAGAGGGCACCTGATTTGGGACTCCAAGGAATGAACTTACGTAGGAGGAACTAGCAGGGGTGGGGAACCTGCGACCTCAAGGCCGCATATGGCCCTCTAGGGCCTCAGGTGCAGCCCTTTGATAGGACAGGGCCACACTTGAGGACCTAGAAGGCCACATGTGACCTTGAGGTCGCAGGTTCCACAACCCTCATAGGGAAAGGACTAACCAAGCCAGGTTTAAGGTGTGATATGAGTAAAGACAAGGAGACATAAGAATGCAGAATGGGAAGGGGAGACAGCCCATTTTGTCTAAGGCATAGAGTACATGTAGGGTAGTAATATGAGAAGGCTAGAATAAACATAGAATCTCAGATTTAAGAACTAGAAACAACCATGGAAGTCATCTGGTTCAATCTCTTCACTGTACAAATGAGCCAGAGTCTAAATGACTTGCCCAAAGATGCATGGGTAGTTAGTAGCAGAGGAGTAACATGGAGCAGTTCGTAGCAACTGCTCCAAATCTAGTGCTCTAGATTTTATAGGGCTTTCAATGCCAAGACTGGGAATTTATAATTTAGGCAATAGGGAGCCACTGAATGTCTCTGAGTAGGAATGGTGAGAATGACAAGGTCACAGTGGTACAGTAGGATGTATATCCAGGCAGGAAGTCTATTCAGTCTGGGGATATGAACAAGGGAAGCTATATAAATTGAGGTCTAGGCTCCAGGTCACAGGAACGAGTAGTTCATTGTACTGGGTGCTGAGAACATGTTGAGCATTGTGCTGAGGTCTGGCATTACACTTTGTTACACATTTTTTATACAAACTAGAAAACTAAGGAGAGGATAGTAAATTACTTCAAATATTTGAAGAGCTATGGTTAGAATAGATTATCATCTGGAAGAGTAGAAAATTCCAGATGGCAAAACTTGGCCTGGTGTCTGGAAGCAAAAGGAAGACAGATTCTGGGCACAGTGTAAGAAAGAACTTCCTGACAATTAGGCTTCCAACAATGGAATGAAAGCCTACAGAGACAGCATGGGATAGAAAATGAGTATTGGACTTGGAAGGAGAAAGCTTAGTACAGCAGAAAGAATCATGGAAATCAGAAGGACCTGAATTCGAATCCTGTTTCTACCACTGAAGGCTACAGGCAAATCACTTCAATTTTTTGGACTTTAGCTTCTTCATTTGTACAAGAAATGGGTTGGACTTAATTTAACAAAGTCGTTGTCAGCTCTGAATCTGTGTTACTATAGCTCAACTTCGAGTAGTACCTTTCCTACTCACTACCTGTGTAGTCTGGAGCAAGTTACTTGGCCTCAGTTTCAACACGTATAAAATCGGGAAATTGGAATAGAGGATATCTCAGGTCCCTTCCAGGTTCAAATCCTATTAAAAAACACGTTGTAAAGGGTAAAGCCCTTGAGAAATGTGAGCTGCGATGAATAAGAGGCAGAGTAGTGTAATGGAAAGAATCAGAAGCACCTGGTTCTAAGTTTGAACTTTAGTGCAGCTGTAGAGAGAGCCCTTCTCTCCTCCTTCCTTCAGGAGCTCTTAGCCAAAGAGGATTAGGGAACAAAAGGGGGATTCAGGCAGAGGGGATAGCGTGATAACAGAAATGGAGGGAGAGGTGGAGGAAGAGGCAGAGACTAGGAACTCAAAGAAGGGTGGAAGAAGGCAGAGAAGAAAACAGAAGAGAAAGAAATAGTAATCCCAATGCCTTTGCAATTCATTTTCCTCCATGGAATTTCCTTTTCATAGGATTATAAATGCATATGTATTTATTCTTTATTTTGTTATTATTTTATTTCAATTAAAAATTTTTAGTTCTGAATTCTCCTCCTCTCCTTTCCCCATTGAGAAGGCAAGAACTGTGATACCCGTTATACATTTGGAGTCTGATCTATATGCATAGGAGTTGGATGCAGCTTTAGCATTCTTTCCCACCTATTCTTTTTGCTGATGAAGATACTGAGCTCCACCAAGGTGAACCGACACGTTAGCAAGTTGTAGAACTAAGGATTTGTACCCAGGTCTTCTGACCTCCAAACATAGTGTCCTTTTCAAATACGTAGAAAGTAAAAATTTCCATGATTTCAGAAGAGATGCGGCTTTGGTCTTTCTGCAAATCTAAATTAAATTCCATCCCATTCTTTGAGGATAAGACCTTGGTTTTGCCTTTCTTTGTATCTCAGGTGCCTAGAACAGAACAGATGCTTAACAAATGCTCGTTGACTGATTGGGATCCATGGTCTATATAAATGTGAATATCTTGTCTCATGCTTTCCAAGTGCTTGAAAATCATCTCCATTTGTGTACATGCATCTGTGATCCAAAGTGATGCTGAGAGGTCAGATAGGCTACCCCAGCTGGTGAAGCTGGACCAGTGTGTAGACTTACCTGAGTCCCACAGTGAGTCTGAAGCAAGAGGACAGGCCTTCTATGAAGACTGGCAATGTTGGGCTTGTTCTGTCCAACCTATATTCCTCTCTGTCTTCTACCTCTCTGTTGTCAGCAGCAAACACCTGCACGGGCACAGCAGCTATTGGCTGCTTTTTGCCTTTCAGAGTTTGCCAAGACCGGCTAATGACATAGTCTCTGCATAAGGTCATGTGAGCATCTGTAACAAATTTAGTACCAGTGTTTAGTACCAATGCTGGTTAGCACCAGCACCAGCATTCAGCTTCTCCAACCTGGGGGCAATCCATGGTCCTAAGGAGACAGCCCAGGTGCAGCTACCCCTCAGTCTCAACCTTTCTGGGGTTTCTGGAGTTCTCCCCCACTTTTTTGGTGAAGTCTGAGAATCTTTTCTCATCACCCAGATATAATCACTGTGATCACTGGAGACAAGCTAGGGTAGATCATATTTTACAAGCAATGATGTAGGGCAGAAGTGAAGAAGAAAACAAAGTTATAAAAAGGAATATGGCGGACACAAAGGCATGCAGTGAAGTTGCACTGGGTTAGCCCTAAGCTATTTCAGAACCCTTATTCTTGTCTTTCCTAGTTTGCTTTATTCAAAGCCAGTTTCAGGGCTACTTGTAGGTCACACTGGCCAGCATATTTGGTGGTGTGATATATATATATACGTATGTATATATATACACACACATATATGTATGTATTATACACACACACACACATAACATCAGATTTGGAATCAGGAAAATTAGGTGTAAATTGGGGCCCTTTGTGACTGTGCAGACAGGTCATTGAATTTCTCTGTGCCCCACTTTTGCTGTTCAGTTGTTTCAGACTCTATTACCCCACTTAGTGTTTTCTTGGCAAAGATACTGGAGTGTTTTGCCACTGAGGCAAACAGGGTTAAGTGACTTACCCAAGGTCACACAGCTACTAAGTATTTGAGGCCAGATTTGAACTCAAGAAGATGAGTCTTCCTGACTCTAGGCCCAATGATTTATCTGCTGAGCCATGTAGCTATTCCACTTGCCACATTTATAAAATAAAGGGCTTGTACTGGAAGGTTCCCTTCAACTCTTAATTTATATCTAAAACATCAGTGAGTTAGCAGTCAACAAGCATTTCTTAAGTGTGAAGGATAAGCCAGGCATTGTGCCTAGGTGCTCAAGATACAAAGAGAAAAGTGAAACCATCCCTGCTCTCAAGGACTTTGTATCCTGAATGGGGATAACACAGGTGTGTGAGTGAGTAGAAAACATCTACAAAGTCAATACAAGGCCATTTTGGGGAGGGGGCCCTAGCAGGGGGGAGGAGGGGAAGATCATGTAGGGGGAGATGTGGGAGCTGAACTTTGAAGGAAACTAGGAATTTGAAGAGGTGGAGTGGTGGAAGACTTGCATTCCAGGTCTGGGAGTCAGTCTGTACAAAGAGAGATGGAGAGAGGAAATATCAGATGGGAGGAACAGTTCAGTTTAACTGGTCCAGTTTAATTGGACCCTGGCATATATCTGTGAAAGGCAGGTTGGAGCCAGGTTGTGAAGTGTTCCGAATGCCAAACGGAAAGCTCTGTATCTGATCCTAGAGATAATAGGGAGCCAATGAGTTTCTTGAGTACTGGAGTAGTGTGGTCAGATCTGTGCTTTAACAATATGACTTTGGCAACTGTGTGGAAGGTGGATTGGATGGGGGAGGGCCTGAAGGCAGGAGACTAATCAGAGAGAGTCAAGGATGATACCAAGATTTCGAGTCTGGGTCACCAAAAGGATGGTGGTTTCCTCAACAGAAATAGGAAAGTTTGGAAGAGGCTTGGGAGTGGGATGGTTGATAGTCTGTGAGCTCAGTAAAAAGACTAGGGTTAGTTGTATAAAAGAATGAATGAATAAAAAAACATTAAATGATGCATCTTAAATTTAATAATTTATTGTAAATTTGTGGCTTTTTTCCTGCATTTAAATTTTGATGATGCAATACTGCGTCACATAACCATATAGTTACCATATTGTAAATGAGTCATTACACACGTATTTCTACCCATGCGAGCTGGTGTTAAGACCTGTCTGCCAGCTTGACCACTGGTTGCTTATAACTTACATTTTGTGTGTCTGATTGGAAAATAATTAATCACACGACTTTAGCTCTGTCACACAACAGATAGAACATGTATGAATGGTTTTTAGAATTTTTCTTCTCATCTTTCCTTATGCTTCCACCGTCTTCTTATTTTTATTCAACGTCCCCCAGTTGCACCCAAGGCTACTACTACCTCCTGGATCATTCTGGCATCCCTCAAGGGGTGGTATCACCCACTTTGGAAATCTGTGATTAGAGGCACTGGTACCGCTGATTTGATTACAGATGTCAGGCAAGGGGAGGGTGTATGGTAATGGGGTAGAAAATGGCCAAGGTGAAGATGAGGGTGTGTGATACCTGGGATTTCAGAACTTTTCCTTGGCTATAGATCTGAGAGTCTTCTTGTGTAGGTATCCTAATTGAAATCATGGGAGCTGATGAGGTTACTACACAAACCCAGAAGTGAAGAAGTTGTAAGACTGAACCTTGATGATATGCCCATAGTTGGGAAAATGACATGAATGATCTAGCAAAAGAGATAGAATGGGTGATGATTTCAAGGGGCTCTAAGACGTATAGAAGGTCACAAAAAATGACCACTTGTTTCTCAGCAAAGTGTGAGGAGATTCTCTGCTGAGAGATTAGGAAGGTAAAACAACTTGTTAGTGTCCTCATTTTTACTTTCAAAGTAGCCTGTAAGTTCAAAGGGCACTCCAGTCCATGATGGAGGGCAAAAAATCTAGCACCCCATTCAAATCAATTCAGTCACTGACAAGGAGTTCAGCTTTAAAGACCTGCCCTGCACAGCCCTAACACTGTTAAGGTTAGGGCATTATAGCCATGTTGCTGTCTTTAGTGTTTAGTCGTTTTTCGTTAGTGTCCCACTCTTAATGACTCCATTTAGGGTTTTCTTGACAAAGATACTGGAGTAGTTTGCCATTTCCTTCTCCAGCTCATTTTACAGATGAGAAAACTGAGGCAAACAGGGCTAAGTGACTTGCCTAGAGTCCCACAGCTGGTAAGTGTCTGAGACTGGATTTGAACTTGGAAAGTAAAGTCTTGACTCTAGGCCAGGTGATTTATCCACTGTGCTACCTCGCTGCTATACCATAACCAAATTCTACTGTGAAGTCAGAAACCACCCAGATGGCCCAGGCCTAGTCCTGTTCTTATGGAATTAACATGATTTCCCCTAACAACTTTTCTTACTTCATTTAACTTAGATCAGAGTAGCGCTTAAGAATGACCACATTCAGAGGAAGTCAGCTTTCTGGCCATGCCATGGAGTTTTACCCAGAGAAGTATCAGTTCCTCACCAAGGTACTTGGAAAGCTCATCCCCTTCAACTTCCTTTTTAAAAATAAGTTCAGCATATTAACTTATCTGGAAAAGCTAAAAATGATTAAGATTATGCCTTCATAACATCTCTCACATCTGTCCCCATCCTCTTCCCTCGCTCAGCTAAAACCCTAGTTCAGGCCATCATTTGAACTATTGCAACAGCCTCCTAATTGGTCCCCCTGCTTCTAATCTCTTCTCTCTTTTTTTTCCCTTTTGAAATTTTTTATTTGCCTCCTCCATCTGAACAAAAATAAACATGCAAGTATAGCAAAGCCAATTCCCATATCAACCCAAAATGCATGTCTCATTCTGGATTTTAAGTCCGTCACCTCTCAGGCAGGAGGTGGGTGGTGTGATTCATCTCAGATCCTCTGGACTCATGGTTTATTATTGCATTAATCAGTTCTAAAGGCTTTCAAAGTTCCTTCATTTTCTTTTGAAGAACAGTGTACCTCATCTGAGTAATCATTTGTCTTTTAAAACATTTTTATTGATATCTTTCATTTTTTATATCACCTACATTTCCTGATACATTCTGGCACCTCCCAGAAAGTCATCATTTATAACACAAAATAAAAAAAGAGAAGAGAAAGAGTTCAGGAAAATGAACATGTCAACCAAGTCTGTATTGTATATAATGTTCCATACTCATAGTCCCCCACCTCTGCGAAGAAGAAAGGTGCATTCATCTACACACATGTATATGTCTATATGTATGTATATATGTATATGTGTGTATATAGAGATATGTATTTCTTTTTTTAATTTGAGGGGAGGCCAACTTTAATGCTCATAATATCCTTGCATTAAATTTGATTTCTTTTGTAGTTTTCAGTTAGTCCTTCATTTCAGCTTTAATCTCACTTTACATTTGCATCATAGCCTTAGCAATTGTAGAGAGATTTCAGGAAGTACATTATCTTACTTGATCTTCAAGATAACTGGGATGACAGGGCAGGTTCTATTCCCATTTTACAGAAGAAGAAATGAAGTGATTTATTTAAGCTGGAAGAGGTCAAGCTAGAACCTGGATCTAGTGACTTCAAAGAATCCAGTGTTCTTGCTGTTAACCCTTCCCGAGAGAGACCAGCAAGCTCCCCACTTCCTCCCCAGTCCCTCTATGGCATCAGAACTAGAGGCCTCAAGAAACTATTGTCCCTTTGATCAAAACCCTAGAGGTAAGAGGAAGAGAGAGATGGGGGGGATGGTCTTGTCCAAGTTGCCTCTGTCTTGTCAGTTCATATTCTTGGCTCTTTTTTACTGTTCTCCAATTTTTCTGGAAATGAGGTGGTGGGTGGTAAAGATGAGAATTTGAATCTGGAGGGGGCAACTGAAAGGAAAACTTTAGGACTGCTCGTTCCCCTCCCCTTCCAACACATAGTTCTCCCCCAAATGTTTAAATCTTTAGAATTAAAACTGGCTGAGCTCTCCCTAAATATGACACATATGCTCTTCTTGCATGAAAGAAGGAGGATTTATTAGTAAGAAATGAGTGTGTTGATCTTCTCTCCATTCCACTAGCCAGGCTGCCACTGATTGATGTTCCCCATGACATGCAGCCAGGCACCAACTTCTTTCTTTAGGCTCCACCCACTGCTCATAACTCAAGAGGATCACTATAAATCTAGGAAGGTGGTAGAGCCATCCACTAATAGTATACAGACACCTGGTTTTCTTGGCATAACCCATCTCAGATACCTCCATTTATGGAAAATGAAGCAACTGTGATTTTAGTGGAAATTTCATGGGACAGAGAGCCTAAACATCTGGGTTCTAGTCCTGACTTTGCCCCTGACTTGATGTGTTATCTTGGGTAATATTCAGTACTGGTGGGACTCCATTTCTTCATCTCTACAATGGGATGATATTTGCTCTGATACTTTACTTGATAAGAATATTGGGTAGATTAAGTAAGAGAGTAAGTATAGATGAGCTTTGGAAAAAAAGTAATATATAAATCTATTCCCATCCTTTGTTTAAATACTCAAAACAAGCCTGTGATTGTCATCAATTTGAATGTTTCCTCTGTATCTATGTATTCCCCTATATTGAACTGTGGGTCTCAATCTTAGATGAGGTCACAAAAAATTTGGCAACAGCAAAAGGTTTCTGAATGCACAATGAACAAAAATTAATTAAACATCAAATACATAATGTGTCTGGCAGCACTTTTCCATGTTGCATCACATAACTTCACTTCAGCCTTGGTTCCAAACACAAAGCATGTGCACTTTGCACCGTGCATGCCCTCATGCTATGCAATGCCAATGCAGCCAAAATACTTAGGAAGCTCAATACAGGTACCAAGCCTACATACTTTCCCATCCTGCAGGAGTCTTGTCCATGCCTCCTCATAGATTGGTCACAGCCTTTCTCCCTTAAGGTGATTGTCTCTCCATAGCTGGCCATCTCTTCAGTACCTTCTCTTGAGTTGACTGAGAGAGTGACTGAGCAGGGCTGTGCCCTTGTATGAGAACCTTCTCAGCCATAGCCAGACGTTAAGTCAACAAGAAGTTGGTGTCTTACTATGTGCCAGGTACTGTGCTAAACACTGGAGATAAAAATGCAAGTAAAAAATGAGGTAGACCTTTCTCTCAAGGATTTACATTCTGATAAGGGCAGAAAACACAAAACCCCAAAGAAGCAGGGAGGGAGGAAGGGTTGTGTGGGGAGGCCAAATGTCTTCCTTGGATGAACTCTGAAAGTCATGCTAAGCTCTCGATTTATAAGTCATTTATTAAGCCCCCATCATATGCAAGGTGCTGCAGATAAATACAAAGATAAAAAGCAATGTAGGCCATGGAAAAAAATAGATTTTGTAATCTAATAAATGATTAATGCAGTAGCTTTAGGGATGACCTCATCCCATGGTCAACCTAAATGAACTTAGGCCAGGTCATCAGGTACAGTAAATCACCAGTCTCTAAACTTGTCTGGTCCTGTGATTGTATGACCAGACAGTTTATAGATAGAAGCAGTGTGCATACATTATTCCTGGTTGTTTTTTATACATAAGTCCAGTTCCCATGGAATGCCCTTTTTTTGGGGGGGGGGCGCTGTGTAGCTCACACACATTTCAAAAGGATTTAAAGTTTTAAGTTAAAGGAATTAATTTTGAAGATGTGAATTTCAGGCATCATGTAGTAGGTGAGTGAGGGAGGTATCTTTGGAGCTGGTGCACCCTAGTTCCTCCACCTAAAGTTGTACTTTGTAGGTAGTCAGTCGCTTACTCTACCATCATATAAGGCTGTCAGTGCCAATCGTGAGTAGCTAACTCATTTGGCACCACCACAGTCCGAGTGCCAAACTATTCTGGAAGAGAATAACATTGGACTCCTAGAACTCAGGGCATCCCATGTGATGTAGTAGGAGAAGGGAGAGTTTATAGAGTGTGGTGCAGTGATGAGATCACCAAGCCTCAGTACCTGTGCCCCCCTGAGAAAGACACTTCATTTTCTGTTCATTCTCACAAGCATTTATTATGCCCCTGTTGTGTGCCAGCTACTACACTACTCGAGGGGATACAATGATAGAAATGAAACATTTTTTTCCCTCAAGGAGCTTATAATCTCCTGGGAGGGGATGCAACATATGTATGGATATCTGAACACTAAGTGTATACCAAGTCACATGAGAAGGGAAGGAGGAATCAAGAAAAGGTTTCTGTAGGAGGTGACACTTGGCTTGTGCTTTGGAGGAAGCTGGAGGTTCCAGGAGGAAGAGGACATGTCCAACAACGCCACTGAGGGGAATGAGAAGGTGTTGTCTACCAGGAACAGCCAGCGGGCCAAGTGAGGAGAACAAGGAGGGTATGAAGGGGAATAATATGGAATCAGAACAGACCCAGTGGATAAAGAAGTGGAGTCAGGAAAGCCTGAGTTCAAATCTGGCCTCTGGTACTTACATATATAACATGCATATGTTATATATAATGGCATATACATATGGAACAATATATCAGTCAATATGAGAGTATTTATAAGTTATAATATAAAAATTATAAAGTAGTCATTTATAACAGAAAGTCATATATGCATATTGAGATATTACATGTATATATATAAACCTATACACCCAGAGATATATGTGTGTATAGATAATACGTATACATATGCACACACATATATATAACAACACATCAGTTAACATGAGAATATTTATAAATTATAATAGTAATTTATAATATGAAATCATATATACTCATTGATATATAACACGTATACCTATATATAACATATTATATATAGGTATACCTATATATAACATGTACCTATAGTTATGTGTATATATAACACAACACAACATGTATCAGTAAATATAAGTGTTTATAAATTATAATAGTAAATTGTAACAGGAAACCATGTGTGCATGTAGATATACAATGTACATGCCTATAGATATAGAAATATATAACACAGCATGTATGTGTACACATGTACCTATATAACACGTGTGTAACACAATATCTATCAGTAAATATAAATTCTAAGAGGAAATAATATATATGTAGATATATAACATGTAACTATAGATATAGGTATATATAACAGTATCTATACATATAACACATACACACATGTAACCACACATCAGTAAATATGAGAATATTTATAAATTGCAGCAGTAATTTACAAAGGTAAATCACCAAGCTGCCGAACTTCTTTCGATGCAGTGATCGTATGAACATATTTTTACATACTTGCAGTCATAGTATATCTTATTCCTATTTCTTTTTCTACTTGGTAATACTTCATTGAACTCTACCAATTCCCATCCCAATTGCCCATTCTTTGGGTGCTCTGTGTGTGTATTTATTGATATCCAAAATAGATATAAAGTGAATCGGATTATTGATTGCCAGTGATGTCAGTGACAGGCTGAGGATTTTGTATTTTTATCTCAAGACAATAGAGAAACATTCAAGATTTTGAGCGAGTTGAGTGGTGATCTGACCTCAGTTTCGTCTGTAAAGTGGGCATCCTAAAGCCTTTATGGCATTAGAGTATTCGGTGTCAGGGTTGTGATGAGGGAAGTACTTAAGGGTTTTCAAAGTGCTGTGTAAATGCGAGGCGTGGTTGTTACTTGGGGAAGGTGTTGTTGTTTTAGGCAGCTTATTTAAATGGTTTAAATGGCTGTAGGCGTTTTGAGCCAACTTGCCCCAACTCTCTCTATCCAAGGTGTCTGAAAAACGACAAGAGAAATGTTCTGTTTGTGACTTGGGCTTAGCAGTTGCACCTGCATCAGACCATTCGGTTAGGAATGAAAATGAGGCAGACTTTAAAAAGTGACGTTTTAAATATTAGCCTTTTTTCTGGCCATGCATTTATCAGAAATGAATCTCTGGAATGTGCAGCAGCGTGCATTTTCAGTCCATTTGCAAGTAGTTCATGCAAGTGAGTATTTCATCAGACAAAATGGGAAATGCTGTGCCTCGACCAGAGAACAAAACATCTCTCAGGGACAACAGCAGGAGTCCCATCAGCGGATTAATTTAAAATAAAATCCTATTCCTGAGTTCCCATGACCACCTTGGAGCCTGGTATATGCGTACAACTTTACACCCCCTTCCGTTTAAAGCCAAAGAAAAAAGAAAGGCAACAAAACTTTAACCTTCCCTTTAGAAATCCATCGGAAAGGTCAGAGCTGCGCTCCTCAGATTTCCCAGGCTCAGCTGGGAACTGATTAAAGCCTCCAGGCCTTGCTTGTCAGTGTTGTCAGAGACAACTATATAAACTCTTTGTTATTCACTTTGCTGTATATTATAAATATATTTATCTTCCTCTCGCAGGCATCGACAGGACAGGTGCTGGAGGAGCGGAGAAACCCTAGCATTAAGCGCTGTAACAATGGCCTTAGTTATTCATAGTAGGTTGGAAGATCTCAGGAGGGACAGGCAGGAAATTTTCTCCAGAGGTCAGAGCGTGTAGTTGGTCAGGGTTGTGGTAATGAGCACCCTCTCCCCCTTATTCCCCCATTATGGAGTGAGCATATGTAAATGCATGTCACTGGCCACTCCTAATTCAGTTCAATTGAACAAACCTTTTTTAAGCATCTTATGTGGGCTAGGCACTGGGCTAGGTACTAGCAGTGGCTGGAGGAGGTCACTGTCAGGATGAAGATTGTACAAAAGGACGGATAGGAAAGAGAACTGATCAGGACACCCCTGATCAATAGATTTCCCTCTAGCCCAGCCCGAGTTGACAAAATCATAGGGGGAACATGCCACAAAGACAATGAAATCTTAATGTGTCGAAGTAAAGACATAACATAGATATATACTCCGTCACCTCTTTATGAGGCTTGCTGTTTTCCTTGACAGAATTAGAGGAACAGCTAGCTCTTAGCTGGCACAGGATAGGCCACATCTCTGGTGACCTTTAAAAAGCTAGCTTGCTAGCTCTAGACGGGGAGTCGAAGCAGGATGCAGTTTCAAGGAATACGACTCATGGACCTCCAGAGGAGTTCCAGCTATGGAGAAAGCATTTTGTCTCAGAGCTTCTTCGCAGGGAGCAGACCCAGTGAGTCAAAGAGCCAGTCAGTATAAATCGCTCTGAAGGGCGTCACCCCTGACAGCAGAGAAGAAAGTCAGCTATGGATTCAAGAGATAATGAGCCCTTGAAATCAGGAACTGAGCTCTGGGGCAGGGCAGGCTCAGGCTCAGATGAGTGACCTGCTCACCAGAGATCTCCTTGCCAGTGGGGAGCAACGTGGAGACACCACGAGAAGAGAAAAGGCACACGGACCACTCAGTGGATCCAAGGGTGTGAGATGGCTTAACCAAGTGTGCCCCTACCAGCGTCCTTCACCACTGGTGTATTCTCTGGGCCCATTCTTGGCACAATCTCTGGGTGCATTGATAGAAGTGTGTGCCCCAGGTTTAGGAGAGCGATATTTTGTAGCTACCGTTCTTACTATACCATCTGCATAAATGCCTTTGCTTTAGAGCTCATTATCACTACCAGCTGACTAGAAAAGATAAATACACAATGGGAGAGGCTTGGGAACTATACTTTTTAAGAATACAGACTCATGGAATATTGTTGAACCCAAGGGTAGTTGCCTTCCTGGGACGTAACCTGCCCTCTATTGTAAGTGCTGAGTTGGTAGGGTAGTCCCTGGGAAATACTAGATATGAAACCATAAAGCAAGTATTTAAAATGCTATAAATGTGTACATCTTATTATATGTACAGCTCTATATCCACACACATATTTTCTCTGGATTTCTATTGTACACACATGTAGTATAGTAATATTTCAAGTTTTTTAGAACTTTTGGGGGACATAAGCCTGTGAGACTTCTCCCTACTTTCCTTTAACCTTTGCAGCAGGTTAATCCTCTTTTATAGGTTCTACCTTGTTCCAGACTGTGGCCTAATCCTTTCCCTAGGCAGAGATAATGGTGTGGTGGAAAAAGCGCTAGGCTTGGAGTTAGACCTGGGGTCAGGAAGTATGCCTGCCTTAGCTGCTCTGAACCTCAGTTTTAATTAACATTTTAAAAATGGTGATAGCACCATCTAATTTAATTCCCCTCCTTCTTCTCTTCTTCCGCCTTCTCTTTTTCCTGTTCCTCTTCCCTGCCTCCTGTTACTACCAGGTAGGACAACTAGAAGGTGTCCTGTTAAAATGGATTTGATTAGTTGTTTTTCAGTCTCTTTGATTCTCCATGACTCCATTTGGGGTTTTCTTGGCAGATACTGGAGTGGTTTGCCATTTCCTTCTCCAGCTCATTTTACAGAGGAGGAAACTGAAGCCAATAGGGTTAAGTGACTTGCCCAGGGTCACTCAGCTAGTAAGTGTCTGAGGCCAGATTTGAACTCAGGAAGATGAGTCTTCCTGACTCCAGTCTCAGTGCTCTATCCACTGCACCACCTAGCTGCTCTGTTGAAATGGCTTCCAGATGCATAATCTAGTTTTGTATACAGCATACAGTACGGCTGTTCTCAACAGGGGGTTCTTGCTTTGTTTTTCTGTGAGATGCCCCATTTAGTCTCTCAGACTTCCTGTCTATGTCTCATTGTATCCTGGAGATGCTCCTCGTAGGTCTTCCTCACAGCAGCTTTTTTTTTAGAGAGGCACTGATTCCTTGGATAGAAACTATGGATTTTATACTTTTCACACAAATAAAGTCAGATCTAAATAACTGGGAAAACATCAGTTGTTTGTGGGTAGGCTGAGCTAATAGAATAAAAATGAGGATTCTACCTAAATTAATTTACTTATTCAGTTCCATACCAAACTACTAGAAAATTATTTTATACCACTAGAAAAATTAAATCAAAATTCAGCTGGAAGAACAAAAGGTCCAAAATATCAAGGGAATTAATGAAAAGAAATGCTAGGGAAGGTGACCTAACCATGCCAGATCTTAAATTGTATCATAAAGCAGCAATCATCAAAACTACTTGGTACTGGCTAAGAAATAGAGGGGGTAGATTAGTGGAATAGATTAGGTATACAAGACACAGTAGTCAGCGATTATAGCAGTCTACTGTTTGATAAACCCCAAACCCCAGCTTCTGGGATAAGAGCTCACTATTTGACAAAAACTTCTGGGAAAACTGGAAAATAATGTGGCAGAAACTGGGCATAGACCAAAGTCTGACACCATATACCAAAATAAAGTCCATATACAATTTAGGTATAATGTCTGATACTATAAATAAATTAGGGGAATAAGGAATAGTTTATCAGTCAGGTTTATGGAGAATAGAGAAATTTATGCTCAAACAAGAGATAGAGAACATTATGAAATGCAAAATGGATAATTTTGATTATATTAAATTGAAAAGTTTTACACAAACAAAGCCAATGCAACCAAGATTAGGAGGGAAACAGAAAACTGGGAAACAGTTTTCACATCTAGTGTCTCTGATAAAGGCCTCATTTCTAAAATATATAGAGAACTGAGTCAAATTTACAAGAATACAAGTCATTCCCCAATTGATAAACGATCAAAGAATATAAATAGGCAATTTTCAGAGGAAGAAATTAAAGCTATTTATAGTCATATGAAAAAATGCTTCAAATCACTGTGGATTGGAGAAATACAAATCAAAGCAGCTCTGAGGTAATCACACCTATCAGACTGGCTAACATGACAGAACAGGAAGATGATAAATGTTGGATAATGTTAATCAAGACTAAGTAGATCATGTGCTTGGAAGCCATTTCGACAGAGCAGCTAGGTGGTACAGTGAATAGAACACTGAGACTGAAGTCAGAAAATGTTGGAAATGATATGGGGAAAATTGGAACACTGATTCATTGTTGGTGGAGCTGTGAGCTGATCCAACCATTCTGGAGAGCATTTTGGCACTTTGTCCAAAAGGATATAAAAATGCACATATCCTTTGACCCAGAAATAAGTCTTCTAGTATTATATTCCAGAGAGATAAGAAAAATGGGAAAAGGACCTATGAATACAAAAATATTTTCAGCAGTTCTTTTCGTGGTGGCCAAGAACTGGAAATTGAGGGGGGGATGCCCATCAATTGGGGAATGGCCAAACAGGTCATAGTATATGAATACAGTGGAATACTATTGTGCTATAAGAAATGATGAACAGGTGGATTACAGAAAATCCTGGAATGACTTATATAAATTGATGCAGAATGAAGGGAGCAGAACCAGAAGAACATGGTTCGCAGAAATGGTCCCAATGTGTGATGACTGACTTTGATCGACTGAGCCCTTCTCAGCAATTCAAGGACCTAAAACAATTCCAAAGGACTCATGATGGAAAATGCCATCCATTTCCAGAGAAAGAGCCATGGAGTTGGAATGCAGAGAAAAGCAGACTATTTTCTTTTTTGTTTTATTTTTTCTTTCTCATGGTTTCTCCACTTCATTATAATTCTTCTATACAACATGACTAATATGAAAATGTGTTTGATAGGAATGTATGTGTAGAGCCCATGTCAGATTGCATGCCATCTTGGGAAGGGAGAGGGGATGAAGGGGGAGAAAATTTAAAACTTATGGAAGTAAATGTTGGAAACTAAAAATAAATAAATTGGAAAAAAAAGAAATCATGGGTTTTAGATTTACTTTAGGCTTTTAGTTAGGGATATTTGTGTCTTTTCTCCCTTACACCAATCTTCCATTTTGTGACTGATTTCTAAATTCATATTATCCATTTTTTAAATAGCCAACTTTGAGCCCTTACCCAACACTATAGGTCTGCCTGCATTTCTGGCCCCAGCTTTACTCCATCTAGCTTGTACTTCTACCTCTAGAATACAGGATATGAAACACTACATTGTAAAAAAAACTTTCCAGATAAAATACATGTGTGGCAATAGTGATTACCTGTTTATCAGAATTTTTAGAAAATTTACCTACTTTGGATAGAAATATTTAGAAAGCATAACCCATATTACCTTGCCATCTTAAATATAGTACCCTCATGGACTGAGTATAACATTTTCAGTGTTGCCCTGCTGAACATCAGTCCTTGTGCTGTGTTATAACAACTGCATGTTCCCTTGCTCTTTGGAAACTCTCTCGAACTTGGCTCCTCGTTTCTATCAAGAGGTGCCCCAGTTCCAGGCAAGGGCTGGGGTATGGCATTCATAGGGTTGTCACCTGGGCCCTAGCTTGAATGAAATAGCTGAATCTTAACAGCCCAAAGAAGGCTTGAGTTTCCAGTTATAATCAATAGTAAGTATTAATTTAATCAGAAGAGGAAAAAAATCAACCAGGAAAGCTATATTTCCCCAAGGAAAAATAACTGGCAGGGGCAGTTGAGTGGCAGTCTTCATTCTATATGAAATAGGAATGCAATTCTCTTCCCTTTCACTCATTCCTGTTTCCCCATCTCCACTCTGGCTCATTGCCTGATCACTTTGGCTTAATAACAGTACTAGACAGCAAAACACAGTGCTTCCCTTCTACCCTGCCTGAATTAATTCTGTGATGATGGCTTAGAATGGGATGTGGCTTTGATGAAGAAAGTTGTAGCCAGTGGAACCCTGTGCTATTGTCCCCATCTTTCTCTTTTTTTCTTTCCTGGAATAAGGCAGTACATTTCACTGATAGCCAGTCATTGACTGACAGTCTGCTCTATTAACTCACCAATCTCTGTCCATTGACATAGTTAAGGGGCCTGGTTGAGATGAGGGGACGAGAGAGTGTGTGTGAGGGTTTGCCATCTTGCTTGCACGTAGGAGAAGGATTATGCTGATAGCTTCCTATACATGCAGATGAGGATGGGTGGGAACATACATCCTGTTCCTCTGCCAAGCTGACAGAATTGGTAGTATCAGCCTTAGGGATTACATTCAGAACATTTTTAAGGATCATGGATGCTACTGAGTAGCAGGCAGGACTGTGTCGGAGCCAACTCAGACAGCTTTTACACCAGTTGTTAAAATTTCAAAATGAGCATTTACACCTCTGAAACCTGCAAATGGTACAAATCAGGTCATGATTTATTAATTTGTTGATTTTCTAATTTTAAGAAAGTGATGGAGAAAATGTTAATCCAGACTGAGCATAAAAGTGTGTTGTGCGTACATTTCCCACCCAGAGATCTGGTTGTTAAATATTTACCACTGTATTTGTGGTAGCAGATAAGAGTGGTGACATCTCTTGCAGGAATTTAGAGAAATTTAGAGACCCCCCCCGCCAAACTATCTGAGCTGAATAAGGTACAGTCTTCTTTCCAACCAGAGGAAATGGACTGTATGACCTTTGGAGGTTCTTGGTTATGGGAGGAGTGACATAGAGGAGGTTGCAAGATGACAAGTGGGATTCTGTTTTCTGAAAGGCAGTGTGATACAATGGAAATAATGCTGGTCTGTGAGTCACAAAACATGTCCCCAGATTGTTGTGGTTTGGGGTACTGAGAACCCCAAAATGTAAGGGCACAGGGGATCTGCCTCGAAAGAATTTGATTTGACCACTCAAGCCTTCTTTCAGTCAGAGTAGCAAGGTTTTATTATAACACCAGCATGACTGATAGATTCTGAGTAAATCTGCTATTGTGACCTCCCATAGGAGCCAGGTTGATTCTTAGGGAATCTGCATTTTAATGGGGGTAACATTGATATTTATATAAAGCACAGACAGTGAGAAGACCTGGATGAGATTAAGGAATGGTAAATTATTGAGGTGGTCCTGGTGCAGACAATGAAAGGAATCAAGTGGTCAGGGAGCCACAGTGAAATCACAGTTAAACGGATTATTGAATATGTAGATAGGCTGGGACGGACCAGATGCCTCAGCTGAAGGAAAGTTCAGGGCAAAGACATGGTCTTTTCCTTTCCAAAATCCTATCATTGGTCCAGATTCCATCACCCCATCAGGATCACCAACCTCCGCCACTTACTAGCTGAATGACTTTGAGCCAATCATTCGATCTCTGAGCTTTGGTGAGTAATTTTGGCATTGCCTATCTATCTCACAGGGTTGTTGTGAAGATCAGATGACTCAATGTACTTTGTAACCATAGTAGTAGATTCTTGTTAGGTAAGATTCATGCTTGGGGAGTGGGCTGTGGGGGAGGAAATACTCTGTTGGTCACAAGTGCTGACTGTGGTATATTCATTCTCAACCAGAGAGAAGACAGCGCCAAGTTGAAAGTTGTTTATTTCAGGTAACTGATTGAATAGCATTTCAGGGACCCATTGCTGTGTTTGTGGGTATTACCCTTTGGAAATCAGTTATTTAATCTATCTGTGATTGTTTAGGGCACAGTGAAACAAATGCAGCAGTTGGGATTCCTGTTGAAGCCACTGGGCTTTGCTGTGTGCCAGGGCACAGTCAACCAGCCTCCACTTAGCTCTGCTAGCCACTTGAGCATTTTTAAGTTTCATAGGATTTAGCGCTGAACCTGACAGATGCATCCTGTGGGTCATAAGATGAGGGAGGAGGCGGGGGATGCCTCAGAGTGTGAATGAATCAATTCAGCTTATCCCTACTAATGAAAAAGAAGCCCCCACCAGCGTAAAGTATCTCCCTTACTGATGGCGGGTCAGGCTCATCATCTTTATATATAAGGGGTGGCATCACAGATCAATTCCTCTTTCAGATTCATTGCCGATGAAATCCCCTCCCATAACAGTGAAAATCACAGTGTAATGAATAGATTGCCAAGCCCCAGCCAATGGCCCATTTATTTTAAGCAATATTTGAGACCATAAAATTCCATTACAACAATGAATTTGCAAGGAAGGAAAAGCCCCTTCAATTATACTATAATGGGCTTTGACCTGTGCTGTTATTTGGCAACTCTTCATCCATTGTCCCAACCAGTTATTGTCTGGATGCAAATTGGGAGCAAATGCCATTTTGGGATATTTTTCCCATTACTTTCCTTATTCTTCAGCCTCCCTCTTTAAAAAACAAAAAACGCCCAATAAATCAGGAAGTGTCTCACTCTCTTTAGGGTGTGTTGTTATCCTGAAGTTATGAATCCCAAGGGTCTTCTCAGTCCTGGATCTAGGTTCCTACCTCTTGTCTCCCTGGGTCTGACAATTAGTTCACACATATGATTCCTGCCCTGGTCACTATGTCTTACTCCCTGAACTATCTGTGGACATTTTCTCCAACTACAGTAATCAGGAAATCAATAAAGAGAAATAAAGAGATCCATACTATGAGTCTGCTTTCTCACCTGATGCCCAGTTCCTGAAATATGTTTTGTGAATCCAATATAGAGAAATATGGTCCCTAGGACCATAAGAAACCTGATAGCTGACTGTGCCATGAACTGATAAAAAAGATCCTGTTTTTTCTTTAATTTTATCCAGAAGGGATCTTATGGACTTTTAAGGAACTTAATGGTACCTTGAATTGCAGATTGTGAGGACAAGTGTCTGCCATCAAGGGGAGTTGTCTGGGGGAGCTTTGGGGACTCCACAGGGTGGGGGAAATGTTCCTAATAGTTGATCAGATTTTCAGAGATGCCTCTGTTTCAACCATGTAGCTGCTTCGAGAAACATGACACCTCCATTGACTTGCTTCTTGCCCAAGAAAGAGAAATATGAAAACAATAAATTAAAATGAATAACTCCATCTTTATGACCTGGAGTCAGAGGCAGCCCAATGTCTGAGATTCCTGTGAAGTCCCCGGATTATTAATGGCACAGATGTTGACAGTAGCTTCACTGGGAATTTCCAGCCAGTTTGACCCTTCTTCCTTCCTTCCCTCCCTCTCCTTCCAAAGAGCCACTGTTTGCTGATTAACTTCTATGCCCCTTGGCTCTTTGGGGGCAGTGTCTGATTTTGGAAGAGATGACTTAGAACAGCCGGGCTTCCATTGCAGAGCAAGACAGAAAGAAGGAGGGGGGAGTGGGAAAGCAGAGCAGCAACAGTTCAGGTGTTAACCTACTGATGTGGAAAATTGCTCTGACAGTTATGGTGTTGCTTCATGCAGTGAGGGTTACACTACCATTTACTCTAGACCACGCCTGCAAACTCTCAATGCCTGCCTCACTGAACAACCACCAACATGCTGCTGCCTTACTTGGCAGGGAAAGGAGCGAGTCGGCAATCTCTTGTACCTTCCTTGAAGTCAGGGCTCTCGAGGGAGCCAGCTGGGGTCAAGGGCTTAGCTCCATGTCTAGTCCACCTCCTTGAGTTCCGTTGAGCTTCAGGGTTTAAGAAGATGTGGCATTGAGATGATGTGATACTTTGTATGTCCGTATGACAACACATGGCAGCTGGTCCATGCTATTTAAATTTCTCCACCTAGGGGTCTTTTGTGGGGCTGGTGATAGCATCCTCTGCCCACGAGAAGGTTCAGAGCATGTGGCTTGAGCCTGTAGATTGTGTGGACAAAATTCCAGTATTTTACTATATCACCCAGTTAATTGCAGATGGATTCCTTCATAAGGTAATGGGATATATATCACCAGGAGAACTTTCAATTAGTCAATTGATCCGTTAGCCAACAAATATTTACTGGGCACTTCTATGAACATGAGAACCTTCAAGTACTATAGAAATGTTAGACGTGAGCTCTGTTCTGAGGGCTGCAGGGGAACTTCAATTTGACAAAATATTTCTTAAGGTTTCCTTATGTGCAGAGCACAGTGCAAAGAGCTATACAGAGACAAAATAGAACAGGACTTTACAGTGTGGTAGGGGACTTGATACGCACCCAGATAACCATAATATAGCATTCTTAGGCATGAACAAATCAACTAGAAAGTACTTATTAATCACCTACTTTGTTCCAGGTACTATGCTCGGCAGTTGGGGGTACAAAGACAAAAATGAAACAGAACCTATCCTCAAGGTGTCTAGAGACAACTTGGTGGTGCAGTGTGTAGAGCACAGAGCCTCGGGTCAGGAAGGTCTACCTAAGTTCAAATCTAGCCTCAAAAACTTACTATCTGTGGGACCTAGGCGAGTCACTTACTTTCTGTTGCCCTCAGCCTCTTCACCTGTAAAATGGGGATAATAGTGACACCGACAGTTTGGGCTGTTGTAAGGATCGAGTGAGATAATACTTGTAAGACACTTACATGCCCAGCAAATAGTAGTCACTTAATAAATGCTTGTGTCTTTCCTTCTGTTGAGGAAGACAACTTATAAATAAGCATATCTGGTAAATTTTATTTTATAAATTTATAAATAAATTATAAGAAATATCTGGTAAATTTTCTTGTCTTTTCTTTTTCTGTGGGAAGGGAAGGCACCAGCAGTTGGAGGGATTAGGAAAGTCTTTGTGTAGGAACTGCTGATTAAGTTGTGTTTTGAAGTAAGCTAGGGATTCTAAGAGGCATTGGTGTGGTGGTGGTAAATCCTAGGAACGAGGGACAAAATGTCAAAGTACGGTGATGTGGGTGGAGTGTTGGGTTACAGATGAAGAGGGAGGGACAACGTAAGGAACTGGGCACCGAATGCCCAGCTGTATGGTGTGTGTAGTATGAACCCTCGCATAGAGTGTGATTGCTATGGAAGTTCAGAGACAGGAGAAGGGTGAAAACTAGAGAGTAATCAGGGAGGGCTCCGTGGAGGAGATGGGATAGAAACTGGATCTTGAAGGGAGAGGAATAAACATTGATTAAGTGCCTTCTATGTGTCATGCAGTGGGCTAAGTGTTTTGACAAATAGTCCCTCATTTGATTCTCACAACAAACTGGGGAGGTAGATTCTATTATCCTTCCCATTTTACAGTTGAAAAAACTGAGGCAGACAGCGGTTAAGTGACTTATCCAGGGTCACACAGCTATTAAGGATTTGAGGCTGGATTGGAACTCCGGTCTTCCTGAGTCTGGGCCTTGTGTTATATCCACTGTACCGCCTAGCTGCCTGTGCATAAACGATTCATAGGATTTAGTTAAGCTGATACAATTGGGGAGAACATTTCTGGTAAAGGAGATAATCTTAGCAGAGGCACAGAGGCAAGAATGAATAGATATAGCGATGCTGGCAGTACACTAGGAGACTGGACCAAATAGAATGGATGCTTAAGTGGGAGGGAATAGTCATTGTCTAAATCCCTGGCTATTGTGCCTTGGGATGGGCCTGACTCAGTGAAACAGGGTCTTCTGTCTTGTCCTTTTCTCTGAGTGTGTGTTCCAATAGGCAGTTTTATCAATTGAGGAGGAAAACCCATCTCTTATTACAATCTGGCATCACTGACAGGTAGCTCAGGATGACAGTAGCAGTAGCCTGGACCCCACAGTGCAGTCATTTGGTGACACATTTTCAAAGCATTGTCTGCCAAAAGTTACATTGTGCAGAAATGAGCCAGTGATGGGAGGACAATAGAGTAGTATGATAATGATGGGCCATTCATATCTGCCTGGCATCTTCGCTGCCTGGAAAGATAGGATTTATGGAAACTGATGGTTCTCTAAATATAGACTTAACACACAGGAAATGCAAACTCATAGAGGCCCATTAGAATTTCCCCATTGGCATGGAAGACAAAGGGCTTGATAGAGAACCTGGGACTGGGCAGGTATGACTGGGATGTTTTTGACTAGGGCAAAGATCCTAAGCACTTGGGCCCTGGAGCACTTGTTATTTTTTACAGTGGTTCTGGGGAGTGAGAGGGTCTCTCTTATAATGGAAAGAACCCTGAAGGTAGGGTGTTGTTGTAAAGAGGGGTTCACAGGGTCAGAAATCCTGGGTTCTAGTCTCATTTCCAGCACTGACTTGCTGTATGACTCTAGGACAAATTACTTCATCCTCTATGCCTTGGTTTTCCCATAGCTAAAAGGGGAGGGACTAATTGGGGTCCTAGGATCCTAGTATTAGCACTGGAATGCATGTGCTCCAACACTTTCCTTTTACTAATGAAGAACTGAGGCCCGAAGAGACTAAGTCATTCTTGTGCATGGCCATACAGGTATAAGTAGCCAAACCAGGTTTTGAATCCAGATCCTCTGACTTCAAAGTCACTGTACTTTCTTGCATGGTATACAATACTGAGGTCTAAAGAAGTCATTGGAGGAAAAGGGGTTGCTTTAATCCAGAGTTATTTTTTATTATTTTGCCAACAGGAAAATGAGGTCAAAACCTGTTTCATCATTTCTATTCCTTTCTCCACCAGTCATAGTTTTTCACTGACCTAGGGAATCTTGGTTCTTAAACAGCATTTCTGATGGAGAGGGAACTGAGAGAGCAGAGGGGGAAACATGCCAGTCTTTCATGGAGAAATCCTCCAGGCAGATGATTCTTAAGACCATGGGGCTGCTGGAGAGGTTACTGTGGGCTCACACTAGAGCATTGGCTAAGAGCTTCCTGTACCCTTCTATTCACTGAACCATTGAGTTCCTGTATTTGGGTGATTACCCATGGGCTGAATGCCAATCACCTGCATTAATGAGGAGTCTGGCTTCTTGCATGTGGGCAGAGATGAAGGTAGTGTTGAGAGCTGGCATCTGGTTCTCTACTTCCTTCTTGTCTGGAACGATCTCTGGGGCCACCTGCAGTGATGGTTGAGAAGTCAAGCTGGTTCAACTCTTGGCCACAGGGAGGAAAGGGAAAGTCAGGGTAGGTCTTAGGGAGTGCCCCATAGGACATGCTGTCTCTAGGCTACCATAGTACGGTTGGGGGCATATTCTCTCTGCTGGCTGAGGAACCTGTGGAGTTGCCTGGGAGGAAAGAATCTAGTCTCCTAGGACTTTTAACCTGCCGTATGAAGGAGAACTAAGAGTTGTTGAGTCATTTTTCAGTCATGTCTGATTCTTTGTGACACCATTTGGAGTTTTCTTGGCAAAGATACTGGAGTGGTTTGCCATTTCCTTCTCCAACTCATTTGACAGGAAACTGAGACAAGCAGAGTTAAGTGACTTGCCCAGAGTCACATAGCTCATAAGTGTCTGAGGTCAGATTTGAACTTAGGAAGATGAATCTTCCTGACTTCAAGCCAAGCATTTTATCTACTAGCTACCCAAGAACTGAGAGAGGAAAACAGAACTGAGAAAATGAAGGCTTCCAGGGAGTCTCAGGGACTTGGCATTAATTTCTCCGGCTTTACTCTTGGGTCATGTTCGGATCTAATGGTAATAGCACTCCTGAAGTGGCTGATAGGAATGAGACCCTGTTACACCAAGGGGGTGATCTCATGGGCAGGAGCAGCAAGGAGGAGGTGCTGATTTTGGAGAAGACAGCTTTCTTTCTTCTCTTTTCTTCCTTCAGGGATCGTCTTGTGCAGTCCCCTCACTGCAGGGGATTGTTTTCAGTCAGTCAGAAGGTTTTTATTGAGTGTTTGCTATACTCCAGGCACTGTGCTGAGCGCTGGGGATGAAAAACCCCTCCAGCAAGAACGTGATCCCTTCCCACAAACTCTAATGAGGGAGACTCACATGAGAATCACTAGTTACATTCAAGATATATGTAGTGTTGATGGAAGGTAATCTGAGAGGGGAAGGCAGGAATAGCTGCTGGGAGGTTGGGAAGGCTTTTTGCAGAAGGTGGCATGAGTCTTGAGGAAAGCTGGGTTCCTTCTGAGGTTCTTAGAGTTCTGATGTTTTTACAGTGATACTGTATTTCTAGAATTGGGAAAAGATATATTCCTTGACCTGTCCAGGAGTGTATATCTCAGGATTGCATCATTCCCTTATAGCCAACACTGCTCTCTGATGGGTGTTTCCTGCTGATTCAGACATTTCTTTGCTCTACCCTCTACAAATGCCCAGACCAGGCAACAGCAGCATCAGTACTATTGGCAAACAATTCCAGTGTGTTCTTGAGTCTAGAAGGAAATCTCCCCCAAGCCCTCCAGTCTTCTTCCTTTTCATTCTTCCCTTTCTTTTCCCAGAATAGAAAGATCACTGTCCTTGGAGTCTAGAGACTTGAGTTCAAGTCTCAGCTGTCTCTCTTAGTTTGCTGAGTGACCCTGAAAAACCCTACTAGCTTCCCTGGAGCCCTGTTTCTTTATATGTTAAATGAAAAGATTGACTGGGTGATCTTTGGGGTGCCTTCCAGAGGGACCACAGGAGGGACACCCAGTGATGGGAGTGAGTATGTAACAGAATTCTCTTTGGGCCATGAGCTATTGGCTCTTCTGAGATCTCACTTGTTATAGGGTAGGTGAGAAAGAACAGCCTCCAAGGGTTGGAGGGAGTGCTGCAGAGAGGTCCAATACCTCCCAGGCAAAGCATCTAGAGATACTGTTTTTTGCTGTGAGCCATCACCTCTCCCTGTGGCAGGTCCTTTTCCTTTTGGGTCATTTGGCTGAGAGGAATAATCTCCCAAGAGTGGGGAGAAAGACCAATCGGCCTGACTTTCCAACCTCACACACTGGGCCAGAGATGGAAGGAAATTAGTAGATGTCCATGAAAGAGGCAGGATCCATCAGGCAGTGCTGGACCCTACATAGGTCAAAGAACTAACTTTCCTTCTAACAATTGATGCTTGGGTTTGGTGCCTACACACTCTTGGTCTTCTCTCCATGGAGAAGGTCTCTCACTGTGGATGAATGATGGCTGCTGTGCCTTCCTGGTGGCTGCAAAATCATTGCTTTGAATCACAGACATTCTGACTCCTGGAAGAATATTAATTATTCCCGGAAGACATTTTTATCCTGGGCATTTTCTTTCCCTCCTTCCCTCCTTCCTTTCCATAATTAACATTACATGTCATTAACAGTCAGATAACTTAGTATGATCAAAGACTGCATAATTTGTCATAAGATTCAGAGGAACAACACATCATTCATTTATTATGGTATTGATCCTTCTGGCCTGACATGTCCTTATTATTCCTGATGGCAACTGGACCTCCCTGTACCCTCAGGGCTGGCTTTGAACTTTTTGTGTTGTCCTGGGTTCTCCAGGCATCCCTGAATTCTGAACCTTTGGGATTTGGCAGGCTGTTGGTTTCAAAGATGTTTGGGGGAAAGCTGGCTTCCTTTTGGGCCACATGAATGCAAGGAGAGGTTTGGGGCTTTGCTGAAGAAACCACAACTCCACCAGCAACACAAAGGGAATTGGGGGAGGGAGATGTAACATTTTGAATTAATTAGCCAGATTCTGGTAATTGACTTCTTAGGGGCTCCATCTGAGTTTTTCTCGAGGACCATCAGGTTTGGGGTTGGTCCCAGGCTTGGGGACACTTACTGCTTCTGAAGTACTTATCACCTTGTGCTGTCCTGATGAGGGTCTGCAGGAACAGGCCAGAACCCCTGGCGGGCTTGCCAGCCAATCGCTGGGTGTCCAGCGAGGCTCTTGGAAACTGCCAAGTGAAATGGTATTTATATCAGTGATATAATTGCAAAATGATACTTGTCTCTTAATTGGCTGTATTTATGAGCAGAGAAAGCTGCCTTCTTCTTGCTGTTGCTGAATCTTGCAATTAACCTTTGTAATTGCCTGACAAGAGTGTTTTATATTCAATCTGTAGTCCCAACATGGGGTGGCACTGGATTGCCTAGTGCAAATTAGAGGCCTGGTTATTCAGCCACCCCTACTGGGGAAGGCAATGGGGTTCTTTGGGTGAGGGCAGCAGCGAGAGACCCCTGGCCAAGCACACAGTTGCAGCTGAGAATTTTCTTAAGTGGCTGTTGAGGCCTTTCTGATAGCTGCAGACAAAATCATCTGCACCTTGAAACTTAAAATCAGCCTGGGAATAAGAATCAGAGGAATCTCAGAATTTTAGAGATGTCAGTGTCATCCGCACTCTGATCAAACCCCCTTATTTTACAGATGAAGAAACTGAGATCCACAGAGGTAAAGTGACTTGTTCAGAGTGACATAGTTAGTGACCAAACCAGAACTAGAACCAGGATCTTCTGATTCTGGTACTTTTCTCACTTCATGGATCTTGGGGTCATTCCTTCAGGCAATGTAGAGGGAGAGAACTGGAGAAGAAAGATAGGGAGCTGAAGCAAAGGCTGGCCTAAGAGAAGCGCTTATTATTTTAATATTCATGTAAAAAATGTCAAGTTCCAAATTCTCTCCCTCTCTCCAGCCTATGATACTCACTATACATGTGAAGTCATGCAAAATATATTTCCATATTAGCCATGTTACCAAAAAAAGCAAGAAAAATAAAGTGAAAAAAGAATGCTTCGATCTTCACTCAGTCCATCAGTTCCAAGAGGTTCAGAGGAAGCTAGAGAAGGAGAAGAAAGGAGTTGAAGGGATGGCTGAGAATAAAAATGAATTCTTGTTTGGTTGTTTTAGTCATCTCTGACTCTTCATGACCCCATTTGGGGTTTTCTTGGCAAGGATACAGAAATGGTTTGCCATTTCCTTCTCCAGCTCATTTTACAGATGAGGAAACTGAGGCAGAGTTAAGTGACTTGCCCAGGGTCACACAGCTAGTTAAGATTTGAACTCAGGTCCTCCTGACTTCAGGCCAGTGCTCTATTCATGGCACCACCTAATTGTCCTTGTATAAATACTTTACATACCCTTGTATAAGTACTTTAAATGCCGTTTTATAAACTAATGTCAAACCCAGATTCTCATTTGATGCTCATAACAATCCCATGAGATAAAAAGAACTGACTCAGATATTGTCATTCCCATTTTACAGATGAAAAAACTAATGATCCCATCATAAAAAGGATAAGAGATTTGCTTAGACCACATCCCTAGTTCATGGCAAGATTGGAACTAGAATCAGTCAGTCAACAATTAGTTATTGAAACAATCTGTGAAATTCAAGGCTGTATAGTAGGTACTATTGTGCAGGAGGTAGAGGAACTGCCCTCAAGGAGGCTTCCAATCTTGTCCATGCCAGCATGAACATGCTCCAGTAACAGCACAAGATGAGATCTATGGTCTCCTGACTTGTCCAGCATGCTATCTACTTTTGCTTCTGAAGAGCTCTCATGTAGAAGAATAGGAACTAGACTCAGTGAACAGAAAGGTATCAGAGATGGAATCGAATCTTGGATTTGCTTCTCCAGCCTGTGTGTGGTCATAGGTAAAACACTTCACCTCCATGAGTCACTAAAATAAAGGGTTTTGGCCAGGTGACCTTGAAAGTCCCTTCCCATTCCTAAATCTGTGATTCCTTCTCACTCCAAATCTATGATCTCACGATCTTGAGGTTCTCTCCATTTCTACTGAAGGTAGAACAAGAAGAAAGACATTATTAGCATGGATAGGACTAGGACGTAGCCTCCCAGCATCTACTGCTTTTTTTTTTTTTATTGTACTGTTCCATGAACAGTTCCTGGGGGGATTTTGGCTGCTACTGGGGTTAGGGATGGGGGTAGGGAAGGAAGGAAGAGACAAAAATAGAGCTTATGGAAATAGAGTGCTTACTGACTCTGGCCTCAGCAGCCAATAAGACTCCAGAGGGGGCATGGGGCACACAGATAAGGCTGTGCAATACAGACCTGTCAGTGGGAAGTTGTGGGGGGAGGAGCAGGGTAGATTCACCCTTGACAAACTTAGCCCTTCTCCAACAGTCCTTTTATTCCCTCCTTCTCATTGGAAGAACTCAAGTGTCAAAAGCATTCAATTTTGAGCCTTGCAATGGCTAATTATTAATGCCAAAGCTGTTCCCAGACCCTTATTAAGTCACGTCACCCGGAAGATTTATGGCCACTTGTGAAAGTGGCTTTGAAATGAGACAAAACTCAATATTGAATTTTTTTTTCCTCCTTTTTACTTCAGGGTTTCAGGGCATATGACATCAGCCCCTTCTTATTAGCATAATTCTAATGAGCTATGGAGCAGTTAGCTTATTAAAGTGGTTTTCATTGCAGCTGTTAGAGAGTTTTCATTAGGCTGGGTTATTGAGGATTGGGTGGAGGAAGCAGGGATAAGGAGGTGACGACACACATCTGTAAGTGAATTCACAGGTCTTAGGTCCTGGATTTATTCTGGAAATTAAATTTCCCTGAGACAGTGCCTTATCGTGTCAGTTTACCCATCCAAGTGACAGAAGTTCTAAGGTTTTTTGGTTTAGTTCCTTCAGCAATGGAACAGCACTCTCCATGGGCATCTTAGCTCACTTGCAGTAGGTACAGCTTAGAATGTTACCACCAGGAGCATCGTTATGTGATGACAAGAGATGAGTTAGTGTCAAACTGTCTCAGATACTTTGCTAAAACTACTGACCAAATCAGCCCATTACACAGCTTAGGATTTGACAGAGAATCAGAGGATCATAAAATTTTAGAGCTGGAAGGGACCTTGGTGATCAGCTGATGAAAAGACTGAGACCCAGAGAGATGCAGTTACTTTGTTAAGGTTGCACAGTTGATTAATGCCAGAGTGGTTTGTGGCAGTTCAGTTGATAGCATTTCTGTTTATTAGAGGTTTTTGAATTGTTTTCTTCTCCCTGAGGTTGTGTAGAAGGTAATCCCGATGGCTTCATTTTTCAGTTATGGCTTTGTCTAGTCTCTTAGAAACTGGAAAAAGAAAAAGGAATGAGATTGTATGTGAGGAATAGAGAGGCCAGTGTGATTGAACCTTAGAGCATGAGAAAAGGAGCCATATGTAATGAAGCTGGAAAGGTAGATTAGGGCCAGGTTATGAAGAATACTAAAAGTCAAGAAAAGGATTTTGTAGGGAACTACTGGAGTTTATAGGGCAGGGGAGTGTCACGGTCAGATTTGTATTTAACAAAAATCACTTTGGCAGCTCTATGAAAGGGAGTCTGGCAGGGGGAGTCCTTTGGGGCAAAGAGATCATCAATTTGGAAGTTATTGAAATAGTTTAAACAAGAAGTAATTCATAGATATGTGAGAGAAATTGTGGTGGTCTACACAGCAACATCTACCAACTGATTGGCTATATGGGTGAGAGAGTGAGGAGAGGAGGATGATGCTGAGGTTACAAAACCTAGGAGACCAGAAGAATGAATGGTGAACAGGAATGGGCAAGTTTGCAAGAAGGGAGAGTTTTTGGGAAAAGGCAATTCTGTTTTGGGCGTGTTGAATCTAAAATGTCTCTAGGACACCCAGTTTGCGTTGTCTAGGACAGAATGGGGATTCAGGACTAAAGCTCAGGAAAGACATTGGGGTTGGATGTATAGATTTGGGAGTCATCTGCATAGAGATAATTAAACCTATGGGAGTTGATGAAGTTCCTGAGAGGGAGAATGTAGAAAGAAAAGAAAAGGTCCAGGACAGAGCCTTGGGGAACACCCCTAGTTAGAGGGCTTGCAGAACTAAGAAAGGAGGCAAACAGGAACTTTGTATAAATTTATTTGAAGGTTGTCTCCCCCATTCGACGGTAAGTTCTTAAGGACAGGGAATATCTTTACCTCTTTTTGAGCATAATGCCTGGCACCATAAGGCACTTAACGAATGTATATTGATTGATGGATTGATAGGACCAATCAGACAAGTAGAAAGAGAAGTAGAAGAGAGTTCAGTTATCCTTTCCACATCATGACTCTGCCCATCATGGTTTCAGTATATTACAGGTCGGCTGAAGAATTAAGTGGGAATTTTGGGGAAGTTTTGCGGAATCCACAGACAACACTCAAAGGCCAGCAGATGACACAGAAAATGTTTAGAAACTCAGAAATGCAAAAAGTGTAGGTGTAGTATCGTATAATAACAACACATTTTAATCTTTCAAAACTGTAGATAAAATAAATAAGAGAAAACAAAAGAAATGAAAGAAAAAGAGGAAAATCAGGCTCTTCTTTGGTGCAGGGAGCGCCGGAAAAGTTTATGTGTGTTTTCCAGAATGTGGGGGCGCCACACTCCCAACCCCTTGCGATGTGGGAGGGAGAACTGTGGTACTGTGAAAACCCAAAGAGAGAGCATCTAGGAGAGGAAGGCAGACATTCCTGTCACAGTTAGTATGCTGATCAAGAAAGATCGAGGACGGCAAAAAGGCCGTCATTAAATCTCGCCGTAAAATGTTTCGTGTTAACTTCGGAGAGTAATAACCTTAGCTCTTGGAGGGCAGGAAATGCCTTTTGTATTTATGTCTCTAGTGCTTTGCACAGCTCTTGGTATATGCTAAGCACTTAATAAATGCTTGTTCATTCATTCACAGAGAATCATGTACCGAAGTACATAATTACACGTAATATGTATAACATCGTTCAAATTCAGTTAAGTGCTAAGAGGACAAAAAGTAAAGTCATCTCATCTGAAATTGAATAGGAGAGAAAGTGAACTACCGAAAGAAGCTAGAAATTTCCATCCCAAAGAGTCCTGGAGGTGGGGGAAAGGAGAGAAGAAGGGAGGAAAGCAGTGGAAGTTAGGTTCCAAAATTCTTAGGTACCATAGAAATGAGATCTTGTAATAACCTGTTTTCCAAGCATTTTCTGGAAACCTTTCCTCAGCCTGATCTTTCCTATATCCCAGTGAAAGGAGTAAAAGTTGCTAGTGCAAACTCTAGATGAGCATGAGATTTATTTACTTTTCTGGTTCCTCTAAGGACTTGGTACATATTCAGTAGTGAGAATGAGCATGTAACAGAATTGGGCTTGGGAGATGATGATGCTGAGGACCTCACTTGTTAGAGGACAAGTGATGAACCCCAAAGGATGGAGAGAGTGCTGGAGAGAATGAGCTTAGGAAAAGTGGAGACCCAACACCTCTCAGAGGCATCTACAGATACTGAGTCTTACTGTGATCCATATCTTCTCTTGGGTCAGCCTTTCCTTCAGCTCCCTGTCTTTCTTTTCTAGTTCTCTCTGTCTTCATTGCCTGAAGGAATGACTCCAAGATCCATGAAATGAGAAAAGTACCAGAATTGGAGACAATATGTGTATAACATATATGCTGCGTGTTTGTTGTCAAGTCATTTCAGTCGTGCCCAATTTTGCATGACCTCATTTGGCGTTTTCTTGGCAGAGGTACTAGAATGGCTTGCCATTTCCTTCTCCAGCTCATTTTACAGATGAGGAAACTGAGGCAAACAGGGTTAAGTGACTTGCCCAGAGTCAAACAGCTAGTGAACAGCTGAGGCTAGATTTGAACTCAGGTCTTCCTGACTCCAGCCCTATGCTCTATCCAATGCATTACTTAGCTGCCCTATGTGCTATGTAGATGGAAGTTAATTTCAGAAGGAAGGTCCTAGCAGCTACAGGGACCAGGAAAAACCTTCTGCAGAAGGTTGAATATGAGTCAGATCTTAAAGGAAACCAGGAAGTTATGATTTGGAGGTTAGGAGGAAGACTGTCCCAGGCATGAAGACATTCAGTGCAAAGGCATGAAAACAGGAGGAGATGGAGCATGTTCCTAGAGTGTATGGAGGGAAATAAGATATAAGAAAACTAGAAAAGAACTGAATTTTATGCCAAACAAAGGATTTTTGATATTTGATCTTTCCAGTCATAGTAATCCAGTGGAGTTTATTGAGGGGCGGTGGTAACATAGACTTTTATTTTAGAAATATCTCTTTGGCAGCTGAGTGGAGGATAGATTGGAGTAGGGAGGGATTTGAAACAGGTAGAATAATTGGAAAGGTATTGAAATAGGGCCGGAACTAGGATGGCAGCTATGTGAGTGGAGAGAAGAGGATGTATAGGAGAGACATTGTGGGAGAAGAAATGGCAGCATTTGGCAATGGACTCCACATGTGGGGAGAGGTCAGATGAATGGATGGCTGATGATGCTAAGGTTGAGAGTCTGGGCGCCTGAGAGGATGGTGATGTACTCCACTTCACATGCGGGAAAGGGAAAGGAAAAAGGAATTCTTGTTCATGTTGAATTTGAGAAGTCTGTAGCACATCCAATTTGAGCTGTTCAAAGGGTAGTTCAAAAGAACTGTGGCTCAGGTGAGGGGTTAGGGGTTGAAGATTCCCTCTCTCCCTCTTTGCCTCTCTCTCCTCCCCTCCCCCCTTTTCTTTTCTCTCTGTCTCTCTCACCAAACCCATGGGAATGGATGACATTGTCAAGAGAGAGTAGAGAGCAAAATGAGAAGAGGACCCAGTTCGGGGCTTTGGGGCTACCCACTGATTAGCGGGTATGACCCAGATGAAGAACCAGCAAAGGAGACTGAGAAGCAGCAGTCAGACCTATAGAAGGAGGCCCAAGAGAACAACGTCACGAAAACCCAGAGAAGGGTATTCATGAGGAATACCATTCCACAGAGGTCTCTGCTGTTTAATACCCTACATTTCCTCATTTCTCTCGATGAGCTGAGGCCCAGAGAGGGGACGTCACACAATCTCTTAGTGTCTGAGCTGGAAGGAGGACCTGGGTCTCCTGCCTTCTGGCCCTGTGCTCTAATCCTGTGTCTGTAAAGCTCTCCGAAGGGAAGCAGCAGGAATTTTTGTGAGCTCAGCAAGTTGCTTTCCTTCTCTCCCTTTCTCCCTCCTCCCTTGGCTGGCAGAGTCTGATTGGCTTTCCATTCAGGCTGGGGGCCTCTCATTATCTCTTTTCTAAATGTAAAGCACTCTGACACATTCCTGCACACCGGATTCAGTTGTTTGGCTTTAGAGATTGTTCTATGATGGGTGAAATTGGTTTGAAATAAATGTCTAAACTGTTTCTCCCCTCCTCCCAGTGATCTTATCCTTCCCTCAGCTTTTGTAGAATGATCCAGAGTGCAGGTTAAATATGTGAGTATAGATGTGTTCTTTATAGGCAAAGACACTGCCTTGGGCAGGTGGGTGCTGCCCACCCTGCCAGCAATGTGGGGAAAGAATGTATAGGTCACTAGCCCTTCTCCCAAGACCCAGAGGGCTTCCCAGTAGAAAGCCCCTTGAGCAGAGGAGGTGCCTGGCTTGCAAAGTCAGCCCTCTCACTCCACGCCCCTCCCACTCTCATCTCCCAAACACAATGTCCAAAGGCTGAAGAGGTTCCAGGGAGATTCCCCGGAAATCCTATTGTTTGAGCGAATCTCAGGGGCTGATTCAACCCTAGATATTTACTGTGTATTTCTTCCAGTATTCATCAAGTATTGTTTTGGTATAAAACACTTATTCAATAATGATGATGATGATGATGATAGCTCATTATATAGCACTTACTGTGTGTCAAGTACTGTGCTAAGGACCTTAGAATTATTATCTCATTTGAGCCTCACAACAACCCTGAAAGGTAGGTACTGCTCTGATCACTATTTTACAGACAGGGAAACTGAGACAAACAATGGTTAAGTGATTTGTCCAGGGGTCACACAGCTTGTAAGTATATGAGGATAGATTTGAACTCAGGTCTTCCTGACTCCAGGTTGGGTGCTCTATCCAGTGTGCCACCTAGCTACCCACTGGACCACTTAAATCTAGGCCTCCTACTTATCTTTCCAGCATGATTTCGTATTAGTCCCCTTCACACTAATCATGCTGGCTGACTTGATGCTTCCCAGACAATTGGTCTCCTGTTCCTCCTCCGAACCTGGAATGCCCTCCCTTCTTGGGAGGCTAATCTCCATAGACTAAGGGTGCATCTTGAACATTCCTGTCTTCCCCTCACTGATCTGCTCAGGATCCAGAGGTCTAGGGATACCTGAGCCAGCATTGTTCTGTGGAGGCTTCAGGAAAAGCTGCTCTAACATGTTAAGCTTTTTAATTTAGCACGTGCTGCTCGGATGTGCCCCCAGACAAAACAGAATTGATTTATAATTCTCTTAATGGAAGCAAAGGCTTTGGTTTCTCTTGAAATAGATTGTTACCCCTGCCACCTTCCCCGAGCCCACAGCTCGACGTTTGTTCATCTCCATCCTAATCTAAAAATATGATGTTTTATTTCAATCTTCTAGCCTAATCTACTAAATGCCAGACATTTCTTTTTGAGACCTCTAATTTATAGCATGTTTGTTCAGTTTGGCTTTATTAATTAATTTTCTTCCCAGGACTCAACGACAGTCTTTGTGTAATGTTCTCTTACTGTAAGCCAGGTGCTTTTATCCTTAATGAACAATTTCCTGGAAAATACTGAAATAAACAATGATTAAATCAGGTCAGAAGCACAACCGATATGGGAGTTGCATTTGGTTCTGCAGATTTAGCCCCTGCGAGGTCAGGGCCAGGTGTTTATCTCCCTTTGTGGCTGCTTTTTCAAAGAAGCCTTCCTTTGCAGTGGGGGACAGATAAGAACCCTAGAAAGAATACTTTTCCCTCCTTGTAGAAGTTAGTCCTGCCACAAACTCGATCCCAACTCCAGGGAAAGTTGCTGGGAACAGCCTTACTCAGAAATTGAGGCAAACTGGCCATTTGGTTCCAGGCTCTTTCCTCAATCTGACTACAGGGAGGCAGAGGTTTTTAAAGAAGAAAGGAGGTGAAGTTCACCTTTGACTTTTTTCTTTGCTCTTTCACCTCCTCTTTGGGCTATTTCCCTTTGCTCCAGACACCTAGTGTCATCCCTTCAGAGTGTTTGCAATGTAAAAGGTAAAGCTTAACCACCAAAAACAAATTTATAAGAGTGAAATGTTCTTTTCCCCCACCCCTCATTGGTTCTTATCTCAAATCACAAACCTTGTGATATATTGGAGAAAAAAAAACTGGCTTCGATGTCGGAGGAGTTGGATTCAGATTCCACTTCTGATACTACCTTGGTGACCTTGGGCAGGTCACTTAACCTCCTTGGGCCTCAGTTTTCTCATCTGTAAAATTTCAGTGTTGGACAAGATGTCTCTGGCATCTCATTCAACTCTAGATCTAAGATTTTATCATCCTAATTGTCTTGGATCATTGTATGGTTGACAATAACTAAGTTATTCACTGTTGATCATTCTTCCGATATTACTCTTACTGTGTACAATGTTCTTGTTCTGCTCACTTCACTCTGCGTCAGTTCATATAATTTTCTCCAGACTTTTCTGGAACCATCCCATTTGTCATTTCATACAGCACAATCATTTTCCTTCATGATCAAGTACCACAACTGGTTCAGCTGTTCCCCAATTGAAGGATATCCCCTTGCTATTTAATTCTTTATCACCATAAAAAGAATTACTGTAAATATTTTTGTTCAAATAAATCCTTTGCCCTTTTCTTCAGTCTCTTTGGGTTATAGTGGTGTTGCTGGACTAAAGGGTCCAGCTTTATAGCCCTTTGGGCATAATTCCCTGGTTGGTATTATACTGAAGAATGGTGGTTCACAAATCCACCAGCAGTGCTTGGTGTCCTGATTTTTCCACGTCACCTCCAGCATTTGTCATTTTCCCTTTCTGCCATCTTGGTCATCTGAAGGATGTGAGGTGGTGCCTGTTGTAATTTGGAGGGTTAGGAATGAGGCAGTTGTGTGAACAAGTGTATTTGTGCATAATTTCTTCTGTGTATCTGAGCCACCTCCAAAAACTATGTTATTTAGCAATAAGACCACACTGAATTCTAGGGGTCATACTGTAAGCCATTTGTATGTCTGGGGTTAATGTACAAGCTGACCCTGGAGGCATTGGATTTAGGCTCTGTGAGGCTGTAGCATCCAAGGAAAGTAGGGAGCTTGAAAACACTTGGATAGTTAGATGGTGCAGTGGATAAAACACTGGGCTTGGAGTTAGGAAGACCTGAGTTCAAATCCAGCCACACTGACTAGTTGTGTGACCCTGTCATGTAACCTTGTTTACCTTAATTCCTTATTTGTGAAAAATGAACTGAAGAAGGAAAGGGCAGACCTCTCCAGTATCTGCCAAGAAAATCCTAAATGGGGTCACGAAGAGTGGGACACGATTGAAACAACTCAGCAACAACAAAAGATCCTAAGCTGTGTATTCTACCTTACCTGGAAAGTTCACCTTTTATGTATGTTCTTGGAAAGTTACTCTCAGATCTGCTCCACCTGTATTGACTAGTAATATTAATTAAGGACCCAGAGGAAGCTCAACCCTGGTTTGGGCACTTCTGAAATGAGACAGGAACAGATGACGAACACAAAACGCAGAGTCCCTGCCTCAAACAATTGAAACCTAAGAAGCAAAGGGACGTTATATTATTACAGTGTATGAGTGTGTGTGCTGAAAAGATGTTGGGAAAGGGCAAAGGGAATGGAAATAAGAGTGACAATTCCTGCGCCAAGACCGTTACAGTCTAGTTGGGGAGGAAGCATCTTGACTGGGAAAAGATTTGCCCCAGTCATAGCTCTGTGTGACATCAATGTCAGTGAACCTCAGAGTTGGAAGAGATTTCAGAGCCCGTGTAGTCTACTCAGTACCTAATTAAGATTTCCTTCTATAACTTCTCCTGTAGGTCATCATCTGAAGTTTACTTTTAAGCCAATGAAGTTTACATTACTCTTGACCGTTCATTCTTTCGTGTTGAGCATATCCATCTCTGGGCATTCTCTTTTATTTCTAATAAGGAAGCAGGCAATCTGTTTCATTTTTGGGTGGCCCTAACAGGAGGGTTTTTTTCCCCTTACATAAAGCCTAAATCTATCCACTTTCAAATTCCACTCATTGCCTCTACTTCTGACTTCTGAAGTGAAGAAGGAAAAATCAGATCTTTCCAAAACATACCTTGAAATACTTGAAGACCACTATCATTCCTCTCTACCCACCACATGTCAATATTCTCCAAATTAAACATCCCCATTTCCTTCAGCGAATTCTCATATGTTATATTCTTGTCCCCCTCCATCCACTCACCACCACCTTAATTGCTGTCATTTAGAACCCTTCATTTTTGTCAGTGTTCTTCCTAAAATGTTGTATTCAGAAATGAACACAATCTTGGAGTTGTGGTATGACCAGATGAGAGCATAGTGGGACCAGATTCCCAGAATTCTAGCCATTGGACTTCTTTTAATGTGGCCAGAGATGTTATTCACTATTTTGGTGGTTTCTTTATCTTCATCCTGCTAAAACCCCAGATTTTTCTCAGGCTGACTTGTCCAACTCCATCTTATAAAGTTGGGTTTTTTTTTTTAAATCAGTGGTAGGACTTAACCTTTTTTCCCATGTAAATTTCATGTTGCTCTGCTTGATCCATTGTTCTAGCTTAATGAGTTCTTTTTGGATCATAACTCTTATCCAATAGATTGGTCACTTTATATTCTGTGCACACTTAATAAGTATGAGCCATGCCTTCCTTCATTTAAAGCACTTATCAAAATGTTGATGATCATAGGGCTAAGTGCAGATCCCTCAGGCATTCTACCTAGAGACTATTTTTTTTAAGGTCCCATTAAGTCCTTTAATGGCTACTCTTAGGGTCCACTCATTCAACCAGTTCTGAATCTACCTTACTGCTCTCATATAGCTTCTCTCCATCTTGCCAATAATGTTAGCCTGAGGGGTTTTGTAAAAGGCTTACTCAAAATCCAGACAAACTCTTCCTACAGCAATCCCTCAGTTTACCAGTTCAGTATGTCTGATGTATTTTTTTCAATTCAATAAACATTTACTCATTTATTTGTTTTAACGTTCATTTTAAAATTTTGAGTTCTAAATTATCTCTCCTGGATAGCCCCTTCCCCACCCATTGAGAAGAAAAGGAATATAATACCTGATATATGTGTAAAGTCATGCAAAGCATATTTCCATATTAGTCATGTTGCAAAAAAAGCACTAGAAAATAAAGTGAAAAAGAATGTTTCAAATCTCACACAGAGTTCATCATTTCTTAATGAAGAATTCTTAAAAAAGAGATGAGTTCTCATTTAGACCATGGCTTTCCTTTCCAGATGTTCACAAGCTCTTGCTTTAGTCATAGACTCTAGAATTTCCCCCAGGGATGGTTTGTAGATGACACTTTCTTCCTTTTCTGACAAGATGGAGGCATTTATGTTTCTTCAGTCTTCTCACATTCCCAGTCTTTCAAGGATCACTCATATTGGCTCCCTTCAGATAGAATCCTTCCTTGCAACAAATAAGTCTAGTCAAACAAAACAAATCCAACATTGCTATATGTCTTCTCTTACTTTTGCTATATCTTTTGTGTCTACTAACCATTTTACCCTGTCTCTCCAGAGAAGGAGAAAATAGAAGCAGAATGAGAATTGAGTAGTTTTGCCCTCTTCCTGGCATCCCTTATCATCATGTCACTCTACAGTCCTCTTCCTCTTTTGATCTTTCTCTTTTCCCCAACAGAGCTAAAAATGACTTTTATAGTCATTAGTGTTTATCACTAGTCTCCATTCATTCTGAGTTTCAGTAATTAAAAGGCTCTTCTTACAGGCGTGGACCATGCCTTTGTATCTGTTATCTGCCCTGGCTTTCATCTTTTCTAATTGTATTTTAAAATTTTCCCCTTTTTCTTTCTTATTAGAAAAGCTTTTGTCCAGCCATTTGTTAGAGCTCCTTGAGCTGAGTTCTGTAAATTTTAGGCCATAGGACTTTCCCCTTCCCCCAAACCTAGGGAGTGTATCAGAGTGCTCTGCTTTCCCGTTGTTCTCTGAGTTGGTGTGATCACTTCCTCAGCAGCCTCCTTATGGGTCAAGAATCAGATCCAATATAGCAGGTTACTTCCCTTCTTCTACCCTTCAAAGGATAGAAATATCATTAATTATCACAAATGACCATGAAGAGAGGCTCGCTAAGGACAAAGATGTCAGTTTTCCTCTTTGGCCCTGTGGAGCATTTCACTCAAGTTCCTACCCACTCTGGTCAAGTCAGGAGTCATACAAGATGAATAATATCCAGCGCTGATTTCACATGAATTCCCTGCAGGTCTCTGAGTTTGGAACAACTTCCAGACAAAGAAAACAGGCATATATGGGAGACCAGAGTAATGTGTCCTGGACCAGCCTCACCAAGGATAGAAGACAGAATGCATCATTAGAAAAGGACTTCAGTCATTTTTTTTCACAGTACTTAATTCATTTTTTTGTGTTACGTAGAACTAACAAATGTTTCATTACCCATCCGTGTATGTATGTTATATATCATTGTCTTTCAGGTGACATAATATCTTTAAGTATCAATACAATTTATAATAGTAATTTTTTTCTTTGTGGTTTCTTGAAGGACAACACATAAAGTTCTGAGAATTAGCATGTCGTGTTAGGCAGCCCATCTCTGGTCTAGGGGCTCAAGCCCCTGTCCCTGCTTAGAAAAGGAAAATAATCTAGGTTTTTCTCTTGGCTTACCTCTGGCCATGTACCTCATACATGGCCCACTGGAGGAGGCAGGCTCTGAAAGCAAGCTGGGAAAAACACTGTATGTTCAGGGCATGGGGCTTATTTTCCTTGTATATTTGTCTATTTCCATATCTAACCATCCTGTAAGATAATTAGAGGAAACCTTCATATGTAAAGAGGCACCCACCTTATTAAACTGATAAGTTATGTGTTTCCTAGGGAAAGGAAGCTTCTCTCAGCAAGGAGGGGCGGGGAATGGTCCATTGAAAGAATGCTGGTTTTGGAATCTGAGAAGCTGGATTTGACTCCTAGAGCTGTCACTTCTTTCCTGGGTCACCTTGGTCAATTCAGTTAACCTTTCTTGGCCTCAGTTTCCTCTGTAAAATCCAAGGGTTAAGCTAGAATTCAGTGGTGTCAAACTTAAATAGAAATGAATCCTTGAGACTGTATATTAAGTTAGAAAACCACCAATTAATATTATCGATATTGTAATTTTGTTTATTTTGTTAAGCATTTCCCAATTACATTTTAACCTGGTGGCCCAGTATTGCCACAGCCCATCAGTGATTCTCTGAGTGTTTGGAAGCCATAGTGTCTGGGATTCTGTGGTTTAAGGCACAGAGGCTACACTGATGCTAAGCCAAGGCAGACCAAGCCAGCCTGTGAAGGAACATTTAAAGGAATGTCAAGGGAATTTCAGCAGGAAGAGTGATGGGGAGATAGAAAATGGAAAGGAAGAGAGAGTAAGAAGTGTTTGAGGGGTGGGGCTGAAAGGAGGGAAACGAAAATAAAAGAGACAAGAGGAGGAAAGAAGAGAATGAGGAAAGGAAAGATGCCAGTGCCTTCCGCTCTCAAATTGCCTTCCATGTAGTCTGTGTGTATCTTGTAGATATCTCGTTCGTTCAGTGTCATCTTCCTCATTAGAGCATGTGTTCCCTGAGCACAGTGGCACTCTTTATCTTTCTTTGTCTCCCCAGCACTTTGCATCACGCCTGGCACAGAGTAAAGCCTGTGACAAAATATTGACAGAATATTAGAGCTGGAAGAAACCTAGAAATATATCAAAGGTAATCATTTTGCAGATTTAAAAAAAAGGCTGAATACAAAAAGCTGAGCTTCTTGTTCAAGGTCATGAAACTCATTGGTAGCCTAAAAGAAATATGAGGAGGGAAAGGGTAGGAGAGGGAAAGGGATAAATGAAGCAGTCACCTGAGGTCAGTCATTCTCCTTGAAGAAGCTGAAAACCTGAGGGCGTGAGTAGAAAGATAGGTAGGGTGTAGTGGATAGAGTGCTACGTAGCCTGGAATCAGGAAAACCTGAATTCAAGTCTGACCTCAGACACTTACTGACTTTTACTTAGACATTAATTGGCTATGTGATCCTGGGCAAGTCAGCCCTGTTGACCTTAGTTTCCTCATCTTAAAATGAGCTGGGGAAGTGGCAAACCCCTTCAGTATCTTTCCAAGAAAACCCCCCAAAAGAGTCATGAAGAATCGGATATGATCGAAACTACTGAACAACAACACAGAGAAGGAACACCTGGGGGTGATTCAATATTCTGGGGAGGGAGAAGAAGAAAGGAGAAAGTCCCAGATAGCTGTAGAGCTCAGGAATCAGAGCAGCTTGAAAGGATAGCTGCTGGACAGCCAGCTCTGAAAGTGATCTGAGAAGGAAGCTTCTGGGTTTGTCCAGTGAGGGAGAAGTGTTTGTGTATGGGAACGGGAGGGAATTAGACATATCAGTGCCTAAAGAGAGCTCTGATTTCCTGCTCTGCTGCTTAGAGCCAAGCTCTCCTCAGCAGCTTGCCTGAGGTACCCTAGCCCAAGGGGAAAGATTTCTCAGCCTTGAAGTAAATCCTTTTCCCAGGTTGTACTCACTTCCCTCTAGTCTAGCTGAAAAGGACACCAGAAATAAGCATGTTTCCAAATGGCCCCTGACCTTCTGTCACTGAACTCATTTACTTAAATACAGGTGAGATTTTGGAGTCTCTAATACCTCTGACTGTGGATCGACTAGTTCTTAGTTGGTGACCGTTTAATGAAAGTGCTATTTGAGTCTAATAGGGATATATGTTTTGAATGTCTGAGCATATATAGTCTCTATCAAAGTGCTTGCTTCCTCAAGGAGGGGAGGGAGAGAGGGAATTTGGATTTCAAAAATATAAAAAGCGAATGTTAAAAATGGTTCTTATATGTAATTGAGAAAAAAATTAAAATATTCTAAAAATAAAAAAATAAAAGTGCTATTTGAGTGAGGAAATAGCTTGATACAATGTGTACACACATGTTTGCATATACTTATACATGTATACATATATGCCTAACTGTGAATTAATTATTCAATATTTGGATTTTTTTTTCTAGGCTACGTCTTTCTTCCCCTCTATTCTGCTGGCTGCTTTTGACTCTTCTTTTCATTAATGGTACCTCACTCCTGTTGAGCAGAGAAACTTAAACCCTTACAGGATGCTGATTTTGGGGGTGGGGATGAGGAGAGGGATGGCTTTGGAAGATGATTGAAGGCCCTAACCAGTACTGAGAACAGTACTTTTAAATGAGAAAGGTTATTGGCCTCACTGCTGGCTTCAAAAGGGACCTGTAGAATGATGAAGGATGAAGAGGATACTTAGATGGATGAGGCAGCATGATGGAGGGGTCTGGGAAAGTGTTTGAAGAAAAATTTGATAAATTTATTTCATTATAATTGGTTTGCTTTGTAATCCCACTTATTTTATGTTTTTATTTTTAGAAATATTTAAAATAAAATTTTTAAGTATTATATAAATGTAATTTAAAAATATTTTAGAAATATATTTTTATTTATATGTTTTACATTTTATAACAATATTTGAAAGAGTGTGTTGGCATCAGCAGATTGCTGAAGTGGTCCATAACATAAAAAAGTTTAAGAATCCCGGGCATAGAAGATAGAGCATTCGCCTTCGAGTGACGAATAAGCACTTAACTAGCTGTGTGACCCTGGCAAGTCTCCCTCTTTGGGTCTTAGTTTTATCATCTGTAAGGAAGAAAGGAAACAAGCATTTATTTATTCATTTATTTGCCTGTTTATTTATTTATTTTCCTCTAGATTTATTAATTTATTTGTTTTCAGTTTTCAGCAATCACTACCATAAATTCTAAATTTTCTACCCTTCCCTCCTGGCATGCAATCTTATATGGGATCTATACATACATTCCTATTAAATACATTTTCACATTAACCATGATGTTGCATAGAAGAATTAAAGTGAATGGGAGAAACCACGAAAAAAACCCAGAACATAACAAAAGAGTAAATAGTCTGCTTCATTCTGCGTTTCGACGCCATAGCTCTTTTTCTGCAGGTGGATGGCATTTTCCCTCATGAGTCCTTTGGAATCATTTTAGGTCCTTGCATTGCTGAGAAGGGCTAAGTCTATCAAAATCATTTATCTCACACTGTGGCTGTTACTGTGTACAATGCTTTCCTGGTTCTGCTCACTTCACTAAGTATCAGTTCATATAAGTCTTTCCAGGTTTTTCTGAAGTCTACTGAAACAAGCATTTATTAAGAGTTTTCTATGTATTAGCTTGTTGTTCAGTCATTTCAGTCATGTTTGATTCTTTGTTGACCCCATTTGGGGTTTTCTTGACAAAGATAATGAAGTCATTGTAATTTCTCTAGTTCATGTTACAGATGAGGAAACTGAGGCAAACAGGGTTAAATTTTAAGACTTGACTGTGGTCACACAGCTGGTAAGTGACTAAGGCCAGATGTGAACTCAGGTCTTCTTGACTGCAGAACTGGCACTCTATCCACTGTACCACCTAGCTACCCCTTGCCAGGTGCTGACCTACAAATGTAAGCAAAAAGAAAGTCAGTCCCTGTCCTCAAGGAGCTTTATTTTCTAACAAGCGAAGACAACGCACAAAAAAGTCAAAAAGAATGGGGGTGGTGGCAGTGGTGGAAGAAGGCACCAGGTTGGAGGGTATGGTTTGGAAGTCCTGAAGAAATCAGGAATGGGACCAGGAGGAGAATGAAGAGAGGCCAACCTCAATCTTCCACAAAGTGGTGGCCCTAGTTGAAACTAAGCAAATGAGAGAAGGAGGACTGGGCCTTGCAGAGGTGTATTCCATGGTTAATGGGCCATGGGGGTGGTAGACTGCTCAAGGTTGAGGAAGCTGTTAAAATGAGGGGGCTTGATTCCATAACTTCTAAGGTCACATCTAGCTCTAAATCCTTTTGCTACTATGACCTCTGAGCCAGATTAGTTAGATCAACCCTGGCTGATAGAGTGAAGCTTCCTAACCAGATAATCCTCACATTTGAAACAGAGAACAAAAATGAAAATGCTTGGCTAGACAGAGCTTTGGGATTCTTTTAGATTGACTTATTTGTAACTTGTTCCCTTCTGCATCTCAGATCTAAGCATTTGACTGGTTGCTTCTTGGGTAAATCTGACTTTTATATGGACAGAAAGCTGGGTGAGCCTTTGGCACCTCCTGATCTCATATAGCCCATGTCAGAAGGCCTGGAAGATCTGGATGGCATGTAGGTAGATCTCACTTTCCAGGGGGAGAGACTAAAACTTGAAGGTTGCTTCTCTTTGCCCACTGGAAATCACGATATATTATTGCCAGGCTGCTCTTGTGCTGTAGTCCTACACAAAAGGCTGCTTGGATTTAGGGCCCCTGATCTTCCTTCTCTGCTTCCTTCTCTCCTCTGCTGAATCAATAGAATGTTAGAGTTGAAAAAGACCTTTGACATCATTTAGTTAACTCTCCATTTTACAGATGAGGACATTTTCAAGTGTTTTTCTTTCCAGAGACATGTACCTGTACCTGTACTGATTCTCAAAGCTTGTATCTCTATTCTCCACCCTAACTGTCCACTCTCCTTCCTCTCTCCTTCAGCCCTGCAATCCCCTAATGTTAAATTTGCCACTGCATTTTTTTAAAATTGCAGACTTGCCATGTAATCACGCAGGTTGGAAAGTGCTAGTTTCAACTTGGCGAGAATTTCCTGTTGCCAGAGATGAGTTGCTCAGATTGTTTAGTTCATTTCAGCCGATGTTTATTAACCATCTCTTCTGTTCAGAGTACTGTGCCAGCCACTGGGGAATATATAAACACAACTAAGGCACAATCCTTGCTGCCGTAATATTTGGAATAGGCAGCTAGGCGGCATTGTGGATAGAGGGTTGGGTTTGGAGTCAGGAAGACCAGAGTTCAAAACTGACCTCAGACACTATCTTTGTGACTCTGGACAATCACTTAATCACTTAACACTTGTTTGCTTCAGTTTCCTTTTCTATGAAATAGGGATAATAATATTAAAATTTAAAAAATTTAGTTTTAATAGTATTTTTATTTTTTTCCCTAGTTACATGTCCAGAAAATTTTTAGCATTCATTTTTACAAGATTTTGAGTTCCAAATTTTTCTACCTTCTTCCCTTCTTTCTTCTGAAAAAGGTAGGCAGTTGGAAAAAGTTTATACCTGTGCTATTATGTAGAAAATATTTCTATATTAGTCACAGTTGTGAAAGAGGAAATAGATTAAAAGGAAAAAAATGAAAGAATAAAGTAAGTGAAAAAAAAAAGTGTGCTTCAATCTTCATTCAGAGTCCATCAGTTCTTTATCTGGATATGAATGGCATTTTCCTTCTTAAGTCCTTTGTACTTGTCTTGGACCATTGTGTTGCTGAGAAGAGCTGTGTCATTCATAGCTGATCATACAGTGTTGCTGATATTGTATACAATGCTTTTCTGGTTTTGTTCATTTCACTTTGTGTCAGTTCATCTTTCCAGGATTTTCTGAAATCTGCCTGTTCATCAGTTCTTACTGAACAATAATATTCCAAGAAATTGGGCTAATATTAGCTCCTACCTCCCAGTGTGATTGTAAGGATCAGATGAGATAATAATTGTAAACTGCTTAGCATAGTGCTTGGCACATAGTAGTATATAAATTTTAACTGTCACTATTAATTATTCTCTACTGTTAAGCATTAATATTTTCCCTGTGTGCATCAAGAAAGTGCAGAGGCAACAGAAAGCAAGCTGGAGTAAGAAACTAGAAGAAAGAACTTGTGCTTTTCTCTCCTGAAGAATTGAATAGTTACAAATAAATGCAGTTTTTTTTTAAATGGAAAAGGAACATTGATGCTTTTATATACTGACACCTCTGTTCTTGAAAACCTTCTTAAAATTCATCATTCAACTTTCCTACCCTTAGTAAGTTGAGCATAGTGACTATGTTGGCATCTTTCTGAGATTCCTGGGAATTTTGCTAGGACTCAGGGTTATCATTCTGCATACTAGTTGACAGGAACTATCTTACTTCTGTACTTGAGTCCCTATTGCCTAGCACAGGGTAGATACTTCAAAAATGTGTGTTGATTGGTCTATCAGTTCTCATTATCCAGGACTGGATATGTAATTGTCAGAGATATAGAAGACTGAACTGAATATATACTCTCCCCAGAGATGATAAGTACATCTCTGGGGCTCGTCAATATGGGTACTATCTTCATTAGTTAAGTTTGCTTTCCCATCTTGTGCATTTAGTGTCTATAGATTCCCATGGATTCTCCACAATAGACGCATCCATATTGGATGCTTTCCTATGTTTCATGGGTACCAGTGTAGGACCTGGCTCATCTTTATGTTCTCTCTCATTCCCTATACCACATGATGGACTCACTTGTTTTGTCCTCATATTTTTTACTTGATGGTATCCTTCTGTCTGTTTCTTATACATGGGCCATCATGGGAAATCTGCTGCAGCCTATCTACACCTGTTCTACATCTCTGCTTTAACCTCTTGCCCATTGTCAGCTTGATTCCTTGGATGTCATATTATCCCAAGATTCATAACCATGCAGCATTTTAAGTGAAACATTTATTTATAACATATAGATAGGGCTTTGCTCTGCTTGGAATTATTCAAAGTGCAACAATTCCCCAAGCACAATCCAATCAGCACTCTTCTATTCCATTTTGGGCTAATTTATTATAGGCCCATCTGCAACGCCTGTTCAAGATAGATACACCGATTTGCTAATTCAGTGGTCTGACCTTGTCAGAATCTGAATAGTAAATATTTTTCTGAATAGTAAATATTTTTCTTCCATTTTTCTTCCATTTTTTCTTGTTTGGATTATTTGAATCATCTATTTTTATAATTAATTAATTTGTAGTTTTCAACATTCACTTCCATAAGATTTTTAGTTTTAAATTTTCTCCCCTTTTCTCTTTTCCCCCCTCCCCAAGATGACACACAATCTGATACAGGTTCTACGTATACATTCATATTAAACATATTTTCACATTAGTCATGATGAAAAGAAGAATTAGAGGAAGAAACACAAGAAAGAAGAAACAAAACAAAACCACAAAAGAAACAGAGCAAATAGTCTGTTTGCACCTGCATCCAGACTCCAAAGTTCTCTCTCTGGATGTGGACGGAATTTTCCATCATGAGTCTGTTGGACTTTTGTTGATCCTTGCACTGCTGACAAAGTCAGTCATCACGCAGTGTTACTGTCACTGTGTCCAATCTTCTGGTTTTGCTTATTTCACTCAGCATGAGTTCATATAAGTCTTTCCAGTCTGAAGTCTACCTGCTCATCATTTCTTATACCACAATAGTATTAATGCATTACATTCATATACGCAACTTGTTCAACCATTACCCAGTTGATGGACATCCCCTCAATTTCCAATTCTTTGCCACCACAAAAAGAGCTGCTATAAATATTTTTGTACATGTGGGTCCTTTTCCCATTTTTATGATTTCTTTGGGATACTGTCCTAGAAGCTCTATTGCTGGGTCAAAAGGCATGCACAATTTTATAACCCTTTGGGCTTAGTTGGATCAGTTCACAATTCCACCAACAATGCATTAGTGTTCCAATGTTCCTTTGTCTTCTCCAATATTTATCATTTCCCTGTTTTGTCAAATTAGCCAATCTGATAAATGTGTTATGGTACCTCAGAGTTGTTTTGATTTACATTTCTTTAATCAATAGTGATTTAGACTATTTTTTTCATATAACTATGGATAGTTTTAATTTTTTTCTCTGAAAGCTGCCTGTTCCTATCCCTTGACCATTTATCAATTGGGAATTGACTTGCGTTCTTATGAATTGTTGTTCATTCATTTTAATTGTGTCCAGCTCTTTGTGACCCTATTTAGGGTTTTCTTGGCAAAGATACTGAAATGGTTTGCCACTTCCTTCTTCAGTTCATTTTACAAATGAAGAAACTGAGATCAAAAAGGTTAAGAGCCTAACCCAGAGTCACAGAGCTAGTTAGTGTTTGAAGCCAGATTTGAACTCAGGAAGATAAGTCTAGGCCCAGCACTCTATCCCCTATTTTACTCCCATCCTCATATCTAATCTTTTGTCAAGTCATGCTATTTCTCTCTTCAAAATATCTTTCATGTATGTTTTCTTTTCCCCTCTGACACTGCCACCATCCTGTGCAGAACCTCAGTGCTTCACATTTGGACTATTACAGTAGCCTGAAGACTGTTCTTCCTGTCCCAAGTGTCTCCTTATTCTAGCTCCTCGTTGGTTCGCCTATAAAGTGATCTTCCCAAAGCACAGATCTGACCATGTCACCTTCTCCCTTCCCCACCCCAACCCATACAATAAACTTCAGTGGTTCCCTATTATCTTCAGGTTCAAATAGAACATCTTTTTGACTTTTAAAGTCCTTCATAAACAAACTGCTCCTGTTTTTCTAGTCTTTTCACAATTTGCTCTCCTCTGTGTGCTCTTAGATCCAGTGACACTGACTTTGTTTTCCTTGCACAAACTCCATCTCCTAACCGTGGGCATTTTTTGTTCTTCATGCCTGAAACCCCCTCCTTCCTTTCCTCTGTCTCCTGGCTTTCCAGTCTTCTTTAAAGTTTTAGCTAAAATCCCATCTTCCGCAAGTCCTCCTTAAAGCTAGCGTCGGCCCCCTGACGTATCCACTTTTTCTTGTAAAAATCTTGTTTGTATGTACTTGTTTTCGTGCTGTCTCTCCCATTAGATTGCAAACTTCTTGAGGACATTGACTGTCTTTTGTCTCTTTTTTGTATTCCCAGTGCCTGATGCATAGTTGTGGTTGTGTGGTTTGTTCTCAAAGACCACCATAACATCAGGAAAATGATGGCATGACTTGCAGTTGACTTTGATTCTAGTGAGGGAGAGCTGTGCAAGGTCACCAGCCTCAGTTTCTCCTCTGGAGCCATCTGGGTCCAGTGGTCAGATATAGATCAGAAAGACTGGAGATGGCCCAGCATGCAGTGGGAGACCTTGGCCTTTTTAGGCTAAGGTCTTTCTGAGGTCTTGCTGTGAATGAGGCAATACCCATTCAGTGAATAAGCCTCTTTGAGAAGTGAGTCAAGGGATGGAACCCTTTAATAAAAAAAAAAAACAACAATCTGGGAGTGGAAGACTCTCAGGGTTACTGGTCAAAAGGGAAACAGTTACTATTGACTTTCGCTCTGAACCTGACACTTAGTAGGTGCTTGGTAACCGTTTATTGACTGATTGAATAATTGTTTTCGCCTTTCTTTGTATCTCCTTCTCTTAGAACTGTGCCTGACGCGTAATAGGTGCTTAATTAATGCTTGTTGACTTGACTTCCCATTTAGACCTTGCTCAGGTCATCCTTCATGGCAGAAGTGAACAATGTTTTATGCCTTGTTTGATGATAATCATCAGAGGGCCATTAACCGAATTATCTCTGCAGTAGCATTTATCAAGGAATTTCATGTCATCCTAACGTATGCTTGAGAGACTCCTTTCTGGAGAAGAACTTTCTTAGGTTGTGCTTTGCTCCTTCAAGCAAGTGTTGTTGTTTTTTGATCAAGAAACAATAAACACAAATACAGGCCCTTGTATACTCTGGAAGCCCCAGAATAGTAGATTTTGCTGGACTTGGAGGCAGTAAGACCTAGGTTCAGATCCTGGCTCTGACAGCTCAGTAATGGGTGACCCTGGAAAGTCCCTGCCCTTCCCTGAACCTCAGTTTTCCCCTTTGTAAAATGAAGACAATAATTACCTGGACTATCTGCTTCCTGGGCCTGGTGTTAAGAAATGAGGTGATGTGTGTATAAAGTGCCGGGCAGGCTACAAAGCGCCATCCAAATGCCAGTTGTTAGGATGATGGTGACTGTAAAGATGTGACAAGCTATAACAGGTCATAAATAAATCCAGATGTTTGGAAGCTGTCAGAGGCCTAAAGGGGAGAGACATTTCTTCATGTCACTTTATGGTGCCCTACAGAGCCATTCTTGGCCTCCTAGGCCTCTCAACTCTTAATTTTAGGCTGCATCATAAAGCCTCATGTGGATATGGCTTGGATCTGAGCCTCCTTCCCAGCTGTTGTATAGCAGTTAACTACAACTTATGGGTCTGAATTGATCTAAATTGAAGGAACATCCTTTCAGGAAGGAGTCTACATTTAACTTGGGTTCCCTGTTTGAAACCTGAAACCTTGGTTCCCTATTGGATCACACTGGACTATTTTAGATCCTGTCCTTTTTTCAAACTCCCTGTGGAAATGATGAGAAGCATCTGAGTGAATGAATGGAAAAAGCTTTAAAGTGCCTACTCTGTTCTGGGCAGAGTGCTAGGTCTAGGGACGAAACACAAAAATGAGGCTTTCCATGTCCTCAAGGAGCTTATGTTCCACATGGGAGGCAGTCATATAGGGGACGGGTGGCCTATATTTTCATTGAAAAATATTTAGTTTCCACAGAATCCTTTATTGAAACAGTATCAACTCTCCATCATGAAGAACGTCCAGGAATGTTTCAAAGTGTGGAGCAAATAACTGGAAAGTGACAGCAGGCTGTGCAACTTTGTTTTTTAAAAATGTAACTTTTTTTGTTATGTTTTAAATTCCAGACTGTCAACCTTCCTCCCTCCCCACCCCACATTAGAGAAGGCCACCATTTGATATGCACCCACCCACCCACCCTATATACATATATGTATATATACACATGTACATGTAAGTATGTATGTATAAATGCATATGTACATGAGCATATACATACATACTCTGCACACTTCTTTCTGTTGATTAGTTCTCTCTCTGGAGGTGGATAGCATCTTCTCTCCTCAAACTGCGTAGTTGATCACAACTTCATCTTCAAGTGAGTTATGTAATAATAGTTTGCTCAGTTTCTCCATCCTGTTCCTATAGAAAGAAAGCAGTATCTCCTAATTTCCAACTCACAACCTGAGACAGACTGAGGCATGGAGTTGGTCAAGTCAGCGAGTGAGATGCTCTGATTTGCTCTGATGGAAGCACATGAGACAGCCCCAGGACAAAGATCAGTTTTGTTGGAGCACCTGGAGAGGCGCCTGGGGCAGAGGGCTGTGGAGTAAGTTGTTCCAGAATAGGAGCGGACAGGGAAATCCAAACCACAGCATCTCAGAGCTTTCACCCAAACAGCCCATGGCCATAGTCATAGCCAGAGGGTTTATAGGAAAGACAGCCTTGTAGGGGTACAGAGGGCCAGCCTTGGAGTCAGGACCTGTTTTCCAGTCCTAGCCCTGCCTGTGACTCTGGATGAGACACTGAACCTCCATATATCCAAGGTGACACTCTGGGAAGCTCAGTTGCAGAAGACTAGAAATTACAGATGATTTCTAGCACTGCTTTGGTGCAAGGAATTTTCATTTTGGTTTTCTTGGCAAAGATACTGGAGTGGTTTGCCATTTCTTTCTCCAGTTCAATTTGCCAAATGAGGAAACTGAAGCAAAATGGGTTAAGTGACGTACACAGGGACAAACAGCTTGGAAGTATCTGAGGCCAGATTTGAACTCATGAAGACCACAGGCCCAGAATTCTACCCACTGCACCACCTAAACCACCCTAACTAGGGAATTTACACACGAGGAATTCTCTCCATCTTTGTAATCATAGATCAAGAGGGAGGGAGCTTCCAGTTTTCAGTGTTTTATTTATATCATTTCATCCCCAACTCCACCGCAGCCATGGGAGGTATGCACTGCAGGATGTCATTATCACCATTTTACAGATGCTGAATCTCGGAGAGGTACAGTGAATTACTCATGGTCACACAGCAAGTATGTATCAGAGGTGATATGTGAACTGCCACACTGCTACCACACTGCCTCTAAGTGGTGGTTAAGTCTTGCTGTGCCCTTAGGAGGTGTACACCTGTGCCCTGTTCTCACTGTAGTGCCTGTTCTGTTCTGTTCCTTTATTCTGGATGTTTATCAGGTTTCAAGGATGTGTATCCTTAGCTGGAGCTGTGGAGTACCTATTTGACTTTATTTAACAGGGTCCATAGGCTTCTACTGCAGTATATTAACTGTCCGAGGCTATGGCATCCTGAGGAATCAGAGGAGAATGTATCAGGCTGCTTTAGTCAGGACCAGGACAAGGGCATAATTCCAGTTCAGTCTGATTTATCCAGTGGGGCCCTAACCTGGCATGGGGATCACTGCTGACTCTGGGAATTTCTACTGCACAGTACTCATGCTTACACACACACACACGCACACACACACACACACACATTTGGAAGATTAAGAGGCCCTTAGAATCTTGGTTTTTATTTTTTTAAACTTTGAGATTAGAAAAATGTTTACTACAAACTCAGGCCCAATTGGGATCATGATAATGTGTTGGCATCAGGCATCAGGCATGGCCGGAGTAAGCCCAAATGTGGGCAGCAGTTCCTCTTTTTACTTCCAGCTAATCAGAAGTGTGAATACTGGCTTTCTGGTTACCAGAGAGGAGCAGCTTTGGGATGGGGAAGTGGAGCATGTCATGGATGGATAAGGAAAAAGACCACATGCTTTCTTTCTGCTTGAATTGAGGGTGTCAGGAACTTGGCCAAATAGGTACAGTTTGTTTTTGATTCAGAAAAAATACAGCTAGGAATGCATGCATATCTTTTCTATATAGAAGATACATACATATATACATATATGCACATATGTGTATATATATATGCACACATATACACATACATACATATATATGTATATATAGTCCCCATACCCCTTCTTGATGCCTCTAGAAACGTTAGACGTTTGCTTTGTCAGCCTTAATCAGAGCTTTCTTCTGCAGTTCTGTGAAACTGAAAACACTTTTTCATGGCAAACTTGCTAAATGTATCAGTCCTGCTCCTCTTCCTCTTCCCACCCCACCCCATCCCATCCCCAATTGCATCAAACTCTATTATTTGTGGCTTAAAGGCATATGCTTGTAAGGATGAGGCCTGGGGAACACTGGAGTGAAAATGCCCTAATGAGACTACAGGATGCTGTGGGTGTTCAAGGCATTTTTCATTTGGCATTGTTGAAGGGTTAGTCACGATGCATGACATTTCCTGGAGGTCATTGGACAGGCTAGAAGAGTCCAGGACCAGGAGTCCAGCTGGAAGTAAGGGCAGATAATCAAGTGTGAATCAGGCCAGCGGATGGGTTCTTACCTGGATACATATTGAAGGTGAAGTTTAATGTAAGCCTAGAATAGCCATGTGATTGGGGAATGGTAACTAAGTGTTGAACCAGATTCAGCTTCTAAGAGGTCAGCAGGAGGAGCCAGGCAACAAGTGGGTTGCCAGTAGATGGGCAAGGTTTCAGCATGGAGTAATTGGGTGCACAGATGGTCATGTTCACCCAAGCAGCGCACTTTGGCTACGATCACTGATTCTAGGACAGAGGCTTGCTGTCACAGTATCTCGGTTAATATGCTGGCTCTGATACTTAACTTCCTTTATGACCTTGGGCAAGTCACTTTGCACTTTATATATTAAATGATCTTGGGAGGTTCTTCCAGCTCTAAAACCTTGCTCTTGACCTTGGATTTCTGTGCCCTAATTAGGTTGTATGCCTTTCCAACTCAGTTATATGAAGTCCTTGAGGGCAAGGATTGTCTCTTACACTTCTTCTGATAGCCCAGGACTAAACATACTGATGCTTAATAAATTTTTGTTGGTAGATAGCTTGAGTGGTCTGCTGATACCCACAAGGCAGGGCTATAGAACCTCTGCCTCCAAGTGAAGTAAAGACCCTCCATGTACAAAAACATAGTATGGTATACTTATGTTTATGGTATGTGGCATGGTATATTTATAGTAAAGGATGGGAAACCATCCATTGGGGAATGACTGAACAAACTGGTATGAGAATGGGTTGAAACACTTTGCTGTTGTTGAATCATATCAGTTCTTCATGCCCCCATTTGGGGTTTTCTTGGCAAAGACAATAGAGTGGTTTGCTATTTCCTTCCCCACCTAATTTTTACAGATGAGGAAATTGAGGCAAATAGGGTTAAGTGACTTGCCTGGGTTCACACAGTTAGTAAGTGTTTGAGGCCAGATTTGAACTTAGGAAGATGAGTCTTCACGACTCCAGGCCTGACTCTCCATTCACTGCCCCTGATGGAATACTGTTGTGTGGTTAAAAAAAATATGAAGAGGATAGTTTCATAGAAGATTGAAAACCTTGCATAATGATGAACCAAAGTGAGCAGAACTAGGGGAAAAATAAGCACAAAAGAGAACAGAAGGAAGGCCAGAAAGCAACACTGACAATCAGGACAGTTTGGAAAGCTACAGGTCAAATTTATTCTATGTTCAAAAAGAAAAGCAAGCTGTACAGACTGAAGCTCTACAGTTTCATGCATCAATCTCTTCTCTCCTCCCATTCTGTGTATATGATAATGCCCATTCTATTTAGTGTTTGTTTAGTTCAGAATAAAAAGAAATATATTTTAAAAAATTTTAAACTGAAGAGACCACATTGGGTGGACCCTTTATGGGGAATATATGAAATAACATGGACAAGAGTTTCACTTTGTTATTGGCTGGGCAAGATTTGGGCTGATCCCAGGGCAGTTTAAATCTGATAATAAAATGAAATGAAAAAGTTGTGGCTCATTGAACAGTTAACAAAAAGAGGTTTACTGAGCCCTGACAGAGAAGGCTGTTCAGTGAGGACACCATGGTGATTTAGCTGAGCATAGCTGTGTATACAGAAGAAATCAAAAGAGAACAAACATAAAGTTGTAGTTTGGGGAGGGTATGCCCTAGTACGGGGAGGGGCAGGGATCCAGAAAGGTTTCAGGTAGGAAGGGCTTGAACTGTGCCTTAAAGCAGAGATGCTAAATCCTGAGCCAACAGGCTACCCGGTGGCCCCCAACACCCCTAAGTGCAGCCTGAACCTGATTAAGATGTAAATGGGAAATATTTAGCAAACGTAAATGTAAATTAAAACATGGATAATGTTAACATGTGGTTTTCTAAGTAAACGTGCACCAGCAGGGATCTTTATGTACAATTTAGTGATTCCTTTTTCTTTGTCCTAAAGGAAGAGAGTGATTCTGTGAGGTGGAGGTTATTGTTCAGTTGTGTCTGCTTCTTCATGGCCCTGTTACGGGATTTTCTTGGCAAAGATACTGGAGTGATTTGCCATGTCCTTCTTCAGTTCATTTTATAGATGAGGAAACTGAGGCTAACAGAGTTAAGTGACTTGCCCAGGGTCATACGGTTAGGATGTGTCTGAGGCCAGATTTGAACTCATGAAGATGTCTTCCAACTCCAGGCCCAGTGCTTTATCCACTACATCACCCTGAAGTATCAAGCATAATCATGTTCCTCCAGCCACCTTGTTCTTCCTTCCAGCTTCCAACCACTAAACAGCCAACCTGGGAAATAAAAGGACCTGGTGTTATTTACATTCCTTCCTCCTTGCCTCTGAATCTAGGGGCATTTTCTTATTTAATTATTAATGTTCTAAATCAAATGTGACCTAAACTGTTAACCTCTGTCACTCCAGATGGAGTTGGCCTAATCACACTGTGGAGTGGATTGATTTTCCTTCGGTCATCTGATAAAGCGTATGTCTCTGAGATCTCTTGTCCGATGGATGGTTCTCTGGAAGCCCCATTAAAGTTAATGGGCATGAGCTGCCTGTGAATGATCATAGACAAAGGGCAGCTCTGACTCTTGCTATTTTTTTTACTTTGAGTCAAGCCATTTACGAGGTCTTCATGAAGTCTCCAAGGCAGACATAACTATTTTTAAAGCTAATTATTGTAAGTGCATCTTTGTTCCCCCTTCCCGGACAGAGGTCCTGTGGACAAATGCTGCCTGGTGTGTCAGGAATAGCTTGCATGGTGGTGCCCTGAATCACCTGCTCCAAAGGGAGTCTTCTTTCTCTACCCTCTCACAGTCACTGGGTACCATTCGTGGTGACTGCCTTCACCCTTGTAGGTTCTTAGGTAATCCCTGACTTTTCCTCATAGACCACAACACAGTCCCTGTTTCCCTCCTTACACCCAAAGGATAAAGGGTTCTGAGCCCTGGAATAGTGAATAATCAAGACAAGGGAGATCTCCAGTCATTGTGGGGGATACTTGGTAAGTAAACTGTATGCAAATATTAGCCAATGTGATAGGATCACCGATCTAGAGCTACAAGGGACCTTGTAGATAATCTAGTGCAGTCTAGTGCATTATACAGATGAGGAATCTGAGGCCCAGACAGTTAAATGACTACCTCAGTGACATACAGAACTAGGACCCAAACCCAGCTCCTCTAACTCCAAATCTAGCCCTCTTCTTATCACGATGCCATGTTGCCTCCCCATGATATACAAATCAGCACTGTCAATTTAGTTCCTAAGATGAGAAGCTGAGCAGCCCTGCTTTGGGAATTAAGAAAACTAGATTTCTAAACCTGCACGGATGACTTGGAGAAAATCACTCGTTGGATTAATTTCTAGTCTCCATGCCTTTGCTGTGGCTGTTCCATATGCCTGAAATGCTCTCTCTCCTTGTCTCTTAGAATTCCTGGCTTTCTTGAAGACCCACCTCAAACCCCACCTTCTGCTTCAGGCTTCTCCTGGTTCTTCTAGTGTCTTCCCTTCCAAGGCTGCCTTGTGTCCGCTCAGGCTTCGTGGATAGAACACTGGCCCTGGAACTCACCTGAGTTCAAATCTGGCCTATCCTACTTACTGTGTGACCCTGGACAAATCACTCAACCACTGTCTGCCTCAGTTTCCTCAGATGTAAAGTGGGGATAATAATTACACCTACGTCCCAGGGTTATTGTGAGGATCTCGCAATGATATTTGTAAAGCTCTTAGCATAGTGTTTAACACATAATAAATGTGCTTAACAAATGGTTCTTCTCTTCCCACCACGTGTCTTGTATGTCCTGTTTGTGTTTTGTCTCTCCCATCAGGATGTAAGTTCCTTGAGGGCAAGACCTTCCCCCCCACCCTTTTTCTTTGTAGTCCCTGCAATGGCAAGAGCTTACAGATTCATTGATTGGGTTGGGTTTCAGTTTCTCTATCTGTAATATCTTCTCCAGTTTTCTCTGGAAGTAAGCCTTCTTACCTCCTCATAGGCACAGGGGATGGGAGAACTTAGAATCAGTGCCCTAGCTCTCAGTCTGGGTCTTGGTGTGACTTCAGCTTTCAGAAACCTTGGGTCCTTCTCCTGTCTTTTGTTTATCATTTACTGTGGACTTCATCAAGGTGAGCCTGTCTGTCCCAGCAAAATCTGATCTTCCTTTTGAGCTCATCCTGAGGGTGCCTTGATTTCATTTTGCATGGTGGGCTCTGGGCCCACCCTTGGCCACTGATCAGCTTTCCCTGGACCTGACTTGTAGGTGGAGGAAATTTCTGGTTTGCTTATTCACTGACTCTCTTGCTTCGTACAAACACTAGAAACTCCTTTTTTTTTCTTTTTTTCCATTAGGTTTATTTCTGCCAAATGATGTCCCAATTCTAGGTATTTAGGGAGAACCTTCCAAATTTGGAAACTGGAATAACTTCGAATCAGCAACAATCTAGAGAGGACCTATGATAGTTTGCCTTTGTCATATCTGTGATGAAAGGACTGCTAAAGGAATAAGGGCTGAAATTTTTAAATTAGCTCTTATTTGTGTACAGATGATGAATGGTCGGCTAACTCTAGCTCTTGCTATCTAGTCATTAAAGCCAAGTTAGGAGGTATTCCTTCAAATATGTGAGCCTATGAACTTGCAAAATGAAGTGGTTTGGGATCTTTGCTAATTTGTCCAGCTCCACCTGTGATTCTAAAGCCTAGGGAAGCTTTGATGAAAGGTCAGGCTTAATTTGCAAATAACCTTGAAGAGATGACACAAGTGACTTGAACTAGGATATAAATGATGATATACTACCCTTTCTTGAGAGCCGTTTTTAAATAATAGGAAGTAGAGAAAAAGGCATTGAAGACATTAAAGATCTAAAGCCAGATGTGGAGGAAGAGCAGGGGGCAGGGAGAGCGGGAAGGAGAATGGGACAGATGTCAGGGAGGCCAAGGTAAAGCAAAGGAAGCCTAGAGGCAACAAGGCAGATTTCTCCAGCTTCACAGTTTTTTGCCTAGGGGCTGAGGGTACTCACTTGAAAGTAACGAAATGACATTTCTTTAAATATCTTCCATGATTCAGACTCTCTGCTAATCTAGACTGGCTTACATGTGATCTCTCCTCCCTTAGAATCTTTATGAGGCTTTCTTTGCTCACCATCTTCATCCTTCCCCCCTTTGGCACTTAGCCAATTATGCCTACTTTAATTTCTTTAATCTCTTGGAGGCAGGGCCGTGCCCTTATTCATTTTTGTATCCATCATAATTTAGTTCACCAGTCATTTATACATTTATTGTTGTTTAGTCATATTCAGTCATGTCCTACTCTCTGTGAACCCTTTTTGGGGTTTTCTTGGGAAAGATACTGGAGTGGTTTGTCATTTCCTTCTCCAGCTCATTTTTACAGATGAAGAAACTAAGACAAACGAAATTGAGGGACTTACCCAGGATTACACAGTTAGTAAGAATCTGAGGCCAGATTTGAATCCAGGAAGATGAGTCTTCCTGACTCCAGTTCTGGTATTGTATCTACTATGCCAGGGAGCTGCCCATTTATATTACTATGTGGAAGATGCTGAGGATTTCAAGGAAGCCAAGAATCCCAGCCTTCAGAAACTCATAGACAGTTATTAGGAGAAATACAACAGACATGCAGACAAACACAATTCAGGAGCCTTGCACGTGGGTTTTACACACCAGTCTGAAATGGAAGCTTACTGCAGACAGGAACTATGTCCCTTTGGTCTTTGTCTTGTAGTTGGCACTTAGACATTTGTTCAATAGAATTGATTAATACAACTTGGTAAGTGTTTGTTGAATGAGTAAATGAATGAATGACTCTGAGTTAGCAAATTGTTACTATGATAGACAAAATTTCTGCAGCTGTTGGAAAAATGTGTAGATCAAGTGTAAAATATTGAATGTTCATTATTCTATGATGATGGGAAACTTAATCTGCTTAGCAAATCTGTTTACTGTTTGATGTTGGGAATATGAAGTGCTAAACAGATGTTCTGGGAAGCAGTTTGATTAATATCCCCTCTTCTTTTGTCTCCCTTCATAGGACCCAAGATGGTACTCTCCTTCCTAGCAGAGTGGATGATGAAAATGTTCTTTCTCTCCTTCCTTCTGCAAGCCACACTCTCACTGAACCCCGACGATCCCAACGTGTGCAGTCACTGGGAGAGGTAACGACCAACCTCCCCCAAACATGTTGTTTGGCTCTCGAGGTTGCCTTGCTCCCCTTTTGGGGTGAATCAATAATCCTTATCTGTTTATTGAATACTCACTCTTGTGGAAGGCACTGTGGGGGAATAAAAGAGAAGTATAAAACTTGGCTCCTGCTCTCAAAAGACTTACAGTTAAGTCATGGAATACCTGTTAGAGAAGGGTACAAGTCAGCATGAAATGATGTCTTCAGCATTGTGATTCAGATGATAGGATGGAGCATTTTAGAGGGGGGAGAGAATACGATCAGTGGATTATCAAGGAAGGCTTTGTGGAGGAGGTAAGACTTGAACTGGTTTTTGAAGAAGAGATACCCTTGGAAAGTGCAGATAAAATCGGCTTCTGGGTGGAACAAAGGGGACACCTGCCTGACTGGAATAGGGAGGCTTGTTCCACCAATGGTTATACGAATAGCTCAAACCTATGGCCCTCGGAAGTTTACTATTTTATTATTAGTTTCTTATTCTCATTATTATTAGTAATAGCACTTTGTAATATTCCTTTAAGGAATGCAAAGTACTTTTCCATGAGGAAAGTAGTGCAAGAATTGTTAGCCCCATTTTATAGATGAGAAATGGAGATTTAAAAAAAGCTTGTCCATGGTCAGTAACTGAGTTAGGACTTGCCCCAAGGTCTTCTGGGCCAAGGTAGCTATCCGTCTTTTGTGTCATGCAGAGATGTACAGATAGGTGCTGGGTGATATGTGAGCTTTCCTGCGAGCCCAGAACGTCACTGTAATTATTGCTTCACACACTCTGCTGTTCCTTTAGTCTTCAGCAATGTTTAGACTCCTTAGGTTTTGACAGTATTATCCTTTTGTCCCCAAACTCATTGTTTTATTCTTGAACCAATAAACATTAGGTGGTCTTAGTCTTCAGTGGGGGCGGGAGGGAATGACAACAAATGTTTATACAATGCTTTAAAGTTGGCAGAACACTTTACATATATTATCTCATTTCAACCAATCTGGCAGCAAGCATTTATTAAGTATCAGTGTGCCAGATACGACCTTTTTTTTTTTTTTATTCTTGAGGCAATCAAGGCTAAGTGACTTGCCCAGGGTTGTACAACTAGTCAAATGTCTGAGTCCAGACTGGAACTCAAGTCCTCCTGTACTTGCTAGCCTAGGGCTGGCTGCACCACCTAGCTGAGTCTTACAGTACAACCATAGGAGGTGAGTTGGGCAGGTATTCTGATCCCACTTTTGTGAATGAGGACATGAAGCTCAGCCGGGTGTCTTGCCAGTGGTCATCCAGCTGGCAGGTATTAGAGGTGGCATTTGAACTCGTTTTCTTGACTCCAAGACCAGTCCTCTATCCACGCTGCCATGCTGCATCAGAAAAGATGACCGATAGACTTTCTGTCTCGGTCTTTATTGCTTAAGATGATTCTCATGATTTGTGAAACATTTCTTATGTGCTAACAGACCTGAATATTTGTTACAGCGTGAATCCATAAAGGGTTTGCCTGTTCCAGGCAACACCTTCACAGGCATTGGTTGCTAAGTGAAAAAGAAAGACACAGAAAGAGACATACAGACACAGAGATAGAGATATGGACAGAGATACAGAGAGACAGAGAAACAGACAGTAAGAAAGAGAAAGACAAAGACAGACTTGGGAGCTTTGATAATGGACAACTGCACGCTAACTTATCTCTGTATGAAGACTACTACTGTCCAGATTCTAGAGAAGGCAAGTTTCCTGTCTTCAGAGGACTTACTAACAATTCAGTGAACTTGTGTCAAAACATAAACCGCCATCTTATCATCTCACACGTGACTTTGGGACATGGAGCTTCTTGTAAGGGATGTCTGGCTATTGGATCCCTTTTGATTGAGGTCACTTGAGGATAAAGTAAGGTCTCCTTCCAAAGGTCAGGAAATCAAGAGACCTGGGTCTGCTCCTCACTCTGCCCCTTACTAGCAAAGTGAATGTTGGCAAGCAAGCCTCCCCTTCCTTTTCTATGAAATGAGTAGTTCAGACTCCATGATCTCAAAGTTCCTTCTACATTGTATGATGACTTTCCCACTCACCCCAAAAATCAAATGGCAGAAGCTTTAGCTCCTAGACCCTTGGTGTTTCTTTGTCTGTGAGCTGCTTGAGAGCACAGACTGATTTTTGCCTCCAGTTGACCTGGAGACTTGATGATTCTAAAGAGAAGATGCCTGGAGGTAACACCTATCACAGTGTTTAACGTAATGTTGTTCGCTCATTTCAGTCAGGTCCAACACTTCATGACCCCATTTGAGGTTTTCTTGGCAAAGATACTGATCTGCAGTTTCCTTCCCCAGCTCATTTTACAGATGAGAAAACTGAGGCAAACAGGGTTAAGTGACTTGCCCAGGTTCACATAGCTAGTAAGTGTCTGAGGTCAGATTTGAACTCAGGAAGATGAGTCTTCCTGACTCCAGAGCTGGCATTCTATCCACTGTGTCACCTAAGCATTCAATAAATGTTTATTAGAGTGACTTCCTCCTACTAATAGGCTTAAAGATTAATAAATTGAAATCAGGCAGCAGGTATAGTAGATAATGTCAGGCCTTGGAGTCAGGAAGATCTGCATTTCTGACATAAAGCAGTTGTATGTGGCCATGGAACAAGTCACTTATCTTGGCAGTACCCTCTCCCCAAACCCCCAACAAATCTGTCTAAGTTATAAACTACAATGATTTGCTGATCTCTATCAGTGGAGGGAGTTTCCAAATCAGTTCCCTACACTGCAGATCTCTCCTTTTTCTCCTCCCCCTCTCCCTCCCAGCCTCCAGCAAAAATATTGCTTATATCCTAAGGATGTTTAGAGGAAATTACATTATAAACTGTAATGTGCTATAGAAATGTGGGCTGCTATTATTAGTAATAGTAATAAATCAAGGAGAAACCCAAATTAAATCTCCAAATTGATGAGCTGTGCTGACTAGGACAATGCCATTACTTGGATGTTAGTAAGTCAAATAAATAAACTTAAAATGAGAGCCCTAGTGGAGGAATCATGCTGTAATAGAATAGCAGGGGTTTGTTACTGTCCGTGTTTCATTGGCACAGTAAGCTTTGTGAATTCATAGTCAGCCTTATGAAAAATCCCTGAGCCCATTGAATAGCTGGGAGGACAGGCAAGGGTATTCTAGGGGCCTGCTGCCCCCTTGGGAATTGGCAAAGAAGCTCGTGCTCAAGCGGCCTTGGTAGTGAGATAACCCTCAAGCTCCTGCCCCCACCACAGTGATGTCAGTGATGACTGCCTTGTCTCCCATCCGCACTAGCCTGCTGTTGCTTAGACAGAGGCTGATTATCTGCTTTGTGAGTTTAGTCAAGTCCACTTTTTTCTTTGTCTCCCTGCTCTTCTTCATCCAAAGTAAATTTAATTGTTGTAGTTGTTAAACCATGAAGGGAGTAAAAGCATGCTTTTACTTCTGAAAGAACCTCATCCATTGCAGCAGACATGAGCCAAGCCTGTAGAGTTCCTAAATCTTGGATTCAGAACAAAGGCAGCCTGTGCTAGAACCCAGAATACTGGATTGGGTATCAGAAGACCTGGACCTGCTAATTGTGTGATTCAATAGTGTGCAAGACGCTTAAGCTCTCTGCCTGCTGTTTCTTCGTCTATGAGTTCCTGAGAGCAAAGACTAGTTTTTGCCTTTCTTTTTACTTCCAGTGCTTAGTACGGTGCCATAGTATGTGCTTAATACATGTTTGTGGACTAACTCTAAAATGAGGGAAATGGATTAGACAATCTCTTCTATGTCATAGAAAATCAGGAGGGCAGCACAGCCCAGATCGAGTCTCAACTGAAATGTTATTTCAACCTGATTTAGTCATCAACTTAGGGAGAACTTTGGTGTAGGGAAGAGAAAGTTGAGCTAAGAGAGAACATGCCCCTTATTTCTCTGGGTAAAATCAAGTTTGAGGTTTCTCTTTGGGACTTGGTTAATTAGGCTCCCTCATCTTGGCTCTGCCTCTGTGACTAGTAGAGAGGTTACTCAAGTTTTTATGTGTGCACATGCACCCACATCATACACGAAGTGCAAAGAGCCCTGGGTTTTGGGGGCTCATCCTGACTTTGCTATTTAATATCTGGGTGACCTTGGACAAGACATTTTTCCTTTCATTAAGACTCAGTTTCCTCATCTCTAAAATGACGGAGTTGGATGAACAATGCTCTGAGGTTCCTGCCAGCTTCAAATCGTCTGATTTTATTAGCTGGGTGAAGGGCTTAATGAATATCAGTCCTGGGACCCCACTTTAGTTCCTCTTGTTTCTAGCAGCAGCCTGTTCTTGGCTCAGCTCCATTGCACATTACGTGAAGATTAAATCTGTGTAATTTAAAAAATACACACCCTAGCCCCTAGAGACCTCTTAGGGAGAATTCCCCAGTTGGATTAGTGCTCCAGACGGGAGCCTTGGTAATTATGCCCCTCCATCATAAAACACAGAGTAAAGACCTCCCTGGGCTGGTAAAGCCTGGCTCTGTTAAATTAATCTGGACCCTCATTAGCATTTGATATGCAAGCATTGTTAACTACCCAGCCACAAAGTTGATACAATCCATACACAGAACCTTAGTGAAATTCTCTTTCCTGAACTTTTTTCCTCTTTGTCATCCCTGCCATGTCATGCTTCCCTCATCTTTTGGGGCACCACTGGGGCTCAAAGTGCATGAATCTATGAGGGGGAGAAGAGCCCCGATCTCTAGCAGCTAGTAGAAAGTTGGCATTTGTTGGTGTACCTCTCCTTCTAAACTGCAGACTTCTGTAATTCTTTGTATCTTCCGCAGTGCTTAGCACGCATAGTATATACTTCAGTATTTGTAAATAATAAGCCTTAATGAATGACTTTCATGATTTATTCAGCAGCAGAAGCTCATCTAAAGTTTGGTTCTTCCCCTTTACAGTGCTTTGTACGTAGTATTTACACATAGTAGGTGCTTAATAATTTTTAAAAGTTGAAGTAATAAATGAATCAATGAAATAACTTGTTATTGAAGGAAAATCCAGGCCAGTATCTCTCAGAGGAGGCTGGAACATATATTCTTGGAATTGTCTGGAGGGGGAAATAACTGGTTTTAGATTTACCCTTTCCTTGAATCTGGGAATAAGTGTTTGTGTGAGCAAAGAAGGATCGTAGCCTTGACACATTCTATAATGTGTTGAAGCCTCCATCCCTTATGCATCTGGCTAGCTCACAGAGGGTTTGCTAATCCTAAAACATGGTCAAATGGGTGGTAATGCGTGTCTCTTTCCTCTGTCTCTTAGCTATGCTGTGACAGTCCAGGAATCCTATGCCCACCCTTTCGACCAGATCTATTATACAAGATGTACAGACATTCTCAACTGGTTCAAGTGTACCAGGCATCGGTGAGTATCATCCTCAGATGAAGAATTCTTCATAAAATACTGGACATCTGGACCTTTGACCTGAACTTGATCCTTAAGACTGTCAAATCACTGAGAGAGATGTGGGGTGAGGGGGCAGGAATCAGGATTCTCAGGTGAAAAGGGTAGTGTCAGGAAAGAATCCAGACCTCGGGTGTGGGGGGTGTTGGAGATAATGAGGGCAGGCTATGACCTTGCTTTGGGACTTTGGGCAGGTTCCTCACCTCTCTGGGGTTTCTTCCCCTATAAAATTAGGAATAATAATCGCTTTCTTACCACGGGTCTTACAAAGCTGTGGTAAGTTTCAATCAGATTTTGAAAACAAGATGTAGAAGTACTCTGAAAACTCTACAAGGATCGGGCAATTATCAGTTAATGGTATTCTCTAAGGGGGCAAGCAAGAGGTTTGAATTCCCCTAGCTAATGAAGGTCCAGTTGGGAATTGGTTTCCCAGAGATTTACACAACTGCATCAAACCACAACTTTTCTTTCTGAGTCCTTTTCCAGGATGAATGTAGGCAATTAATACTGGAAACATAGTAGCTGAGAGACATTGTGGTTAAGTGGTTAGAGATCTGGCTTCTGTGGTGCATAATTAATACCTGGAACCTCAGAGTCAATAATATGTGAACTACCTCAGTGGCCTCCCTTGACAATGGATCTTGAGGAATCAAGGTGGGGGCCCTCCCTTAACCTCAGTAGTAACAGGGATACAAGATTTTAACAGTTGCACATCTGAAGAGGAAGATGCCTCCAGAGAGTTGGGGATGTCTGATGGTATTTTGAGGCAATCCACCAGACTGTCTTGGACGTTCTGAACCACCACAGGGAACAGGAAGAGTGAATCCTCAGGCAGTAGTATGGCCAGAGATCCATCTGGTGAACAGGAAATTGTGGCTCTGAATTTACAGGGTAGATCATGATCTAACAGGTTAATGGGAGACTCAGGCATAAGAAGAAAGGAATGTTCCATGGAAAGAGGGCCAAGGGTAGAGATCACTTCATAGTCAGAAAGACTTGGATTCCTGACACCCACTGGCTGTGTGACTGCACAGGTCATTTAAACTCCCCATGATATCAAACTCAAATAGAAATAGATCCCTACCGGCCACATCCTGGCTTAGAAAACTACAGATGAACACCATCCATCTTGTATTTCTATTTATTTTGTTAAACATTTCTCAATTGCGTTTTAATCTGGTTGAGGGCACACTGGGGAGTTTTGTGGGTCCTTGCTGCCTGCCTGCCATGAGTCTGGCCCTTTTCTGCCAGGCAGCTCTCAGAGAATCTTAGAGAAGCTGCTGAACTCCATGGGTAGAGGGAGTTCCTAGTAGGAATGAAGTCACAAGTGTCCTTCCTTCCCATAATATAGTAAACACCGTGCTACAATGGAGAAAAGACAAACCCAGGTTGAAAGCAGGGTGCCCTGCTTCTGGTCTCAACCCTTGCACTAACTTGTGTGACCTTGGGCAAGTCTCTTCTTTCAGAGCATCAGTTTCCTCATGGGCTCGATGAGACCATCTCTGAGTTCTTTTCCAATCTCTGATATTCTTCGGTTGTGTGTTCTTTGCTGGCTCTGGCTCTGGATAAAGAAATTTCAGAAATAATCAAGTTCCGGTCCTAGAGCAGAAGCTGGCAAGGATATCACGGCTGCATCTCTATGACAGGGATTATGTGGCACTTCTCTATCCATTGCTCTGAAACTAGGACTACTCATTCATCACCTCCGGCACCCGGCAAAGGAGTGGTTGCTTGTTAAAATAGGCTACGTTCCTGGAAAATGAATGATTTTGCAGGATTATTGAGTTGCCTTGCAGCTTTCCTGATGACCCAGTGCCTGCACACTGACAGCAGTGTCATCAATTTGCTTAAATGCAGACAGGCGTGTTTTAATATGGCATCCTTCACCTAAGAGTCAGCCGAGAACCAAACTTGCAGCCCCCTCCATTTCCTGATGTGGAGCTGAGATCCAGAGAGACAAAGGAAACTCTCAGTCTAGGTTATAAAGTAAAAGAAAAACCTCTGGTCAGGCTGTGGACTTTCCTTCATGAGAAGTCTTAATAATAGCATTTCTACCGTCATTTGCAAAGCACATGTTTCTCATTTGATCCTCAGAACAACCTTGTGAGATAGATGCTATTGTTTTCAACTCTGTTGTACAGATTATGAAACTGAGGCAAAGACAGATTAAGTGACTTTCCCAGGGTCACACATCTAGTGCCTGAGACAGGATTCAGACGCCTAAGCTTTTCTTGTCTCTAAGCCCATCACTCTGCCCACTATTCCACAAGCTGACTGAAGACCTTTAATAAGAGGCTAGAAGCTCCCTGTCAAAGTGGCTTAGGCATAACTTGTGTGGGGGTAAGAGAATAGACCAGATAACCTCTAGAGTATGCTTTCAGTTATAAGACTCCCCTCCCCCCCAGGTGATTATGTGGCTTTCCCAGGGACCCCTGGAAACTATCTGCCTGTACCAGGAAGCTAGACTTGGCTTTCAAACCAGAACACCTCTTCTTATGGGTTTTTGATAAAGTAGAATGACCTTATCTAATGATATCCCCAAATATCACAGATTTCCTAGAGGATGCAAATGCTGTCATTTGTCATAAAGGGAAAAATTTAAGAATGGAGGAAGGCTGATTCAGGAGGGTCAGGGAATGTGGAACTCAGGTGTGACTGCTTAGCCAAATATGGCCACTGGCCAACAGTGTAGTCTAGCCTCCTTAGTTAAGTTGGTAATGGTTATCATCTCCTGCCCCATGGGCATTGTTGAGTGGGATTTGCTGAGCAGATAATTCCCTAGGCAGACAATGAGCTTTGCAGAATAATCTCACCAAGAGGCCAGACCCCTGGGGACAAGAGGGTGCAGAGAATCAGACAATCTGGAAGAGACTTCAAAAGTCACCTTGTTTAATTCCTACCAGATCATGAACCCCATCATCCCTGGCAATGGGTCCTCCAACCTTTACTTGAAGACTTCCAGCATGAGAGAACTCATCCACAAAGCAGCCTGTTCCATTTGGGGCTAATTCTCAGAAAGATTTTTTTTTAGTTGAAATGTGCCTCTGTGTAACTTCCACTTATTCTAGTTCTATCTTCCAGGGCCAAGCAGGATAAATCTAATTTACCTTCCAGGTGATATCCCTTTAAGTACTTGAAGCCCCCTCTCATGTCTACCCCTCTTCTCCCTACCCAATGATCTCTTCTCTTGACTAAACATCTCTAGCTCCTTCAACTAATATTCTGAAGGCATGATTTTGAATCATCTTGCCAACCTTATCAACCTTCTCTGGGCTTGTTCCAGTTTGTCAGTGCCCCTTCTAAAATGTGATTCCTACAACCATGTATAACACTCTGAATGTGGTCTGATGAGGGCAGAGTCAGTGCAACAGTATCAGTTACAACAGTGATGATGTTAGCTAGCTGATGTTTTTTGTAGAGCCTGAAATTTTGCAAAGCAGAGGAAATGCTTTACATGTCTCATCGGACCTTACAGCAACCCTGTGAGGATGGTAGTTATCCTCATTTTGTAGATGAGGAAACTGAGGTACAGAAGGTTTAAGTGAATTGTCCGTGGTCACACAGCTTGTATTTCCTGACTCCAAATCCAGTGTGTTCTTTATTGTTACCCTAAGCTGCCTCCCATGTAAAGCAGGAGTATTACCTTGGTCTCCAGGAGCACTACAGATAATTCTTTTAATGCAGCCTAAGGTGTCATTAGCTTTTTGGGCTGCCACATTATACTAGTGACTCTTTAAACTTGCAATCCATTCAAGTCCCTAGGTCTTTTTCATGGCTATACCCACATCTTTCACATCCACACTTGTGCAGTGGGTTGTGGTTGTGTTCTAAGACATTGCATTTATCCTGATTATTAGCTGTGGTCCACTCACATGATTTACTCGAGTCATTTTGGATTCTGCTTCTAACATTCAGTGCAGAAGATTTTTTTTCATTGATTGCATTGATTCAACAAGCAAATCTGGGCAGGATGAATGAATACAATCACTAATAAAAACAATGAATAGAATTTTTCCAAGGAAAGAGGCTTTTGATGAACTTGAACCCCAATGGTCCGTCATTGGCCACTTCTTCTAAGCAAATTGAAGTTGAGCTCTTTTGTAAAGTGTCAGAATTTAGACCCTGAAACTCATCATCATCGTTCAGGTCCCTTGTTGAACAGTCTCTATATCTGGGATCCAGAGTTGAACAGGATCTGACTACAGACTCGTGTACCCACTCAATACTCTTTGTATCCTATCCATCAACCATGTATGGGTTATTTCATATGTGTCTTTGGTGGCGAATGTTTAACCTTAGGTTGACTTACTATTGCATATTTCTGGGCTATAGTAGTCAGAAACCGTGATCTCTGGAAAAGTAAATCAAAGTTTTCTCAGCCTACTTATTAAGGCAAATATACAGCACCATGTCCTCTTTGTTTCTGTCTTCCTGCTAAAACCCAATGGGAATGACTTTGGGATTATCTGTTGTTGTGTATTATGCCTGGCACTGCTCCTCTTGGTGAGAGTGGGTACCCAAGAATTGATGAAAACACCTGCTTACTATCTTATCCCAGACAAGATTCCCCCTTCTCTCCCATTCCCCTCTCCTTTTCCCTCTCCCCCACTACATTGTCCTCTGTAAAGTGCAGGAGTTGGACAAAAGGATCTTATAAGGTCCCTCTTGGTTCTGAAAGGCAGGGACATTGTTAATCCAAGAGGGAGAATATAGCCCTTAGGTTTTCTTGGCAGAAAAAAAACGCTTTCAGTTCTCTGAGTGGCTCTGAATGATGAACAGGAGAAAACATGCTTTTTTGGATGCCTTTTTTCCTCTTCCCTCTGGGAAGAAACTCTAAAAGGACAATAGGAGTGATGGAATGAGTTAATCTAATCATCTGTCCATCCCTCGCTTGCCGTTGACAAGGGGTACTGAGGAGACAATGAGCAGATATGGAGTGGAAGGAGCACTAGATTTGGAATTAGAAGACCTGGTTTTAAATATCATCTATGTCACTCACTATCTCTGAGACCTGAGGCAATTCAATTAACTTATATGGGCTTCAGTTTTGTCTTTTATAAAGTGATGGAGTTGGCCTAGATGATCTCTAAGAGCCTTTCCAGCACCAAATCCTATTATCCTGCCTCTCTAAGGTCCCTTCTAGCTCCATCCTCTGGGTACCCGCTTTGTGTTGTTACCCCAAGGCTAGAGATGTCCTCCAAATTCCCCAGCATCTCTTTTTCAGGACCGCCAGAATATGCTTAAGAATCATCCTGGATGTAAGGGAGGGTTGGCAGGCATTAGCAGATGCTGCGTTTCTAATACACTCAATATTGCTAGTGTCAAGATTTCCCTATTGATTTTGTTTTATTGTGTTCCTTCACATCAGAAGCCTCCATGCATTTTAAAGTAATTATTGAATGGCATCCTCGCTATAGCTTAACACAAATATAATTCTAACAGGAGTGATTGATTTTCAATGCTTTCAAGTGGCTTTCTGTCTTGTGATTTAGAATAAGTTATAAGACGGCGTATCGGAGAGGCCTCAGGACCATGTACCGACGGAGATCCCAGTGCTGCCCAGGATACTACGAGAATGGAGATGTCTGCATCCGTATGTAGGGGGAAATTGCTGTTCTTTGCCTGATTGGAGGGTGGGGGAGGAGTTGATCTGTCATGTGAGTAGACCTAATGTAATTGGATGAGTTGCAGGGCTTATCCATGATCAAAGTCGGCAGCCACCTACATAATATCATGTACCTATGTGTAATACATCTGTCCTTAAGTCGGAGTAGATTCTATTATTGAATCTGAGATTTTTCCCCTTTGGCATATATCTTAGGGATCTATTGGAGAAAAATTAATTTTACACAGACTAAAGCATTGTGTTGTCTGGGAGGATGTAACATGTAGGGAACGCATTAATCTGGTTTAGTTTATCAGATTAATAACCTAATATCTGCTGTGGACACAGTAAAGAGCATAACCATAGGACAGATTGGAAGAAAAGAACACACCAGTTAAGCTTTGATGGCAGGGGCAGGGATGAGTGAAAGGAGGTAGGAAAATATCCAGAAGTGGGGTGTGGGGAGTACTACAGTTCTCCAACCAGTGTCATGGCACCCATGACAAAAGGGGTTATGTGCCAAAGACAAGTATTGTTGATATCACTGTTTCCCTTTGGGTTAGCTCTAGATTCACATGATGCATAGCTGAAAAGAATCATACAAGTCATCCAGTCTGCTCTTCTCAGTTTACAGATGCCCCAGGTTCCCCAGAAAATGGCAGTGCTGTGATTTGAACCTAGTCCCTGCCTCTAAATTAGGCATTCTTGCTGCCAGTAACAGTTTTTCACATCCTACTCCGGAGTTTGCTTTCCTAGTACATGTCTCTTTTCTGGAAATAACCAAGAGTGCTGAAGAGAGCACTGGACCTGATAGGCAAGAACCTTAGAGTAGAGTCTCATCTCTGTTTCAGAAAAGATAGTGTGACCATGGGCCAGCCATTGAATTTTTCAAGACCTCAGTTCTTTATCTGTAAAAAATTGAGGGGATTTGGGCAAGATGGTTTACAAGGTGTCCCTGCTAGCTCTACTATCCCATTATTCAAGAAAGTCCCAGTCCTTCCTCTTCACCCTCAACTTACTCCTGGAACGTTGCCATTTGCAAAGAGAGCCTGGCCTTATGATGTAGTTTAGTGCCACAGTCATCTCAGTTTAGATGTTAGAACAACCAGCCTAATGAATGAAAGAAGCAGGCCCTCCCTTTCCCCCACCAAAGCGCCATCTGCCTCTTAACTTCGAGCAAGGTTTTCCCTGTTAATATTCTCCCTGCTATTCAAGTAGGTAGAGCAGAAGCCAGAGAAACTCCAGATTGGGTGAGTGTAGGCATGTTGATGTTTGGGAATGAAATGACAATTTTCCCCACTGTTGTTAAATCTCCCCTAATGCTGAAGAAACTCAATCCTAATTGCATTAGGGGAATGAATGAAAAAAACCCCAGCAACACTGGAACAAATGGGTTGGATTGGGTTAGTTTTGCAGCAAAAAGAATGGAAAAAAGTATAGAGCAAAGGAGAGCTGAGCCAGCAGAGAGGACATGTCCCTTATTTCTCCAGGTAATGAAGGCAGGAACAGGCATCCCTGGACCTCTTAGGGATGGATTGGGGTGGAGAAGGGGTTCGCAGGCAGCTCAGATTCTGCTAGGGTCTGCCACATTGCTTTTTTCCTTTTCATCTCTTCCCTCAGGCATATGGCGATTCAGGCTGGATGCGTTATATTAGATTCATAAAGCCGGAGGCAAGATTGATGAAATGTTTTCCTCCATTGGAGAGTAGAGTTATAGCCCCAGGAAAATCATAAGAGGGAACTTGAATGTCAGCAAGGGGTACCTGAGAGAGGGATGCCACATTCTCAGGATAATTTTTATTAGGCAATGTCGATGAAGCCCTTTGAAGGCAGGCAATGCTGCAATAGTGCTAAGTGATCCAATTTCATAATACCATAACATGCTGATTTGAGAGGGAAGTTCAGATCGCTTTTGATGTGCAACATTTGTAATATCTGGTGCTGGTACTGTGTGCAGAACTGGCTGACCCGAGCTGCTGAACTGAGGAAACCCAGCTGCAAGACTGTTTGGGACAAGTATGGTTTTTTGTTTGTTTTAGGAGATTGGACATAGGAACCCATTTTGAAAGTCAAGCCAACAAGCAAGTGAAGCCAAGTCAACAAGGCATATTATTAAGTGTTTACTATGTGCTAGGCACTATGCCAAGCTCTGGGAGTACAAGCAGAAGCAGAAAGAGAGACAGACCCTGTCCCCAAGGAGCTTGTTTTTTTTTGTGGGGGAAGATAACATATAGATAGGAGCTGAAAAGTGAGGGGAGGATCTAGGAGATGCAAGTGCCAGGCATGTTATGAAGATGTCGTTTTGTGGCATGTTATGAACCATCATGTCTTCTGCTTAACCCAGGCAGCATACCGTAATGGAGAGAGGGCTGGCCTTGGTGTCCAGGAAAGTCAGGAGAGCAGGAGGAAATGTCAGAAACAAGGGATTGGGAGTAGGGACAATCATATGGTTGTGATTATTTAAAAGGTGCTGTTGTCAAGACAGTTAGAAGTGTAGGGGATGGTAGGAGCTTGGGGTGAGAAATGAGTCAAGTCAATAAGTGTTTCTTGAACATCTGCTATGAACTCAGCTCCATGGTAGTTACTGTAGGGAATGCTAGAGATGTTCGAGGCATACTACCTCATCAGAGAAGACAAATGGATATTAAACAATTAGATAACAAATGCATGCTAGAATGTAGTTTGACAAACCCACCAACCATTTATCAGTTGTCTCTAACGTGGAAGGTGCTGTGTTAGGAGCCAGGGACCCAAGGAAATAAAGAAATAAATTATGTGATTGATGGAGAAATTTAGAGAAAGGAACAATTAGTGGGGGACTGGACTGGGAAAATCAGTTGATCTCTCCAGGTCCTAGTTTTTATAAAATGAGGAGTTTGAATTAACCGGATCATCTTTGAGGCTGCTTCCATCTCTAACACTAACTTGGACAATTCTACTTTTGGGAGGGGGGAGGAGATTCTGGAATATGGACAATTAGGAGTCATTGCAATATTTCAGGCAAAAGATTGTAGGAGTTTGAACTAGGGTAGTCACCATATAAGTGGTGGAAAAGGTATGGATGGGAAAGAAATTGTGGAGACTGAGTTGGCAAAATGTCAATTGATTGTATATGATGAGTGAGGGAGAGGGAAAAGTCAAGGATGTCTCTGAGATTGCAAATCTGGATGACTGGAAGGATGCCCTGGATTGCACTAACAAAAGTTCATTCCTTTGGGTTAAGCAATGCCCTTTCTCTACATCTTTTAGAGCAGAAATAGTTTGGGAGAGTTAACTCAGTAGTCATAGATTTCATTGACTTTAGAGCTGGAAGGACTTTAGAGGTAATAAAGTCCAACCCTCTGCTTTTACAACTGGGTAAATTGAGGTCCAGACATTAAATGTCTTGCTTAGGTCACAAAGGGTAGGTAATAAGTGGCAGAGCTAGGATTTTGACTCTTTAACCTGTGATTTTTCCACTCTGTCCTGCTCTGATTCTCACTCATGCTCACCATGTTTCAGTAAGGATGAGTTTATCAGCTGCTGCCCTGGCTTGACCCAAGAGATGGAGCAGCAGGGAAGCCCTGGCTTCTTAGAAAGGCAAGAAGATAAGAAACTCTGAAAATGGGTGAAGGGAAGGTGTTGAAGACAAACTCTGGTGATATAGAATTCTTCTGAGGACCAGTTACTTCCTAGGGCTCACGGCTCAAGGCCATGAGGGTCCAATTAGAAAAGCACACTTGGAGAATGTATATGAATCTCCGCTTCTCTGTATGAATGGTGGATGAAATGATACCCTGTCAAGCTTCTAGAGAACTCAGCTAATGCTCCTCTAATGGAGTATTGGATCTTTTGTTTCAGAGGAGGGCATGTTATGAGCGGTCATATTTTCTGCTTAACCTAGGCAGCATATTATACTGGAGAAAGGGTTGGTCTTAGAATCACAAGGACCTGGGTTCCAGTCCTGTCTCTGACACAGACTAGCTATGTGAACATGAGCAAACCACTTAAATTCTCCATGCCTCCAGGTACTTCTTGAAAACTAAGATATAGTAAAGTTGTAGAATTCTACAAAAACAGCTCATAGAGTTAGATCTGGATGTGTTTGGGAGAAGGAAGTGGGGCTTTATTTTTATTTTTAGATTATGAGATTTTGCATGTGAACCCATTTGGAAAGTCAAGTCAACCAGCAACCCAAGTCAAGAGTTGGATGGACCCTCAGAGGTCATGTAGTTCAGTCCTCTCCTTTTACAGATGAGGAAACTAAGATCAAGGAAGCTGTGGCTTGCCCAAGGTCATTCTTGGACAGACAATAATCATTTTCAGTGGCATTTGAACCAAGGTACCTTGACTCTAGGGCTGATACCCTTTTCTCCTTACCATGCTGGCTCAGCCAGTGAAGGGAGTTTCCACCCTAGGATTTCCCACAGTCATGGAATCCCTGGTCCAGACCAAAAATAAACGAAATTGAACCCTGTGTCATTTGGACAGCACACAAAAAGGCCAAGATCACTTGCTAAGGGGCAGGAGGATATGGGAGTAGCTTGGGTGAATTTTGCTAACTAAGGTTTTTGCTTTCCTGATCACCCTCTTCCTTGAGTATCAGAAAGGCTGTATGTGCTGACTCTGCCATGAAAGGAGAAAGGTGGCGATTTTTTAATTGGAAGCTCTACTCAGTAATTAGATCTCTCCTATCCAGACCCAGAAGGCTGCCACAGCCTATGAGTGAGTTGTTTCTGTTGTCAAACGCAATTGAGTATTTATGTAATGTCCAGCTCCCAGAGGCTCCCTGATCAGGGCATGGCATGAGAGGGAATCGTTTTTTGACTCTCCTTTCTCTTCTCCATTTATCCCAACTGTGCTGATCCTTAAAGCCCAGCTCACGTGCTCTCTCCTTCCATCACCCTAACCCTCAATCAATCAACCAGGTGTTTTTGGCCAAGCACTTAGCATGTGACAGTTCCTTTATCTAGGCCCTGGGAACCTAAAATTGAAAGCAGTTCTGCTCTCAAGGAGCTTAGAATCTCTCACTCTCCCAGCTCCAATGGAGCTTATTGCTTGCACCCCTTATTTTGCACTAATCATACATGAACCTGTTTCATGTTTTTAATCTTATCTTCCCAAATGGATCACTAACTCCTGAAGGGGAAATATAACTTCTTATGTTTCTTTGTACTTTTGTTACTACTTGGTTGTTGTTGTTCAGTTGTTTCAGTCATTTCCAACTCTTCGTGACCATATATGGGTTTTTCTTGGCAAAGATACTGGAGTGGTTTGTCATTTCTTTCTCCAGCTCATTTTTCAAATGAGGAAACTGAGGCAGACGGGGTAAAGTGACTTGCCCGGGGTCACACAGCTAGTAAGTATCTGAGACCAGATTTGAACTTAGCGTTAAACCAGCATTCTGTATTCTGCGCCACCTAGCTGCCCTGTCTGTTATTGTTATGATTGATAAGAGCATGTATTTATATAGCACTTCATAGGTTTCAAAACCTTTTATTTGCTATTGCATCTGACCTTTACACCCACCTTGTGATATAGGCAATGCAAGTACTATTATTGTTATTTTAACGATGAAGAATCATTTAACTCAAAGAGGTTCAATGATTTGCCGAAGGTCACATGGCTCGTTGTGAGGCAGCTAGGTGGTCTAGTGGTTATAGCAATAAGATCCAATACAGTGATCATTTTTGACAGCCTACCTAACATTAAGGGTAGCTAGGAGGCACAGTGGATAGAGTCCCAGGCCTGGAGTTAGTAAGACTCATTTTCCTGAATTCAAATCTGACCTCAGACATTCACTGGCTGTCTGACCCTGGACAAGTCACTTCCTCCTGTTTGCCTCAGTTTCCTCACTGGTAAAATGAATTGAGAAGGAAATGGCTTGACTTCATTTATTGTTTTTGTCTCTCCATCACCAGTATAATATCTAACATACAGTAGATGCTTAATAATATACTTACTGATTGATTCTTTCCTCCCTATTGTATTGCCAGTGCCTAGTTCAAGGAGGGGCAATGCTCAATAAAGATTAGTTGATGGAACACCCTCTTGATGCTGACCTTCCTCTCCACCCTCCCACTCCCAGACATCATCACGGTGATGGAGTCCAGATGCTGCAGCATTCAAGGCCTCACCTATGCCCTTAGACTAATCCGTAGCTTCTACCCAGGGCTCCTTGCCATGCTGTAGGATGGGCCAAGTTCTGTATTTGGAGCCAGAAAATCTCAGCTCCTGCCTCTTTGTGCATCTGCAACCTTGAGCAAATCTCTTCATCTCTTTGAGATAATTTCTTCATTTGTAAAATGAAGAACTTGGCCTAGATTATCTCTAGACCATTTCTGCTGCTCAGTCCTTTGATTTCTATGATCCATTCTGCAGTTTTTCTCACCCTGTTGAACTTCTAGACTTGTTTTTTAACCCTGTCATGGCCCTAACAGCTAGCTCATCAGATAAACCAACCCATGCTGATATGCTAGCAGGACAGGATGAGAGGCTTGCTTACTAGATAGCAAGAGAGCTTTTTCATACAAGTGGCCTTCTGGAGATAATGTACCCACTTTTGATGTACCAGCAGGCCTTTCCATGTCCCTGCTTAGAGCTTGTGAGTGAGCTTGCTTGTGTAACCCTACTGTGAGGAGAGAGGGGAAAGGGGGGGCATTCCACTTTGCTTGAATGGAGCTCCTAGGAGGAGACTCCACATGAGCAGGAGCAGGTTTTTTTCCAGGAAAATAAGCCACAGTCAGTAAGATAATGAAAAGGAAGTTTCGGAGCAGAAACGTGTGGATAAAAGGTTTCTGTGCAAGCCTCTGCTTGATGCTTTGTTCCTTTCGGCTGGCCTCTGTCGACATTCAGAAACCCTGCAATTAATGAGGATCGGTAGAGGCTGGGCAGCTCTTAGCTGAAATCTTCACTAATGGCTCTTTCTTTGATGAAACAGTGATTTTCACCCACAGAATAACTGTTCAGTTTCTCTCTCTTCCCTCCCCACATGTTTGCTACTTTATTGTAGCCCTTTCTCGTTTTCAAAGGTCTCTCAGTGTTTTATGGTAGAGAGAACCTAAGGAGAACTGAGGTCTAGTCATGAACGCTGCCAGTTACGTTGTAGAATATCAGCTCCCTACTTTGAAGATGTAGAAAATGATCCCAGAGAGGTTAGATTTGTTGAAGGCCACATAGCTAGTAAGTAATGGATCCAGGACCGGGAGGGTAGGGATTGTTTCATTTGTTGCACTTTTTGTATTTTGTATTTCTAGCAGTTTGCAAGGTGCCTGGCACAACATGCTTGTTGATTGATTAATCAATGTGTCAAGGTCCTCCTGTGATGTCTAACACAGGCGTGCCCAGGGAGACAGGGAAGGGATCAGAAGGTGTCACAGTGTCTTTGACCTTGACTTTGAAACAGAGTTGTTTTGGTCTAGTCCTTTTGTGTTTTCTTGTGATTAAGACCTGGGGCAGCTTATAGAATATCCAATGCACACATCCTCATTAGTAAAGTGTCATGGACAACAGGACTCCCAGAAGTCATATTGTTCTACCACAGTGAGTTCTTAGAAAAGTGTCTTTGAGTGAAGGTTGCCTGACAGTTTTTTAGGGACGCCCTAGAAAGTTTATCCAAAGTATTCTTGGCTAGGTTCATGGGGAGGAGGAATGGGATATATACCTACCATGAGTCTGTGGGTCAGAAGGTATTTTAGCCACTTGCTTTGTAAAATTCCATATTGATTTCCAGAATGATTGGAGCAGTTCATAGCTCCACCAACAATGCATTTCTTTCCAGGATCCCTGTAAAATGGATGATTTTTATCTTCTTGCTAATCTGCTGGGTATGAAGTCAAACCTTGCAGTTGTTTTGGTGTGCATTTCTCTTATTATTAATGATTTGGAGTATTCTTTTATACTGACAATCTTTTACAGTTATTTTTGAGAATTATTCATATCCTTTGATCAAATATCTATGTCTTCCAAAGTTACTCACAGGACCACAGAATTTCTAGGGCTGGGAGAAGTCATCTAGTGAAGCCCTTTATTTTATAGGTGAGGAAGCTTAATCCCAGAGAGTTTAAATCCTGAGTCCATGCACCATTGCAACCTGCAGAAACCCCTCACCCTTTTTATAACCCTTTTTTAAGAAGCAGAATGAGTTATTTCTATGAGCCCAAGAGTCACTTACTCTCATTTAGGTCTTATGATGGGAAATATTTTGAGATTTTTAAATAAAGAGGCAGGAGACAGAGGGTTCCCAGTCCTTCCACAGGAGTCTGTGTGTGTGTAAGAATGTATATGGACACGTCCTACCCTATAGTGCTCACTGGAAGTTTGTTTTCTTCTCGTTTCCATTTCCTTTATTTATTTTCCTTCTCCATTTCTTCAGTTGGCTGATGGTGCTGAGTTGTTGCCAGGCCAAGTTTTGGTAGTGCAGCATGGTACAGTGGAGAGAGTCAGGAAAGCCTGAGTTCCAACCCCAATTCTCATACTTATTAGCTCTGTGACCATGGAAAAGCCACGTAACTTCTCAGTTCCCTCACCTGTAAAGTTAGGGGAATATTATAGTACTTATCTTGGAAAGTTATTGGGAGACTCAAGGCAGAGAATATGTGTAAAGTGCTTTGTAAACTTTACAATCTTTATAAATGTCACTGTTGTCATCATCATCATCATCGTTTATACTTTGGTAGGGACAGGATGAGACCATTAATCTAATTTTCCTGGGGGGCAGGGGTCCAAATTAGAACTATATGCCACCTCAAGAGCTGAAGCCATCAGACACATCTCTGTTTTTCCTGGGCAGAGCCGGGGTAGGGAAGGCTGTAGGGAAGCCACTGATCCTTGTTTGGAAGCTCAGACGCAACCATCAAGGGATTGGAAAGCTCCCCGAACACTGAGATCAGCCTGACCAGTGCCTGCAAACCTCACGCACTCTGGGCAGCTGAGCCTAGCAGCCCCAGCCCTTCCAGTAGGGACAGCTCCTTTTCAGGCATGATCTCTGAAAATAAATTGAGGGGGCCAGAGAGTAAATCAGCTCCAGGGTGATTTACAGGACAGTGTGTTTGACCAGCTAAGCTTTTGACAAAGTTAAATGCACAGGCTATGGGGAAAAAAAGAACCCTTTTCCAACAGCCGCAGGGTTCAAATGTCCTTCATTCCTCCATAAAGGATTCTCAAAATTATGTGGACTAGATTAGTATCTCTTTTCCCTGAAACCATTGCAGTGCCTCCTCGTTGCTTTCAAAATAAAATCCCTGGGCAGCTCTTTTGTTGTTCTGTCCAGCCAGCACATGATAATTGAAGATTTCCCTTTAAAAGTGTGTCAGGTGGAAAGAGCGTCTAATTTACTAAATGGAGGAACCTTTGTTAGGGAGACTGATTCTTTGTTCCATCTTCCCCTTTGAATCTTGTTTTTGCACAATAGAATTACATAAAGCATGGCATGAGAAGTTGGTTCCAAGTAGGAAGTATGGACCCAGTCCAGCCCCTGGGGACTAAGCACGCAATGGGGTAGAGATTCTTAATTCTTCCTTTTCTTCCTCCCCATTTTCTTTTTCCTCTCTCCTTTTCCCTCTTTCTCCCTATCTTCCTGCCTTACCTTCCTCCTTCCTTGTTTATTCAGCGTTATGGTCCCAAGAAGATTGTGAGCTCTGTTCTTAGGCTCATCAGGAACTTATCCTCATTTTTATTGCCATCACCAATATCTTCTTTGTTTGTTAACTCCCTGTCTGCATGGAGACACCAGAGGCCAGATTCCAGAGCAGGATTTGGAGTCTGTCTACTTTTGTGGTATCAGCATCACCCAGGTTTTTGAACTCTGTTAAGTATCAACTAATGATGGATCAGACAGTCCTATTGGATAGGACTTGGTTTTCTGGAAAGCAGCAACAACCAATCAACAAGCATTTATTAAGGGCCTGCCATGTGCCAGGCATGGTACAAAGTCAAAGTACTCATGACTTTTGTTCAGGGATCTCCCTAAAATCTAAAATTTCTCTAGGCATATCCTGCTACTGAGCATCAGTCATCAGGGCTTAAATTATGGCTCTGAGACACTGAGAACTGGAAAGTTCTTGAGATGTAAGTGGAGAAGCCTTGGATCCCAGAATTACAAAACTGAAAACCTCTTGTCAGCCATTGTCAGCCAATGGAAGTTGGAGTCGTCTTTGTCTTCAGTTAGAAGGAACACCCACTACCTTCCCAAAGGCATCTCATTTCACTTTTGGATTTTCAGTTCAGTTAAACGTAATGTTTGCTCACCTACTATATTCAGAGCCCTGTGCTAGACTTTGATGGAAGATACAAAGAGAATAAGACACAGTCCTTGCTGTCAAGGAGTTTGTAGCCCAGCTAGGGAGATAACATGCTTTTAATGCCTGTTCATTAAGTCATTCGTATACATGTACACACTGGGAGGGGTAAGAGCCTCAAGGTTGTTATTTTGAGGAGAAACTGTTACTATTGACGTTCATTCTAAGCCAGAAGGGTCTAAAAACAGCCACTGAGTGGAGAAAGGACAAGACAGGACAGGGGAAGGGGTAAGGGAAGGGGAAAGGGAAAGGAAAAGGAAGGGGATTTAGCCAATTTACCTTAAGTTAACTGGGTAGCTTCTGGCCTTCAAAATTTACCTTCTTTTGGAGAGGAGAAGGAAAGGGAGAGGGCTAGCTTGAGAGAGAGGATGAGCTGAGTTACCTAGCTAGCTACCTAGGCTAGTAAGCACTGACCTTGGTGTCAAATTTGAGTTCAAATCTGACCTCAGATACCTGACTAGCTGTGCAACCCTGGGCAAGTCACTTAACCCTGATTGCCTCAAAAAAAAAAAAAAAAGATTGTATCTGACACACAGTAGGTACTAAATAAATAAACAGTATGTACTGTTGCCAGATTGGTTGAAATGAGATAATATGTGAAAAGTGCTTTGCAGACTTTAAAGCACTTTGTAAACATTTGCTGTCATTCCCCCCTATCCCCACTGAAGACTAACACCACCTAATGTTTATTGGTTCAAGAATAAAATGATGAGTTTGGGGACAAAAGGATAATACTGTCAAAATCTAAACATTACTAAAGACTAAAGGAGCAGCAGAGCGTGTGAAACAACAATTACAGTGATGTTCCTGGCTCACAGAAAAGCTCACATATCACCCAGTACATCTCTGCATGGTACAAAGGAAGGAGAGCTGCCTTGACCCAGAAGACCTTGGGGCAAGTCCTAACTTAGTTACTGACCATGGACAAGTTTTTTCTTAATCTCCATTTCTCATCTATAAAATGGGACTAACAATTCTTGCACTACTTTCCTCATGGAAAAGCACTTTGTATACCTTAAAGGAACATTACAAAGTCTTATTACTAGTAATAATGAGAATCAGAAAATAATAATAAAATAGTAAACTTCCGAGGGCTCTAGGTTTGAGCTTTTAGTGTAACCATTGCCTCTCTATTCCAGTCAGGCAGGTCTAGGAGGGCATTATAACGGTCTGGGCAAGGGAAAATTTGGCCTTGGACTCAGATGATAACTGTGGAAATGGAAATGAGAGAAGCAAGGAGTGATGGGAATTGGTAGTTTATTGGAAGTTGGAGGCAAAAGAGGGCAAGAACTAAACAGAGGCCAACGCACACAGGGTTTGAACTTAGGTTTTGAAAGTGGTAGCTCCACTAATCCCAGAGGTGGGTATCTCCGGTCAGCAAAATCCAGGCTCTCTGTACACCATCCAGTTTGCCCACCTTTGTATAATGAAAGAGAGAAGGCAGTGATAATAGTTAAGGATAGAGTCAGTCTTAGGTATGCAGAGGGGTTGTGGATGAGCTATAAAGGGCAGCTGGCATCAGTTTCTACTGAGGACAGATGAGGAAGGCTTTAATTTCAGGAGGGAATTGGAATTGAGTAATTCCTGGCATATCAGGATGAAAGGAAATGAATGAGACCCAGATTTGTATGGGCAGGACAAAAGTGAGTTTAGCCAAAAGGCAGGGGATATAGTATGTGGCTTTTCTGAAGGTTGCTTCTAATTTTAGAATTCTAGTATTATCCTGAGCTGGGTGATGGGGCAGTTCTGCCTGGCCATGGTAGAGTGAACAAGATCACCTTTGTACGGTCTTTCACAGGCACAATTCTGTGAGAGAGTGGCCAGGTTCCCACAAAGAAACATATTTAGAAAGCATGCAAAACTGCAATGCGTTTCCCTTGTTTGACACAATGGAGCTTTAATATGTCTTCCCTTGACATGTGTACAAACCCATGTGTTGTGAAACGGAACATCTCAGCCAGAGTTCTTAATTACTTGCTAAGAAAAGAGGCAAGCTTTAAGCACTTTGAGGTTGCCTGCAAACAGTGGTTTATTTCTGACACCGTTGGGCTGGGGGCTGGTGGAGAGAGAAGACTAGGAGGAGGAAGCCATATGGCCCAGTGGTGAAACATCTGTCTCCCTAGGAGGAACAACTCTGCAACTCTCTGCCATCTGGGTGAATTACAAGACTTGCCATTTCAATGCATATGTTGTGGCAACACACCGGCATAACAGTCAAGTGGGCTCATGATGAAAAGGGATGTAATGGCCCCTGTTCCAGGCATTGGCCCACAAGCTGTACTGTCCATCCTTGAGAAGCCTGACTCAGCAAGTCCATCTTACTGAATATTCATGCCCTGGTTGGGGTCCTGACTCTGAGGTTATATGGATCCAGACCTCTTCTGTTATGCATTCATGCTCGTGCTCATGCAGGTGGATCATTCTGTTCTTAGGGGAAAAAAATTCCTATCAGTCCTTTCAGCTGCAGTGTAGCCATGCCCCTTCCTTCTTCCCTAGTCACTTTGTCAGTTCCAGAGAAGCCTAGGGTGCCAGTACTTTTTAGTTGGGGCTGGTTGTTGTTTTTCTTTGTTTTCTGCTCCATGTTGGGTAAAAAGTCCAGCTGCATTCATTTTATCCACAGGTTCCGTGCGTGGGAGAGTGAAGTGCTTCTGTTGATCAGGAAGTGACCTCCTTCTTTCTAAGGGACCTCCTCTTCCATTTTCTAGCTGTTCTTTTTCTGGCTACATTAGCCTGGGTAGCATTAACTGCCATGTGGGATTGTCAGTTGTATGAGTACAAGAAATTTGTCTCATTTATTTGTCTAACACATTGGTGTACTCAATATACATGATGGATACTTAAGAAAGGAACAAATGAATGAATGATTGATTGAATGAATGACACTTAGTCCTAGATAATCATACTTTCTTTTATCCTTAGCCAAGTTCCAAGATAGCACAAATGCAGGATGGACCGCACAGAATCAGAATGATAGCATAGATACATCAATAAATTTTAAGTATCCATGTACTTTATCGATGTGGGGATCACTGTCATGGATGAAGATTGCATCCTCTTTGACCCTTAGTTCAAAGTTTTCAAGAATGGCGAGAATTTTATTTCAGTGCATTTATCAATCATCTATGTTCCTGGTACTGTGCTTAGTGAATGGGGCAGAGGTAGAGAGCAAGACTGTAAGACAAGCAAATGGGGGTGGGGTGAGGGTGGAGGGCATGAAGGAGGAATCTTCTCCCTGCAGCCAACATGCTGATGAGCTTCTCAGGACTAAGCTAGACTAGTTCCCTGGTGAGAGAGATACAGTCAACTAGGGTCATCTCCCTGCTGTGATGAGATATTAGAGTTGTACTGAAGTGGAGGAATGCTAATGATAATTAACATTTCTGTGGCACTTTAATATTCACAAAGCACTTTCATCACAACAACCTTATGAGGTAGGTAATGTATTATCCTAATTTTACAGATAAAGAAATTAAGGGTCAGAAAGGTAGCTTATGCTCAAGGGCACACAGCTAATAATTGTGGGAGCCAGGATCTGAACCCACATCTTCTGGCCCCATGACCATCACTCTTTCCATATTGGATGTTGCTACTTTGCTCCAAACATTCCCCAGGAGGGAAGCAAATTCATAAGAGTCTTTAGCACAAATTAGTTTAAAAGCAGAGCTGAAGGACATGGGGTAGGCTGGTTTGGTAAAGGAAAAGGTCTGTCTGATACGTCGTAGAATCTTAACATTATAAGAGATCTCAGAAGCTATGTAATGTAACCTCCAGACCTATGCATAAATCCTCTTTAATAATGAATAATAATAACTTACATTTATACAGTTTTCAAGTTTGCAAAGGCTTTACATGTAAAAGGATGTGTGGGTTTTTTGAGCCTCATAATAGCTCTGTATATTTACTATTCCTATTTTGCAGAAGAAGAAACTGAGGTCAAAAGAGATTGAGTGCCTTGACCAAGCTAATAAAGGTCAACCAATCAAAAAATAATCACTTGTTAAGCACTTATTATGTACAGACTCTGTACTCACCACTGGGTATATAAAAAAGGAATTAAAACTGTTTTTGCTTCCTAGGCACTGGGGATATTTTTTTGCTTCCTAGGAGTTTACATTCGTAGGGATGGTGTTCTTACATCTCATATAAAGAGTTGTCCAACTTTTTCTGGAATACTTCCAGTGATTAGAAGCTTGCTACCCAGCAACATATGATTCATTCCATTCTCTCTGATTATTAAAAAGTCCTTCTTTATAATGAGTTGAAATCTCCATTGGGGGATGACTGGAGGGATCCCTGAAGTGTTAAATAAAAATGTGAGGGCATTGAATCTTTGCTAAATATGAGAGGTGGGAGCCTGGAAAGGGGACAGGTATCGAAAGGGGATAGGTATAGAGACCCCTATAATAAAACTTACCCAGTTTTGATTTCGGCCTATCTATATTTACTGCCTTATAGCTCAAAGATATATGGTGGACATTGTATACTCAGGACTTCCCAGATGGTAGATTGTCGTCTACTTATTTCAGATGTATCTCTTAGTTGGTTACTGATGTCATAATCAGTAGCCCATCTCCAGAGATCAAAGGGGTTTTCCAGCATGAGAGAGTATGACTATTCCTTATTGCATTACCCCTTTTGCCCTGGCTGTCAGCTGTGGGAACACAAATGGTAGCCTTCTGTTATCAATGTGTATTCTCTATGCCCCCTAACTCTATGGGGTGATTGATTATACAACTCTACAGGAATAAAAAATAGCCTTGAATTCAGAAGATTAGAGACCCTTGCCCTAACTCTTGAGAAACCTAAAAAGCAAATTAGTTGATTTCCCTGGTCTCCAATCCCCAAAGACATCTCACTTAGTGTAAAGAAGTTTGGCCTCAGCAGCTGTCAGGTGACTGTAGGTGATGTCAAACATGGTTATTTTGGAGCTCATCACAGCTTGGTTGGTAGTCTTGGAGTATTAACCAGCATGGATCAATAAAGCTGAGGAGTATGCAAAGTGAGGCCAAATAGCCTGGAAATTAAAGTTTTAATCACTTCTTTCCCATTCCTTCCTCCTCTCCCTCTTCTAGTACCTCAATTTGAATGAATTTACTTTTCTGGTTGGATGCCTGTTTGAGTATGCCTCTTGTTCAGCTTGATGAGAAAAGGAAGGGTGAGAAGCAGACATTCTCATCGAGATGACCTTTAGAGAGGCACTGAGAGGCCCCAGATAGCATCTCCTTCCTTTTTGCTCCTGTCACTTCATCTCCTTGGGATCCTCTTCCTACCACTTCTTTGTGTGTTGCCACACAATGGCTCTTGCACTATGAGCAGGGATAAGGGGGTGGGGTGGGGGTGGGGACCGGTCAGTGCACTCAAACAGTCCTTTATGGATTGAGAAAGAGCAGCCCCAAGTCTCTTGGAATCATCTACTCTTCAGTTTTACATGTTTGTAGGATGGGGATGTCCATGCAGCGTCAGGCAGGAGGGGAGACCAGTTGAACATTAATGAAGTTCATAACATCTTCAAAGCATTGTGCTCAGGATACAGGGACCGAAACCAAAACTCCACAACAAAGTGATGAGCTACTTGGTGGGAGTGGGCAGGCAGGATATAGCACATACACAGGTATTTAAGAAAGTAATGGTAGACAGCCTAGAACAGTGGATAGAGGGCCAGCCTTGGAGTCAGGAAGACCTGGGTTATCAAGTAACAAGCATTTATTATGCAACTGTTGTGTTCCAGAAACTATACTAGGTACTATTTACAAAAACAAAAAGTGAGATAGCTTTTCACCTCTCAGGGCTTACCCTCTGTAGGAGAGAACCAACATGGACACAGATAAGTCAGTACCAAGTGTAATAAAAAGTAATGGAAGTCTGGAATGGAGGTTGGAGGTGGAATAGGAAAACCTGCGTTTAAGTCAGTCAATCAGCCAAGTGTTTATTAAATACCTACTATGTGCTAAATGTTGTGTTAGGGACTGAGTAAAACAAAACTGAGATAATACCTGCTTTCCAGGAGGTTTCACTCTGCTGGGGAGAAAGATGCATTTAGATAAGTATATACAAAATACAGGGGCAGTTAGGTGGTGTAGTGAACACCGCACTGGGCTTGGAGTCAGGAGGACCTGAATTCAAATCTGGCCTCAGACCCTTACTAGCTGTGTGACCCTAAGCAAATCACTTAACCCTGTTTGCCTTAGTTTCCTTATCTGTAAAATGAGCTGAAGAAGGAAATGGCAAATGACTTCAGTATCCTCGCCAAGAAAATAAAATCCCAGATGGGGTCATGAAGATTTGGACACGACTGAAATAACTAAACAATGATGACATACCAAATATATACAGAGGAAATATATTTTATTGAATTCTTCTGACACATGTTAATTAACTGACTGTACACAGTGACTTAACCCTGCAGTGTCACAGATAACTCTCTGAGACTAGAAGTTACAGAAGACTTGCCTTGGTGGCAGCAGTTGCCATATTAGTAGTTCTTCATATTGATGAAATAATAGAGATAGATGGAAAAAAGTCATCTACATTATTTCAAGAGGAGAGAGCATTAACAAAGGATAAAATGGGGGTTAGAGCTTTGTTTATTTATCAAATTTGATTTTTACTGTCCAAGTATGCCCATACAGAGGGGCAAAGGTGAAAAACTACATTAAGAAAAATAGGCTCTGGGCCACATTGGAAGGACCTATGGACTCAGGGAACCTTGCCTTCCAGTAGAATAAAGAATTGGAGTTGGCAGTCAGGTTTCTACTCCTCCTCTGTGGCTAAGTTGCAAAGACCCTGGGCATGTCACTTCTCCTCCCTAGACCTCAGTTTACTCTTCGTAAGAAGGTGTGAATAATGCATGAGCACTGAATACATGGGAATTCTGAAATGGATTCCAATGGAAGACCAGGGTTCAAATTCCTCCTCTAACACTCACTATCTCAGTGATCTTGGAGAAGTCACACTACGTCCATGAGCCTCAGTGAGCTTGTAAAACGAAAAGGTTGGACAAGGTGACCTCTGAGGATCCTTCCTAGGTCTAGAACTAAGAGTCTATATTTATGGACATGGGCTGGCAGAGTATACATAAAAGGAGTGTTCACTTGTCCAAGGTTACCCAAGTGGAATTTGAACACAATTACACTATTTCAATCCTTATCTGATTTGATGCTTTAAAGAGAGTAGGGAAAATATCATTGAAATGTACATCTCCGAAGGGCAGGAAATGGGCAGGAAAATATGAGAGGTAGTTTAATTTCCTTGGGGTTATGGATATTACTAATGAAGAAGCTACTGGACTGTCAGTGCTGGAAAATACTTTGAACCTTCCTTGCCCCTCCCCTTTTGGTGGATGGTGTAGCTTTGAACTTGTTTACTGCTTTCTGACCAAGGACATTTATTAATTCATTTATTTATTAATCTGTCTGCTCAATTACTTATTTATTTAAAATAATATTTTATTTTCCCCACATTACATGTAAAGATAAATTTTAACATTCACTTAAAAAAATTGAGTTCCAAATTATCCCCCTTCCTCTTTTGCCTCCCCCTTCCCTGAGACAGTAAGCAATTTGATGTTGGTTATACATGTGCAATCATGCAAAGCATATTTCCATATTTGTCATGTTGTGAAAGAAGATGCAGATCAAAAGAAAAAAATAAAGTAAAAAATAGTCTGCTTCGATTTCCATTCAGACTCCATCAGTTCTCCCTCTGGATGTTGATAGCATTTTTCATTATGAGTCCTTTGAAATTGTCTATGACCAAGGACTTTTATGGGCCAGCTAGCTAGGGCAGCAGAGGCCAGACTGAATTCAGAGCTGTAACTGGGAGTTCATGCATCCCATTCCTCTTTCCCTCCCTGCTACCTTTCCCAGTTCCTCTATTCTGATGAATTACCTAAGGTATGACCACTCCTTTGCTTTCCTGAGATACCCTGGAGAAAGAAGTCTTGAGAGTGAGGAACCGGGAGGCTGAGGTGTTTGAAGAGGGCAGGAATTGGGATGGAAAAGACTCATGAGGCAGGTACTGGAGTTATTGAGAAGGAGGAAGTAGGACCTAAAGGCCTATAGATGATAGTGACAAGGATGTAGATAGGATGGAGTGAACTTTAAAGCAGAAGTGGCTAGTGAGGGAGGATGGGAAGAGAGTCTGAAAGTGAGAGTGAGGAAGAAGGAATATGTAAACTGCTCCTGCTGGTCTGTATGGGAGAGAAGGAACAGCCAGCCTCAGAGAGGGTGTCTAGAGACACCTCTAACTTAGAAAGTAAGGTTCCAGTTAGAAATAGAAGTTGAAAGGAAAATGAGAGAAAGAGACATAGGGTGATGGGGGAGTTTAACAGTAGGGCAGTAGTAGAAACAATGGGCATAGTAAAGAGAAGGGATTGATCAGGGCTTGTTGTTGTTCAGCCTTCATCTTCAAAGGACAACTAGTGATGTCAGGAGGGTGATTTCTTGACTTGCATATGATTTGGATTTGTCAGACAGAGCTGTGCAAAGTCGTCAACCTCACTCTCTCTTCCAGAGTCATTGAAACCCAGTGGTAAGAAAAAAATCAAGAAGACTGATGATGGCCCAGGATACAGTGGATAACCTTAGCATATTTGATGTCTGACTAAGGTCCAAGAGCTCCACCTGGGCTGAGTTGGGAGAGGATGGAAGTTTGGGGAGAAGTCACATGAAAAATGGTTTTGAGGGGTAGAGTGAAAGGAGGGATCCCTTAGGTAGAACATCTTGAACACAGATGTCCTTGTGGGGTTAGTGGGCAGCCCATTCTGACCCCTTCTTCCTGACCTCTGCTACCAGCAACTCTGCACCATTTCTTACTTGGATCCCTACCAATCCCAGTTAGTGCAGTAGAACAGGGAGATGGAGTTACCTGTGCAGCTTCCCTTACTCCCCTGATCTCTGTTATTAGCAGTTCCACTCTCTTGACTTCTGGAGTTCACTCATTTTCCTGGCTCCAGGACCAGTACTCTATCCACTGTACTACATGGTTGCCTCTTATACCACGCTTTTGCTATTCTCCAATTGATGGGCATCTGTTTTATTTCTAGTTCTGTAATTAAAAGTTCCACTATAAATATTCTACTACCCATTGATTCTATCCCTTTGTCCTTGATCCCTTGGAGTTATATGCCTAATAATAATAATATCACTGGGTCAAAGGGTGTGTGTATAATGTAATGACTGATAAGGTATAATTAAGAATGAGATTTTTTAAAATAGCAGGATTTGGAAAAAATAGAGGGGATACATGTATAGAAGCATGACAGTACCTCCAAGTTGGGAGGGACTTCAGGGGTCTCTTAGTGTGACCTATACATACACAGGAATCCTCTCTACAAGACCCTCAAACATGATCTTCATCCTCTTCTTGAAGAAGTTTGGTGTTGAGCAACTTACTCCTTACCAATATAGTCAGTCTGTTCACTTTTTGGGAACCAGTAATAGTTAGAAATTTTTCCCTTTATATTGAATTGAAATCTGCCCCAGCAACTTCTCCCTCTCATCCTGTTCTTTTCCTCACCTTGCCATGCCTAGTTCTTTCAATTGGTAATCACATAGTACGGTCCCCTCAACATCCTTGTCACTCTCTACATTCACTCAATAAATGCTTATTTAGTACATACTACATATATGGAAGACATGGTAACTTCTGAGGAGGGTTACACAGATGGATTGGATTTGGTTCCTGACTTCAAGTATCTTATGATGTGGATTAGAAGTAAAATGCATGAATTTACAAAATATCGTGTAAGTGCTTAAAAGGAATATGAACAAAGTGCTGTTTGTACTCACTGAAGTGAAGCATCACTTCTGCCTTGGGAATTAAGGAAAGCTTCATGGAGAAGGTAGCATCGAGCTAGGCTTTAAGAATGACTATAAAATTAACAGATGAAGACTAAAGACCTTCCAACCATGTGGAAAGGGTAAACAAAGCCAAAGAGACAAGATAAGAAAGCAGAGAATGTGTTGGAACACATAATATTTTAGCTTATTTGAAGTATAGAGTTCTTTCGTTCAGTTGTTGGTTATTACGTGTCTACTGTGTTGTAGGAGCTGTCCTAGGTGCTAGGAGAGATTAAAAAGGAAATTAAGGATGATAGCATGAGGTAAGGCCAGAGATTTGAGATGATACTAGGTTGTGGAGGGCCTTAATTGCCAAGCAAATGAAATTGGAATTTATTCATCAGGCAGTGGGAAGCTATTGAATATTTCTGTGCAGGAGCGTGACCTGTCAAGATCACTCTAGGTGCCTAGAGTTGGGAAAGAGAAGGTATATATGGGGAACAATGAGAAGGCTAGCTTGGCTGGTATAGAGACTTTGGAAGATGCTTGTAGCGAATCTATTGGGAACCCCAATGATGTAGATTTGGAAGCTTTTAGTAAATTCAATTCAGTAAATATTAAGTATCTGCTATGTATAAGGTAATATATTGGGTGCTGATTTTCTAATATCTAAGGATAGATAGATTTTGGCTTCAAATAGTGTGTCCTAAGGTCTATTTCTGGTGGAGGTGGGAAATCTGACTTATTTCCATTTTTCAAAGCGGGAGGGAATATCAGTGGTCCCAATCCCTATGTATCTCTACCTTATGGGCTTACCTTTTGGAACAGCAAAAAAGCTACTTTAGGGAAGGGTATCCCAGTTTGACTTAAAATGCCACCATGTTTAGGCCTGTTGTAGATCCTTCTCTTTCCAAAAACACCCAGAAAACTCAAAGTACTTCTTCCAATTTGATTCTGGGCTTTGATGAAGCCTGATTTGTGTTGTCCCATGGGTATGAGAACAGTCATACAGGCATGCCTATCTTCTATTCTGTTCCTGTCTCCTAGAGATTTCTTGGACTCCATGGCAACGCACAATCAGTCATATTTGGCCTGATATTGCTTCATGTTTCTTTGCTAAATTATTTTGTTAAATAGCACATCATACCTATCATCTGTCCCCAGGTACTTGGGAATAGGGAGTACAAGAAAGGACATTATTTGTTTGTTTAAAAGTTTGAGTGGCTCATCAATTTTCATGCAACTTTTCCCACCACTTGCCTTTTCCCTTCCAGGCAGGGGAAACTTTACCTATTTATAGACTTTCTTGCTTATAGAAATTTGGATGCTAAAATTCCAGGAGGTTCATGCGAATCTACTAGATCACCTCTTAGTTGTTCATAAAATTTTACAAATGTATCTATTACTTGGTGTCTAACCTAAGCTTCAGCACCATCCACTCTTGTTTGGGGTTCACCCAACTTCTGTAAGAACTGCAAAAGCTCTATCTTCTCCCCTGTCTAAGGCTACCAACCCATTCTACCAGAGGCAATACTTTTGCGGAGAACTCCACCTCTCTCTCTCTTCTGTTGTTGGGGAATTTTGTTGTGTCAGAGGGTCTGGGCTCATATCCCAGCTCTGTCGCTTATTAACTGTGTGAACTTGGGGAAATCACAATTTCCCTGGCATTGGTTTTTTTTAATCCATAAAATGAGAAGTTTGGATTAGATACCCTGGTCTAAATCTACAGTATTCTGATGCTTAGGGTTAGAAAAGGACCTGGATCTGGCAGCCCCAGAATAAATAATTATGGGACACATGGCTCGGTGGATAGAACACCAGGTTTGAATTTAAGAAGATTCATCTTTGTGAGTTCAGATATGGCTTCAGATACTTACCAGCTGTGTGACCCTGGGCAAATTACTTAACCCAGTTTGCCTCAGTTTCCTCATCTGCAAAATGATCTAGAGAAGGAAATGAACCACTCTAATATCTCTGCTAAGAAAACCCCAAATGAAGTTAGACGTGACAGAAAATGACTGAATGACAACAATAACAGCACAGGATACTAAAGAGCAGCAAAAGAATAGCAGAAATGACTGTAGAAATAACTAGCAGTAGTTTAGGGAACTGGATCAATGAAGAAGAAGGGAGCCAGAGTCACAGACAGGCAATGGCGATATGGTGGGGAAGTAACATGGGAACAGTATGGCAAAGAACTGACATGAAGGAGTAAATCTTAATTTCCACCCACCCACTTTTCCAGAGTCTCGTCTAGGGGAGTAAGATGTATCTAGAGACTGTATAAGTGCCTGGGAGTAGAGAGTATAGAAAAAGGCCCACTTATCTGTGTTGGATCAGATATATTTTCTGAACGTATTGTGAAAACAAAACTGTTTTGAAGTCTTGTGAGCCTAAGTGCTTTTGTGATGACAAATGACCATCTTGGGTGAGTAGCACATAGAATTTTATAATCTAATTTAAGAGACAAGTGATACACAACTGAAAAGATAGTTAACAATGCAAGGCAGCATTTGGAAAATGCCAAATGAGTACAGACATTAAGTCCTTATGTAGAAGTTCAGAGGAGGATGAAATCCATATAGGGTAAGGTGGTCATTGATGGCTTTATCAAAGAGATAGGACTTGAGCTGTTCTTGAAGAAATGCTAAGAGTTGGATAGATCTAGAGAAAGAATTTTCAGGTGGAAAGAAGATGATACAGAGAGAAGATCATGTGACCTTATCCTGAAGAACTATAGTTTCCTCTCAAACATTGTCCTAAGTGTCTTCAAGATCATCACTGTTACCTTCACATACCCAATGGGAACGAAACTCTCTCCCCCATTTCTCACCAAACCAAAGGGCATTGGATCTGTTATTCCTGGGTCGTAGCAACTCTGTTTTAATTATGACTGCTCCAGTTGTCACATACACTGGGGGTACTGTGATCCAAAGAATCTTGTTCATTGAGTATAGGTAAAGGAGAAAAAAGGGAGAAAATGGAGGAAGATGGAAGAAAAAGGGGAAATAAGTGGGAAAGAGTGAAGGGGCAAAGGAAGGAGAGAGGGAGAGAAAAAGGAGAGAAGGGGAGGATATAAGGAAGGAAAGAAAAAGGAAAGAAGGAGAGATAAGATATACAAAATGAAAGAAGATATGAAAGGAGAAAAGACAGGAGTTAAGGAGAGGAAAAATAGAATGAAAGGAAAAAGGGAAAAAGGAAAGAAGGGTAGAGAAAGAGGAAATAAAGGAGATGTGAAAGAAAGCAGGAGAAAGGGGAGGAAAGAGGAGACAGGAAAGGTAGAAGAAAAGAAAGAGAGAAGGAAGAATTTTTGCTAGATTTACATGATGGAAGTTAGAAAAAGAGAGAACAAGGGTTTTATTTGAAAAAAATCAATACTCTTCTCAATGTGATATAGGAATAAAAGTCATCTAGGGAAATCTATGTAATTATGTTTTATTAGGTCTCACAATGCAGTGCTGAGACTGGGACTGGAGAACTCTTAACAGTTTGCTTTCTCTGCTTTCACTGCCTTGGTCCTCTGCCAGCATGCAGAGAGAGGCAGAAAGACTCTTTTGGACCCTTTTTTGGGTTCTGGACTGTGATGTGATGTTTTCTGTGGGTGAAGACAGTAAGATCAACCAATCCTCAGCAAGATGGGTAGAGAAACAGCGTGGTAAACTGGAGAGAGTGTTGAGCTTAATGTTCAGGAAGAAGCTGTATGACTCTGGGTAGGTCACTTACTTCCCCACTAAGCAGACCTGCCACAGGACAAACTGCTTCCCTGGGTTAGCTTCACATGTCTAAATTTCCATTGTTCTCTTAGTCTGGACCACACAGTTACTGCACCCACTTCTTCAAAGGCTTCCCTGACTACAGAATCACAGACCATTGAGGCCAGGCTCTAGGACAAAATAGAACATTTATTATGTACTTACTGTATTCCAGGAACTGTACTAAGTGCTGGGGAAACAAATAGATACAGAAAAAACAGCCCCTATCCTCAAGAAGCTTACTTTCAAACAGGAGAAGATGACCCAAGAGGAGAACTAGAAAGAGAAGGAGTGAGGAAGGGAGCAGTAGAGAGTCCTACCTGGGTGTGATGAAACTGCTGGCAAAGAGGTGGAGAAATCTGTAGAGTACAAAGGGAAGCCAGTAGTGAACATCTGTGGCCTGGATGCCTCGTGAAAGATTTTCTGGGCTAGGAACTTACTAAACAGGACAAGGGCAGATCTGTCTCCACTGGGGGAAGGTACTGCTGACGGAATGGACAAGTCGAGAGAGTAGGAATTTTCCTTCCTACGATATACACAGCAAGGGATCATCCAGCCTTTGCTTGAAGACCTGCAGTGAAGGGGAACCTCCTGTCCCTCACAAGTCAACTTCTCTGTAATATCCCCCTCCTATTCCTATTTCTGCCCTCTGGAGCTAAGCCTAACAGAGTTAGTCTGGTTTCTATATAACAGTCTTCAGACATTTGAAGGTAGCTATTATGTTCTTCTCCAAATCTTCTCTGCAATCATCCTCAATTTCTTCAAATGATCCATCAAGGACACATTCACCACACTCCTAACCAACCAATGAACCAACCAACCAATCAATCAATTGGCCAATTGAGTAGCAAGCATTTACTGATCATCTCTCTATCAGGCACTGTCCTAAGTGCTGACGACATGAAGGCCACATAATGAAGCAGTCCTTGCTCTGGAGGAAGTTAGAAATGGGTTAACCTCTTTGGGAAGCACTCTTCCTTGTTAATTTTTCTTGCCTAGATCTTTGCTTTAATTGATGTAAGGAGCAATCAGTGAGGAAATTTCATCAAATGATGCAGATGAACAGCTCCTCTCAGTGCCATATCCCCAAAATGTGTTGTGGCTCAGGTAGAACACAACTGGACTGCCCTTTTCTTCATTCTGGACACTGTGTCTCCCTTCTTAATGAAACCCAAGATCTCATTAGCTATTTTTGCCTGTCTTATTGATTCTACCACCCCAGCACATCTTTACATTTGCCTCCTTTATTCCACTAACACTACCATACCTGTGACTTTGGCACTCATCACCTCTCACCTGGACCACTGCAGCAGCTTCCTAACTGGGCTTCCTTCTTTGAGTCTCTCCTTTTTCCATTTCATCCTCATCACAACTACCAAAATAATTTCCTAAAGCTCAGGTATGACCAGATCACTCCCCTGTTTGAAAATCTTCAATGTCTTCTATTGTTTCTAGAATGAAATACAAATTTCTCAACTTGGTATTTAAAGCCCTTTGTGATCTGGCTCCAGATTACCTTTCCAGGCTTATTTCAGATTATTCCCTTTAAATGTACTCCTGTTTATTGTTCCCTGAACTTTACATTCCATTTCTTTCTCTGTGCCTTTCTTCTGATAAAAAAGTTATGAATATCTTTTGTTTTAAAATCACCAATGTGGCCTTAATCATCCCCTCCTCACCCTTGAGAACCATTTCTTTTATTAAAAAAGGAAATCAAGAAGAAAAAGTTCAGCGAAACTAATTAACATATAGAAAACAAGTCTGATGTTTCATGCAGTGTTCCGTGTGCAGAGAAGCAGGCGGAAGCCTTCTCTGATGTCTGTTCTTGGCGGCCACACTGGAGAATTGTCATTTCATATTAATTTTCACATTTATTGTCATTATTGCTCTTTTTGTTTACGTTGTTGCAGTCATTGTGTACGTTGCTTTCCTGGTTTTGCTTACTTCACTTTGCATTAGTTCATGTAAGTCTTTCCACGATACTCCTTAGGTATTCTTAGGTAATCTCTTTTGGTTCTAGTTTTTTGTCACCTTGGAAAATATTACTATCACTATTTTGGCATATAGGAAGCCTTTCTTTTTGCTCTTGACCTCCTTGAGGTATATGCCTAGCAGCCGAATCTCTGGGTCAAAGGGTATGAACATTTTAGCCACTTTGTCTAATTCTAAATTGATTTTCAGAATGGTTAGACTAATTCACAGATCTGCCATCAATGCATTAGTGTGCCTGCACACCCCCTTTGACGTTGTCCATTCCCATCATTTGCCATTACTAGTGATTTGAAGTATTCTTTGATATGTACTTTAATTGTTTTCAGGCCTCCTTTACATGTTTTTAGTTTTCACATTTGTGATTTATTTTTACATTAAAAATTTTTTTGAGTTTCAAATTCTTTCACTCCCTCTTGCCCCTCCCCAACCCAATGAGAAGGCAAGCAATGTACTATCATTCATACATGCGAAATCATGCAAAATATATTTCCATGTTAGTCATGTTGCAAAAAGAAAAGCAAGAAAAATAAAATGAAAGAAAACATGCTTCAATATGCATTGAGGCTTCATTAGTTCTTTCTGTGGAGGTAGATAGTGTTTTTTGCAAGTTTTCTTTTGTGAACTATTTTTCATTTTTATTGATAACATACATCTTATCCATTGCAAAATTGCTTTTTGGTCTTGTGTGTGTGTGTGTGTGTGTGTGTGTGTGTGTGTGTATCCTTGATATTAGACCCTTATCAGAGATACTTGGTACAATTTTTTTTAACCAGTTAACCATATCTCCTCTTATCCTTGCTCATAGAAAAGCTTTTCAATTTCAATTTCCTACTGTAGGGTATGGAATGCATTTCTTCTTCATCTCTCTTTCTTAGCAACCCTAGCTGCCTTAAAGGTTTATCTCACAATGCCTTCCACATGTAGCCTTTTCTGATCCCCTTAGTTATTAAAGCTCTCCTCTTCTTCCTCAAATCATTACATTTTGTTGTTCATGTTTTACTCTTCGTGACCCCATTTGAGATTTTCTTGATACACACACTGGAGTGGCTTGCCATTTCTTTCTCCAGCTTATTTTATAGATGAGGAAACTGAGGCAAACAGGATTAAATGACTTGCCCAGGGTCACACAGCTAGTAAGTGTTGGAGCCAGATTTGAACTTGAGTCTTTCTCTCTACTGGCACTCTATTCATTGTGCCCTCTAGATGTCCCCAAATTTTATATATACATGCATATATATATATATATATATACATATATATATATATATATACACATGCATATACACACATCACATATATAAACATACACACATACATACACATAAACACATACACACAACACTAATTTGTTTATGACTTACATCCTGCACTAGAATGTAAGTTCCTTCCTTGAGGTAAGGAACTGTTAAAAAAAAATTTGTCTTTGTGTTCCTAGCACCATGCCTAGTCCCTTACTCATAGTTGGCATTTATTAAATGCTTGTTGGATTGGATTAGATGTCACAGTTTTAACTCATATGGAACTTCCATTGACACCCCTGGATCTTTTCACATTAACTGTTATCCATCCTGTCTTTTGAAGCTGAATTTTTGAACCCAAGGGTGATACTTTACATTTCTCTGTAGTAAATGTTGTACTGTTAGATCAGCCTATTATATTAGCCTGTCACTAACGTTTCCCCCTGATTCTGTCACACAGCTTACTAACTATTCTTCTCAATGTCCTGTCATCTGCAAATTTTATAGGTATACCATATGTGCCATCATCCAAATACCTACTATATCCCTGGGGCACTCCAGTAGAGACTTCATTCCAAATTGACATTGATTCGTTAATGACTACTCCTTGTGTCCAGTCAATCAACCAGTTCTGAACTCATCTGACTATATTATAATCTAGCCTGCATCTCTGTTTTGTTCATTCAATTTAATTCAACAAAAATTTGTCTGCAAAAATTGGATGGGAGATTGTCAAATCCTTTGCATAAATCCAGGTACATTGTATGTACGGAATGTCCTTGATCTGTCTACCCATCTGGTAACCATCTCAAAAAGGAAAATGATAAGGAAAATTATATTAGTCTGGCATGACATGGTTATTTTAAGTGATCTTTTCTTGATGAAGCCACACTAACTCTTGGAGATCAGTTTTTAATTTCTCCCAAATTGTCCCTTTAATCGTATTTTATAGAATTTTCTCAGGAATTGAAATTAAGCTATAGGGTTATAGGTCAAAAATGATCTTCTTTTCTTCCTTTGTTTTGAAAACATTGGCCCATCTTTAGTCCTGTGACATCTCCTATTTTCCATGATTTTAAAATGATTATGAATGGCGTCTTAGCGTGATGTTTACTGATTCTTTCAATATCTTGGGATATTATTTCCCCAGGGTTGGTAACTTGAACTTACTGAGGACAGGTAGGAGTTTTCTTACCATCTCTCACTTATTCTGAGTTTTCACTCCCTGTTTCCAATGTCTGTTATATCCTTTCGTTTTGAAGACCATTCTTCTTAGTGAGAAAACTGAAGCAGAATAAGAGTGGAGTGATCCTCCTTCCCTTTCATCATTGTCTTCCTATCCACCTTGCATGCTAATTTGATCCCTTATTTTCCTCTTGCTTCTAATATAGGTCGCCCCTTCTTGCTATGGGTAATCCTGACTAGTCTCAGCTCATTTTGAACTTCTTTGTTCTTGACTGGTGTTATAGAACTCCTGCACTTCTGTATTCACCCTCTGTTAACTACCTTCATTTCTATTATCTGTTCATTCCTTTTTAAAATCTAAATTGGTTGTTGAGTTTCCCATATGGCCACATCAATCCCTATAGATAGCTTTTACCTTTTTGTCTGCATTGGAGTAGTCAGTTCATGCATTATTAGAATTTCTTTTTTGAGAATTTCTCATCCCTCTTGGGCTAAATTCCCCTATGGAATTTTAGACCATGGGATTCTACCTAGCCTTTTCATGAACTCTCTGAAATCCACTTGCTCCCAAGTTAGGATGGGGTTAAAATTATGTCTGAACTTCTCCTTTACAACATCTTCTAAGATGGAGTAGTCACTTCCTTTCAAGATTACTCTAATTTCTATTATAGCAACCAGTGTTCTTGGTTGTTCAGAATCAGGTCTCACATAACGATTCCCTTTAATATTTCTTCTACCTATGGAAGAATAAAATTCTCATTAAGGAAAGTCAAGGAAGGATGTATCTATCTGCTTTTTGGCAGAGATTGAGCTCCAGCAGATGTCTGGAAATTTGCCGTCCCCAATTTTCTTAATTCCTGTGCCAGATTAATTATCTATTTCCCAATATCCTCAGCAATTTTCTTCTTCTATTTAGGTGGTCTTTCTTATTTCCTCCTGACATCATGGGAGTACCAGTGGAATGTACTGGCAGTCCACCTGTCAGCCCTCATTTTTGTCACTTCACCAGCTTTTCTTCTCCCCTATCATACAGTTCCTGGTGATGTTTTTTATTCCTATTCTTCAGAGTTTCTTATTGGTTATATATTGCAGCTGGCTCCTCTATTGCCCTCAATGTGATACTTTTAATTCTCTAGAGATAGTTGTATTCCATTTTTCTTTTCCATATAAGAACCCCAGTATAATGTTAATATTTTTTAAATAGTCCTCTTATTTTATGGGAAAGTTGGGGTCACTAAAAAAGCCTTGCAATTTCCTGAGGTCAAGGCATTCTCTTATTCTGGTTCAACTTTGGGCCTAATACGTTATCATCTGTACTGTCTGTTGTTGATATATGTTGATGCACAAGCTCCACAGGGTTTCCATTCACATGAATATTGAAATCTGGGCAATAGAAATTCTTCGTCCACTTGATCTTTCCTGTGTGGATGGACACATGGAGCTCCTTTGAGTGATTACAGATCTCTTCTAGGAATCTCTGTAATGTTCTGGGCCTTGATGCAGTCAGTACAGTGTCATGCACAAAAAGTACATCTGGAGGACTTCACCATTCACAGGGGAGGACTTTTTAACCTAGATTCTTCACTGGATCTCTCCTGTATTGGAGTGGTCAGTGCCTTTGACAAGCATGCATCTCCTTGTTTTACACTTCTTCTGATATTTGACATTAGAGGTTTTGTTTTCTGAAGAGGGTTTTTCTATTATTATATCTTCCAATGAATTTTGAATAATTTTTGATGTATGGGTGAGAGACACCTGATGGTAGAAGAGCCTGGAAGATGTTCTACTGAGTCTACTTAATTTAGCCTTTTTTTTGTAATCTACAGGAAGTACAATGGAATCTTATGTTTCTCTCTATCATTTAATAATTGTGTAATTATAAGGATGTGGTCCATTGTTGAATAGCATTTGTTATGGAAGTATTTTATGAAAATCTAATACTCTCATCAAAGATGATCTTGTTTTGTGTAAAGAAGACCTTTGTAAAAGAATTTTTATACATGAACGAGAATGCGTAAGGGTAATTATTTTTTTCTAGTTAATTATTTATTTTCTCTTCCTCCCACCTTTCTTCCCCCATTTGGAAACGAGGAAAAATAAAACCCTTGTAACATATGTATAGTCATGCAAAAGAAATTCTTACATTAGTCATACCACCAAAATATATGTCTGTTTCTGCATGGTGGATTCATTACCTTCCAGTGAGGAGGTGGGTAGCATTTTTGTCATCATTCTTCTGGAATCAGTTGGTCATTGCAATGATTGGAGCTCTTGGGTCTTTCAAAGTTGTTTGTCTTTACAGTGTTTTATTATTGTGTATATGGTTCTTCTGGTTTTGCTCACATACCTCTGAACTAGTTCATACAAATCTTCTCAAATTTCTCCGAAACTGCCCCTCTTCATCATTTTATATGGCACAATACTATTCTTTCTTAAGTCATTCCTCAAATGATGGACACCCCCTTAATTTCCAGTTTTTAGTCACAATGAAATGAGCTATTACAAAGATTTTTGTATATTTGGGACCTTTCCTTCTTTCTTGATCTCTTGGGGGTATAGGTCCAGTACTGGCATCATGAGGTCAAAAAGTATGCACAATCAGTAACTTTTGGGGCATTGTTCCAAATGCTTTCCACAATGGCTGGACCAGTTCACAGCTCAACCAATAGTGCATTAATGTGCCTGCTTCCCCACAGGTCAGTAATTACTAATGTTCTCCCATTCATGTTTTTTTCCAGTATTAATAAGGTATAACATGTTTTCTACCCATGTTGGCACCTTCTTGTTCAGATGCCTTGTGCATCAGTCTCTGAACACCCTCACAATTGTGTTAACTCCTTCATGGATGTCCTCGATATATACTTAATATATATTTAGTCCAATTTAGTTGCTTTTTCTGCTTTATTTTTTTTAATGCCATTTTTACCTCCTCTATGAGTCCATCTGGGCTTCGAAATGTGGTAGTTTCACCGATGGAGAAAACTGCTTGTTGTAATGATATTTGCAAATTTTTTCTATTTTTCTTCTGTTTGTAACTCACCTTCCATTTTCATCCTTGAATACCCTTACAGTGATTTTATTTAGTTGTATATCTTACCCACCTTTTAAAAACTGGTTTTTTCCTCCATTGCTTCTCTTGCTGCTACATGAAGCCACACCATTCTTCATAGGATTTTATAAGCAACTTTATGTTCAAACCTGGCATAACTGTTGACAAATTAGTCATATTTTTTCTGACTAAGGGATTTCTGGGCTTTTTTGATCTCCTCATTGGGACAATTAATTTAAATTGGATAAATTTCTGGATAAAATGACTACAAGTAATGTTGATATATTTTCTGTTGTCCATATCTCATTTTAATTTTTCAATTATTTTTTAAATAGTTCGAATTAAATTATCATAAGTGTATACCAGATCTTTTTTCATTTCTTCTTGTTTCTTATTCTTACTGTAGCTTTGACAAATTGATGATTCTATTGTACACAGATAGCTGAGAGTAACAGACTTATTCTTGTCTTTTAAAATGTAATCTTTTTTTTCCTTTATTCTGGTTTTTTGGGTGCTCATCATGTTTAATGTCTCTTAGCTATTGGTTTGAAAAAGTGTTCATGATATAGAGTCATGAGGCTTTTGTATAATCTTATGTCTTGGATGTCTCTTATTCCTTCTTCCTGAACCATGCTTTCCCATATATTTCTCCTCATCCTCCACTTTTTTGCAGCCTTGCACTGAAAAACACACTATATTTCAGAGTGTATGTTGATTTAACTGGGAGAGTCACATCGAGTTCTTTGTAGAATTTTTCTACTACTTCTGTGGATACATAAGCTGTAATTATTTTTATTATGATCTTTTTTGCAAAGACCAGGTTGCAATATGCAATGACCAAATATATCATGAAATTTATTTCTTACTGTCTTTGTGTGTACAATGAAGTCAACTCCACCATTTTTTTTCTCTCTAAGGAATAAATCCCTATGAACCATTCTTCCATTTAGCTTCAACTTCTTTCTGATCTCATTTATATCAAGAATATCAAGATTGTTATGATTTGCCTTCTTTAGCAATATATCTTCTCTGATCATTGGACAAGGAACTCAGAGTTATGGTAACAACAGTCAAATTATAGTGTCAGATGGTATCAAAAATTGTGTAACCCTCTGCCATCTTCCCCAGTACTCTTCCTCCATCACTTCATCAGTAGGAGAGGGCTGCACAGAACTGAAAGCCATTTAAAATATTCATTTCATAGGTTGCAATGGCCAATAAAATTCACTACCAGGTGGCCAACCTTCTATTGGTAGACCTCTCGGTAGGGTGGTCTTCAGAGAAGACTCAATCTGTTGCCAGGATCATATTTCAAAGCCTTTCCAGCATGGTGGAACCTTCAGCCTAACATTACAGTACCATAGCCTGGGCCACAGCCTCTTTGCCAAAATCAGGCATTAGCGCAGGTCTTTGTGGAGTTGCTGTCTAGGAGACTGAATTTTCTTCTTGTGCTAGGAGCTCAAATTTGGTTACATGAATCATGAGGGAAATGGGTCAGTATACTTCTTGATCAATTTATCCCTTCCTATCCCTTATCTGCCATTATATATATATATACACATATATATGTATATATACATATATATGTATATATATACATATACACACATACATATACATATATGTATAAATACATACATATATACAATATATACACCCTTTATCTGCCATATATATGTATGTGTATAAACACATGAGGCTTGCCCTCTTCTCAGATATTATCTCTTATGAATTGCAAATCTTCTCTAATGATTTTTTTTTGGTGAATCTCCTATTTTCTGTGGTATCTGGCTTGGCAAATAGATGGGGGTAGTTTACTTCTTTTGCTTACATTTTCATATTAGAGTTCTCAGTCAAATTCACAAGACTTTAGGCTGTTTTTTTAACCAACCCTCACTAGGTGCCTTCCATCCATGACCAAGATTTCATCATTTCGTTATTTCTAGCTATTCAGAAATTCAAAACATTTCCTCAGATGCTATCTCTTTAATTAGCTACTGATGCTCCAAATTAGTCTTTCTCTTCAAGAAACTCCTACTTTCAACTGCATTGGTGATGAAGACATCTTTTGTATTCCTGAGGTCTTTGGTTTCTTGGCCAGAACTTCACAATTCATAGCATGTTTTCTAGGTTTCTTTTGGAAGTATCATTCCCACCCTCCCTGACCTTATCATGAATCACTAGGAATGGGTAGGACAAGTCTCAAGGGGCTTTCCTACATATCCAGAGTAGATTGGAAGAGTGCACACTTCTCTATTCATAGGGTCATAGATCATACATATCATCTAATCAATCCTCTCATTTTTCAGATGAGGAAACTGGTGCTCAGTGAGGATAGGTGACTTGTCTGAGTTCCCATAGGAAGTAAGAAGCAGAACCAGTGATCAAAGCCATGCCCTCTGACTCCAGATTTAGAGCTTTTCCCAATGTGACATAATGCCTCCCCCTTGTACATAACAGATCAACAAATGGCTGCCTTGGAATCCCTAACCAGGGCTCACCAACTATTTCTACTAGTCTCTTCTTCCATCAAACATTCCTGGATGATTCCCTCCCTGACAGTACCTGTGGATCACTGTCAATATTTCTTAGACTACAGAAAGACTCTTCTTCCTTAGCATAAAGTAGTTTCCTTTTACTGAATTTCTAAAACATTTCTTGTCTATACCACTTAGCGTATATTTACTGCCTTGTATTATAATATATTAAAATATATTTTAGTGTTATATTGCCTAATATTCTTGTTGTTATAGTTCTTGCCCAAATACACATTAAGCTCCCTGGGGTAGGTACTATTTCTTAGTCCTCTATATCTCCCATAGAGCTTACATAGTAAGAAATGAAAAGTTATAGAGTAGTAGAAAGAATATTAAGTTTTTAGTCAACAGACCTGGGTTTGAAACTCAGCTCCAATACATCTTTTTGATACTTTACTGCCCTCCATCTACCTCCAACCAAGTTACACTAGCCTACTTTCTGTTCCTTGAACACAACCCTCCATCTCCTATCTCCATACCTTTGTCCTATCTGCCTTCCATGCCGACAATGTTCTGCCCCTTCACCTCCACTTCTTAGTTGCTCTGATTTCCTTCTAGACTCAACTCAAATTCTCTTCTCTTCTTCAGGGAGCCTTTCCCACATCACCTAGCTGTAAGTGCCTCCCTCTCTCAAATGCCTTTCCATCCATTAAGCATGTATCTTGTATGCAGGTAGTTATTTACATGCTCTCTTTAGAATGTAAGCTCCTTAAATAAGGGCAGGGATGAGTTTTTTGTCTTTCTTTGTATCCTGAGTCCTTTGTACATCTCTGCCTCAATTCAGTCTAATTTATGTGCAGGTCATGACATCACCCATTGAATCATGTCATTGGCCTGCTTGGATAACAAAGGGTAAACTATGGCAGGAACACTTAGCAAAGTGCTGAGCATGTAGCACGCTCTTAATATGTTCATTTTCATTGACTGTGATGTGACTATAAGTGTGTCACTGAGGCCTTCTGAATCTCATCCATAAACTGTAGAAAATTCAGATAACTCCTTGGTGAGCACATTATGGATAGTTTTTATGTATGAATTGGATGAGATGGTCTTTGAGAACCCTTCTAACTCTGAGATTCTATGAAAATAGGGGTAATAATCCTTCTCTTCATTATGTCACAGAATTGTTATAAAGATAGCTCTTTGTGAACCTAATAGCACTGTATGGATGAATTTCTTGATTATTACTAATCAAGGTTCCATGGCTACTTGGATCAAGTGTCCTGAGTATGGGTTGCATCCCCTGAAAAAGCCCTGATAAGTTTAACTTTAAGATCCTGCCCTCCACCTCCTCCTCCTCCCCCAAGGGTTAATTATTTTAATGATCTCATCCAACTTTTATTAAGTATGTAACTTAGAGGATAGATTTATTCCTTGCTTGTATTTGCTTTTCCAGCTGGGGTCCCCTCCTTACCTGTTATTGTATCAGAATCTCTACCCCTTTCCCTCATCCTATCACTCTAAATGTTAAATAGATCACTCATCCCTCCCTCATCATGACTCCCCCCTTAGGATTTATTCTGACACCTGAAGTTGCCTCTGCCTAGAGTTTCAAACTCAGCACAACCTTACTGCCCAGTTTTCAAGCATCATTCCTTACGAGAAGGATACATTGGCAAAAAATAATCCAATTATAAGTAAGCTTTACCAGAAGAAACAGGAATCTGAAGTTTCATAGGATCCCAGAAGACAGGACTTAAGAGAAGTTCCCTTCTTATTCATCACCTGATCAATATTTCTTCTTCCCTGCATGATTACCCATCCTTGACACAATCACAAATTGTGCTTCTTCTATTCCTAGGGAAGGAGTGACATTTACCACCTGTGTAACATTGGGAAAGTCATGGCATCTTGCTGACCCTGGTTTCCTCATTTGTGAAAATGAAGGGGTTGGATTTGAGGGTCTCTAAGGCCCCTTTTTTCAGAATCTATGACCCCATGATTCCACTGCTTTCCAATATTTCAAGGTGGTGTGTGGGGGAAAGCACTGGATTTGAAGTCAGGAAGGTTAGGTTTGACTCCTGACTGTCTCCAATTAGCTCTGTAATCCCTGTGAGACTCAGTTTCCTCATCTGTAAAATGAAGTTGGTAATGCTCATACCGTTCACTTCCCAGGATCATCTGGAAAAAGGCTGCCCTCTCATGCTTGGAATGCACCGTCTCCTCAATTTCTGCCTCTGAGAGCCCCTAGTTTCTCTCCAAGGCTTACCTCAAACCTTTCCTTCTACATGATGAAAGCTTTCTTGATCCTTCCCAATCGCTAGTGCTTTCCTCTCTCTACCCCCACAACTATATCTATTTTGAATCTCTTTTATATATAATAGACCTATAGAGGTACAAATTGTCTCCTCTGGCTAGATTGTAAGCTTTTAGAGGGCAGGACATGTTTTGCTTTTCTCTTTGGATCTTCAGCATCTAACACAGTGCCAGGTACATATAGTAAGCACTTAATAAATGATTATTGATTGAATAATAATGGTGATGATAGATAAAGTATAAGGCTTTCATAGAAGTGTTTTGCCTACATTATTTCCTGGGTAACTCACAAAAACTCTTTGAGGTGAGTGCTACAGGTATAATTAGCCTCAATTTACTTTTTTCTTTTTTTTTCTTGGTTTTAGTCCTAGTTTCTTTGACTTCTGGAATATCCTATTCCATGCCCTTCTATCCCTTAATGTAGAAGCTGCTAGATCTTGTGTTATCCTGATTGTATTTCCACAATACTTGAATTGTTTCTTTTTAGCTGCTTGCAATATTTTCTCCTTGACCCGGGAACTCTGAAATTTGGTCACAATGTGTTTGGATCTCTTTCAGAAGGTGATCAGTGGATTCTTTCAATATTTATTTTGCCCCCTGGTTCTAGAATCTCAGGGCAGTTTTCCTTGATAATTTCATGAAAGATGATGTCTAGGCTCTTTTTTTGATCATGGCTTTCAGGTAGTCCCATAATTTTTAAATTGTCTCTCCTGGATCTATTTTCCAGGTCAGTTGTTTTTCCAATGAGATATTTCATATTATCTTTCATTTTTTCATTCTTTTGGTTTTGTTTTGTGATTTCTTGGTTTCTCATAACATCATTAGCCTCCATCTGTTCCATTCTAATTTTGAAAGAACTATTTTCTTCAGTGAGTTTTTGAACCTCCTTTTCCATTTGACTAATTCTGCTTTTGAAAGCATTCTTCTCCTCACTGGCTTTTTGAACCTCTTTTGCCAATTGAGTTAGCCTATTTTTCAAGGTGTTATTTTCTTCAGCATTTTTTTGGGTCTCCTTTAGCAAGGTGTGGACCTGCTTTTCATGCTTTTCTTGCATCTCTCTCATTTCTCTTCCCAGTTTTTCCTCCACCTCTCTTACTTGTTTTTCAAAATCTTTTTTGAGCTCTTCCATGGCCTGAACCCATTGAATATTTATTTTGGATGTTTGGGATACAGAAGCCTTGACTTTTATGTCTTTCCTTGATGGTAAGCATTGTTCCTCCTCATCGGAAAGGATGGGAGGAGATATCTGTTCACCAAGAAAGTAGCCTTGTATGGTCTTACTTTTTTTCCCTTTTTTGGGCATTTTCCCAACCAGTTACTTGATTTTTAGGTCCTTTGTCAAGAATAGCGTATACTCTGGGAATCTGTAAAATCTCAGTTCCTCCAAGGTGGCACAATCAAGTGTGTACTGGTCTGGGCGCAAGGAAGGATTTTTGTGCCCAGAATCTTAGCAGAGTTTCCTCTCCACAGCCACCTGGTCTCCAGTTCCACCAAGCCAGCACTAGGGGGCTGGGATTCGGTAAAGCTGTGGGGGGCAGGGCCACCATTCAGTGTGAGACAAAGACCAGCTCCCACAGTTTCCCCAGGGGTTTTTACAATTCAGTAATGGTCTCGGGCTGCCGTGAAAACTGCTGCTGCCTGCCCTAAGTGGCCTCTGCAGCCACTGCCTGAAGCCGGAGCTATGGGAAGGCCCTTCTCCCTTCCTGGCCAACTGAAAAAACCCCCATCACTGACCTTTGGCGCCTGTGGGTTGAGGGATCTGAGGACCCGCTGCTGTGACTGGAGATTCCACCCCCGAGGTGTCCTCCTCCCAGAGTCTTGTCAGGCCCTCACAGCCAAGGCTGGACTGGGCTCTGCTCAGTGTCCAGTGCAACCAACATTTCCTGTGGGCCCTTTGGGTCACCCTGGGCTGGAAATCTCCTCCACTCTGTTGATCTCCACTTCTGTTGCTCCAGAATTTTTTGAGAGTCCCTCTCTACAGGTATTTTATGGGCTGTGTGGGGAGACCCTGCGTATGTTTGTCTTTCTAGTCCACCATCTTGGCTCTGCCCCCACCTTTTTTCTTTTTTAGAGACAGTCGGAGTTAAGTGATTTGTCCAGGATCACACAGCTAGTAAGTGTCTGAGGTCACATTTGAACTCAGGCCCTTCTGGATCTGACTCAGGATCAAGTACTCTTTCCACTCTGCCACCTAGCTGCCCCAATTAACCTCAATTTAGGGTAAGAAAACTGTGGTTCAGTTAAGAAGAAAATGTACCAAGCACTGTGTTGAGGGCTCAGGTTACAAAGAAAGGCTAAAGATGGTCCTTGCTCTCAAGGAGCTCACAGACTGCTTGGGGAAATTCAAAGAGATTCAATGAGTTGCTTGTTTATGGTCATCCAAAGAGGAAATGTCAGAGGTAGTATTTGAACCCAGATATCTTCTGACTCCATGGTAGTATTCCAGGCAGAAACAAAAGGAAGTGAGAGAAGAGCTGGGAGAAGAATAAGGAAAGTTGAGTGGTTGCCCTCTGGACCAGGAGGTGCTCATAGCATCCTTAGCATCTATGGCATGGTAGAATGGGCATCAGCCTGGATGTCAGGAAGCCTGGGTTCTACTCTGGGCTGCACTATTAACTGCACATGTGGTCCTGGAGAAGTCATTTCCCCTTGCTTGGATGCAGTTTCTCCCTCTTTAGGATGGGGTGGGGGTCTGTCCTCAATGACCTCCAAAATCTTTTCATACTCTAGAATGCTGTAATCCTGTAGTTCTGTGATATTTCTTGATTCTTGGAATGGCCATAGGTCAGCTGCTAATTAACCACATGTAGCTCATGCTTAATGTATTTTGACAGTTAGAGGTCCCTGATCTAGCAGAAGCTCAGTAAATAATGTACTTGGAAGACAAAGCAGGGGGATAATTTAATGAAGGGGAAAAAACCCTCCAAACAATAACAAGTAAATGCTTTGGATCTGGCAGGGAAAGCCTCTCACAGCACCTTCCCATAGGAACTGAGAGTTCTGTTCAGAAGGAAGAAAAGTGGTCCCAAAGTACATTCTTTCCACTCAGAAAAGGACAGGATGCTGAGTAGGAAAGAAGAAACCAGTAGTGAGCATTTGGCTAGCCTGGGTGATTTCCATCAATCAACAAGAGCCCTTTCCTTCTGCCCTCTGTGGGAGAAAAGCATTGTTGAAAAACAACCTCCCAGCTGCTTCTCCTGTAAGCATCTTGTTCTAGTGCTGGACAACTTTTAACTTCACATTATTTTTATTAAAACCCTAAATCAGCAGCATTAAGTGGCTCCCGATTTAGCTTCTCAGTGTGGGTTGAGATTTTAAAAACCAGCAGGACAACGGGTACAATAAATACCCTGGGAAGACATGGCAGTGACAGCTTTCAAAATGCCAGTCACCATTTTGCCAGGATCAGAAATGGGGCTTTTTAATTTTTTTTTATTTTTAAAGATGGAATTGTCCCCAAGAGTGAGCATCTCTCAGTTCAGGCACTAAGCCAGAGGTTTTTTACCTGGACTCTGTGAACTTAAACAATATTTTGATCCCTATTTCATGTAATTGTCTGAATTCATTATATAAATTTCATTAAAAATCAAAATGTATTTTATTTTGTGGATTTAGAATCATCATATTGTGGAAGGGTCCAAAGACTGAACCCAAGATGTAGTTCAGTGGACAGAATGCTGGGGCTGGAGTAGAAGAGCCTGGCTTTTAATCTTACCTCTATTTCTTACTTTTTATATGATCATAGGCAAGTTTGTTTCTTCACCTCTGTGGGCTTTGATATTGTCACCTGTGTGTCAAATGAGGGCAGGGCAAACCAGGTTGTCTCTAAGGCTTCTTCCCACTCTTTCTTTGTGATATCCTATGCCACCTTCCTTAGAGACCATCTCACTCACTTCCCCCTTAATTTTACAGGGGGGGAATCTGAGGCCCAGAGAAGTTAAGCAATTTGCCCAAGGTCACACAATGGGAACCCTTCCAGCTTTAAATCTCTGATCAAGTGAGAGCAAAAGCGGTTCATCATACTGTGTCACATGTTTTTCATGTTCCGTATGTGAGATGTGCAAACGTTGGGCTTATTGTCTCATATATAGATCTACACTGATTCCACAGGACTGTAGGGCTGTAAGGAACATCATGAGGGCATCTGGTTTATCTCTCTGCAGAAGCCTCCCTAAACAGCCCCAGATTTATGGGAAGCCATCCTGTTTTTAAGGACCCCCTAGAGAAACAAATCTACAGCCTCATAACTCACCTTTTTCAGTTTCTTATTTCTGCTCTGACTATAGGGAAAATTCAGTTTGCCATGTGTCCACCTGGCCAGGGAGGGAGCTCACTCCAATCTGTGGACAGGGCTGTTTTTGTGATTGATGAGCTTCTGAGGGTTTTAGTCATCTGGGAATGGAGGTGGGAGGAGTGCAGGGGAAAGGAGATGCCCACTAAGTCTCTGAAGTGATGTAGCCAGTCATGGTTATGATGGGCTATGGTGAGGGCTCTGGCAGTTGAAGAGGTTGTAGAACTGAGGGTCATAGTTTCTAAGGAGGGAGAGGGATGAGTCTCCATGGCATCATTCCCAGTTATGGAACTGAGAGCTCATTCATTCATGCATCTATCTAGTCATGATTTATTAAACTCATATTCTGTGCAAAGCATTAGGTTAGGCACTGGAAAGATACAAAGATAAGTGTGATTTTCCCATGGGGAGAATGTGACCAGGAGACAGGTGGCAAAGGTATGGGCGAGACTAAGATATGGGGCATGGAGATGAGGAAAGGAAGGAATATTGCTAATACAGCTCCATGCTGAGCCACCCTCTCTGGGGCAGATGGATCATGGAGATCAATATACTGCATGCTGTGGCCCTTGTCCCATCACCCCATGTAACATCCAAGCAGAAAGACAGATGGTGATGAACACTGTCCTTATCATTTGGGAATCCATCATGAGTATCGATGAGGAGATGCCACCTTGTTTCGGGATAAGCTAGTAGCAAGGCATAATTGAAAAAAAAAATGGAGAACAGGAAACTAATTTTTAAATCAGGGCACAAAAAAAAAAAAAGAAAAAACCCTCAGCAAGCTTCATGCTTTGCTTTCCTTGTAGGTTGTGAAGATCGATTTCCCAAAGAAAAATCAATCAGTGGGAATGTGTCTTTCTGGAGAAAGCCAAGCATCTGTCAAAGAAGAAAAAAAAAACACAGAAAAAGATTTTCTTGGGTCATGTGCTGAGGGTTTGCTGACTCAGGCCTTCTGTTTTTACATCATTAACAAGTTGAAAAGCTGTTGCTCCTTGCAGAAGTGCAGGATTGGTGGTTTTGAACCTCACAGCCGGGAAAATCTTTTATGAGAGAATGCTAAGTGTGCTGAGAATGGTCCAAAAGCATATTTTTGTTCTGCAAAATTGATTAAGGGAATTGACAGGAGGGCTGTACTGTGCCTTTTCTCTGCATGCAGAGGAGGGAAGGATTGTTTTCACCTAGAACCTGACCAGGAGCGTAGGAATGGAAAATCATCCATTTTAAACTGATAAACAATTACTCGTATTACATCCCCTTTGGGCATTGTCATTAGAGATACAGGCAAGTGTCACCAGGTGTTACTAATGGAGTGGTAAGGTAGAGACAGGTATCTGAGGGAATTCATTGTTTGAACACATGGCATGAGACAGAGGGCTTTCCAATGATTAATGGAGAGGAGAGCTCCTGGCTTCTGTGGAGAGGTATGAATGGCATTCAGAAATCTTTCTGCTTGTAGAATTACATTGCCACAGCTCAGGTCTTACCAGCTGATGGGGTCACAAGAGGCCCAAACACAGAGAGTGTTTAAATTCTTCATCCTCCTGGAGATTGATTGAATAAGTCTTCATTAAGCACTTACGAAGTGCTTATGCTAGGTACTGAATATACAAAGAAAAATAAAATAAAAATAAGCCCTGCCCTCAATGAACTTACATTCTGCTGGGAGATGTATGAGCAGAGCAGTGCAAGATAATTTTTTGGGAGGGGGGGCAGTGCTAACTGGGGCACCAGGAAAGGCTTCCCATAAGTTGAGTCTTGAAGAAAGCTAAGAGGTGGACGTGAGAAGAGAGTGTAGTTGGGGAATGAATGACAGCCTGTGCAAAGGCATGGAGATTCAGAGGTGGAATGTTGAATTGGAGGGAAAGCAAAGAGGCCAATTTGGCCAGAACATTGAGTAGGTGAAAGAGATGTTTTTGAAATAGGTCCAAAGGTGAGCTAGAGTCAGGTTGAGAAGAAGGTTGCTAGGGAGCCACTAGGGTTCCTTGAACAGGGGAAGAACGTGGAGAGAGCTGTGCTTTAAGCAGAGGATCATGGTAGCTGTGATACATGGAGAAGTTATGGATTTGTTGTGAGTTCACGTAATTCTGTCAATATACAAAGATTAAATGAATTCTGTTTTGGTTTTTTTTTTTGACTGATGTTATAAAGACTAGTCCAGTGTACCCATTTGGTTCTGTCTTTATAGCATCATGACATACTTTTTAGAGAGTTAAGTTAGATTCTCATCCTTTTGTGCCAGTTCCATTGAGGGAGCTTTGTGAAGTCTTCTTTCCTTCCCTGGTAGCCCTCTCCTCATTCTGCCCCATTGGCCTAGAGGCATTGGCAAGAGGACTGGATTTCCATTTTTCTAAGAGATGGAGGATGGCAGTTGGATTCCTCCTATCCCTTCATTTTTTTTGGTTCAGCCCTAGGTATTTTTTTGTTTTTAAGCCCCTTTCAATAGAGCCGCATCCAGGAACACCAGGCTGGCACCACTCAGCCAATTCATTGGCCCCAAGAAGAGGAGGAAGAATGAGAACACAGTTCAGTAGCCACAAACAGATGCTCCAAGGCAATTAGATAAAAAATGATAATGCGATAAAGTTGACTGGTCTTGATGGGAATGTTGATTCTCAAGTGACTTCTCCAGAGAGATCTCCGTGGTCTCCTCGCTTCTAGAGGAGTTGATAAATTGATAGGAAAGCTTAGAAGGCTCCCAGACCAGGATGTGTCCATGTTCTTCCGGCTTATCATGGGAAGTCCTCCATTTCGTTCTTGACTCTTTTGTTTGACTCTAGTTGTCCATAGAGGAAAAGGCCACCAGTAGCCACTATTCCCACAATGGCAGGGGATAGATGGGGGCTGCCAATTATAAGGAAGGAATGATAAATACCGAATGAATTGTCTCTGAACTCCTTTTGTTGACTCCCTTAGGCTCCGCCTCCACTCCCTCAACTTTCTGAGTGACCTTGAACATGGCAAAAATCACTCATGCTAAGCAGTTGCCTCGGAGTTAGTATTTTGGCAGACTTTGATGTAGGTCATTTTATTTCCAGGCTGAATCAAACAAACCGATCTTATACTCATGCCAGGAATGCTAATGGTGAACTGATCGATGAACATGGCTTGGTACAGAAAGATGTAGCCTGATCCTATAGGCCTCCCCATAGACCATCCACTTCACCAGCAGATATTAAGGACTCTTAGTTTTCTATATGCCATCAAGGTAGGCTGGAGTATCAAGCAGGTCAACCAAGGAGCATAGCATTATCTTTATTATCTTTAACCTTTCTATGTAAGTAATTTTTATAGTTCTATTAACTAGTAAGATCATTTGCAAACCCCTTGGGTAAAATATATTACTATGAATACCTCAGGGACTTCTGGGTTGACTTGAGAAAAAAGCTGATAGAATTAGAATTAATTCCACACTCTCTTGTGAGAGGACATTGGGCCATGTGGCCTTTGGTGGGGGAGGTGGCCAGTGTGGCTTCAGCAGTTCGGTATCTGAGCAGACAGTGAGTCTGAAATGGAGCCTGCTGTCTTCATGCAGAGTCCATTCTAGCATAATCCTGCTATGCTTATGCAAACTCAGCTTCTGGGACCTCACTCTCTTGCCTTGAATCTGGGCTCCAGAGCACATTTGTCCCCATGCCAAATTGCATGTGCCTGCATTTGTGGAAAAGCTTTTCCCACAGCTGGGCTGATTGAAAGTCAGCTCGAAAGCTCATAGGCTTCCCCACCAGCATCTTCCTCTGTAGCCTGGGCATTTGGGGGGGGGGGGCTGGGGATGGCATTGGTCTTAAGCTTTGGGAATCCACATCAGCCTTCCTTTAATGAGCTTGACTCTTCTCCTCCAAACTCCCAGGAGAAAAAGAGTAGATAAAGTCTGCTGAGTTAGCACAAGTGGCTGTTCTTTTGGAGGTGAGCCGAAATCAGCTTCACTCTCTCCAGGGGGACCATACAGTGTCCCTTCAGGCAACCCTAGAAGCCTTGCAAAAGTAGGATAAGGAACTTCGGTGATTTTCATGGTTCTTCTCCTGACCTTGAGTTTTCCCTAAGTAGCCAGGCAGCATTTACTGAATGGGAGGGGCAGTACGGGGGCAGTACGGTATGGGAAAATGCATAGGGATGGGGGCCCTAGGACTATAGATTGAGAGCCAGAACATGCCTTAGGCATCACACTTGGGCACTGATCTTTGTTCTGTCTGTCACTAGCTGAGTGACCTTGAGCAAAACGTTTAAGTTCTCTGATTTCTTCATCTGTGAAGTATTCATCCTATCTACCTCAAATAGAAATGTGTATATATTTGGTATTAACTTATCTGCATACATGTTGTTTGCCCTCAGTAGAATATAATTTTCTTTGGAACATGAGCTGTCTGTATCCCCAGGGCCTAGCACAGTGCCAGGGGCTCAGTAGGTAAAGCAAAAACCACTCATTAAATGAGTGAATTAACTGCAATTTTATATGAAAAGCATTCTATGAAGCCCTGTAAAAATATAAGCTGTTATTATTGTACAAAGTACAATGCTGAACCTACAAAGGAAGTGATGAGGCATAGTCTCTACAATCAAGAAACTCACAAATGAATTGGGGAGGCAGGATATAAGGCAGCTAGATGGAGCAGTGGATAGGTGCAGGGCCTGGAGGCGGGAAGGCTCATATCTTCCTGAGCTCAAATCTGGCCTCAGACGCTTACTAGCTGTGTGACCCTGGGCAAGTCATTTAACCCTGGTTACCTCAGTTTCCTCATCTGTAAAATGAGCTGGAGAAGGAAATGGCAAACCACTCCAGTATCTTTGCCAAGAAAACCCAGATGGGGTCATGAAGAGTTGGAAATGACCAAACAGCAACAAAAACAAATTTTGTCAAGGAGATCTAAGTTCAAATCTGACCTCAGACACTTCTTAGCTCTGCAGCCCTGGGCAAGTCATTTAATCCCTGTTCTCCTCAGTTCCTCATCTGTAAAATGGGAACAACTTAGGGAAGGAAATGTCACACCACCTCAGTATCTTTGCCAAGAAAATCCCAGGGACAAAGTCCCTGGGGTCATGTAGAGTTGGGTACAACTGAATGACAACAATATTGTTGTTCTGCCTCTGTTGAGGGGCAGAACCTGGAACTTCCATGATTAGGAGTATGTACTTGGTCCTGGGTTCCACTGCTTTTAAATGCTTCCTCTCCCTCTTGCCCCTAGTTTGTGATGACTTGCTTGCTAGGGAGCACCCCAAGGAATGGCAGCTAGTCACATGTGCCACCCAAATCAAGGAGGACTACTGCACTATTCTACAGCTTATCCCTAGGAGTCCCTCTCAGAGACAAATTCCTGGGCTTAATGGATCATGGATTGGACTTACTAGGGAAGTGCTTGTGTTCCTATTAGGAACAGATGAAATAAGGTCCCAATTCAACTAACTCTCAATTATCCAGGGGGCTGGCACATTGTGATTTTTAAGCATGGGACCTTTGTTCTTCACCTTGTAGTTGCTGGACTTAGGGGCATTCTGTTGTCCTGGTCAGTCAATCGGTAAGCATTTACTAATTGCTAGGCACTGTCTTAGCAGAACCTCTAACAGGCAAGGGGGGAACAAGCTAAGATAACATACTGACCTTTCAGAATACATTTTCCCATTAAAAAAAAACAAAACAATCCTTTTTAGATAGATATAGCTTTCTTTGATGGCTGAAATTCCCCAAGCAATTTCTATGACTACCTCTTCCAGTCACAGCTCAAGACACAGACCTACATGGGATCCCAAGCATTGAACATTATAAAGTTTATAATATTAATTATAAAGTGTAACATTGTGAAGTGGCCGGTAAGGGAAGTCTTCTAGGAGCAAAATGTCCAATGGGGGTAGAACAAGGTGAACTGGGATCTGTACTGGTGAATAGCTCAAGTTAGCCTTCGAGGTTTGTTGTAGAATATAAGCTTATTGAAGGAAGGAAATGTTTCACTTTATTTGTATCCCTTGTGTCTAGCATACAGGCCAGTGTTTACATAGGGGGTGTTTGATAAACTCTTATTGATTAATTGGTTTGGTCTTAAGCCTGAGCAGAAAACTCCTCTGGGCCATAAAAGGGGATGGAATGAGAGTGGTAGGCTTTGCTTTAGGCAGCTAGGTGGAGTAGTGGATAGAGTCCTAGGTCTAGAGTCAGGAGGACCTGAGTTCAAATTCAGACTCCAACTCTAGCTGTATGGTCTTGGACAACTTGCTTAATCTCTGTTTTCCTTGATTTTCTCAGCTGTAAAAAGGGGTTGTTGGGAGGATCAAATGAGATTCTTTACAAATCTGGTAAGCAGTAGCATAGTACCTGGCACATAGTAGGGACTATATGAGTATTATTAGCTAGCAGTAGGTAGTAGAATTAATAGAGTAAAATAGAGTCCTGCCAGAGGCTTGCCTGAGTCCAGACTGCAAAGGCGCAGCTGCTGAGACAGTCCTGGAGCTTTTCGACAACAAGGCCATTTTTCTCTCTCTTTTTTTCCCCCTGTTTCCTCCTGCCAACGACATCGGTCATGAGGCGTCAGCAGCCAGTGCCTCGGTGCCATCTGGTGGTTTGTAGCCATGCGCTGATCCAGCACCTTAAGGTCAGCTGAGAGCAGGAAAATCATCATTTCTTTTAGGCCTTTTTTTTTAAAAAAAATTGATGTCTTTTGTTTTGACCTCACCTTGTTTCCAAGTATATCCTCCCCTCCTTTACATCCTCAGAGAAGCATACCCGTAATGAAGAATTTTTTTTTAAAGAAGAAAAAAACAGCTTAACAAAATTAACCTACACATCGAGCGTGTTTGACAATATAGTTAATATTTCATATCCCTAGTGCCTCACCTTGGTAAAAAAGGAAGAGCACCTCATTTCGTTCTCAGTAAGTTCATACTAACGGCCATATGCTAATACAGGACAGCTTGGTGGTACAGTGGACAGAGTGCTAGACCTGTAATCAGGAAGACTTGAGTTCAAATGTGGGCTCAGACACTTACTAGTTGCGTGACCCTGGGCAAGTTACAGAGTTCTGTTTGCTTCAGTTTCCTCATCTGTAAAATGAGCTGCAGAAGGAAATGGCAAACCACTCCAGTTTCTCTGCCAAGGAAACCCCAGATGGGGTCACAAAGAGTCATATGTAAGAGAAGAATGACTAAAATAACTAAAATAAAAAAGGCATCTAATGCACACTCAGAGGTCAGTCTGTGTTGGATATCCTGCAAAGTATCTTGATACTGAAGAGTCCCATTCCAAGTGCTGGTGATAAAAGGGCCCATTGATGGTAGTTATGTTTTGTGAGGGGGGAGAGGAGGAGGAGGACACAATAAACATTGAGTAGCTGCAGGATAACTTGAAGTTGCTGTGTTGTCTTTGGACATAACATAGTCATAAAAGGATGATCAGTCCATCAATAAGCATGTGTTAAGTGCCTGTCACTGTGCTAAGTTTGGGGATACAAAGAAAAAAACAAAAAAACCCAGCTCCTGTCCTCAAGGAATTTATAGTCTAAGGGGTGGGGGAACAACTATGTAAACCATAGATAGCTAGATTAAATTGTCCATAATCTCAGAGGGAATGCCCTAGCATTAAGAGGGCTCAAGAAAGGCTTATAGAAGGTGGGATTTTAGCTAGGAGTTGAAGGGGAGCCAGGGAGTCTAGGAGGTGGAGATGAAGAGGGAGAACATTCCAGACAAGGGGAACCACTGGTGAAAATGCCCAGAGTTTGGAGGTGGAACACCCTATTTCAGGAACAGCAAAGAGACCAGCGTCACTGGATTGTGGAATATGTGAATGAGAGCAAAAGTGTTAAGAAATGAAAGGTAGGAGGGGTTAGGGTTATGAAGGACTTCAAAAGTTGAAGAAAATTTTATGTATGATCCTAGGGTTACTAGGAAGCCACTAGAGTTTGTTGAATTGGGGGTAGTAGCATGGGATGATGTCAGATCTCTGCTTTAGGAGGATGGCTCTGTAGCTGAGTGGAAGATGTACCAAAGTAGAGGACAGCCAGAGCAGGGAAGGATTTGCAGTAAGGCTTTGCACCTAAGCATGAGGTGATGAGGGCTTGGACCAGGGTGGTGGCAACGTCAGAGAACAGAAGAGGGGTGCATGAGAGATGTAACAAATTTACAAGATTTGGCAACCAATTGGATATGAGCCATTGGGGTGTGCGTGTGTGTCAGAGAGAGAGGAGTGGAAGATTCACCTAGCTTGGTGGTGTTTTCAGTAAAAGGAAAATTAGGAAGTGGGGGTGGGGGTGGGGATAATGAGTTCAGTTTTGTAAATGAGATTAGGGTGTCTCTGGGATGTCCAGCACAAATTGTTCAGTCAGCTGTTGGGGATTCAAGATTGGAGATTGACAGAGTGGTTAGAGCTGGATAAATAGATCTATTAGCATAGAGATGATAATTGAATCCATGGGAGCTGATGAGATCACCAGTTGAAAGAGTATAGAGGGAGAAATGAAGAAAGTCAAGGACAGGGCCTTGGAGGATACCAAAGGTTAATGCCTGTGGATGAAGATCTGACAAAGGAGACAGAGGAGTGATCATATAGCTAAGAGGAGAAGCAGGAGAGAATGTCCCAAAATCCTAGGGAGAAGAGAGCAGGGTAATCACCAAGGGGTCTTAGATGTCATCCAGTGCAGTCTCTGTCCAATCATAGATTTGGAAACTAGGTCCCAAGAAAAGAAGTAAGAATTTGCATGTGTCATACCTTTCATGGGGGTAAATATTGACAGAATCAATGCAGTCTAAGGAGGTCATCTTGTGGCATTCTGATTTCACGTTTTCTTTTTTTTCCCCTTTTTCTTTTTATTGAATCCACTTGGTTATTTCCATGAGTTTGACCTCTGTTGAGCCTAGGATCAATATATCAGTGAAACTTGGTATGACACCTGAGATCCAAGGAAACAGTATCTCCATGAAAAATTAGGAAATTTGAGGAGTTAGTCAAAGATCCCCAAATTTAGAATAGGAAGGGATTTTGTAGACCTTCTAATTCCCTCATTTTTAGATAAGGAAAATGGGGACCAGGAAGAGCCCTCACAGGGTCAGAATATGAATCCAGGATCTCTGACGCCAGGTTTGCCACGTTTTGCATAAAAGGAAACTGTTTAATTTGAAATGTCCATCGATGAGTGATGATTACTCAGGCATCTGTGGTAGCGTTACCCCAATCTGGCTGTTGATAACCTGGTACAAGCTTAAATCCTGTCCCTGTTCCCCCCTTCCCCACCAAGCTTAGGAAGAATAGTTGGGAGTTGATGCCCTTAAAACATTGTCCAGACAATTGGGGAACTTTTTGGCTGTCAGGACAATAACAGCCAAGGCTTCTGTATCAGATGCTGCTTAACTGTTCTGCTACTGCCTGTGGATAAAATACACGTTCCTGAGCCTGGAGGAGGCCCTCCACAATCAGACTTCATTTTTCCTTTCCAACTTTATTTTATATTGTTGCTTTTTACTCGTTCAGTGTCCTGTATGGACTGAACTACTAAGTGCTGTCCCGTATTGCCTTGACCTTTTCTGCGCTGTGTAGACTATCTTCTCTGCCTGGAATGTGATACCTTCTCATTTCTGCCTATTGGAACCAACCCTTCCTTCCACCCTCCCTCCCTCCCTCCCTTCCTTCCTTCCTTCCTTCCTTCCTTCCTTCCTTCCTTCCTTCCTTCCTTCCTTCCTTCCTTCCTTCCTTTTGTTTAATAGTATTTTCCCAGTTATATGTAAAGACAATTTTAGCATTCATTTTTGCAAGATTTTAAGTTCCAAATTTTTCTCCCTCCCTCCCCTCCTTTCTTCCTAAAATGGTTAGTAATTTGATATTGGTTATATATGTGCAATCATGTAAAACATTTCCATATTAGTCACAGTTATGAAAGAAGAAACAGACTAAAAGGAAAAATATGCAAAAAATAAAGTAAGTGAAAATAGTATGCTTCAATCTGCATTTAGAGTCCATTTCTCTGAATGTGGATAGCATTTTCCATCATGAGTTTTGTCTTAAATCGTTGTGTTGCCAAGAAGAGCTAAGTTGAAAATCACACTGTTACCATGTATGATGTTTTCCTGGTTCTGCTTATTTCATTTTGCATCAGTTCATTACAGGTCTTTCCAGGGAACCCTTCTCTTCTAGACTCATCTTAGGTACCACTTCTTCCTTGAAATCTTCCATAGTCTATCCTCCCCAGCTACATTCTTCCCCCCACCCATGCATGTAGGCACCCAGTTAAATGCAATTTCTCCTTTTGTTAAATTTTCCTGGATTACTTTGTTGGTATTTTTTTGCTCCTATCACATTTCTTTCTTATAGAATATGAATTTGGGTATGTATACCTCCTTTTTAGTAGAGTGTAAGCTCCTTGAGGAAAGGAATATCTTTGCCTTGCACTGGCAGATGCTTCATGAATGTTTGTGAAATTGAATTATTAATACTTCATTTGTGATCTCCATAAAAATTCAGCTTACTTCTAGACTTGAACAGTATTTATACTAAGTTATGTAGCCTTGGGTGAAAATCTGTGAGTAACTTAACTTTTCTAGGCCTCAGTTTCCTCATTTGTAAATTGAGAAGGTTGGACCAGATGATCTCTGAAATCTTTTCTAACTCTAAATCTATGTTCTTATGATTCTTTGAACTGATACACTTGGGTTCATAGAATTTTCAAAGTTGAAAGAAACCTTTGGAGATCACCCAGTCCAATTCCTTTGTTTTGTAGGGGAGTAATCCAAGGCTTGGAGAAGTAAATTAGCTTGCCCAAGAGTAGCAAAGCTAGTAAGTGGACAAGCTGGAACTCAAGTCCATATCTCTTGATTACTAGCCCAGTGTGCTTTCTTTGGATAAGGGTTGAGGACACCATGTTGGATTCAGTATTCAAACTATGCTCCCTAGGTTTTTCCTCTTGGAACAAAAAGTACATTTCTAGCTTCCAAATGAATTGGTGCTATATTTACATCCAGATGGAATGGCTCTGGATCTTTCTTACAAGCTCCCAGTTCTTCAAAAAACATTAGAAAATTTATGGACAATTTCCTGTGTTCTGCTATTCTGGTGGTAGGAATATGGAGGCTGCTTAATTCCTAGAGGGCATGAAACTGTTCTTTCTCAGAACCTTTTGTCCCATCATCTCCTTACAGGAGACCATGACAGAAAATAGGGGGGATTGTCAAGCCTGCAATGGATTCTGTTATTCAGCTACACTGGCCTATTTGCTATCACTCTAAAATAATACTCCATCTCCTGTCTCTGTGCCTTTGCATTGTCTGTCTCCTTTGCCTGGAATGCCCTCCCTCCCCAGTTCTGCCTCTTAGAATCCATAGATTCCTTCAAGAGTTAGCTCAAATACCACAAAGACAAGTGGTCTTTCGTTCCTGGTTTCTCAGATGCTGGAGCCTGCTCTTTTAAGGTTCTTTTCCATCTATTCTGTATGTATCTTACATAAACCTGTTTATTTACAGTTGTTTCTCCTTTTCAATGCAAGCTCCTCTAATGCAGGGATTATTTTAGCCTTTCTTTGTATGCTTAGCACTTAGCACGATGCTTGGCACATAATAACGGCTTAATAAAAGCTTGTGGACTAACTGACTGACCCTATCACATTTTTAAGTAGTATTGAAAGGCCTGTATGATGAAGTACCAAAATATGTGTTATAGCTAACAAGAAGGCTAGGAGTTCAGAGGAGAGAAAGATCAGTGCCGGGAGGAGAGGGAGAGATCAATATATTCAGCACCTTCCAAGATGTTTCCTAGCACTGGAGGATTAAAAGCTGGGCTGAGGGGTGGGGGAGGCAGTTGGATGGGGGATGCAGTCTCAGGCTTTCCTCTCTCAGGCCAGCTGATCTGAAGTCCAGTTACCTTGGCTGAAGGATAAGCTGTTGCTGAGTTGATAGGGGTCCTTAGACGGAGCTTCCCTCTCCTGATCCCCAGAAAGCACAAGCCTGGCGAAGTCTCCATCATCTTCAGGAGAATCATTAGCAAAATATCATAATTCTCTACTCACCCCTCCCCCTCTTCCCTGTGTATCCCACTTGCCCTGTACAAAAAGGTAAGCAAACACTCCGAACCAAATAGGCCACTCTGAGCCTCCAGTATTTGCTATCAATATTTCATCCTTCTCACAACACTGTCTAAACAACACCTATGAAATATGAATGAATTGCAGTTTTGACAAACGCATAGCCCGGAAAGACTGCAAGCAGGGTGAGGTTGGAGAAGGGAAGGCCTGTGGTGTGGAGTTCAGGGTTTGCCGAGCCATTATCTAGGCCTTAGTGGTCAGCATGTTAAATGAGGGAGGAGGACAAAGGAATGGCCCCGTATAATCACTTTTGGATGGATTATTAAACAGGGCACTGCTGAGCTCATGGCTGGAACGAGGAAAGAGGCAGTCCTAGGGGTGGATGGAGGCCTCTGAAGGTTCGTCCCTGCCTTTGCCTTCTAGGCCAAGTGAGAGGGGGCGACAGAAGAATCAGGCTGGTTCAGATCTCTTAAGTCAGAAGGGAGCAGTGAGGGAGGAGAGAGGGCTTGTGGCTGAGAGATTTTGCAATTCATCTTCTCTCTTCTTCCTCAAAACTTAGAGGAGGAAGGAATCTTGCCCTCCCTATCCCTTCATCCTCAGATTCCCCTCTCTGGGTCTCAGTTCTGTTATGGAAGTGCATATTACCATTTAAGAGGGAGGCTCTCCTCTTAGCACATTGGCGCTGTTTATCAGATTAGCTAGTTGGAGATGCAATATGAGAGTTGGTCTAAGTGACCTCCGAGAGCCCCTCCAGATTGAAATCTTTGATGCTGTCTGACCCCAGGCACTGGGTAGGAATCAGATAGTCTAGTTTTGAACACTTGTGTTTGTGTCTTGAAATGTCACATATGTCCTGGGACTCCTGTCCTTGGATGGCTAGTGGCTGACTATCCTTTCACATACCTTGGTCTATTTTATTCCCCTGTGCTCTCATTCATTCTCCCTCTCTCCCACCCCTCCTCTCTCTCTCTCTCTCTCTCTCTCTCTCTCTCTCTCTCTCTCTCTCTCTCTCTCTCTCTCTCTCCCTTCCTTCCTCCCTCCCTCCATCCCTCCCTTCCCCTACCACCACTCCCCTCCTTCTTTCTCTTTTCTTCCCTTTCTCTCCCCCCATTTATTTTCTCTTGGACTTTATCTCATCACTTCTCATGAATTCACTTGTGCTTGACTCCCCTAACTCCCAAATCTACATATCTTGTCCTCTTCTTTTTTCAACTTTTTGATTCAATAAATTTGTTTATACATATATTTGTAGTCTGTCCCTCCAATTATTTTCCCACTTAAACAACTAAAGCAAAAATAAAAATAAAAAATAAAAAGTAAACATAAGCAAAACAGAATTTATTATCATAAACCACTTCTCTTCCTAATATCTATCTTTGTGATTGTTATTCAGTCACGTTTGACTCTTTGTGACCCCATTTAGGATTTTTTGCAAAGACACTGGAGTGGTTTGCCATTTCTTTCTCTAGCTCATTTTACAGATGAGGAAACTGATGCAAACAAGGTTAAGTAACTTTACCAGGATCTCACAACTAATAAGTATCTAAGACTAGATTTGAACTTAAGTCTTCCTGACTTCAGCTCTGGCACTCTATCCACTGTGTCACTTAGCTGCCCAATATTTATCATAAATCCTCCTAAACCTCTTCCTAATGTCTCAATTTTTGTTGAAGACCTCGCTCTTCTTCAGATCATTCAGGCACACAGTCTCAGGGTAGTCCTCAAGTTTTCACTGTTCCTCCTTGTCTATATCCAGTCAATTGACAAGTCTTGTCATTTCTCTCTCCATAATATTTTTCACATCCTCCTCCTCCTTTTCACTCAAATGGTCACCTTCTGTGTCCAAGCTCTCTATGGCACTGTAATTGGTTTCCTTGTCTCTAGTCTGTTCCCTCTTCAGTCACTCCTCCACACAATTATTCCTAAAACACAGCTTTTATTTGCTTTTCTTCTTCCAAATTATCCTTCACTTCCACATATTTGCTTTCCAGTCTAGTGTCCTCTCTTTTGTTTTTGGCAAGATTTGGCATTGCATATTGCAGGTTTTCTATTCTGTTCATTATTTTTGCTGTGCAGGTCATAAATTCCACTCTGATAATTCTCATTTTTTCTTATGAACCACTGAGGAATAGTGTGTTGTCATTCCATGTTCTCCTCAAATTCTACAAGGTCCTCTGTCTCGTCAAAGTGTTGGATCATTTTCCTTTGTTTTTCAGTATTTATTAATAGATGCCTGAACTCATTTACTAGATCATGAAGCCATATTTCCTTCTGTTGTTAATGTTTTTCCTGTTGATGTTCACAGTTTTTAAGTTTTCTTCTTGAAATCTTTGGTAATTTCTGTTATTTTTTTTCCTTTTAGTTTTCCTATTACTCACTTTCTGGCTCCCTCCCCTCTGATGGTGGTTTTCTTGGGGGCTGGATCTCAAAGCATTTCAGCCTTCTCCCACTTTTAGCAATTTATGGTTCTCCAGTCTAGATCTCTACCCCAGTTGACTTTTAGATAGTCAGAATTGACTCCAATTAGATGCTGTGCTTTTGTCCCTCAGATCTGATGTAGTAATTTACAGCCCCTGCACACAAAATGTCTCGTCTTGGTGTCCTGTCCCACTTTCTCTATTACTTAGTTCTTTGACTGGGCACAAGTATTTTGGAGCTTTGTAGTGTTGGTATTACAGGGTTGTGACTCCTGGCAGGTATTTCTTCTTAAAGAGCTGTGGTTACATGTTCTGTCATGGCCAGCCTGGAGTGGGGGTCTTCACAGACTGGAAAGAGGGAGGTGGGATTAGTATGTGGGGATGGAATTAGTGGTAAACTGCTGTTGTGTCCTTGAGTCTTCTAGTCTGGCCTCACTGCCAGTAGCATGGGAGGTGGTTTTGGGGTCCTGAGTGAGCTCAGGGTCAGTGAGTATCAGCAAACAGTTGTGGAGTTTTTTGAACTGTATTTTGGATTCTGGATGTCCTAGACCATGGAAACAGTTGACATTATTTCTCTTTAGTGCATAATTTCTGTTTTGGAGTGGGTTGAGAGTTCATAAGGTTTGGAGAAAATGCCTAGTCCATTATCTTGTTGCTTATATGACCCAGAAACTCTCTCTAGGATAGAATACACAATACTTGGCTTGGCATTTAAAGCTCTTGACAAACTGACTCCAATCTGTCTTTCTGTTACTCCTCACACATTAAGTATCAGCCATTTGGTCTACCTGATTGTCTCTATACACAATATTGTATCTACTACATGTATGGAGTGTCCAGGGAGCACTAGCACCTTTGATGTGAAAGCTTGCAGAATTTTTTTAGTGCTGCTCATGCACCTTTGATGTCTCCCTGTAACCAACTCTCACCTGTGGCTCCAGGAACCTGTAGCATGTGCAATGACCACATTCTGGTAAAATTATCTTAGCAGATGAGCCTAAACCAGGTTGATGGTAACCATGGGGCTCAAACATGTTGGTGAATTTGGGGGATGTCTACCCCAGGCATGTGAAGATTGTTCCCTAGCAGAATGGACAGATTGGACAGTTTGTTGCAGTGGCCACAAAGGCAGCTGAAGCAGGCTCTGTGGAGAGGCTGGAGCTTGGTCAGGCTTCAAAAATACCAAGCTTCACCGAATCTTGGGTCATCACCAGTCCTCCTGACTCTTGTCTTGTTACTGGACTTCTACGATTGGAAGACAGAGTGAGGCAGAACTCTGCCTCACTTAAATCCAATTCATGCCCAAGTCAAGACATCACCCTGTGATGGCATTGGTCCTTTTTGAAACTAGGGATGACCAACAATTCTGTCTACCACCCCTTTACCTTTGCGCACTATCTCTTTTTTCTGTCTAGTACCTAGCTTAGTGCTTGGCACACAATTATCACTTAAAAATGCTTGTTAAAAATTTTTTTAAATGCTTGTTGTATTGAACTGAATAATACTTCATTTTCACTGAAGAAACTCCCTATTTCGTTCCACAAGAGCCTCATCTCTCTAGCTTGGAGATATCTTACTCCCTGTACCATATCCTCTACTCCACTCCCTCCCCCAAATAAATGTACTTGCTCTATATTTCACCCACTCAGACATGACCAAGGTCTCTAAGCCTTCTAAGATGTCAGCTATCTGATCAGAAAAATAATGTATGCTGGTAAGCTAAATAGAAGGTGTGTGTTTTTCCTGGTAATATATACTTCCACAAAAAACCTTCTGTGTACTATCTAAACCATTACTGATTTGAAAGTGGATATTTTGGGTCTGGTGGAAAGGGATGACAACTCCAAAGCAGTCCAGGGGCAGAAAGTGGGAGATATATTTGAGAGCACAGCACAAAGGGACCTTGTAGGACTCCCTCAAGTCATGCCATGTTGTTTGGGGCACCATTTCTATAGCTGTGAATGTCATCACTCAAAGAGATGGCATCCTCAATCTTTTCAGGAAAAGCTGAGAATTGACAGGAACCGACAGTGTCAGCCAGTTTCCTGAGAGCTTAAAGAAGTTTTCAGGGTAGGGTGGGGTAAAAAATTGAGAATGAAAATGTTTAGTAATCCTATACAGTATAGATGAGATATTATAAATAAGTGAGATGGAGGGGGGAAGCCTAGTTTAATTGTAGGAAGCAAAAGATGACCTTGAGAAGCCAGTGATCGTACCAGGTGAGGAATGGGATACTCTCCAGACTGCTATCATAAACCCTCCCAGAGGTGGAATAGTCTGAGAAGCTTTAGTGATCCTACCTCCCATCCTTGGGAGCCCAAGGTGACTGACTGCATGATAAGAAATTGTAAGGCTGTCTGTAATTAGAATTATCATCATGAATGTCTCTCTTAATTACTTTCTTGTAATTAGTGGGTGCCTTTTCCTCACCATTTGTGTGCTTTGTGGAGTCACTGACATTTGAGAGCCCCAAAATAGGGATGTTTAGGGAAGAGAAATGGGGTGGGGGAGGGCATGAAATCTGTTCATCTAAGGTAGCGTGAGAACTGAGAAGCTGTACCAAAAGACCAAGAGACAGATGAAATGGAAGGTGACAGGTTATTTCCTTGGCTCATTGGGGTATGGGGCAGTAGGCCAAGAATATAGAAGTGAGTGGGAGGGGAGGAAGGAGAGGGTCTCCAACTATTACAAAATTTGAAATATATATATATATTATACATATCTGTGTGTATATGTGATATACACATATATGGATGGATGCGTGGATTTACATCTGTACGTATAGCACAGATGTATAGTCTTGCAAAACCACTTCTTGGCTCAGATCTGAAATTTATTCCTGCAGGTTTCATGTAGTACGTTAATTAAATAATTCAGGTCAGATATTGTGCCCTCCTCAGGCTATCCCCCTCCTCTCCAGCCTTTGGAGTGTTTATGAGCACCAAGATTGCCACAGAGCAGCTTAATGTTCCTTGACCAGCAGCGAATCGGTTTTCATCAGTTATTGCCTTTCTTTCCCTCTCACAGCCTTGTGCACAGAAGAGTGCGTTCACGGCCGCTGTGTCTCCCCTGACACCTGTCACTGCGAGCCTGGCTGGGGAGGTACCGACTGCTCCAGTGGTGAGTACATCCATACCCCTGTGGGTATGTGGGGCCTGCCTATGGAGGGCTCTGCTGCTGGGAGGGAGGTGGCAAAGCTGCCTCAGTGAATCCCTGAAATGTTGAACCAAGTGAGATGGAGTCAAAGGGTGATTGATGACTGAAAGGACCTCAGGGGCTGTCCGGTGAAGGAGAAGGTGCAAGCTAGGGAAGGTGTCATGGAGTGGTGGTATATTATGGGACATTACTGGGCATGTTATCTGGAGGTTTGTAGTGGTTGAATGTTCATGTATGGGTATATGTGATATGAGTATTTAGGGGAGGTGCAAAAGTGAGTATGTAACGTGAAAGATTGTGGATATTTATGGAAGGCTAGATATTTGTGGGAAGGAATGTCAAGGATTCGGATTTCCCTGCTCTCAGGAAGCTTCTCTCAGCATGGTTATAAAGAGTTTTGGTTTTTTCTCTCCTGGGCCTTGGTTCATTTTGGAGTGTCTGTATTTCCCCACTCTTCTGCTCTGAGTATCTCCTTCTCCATGTGACTGTGAAGATAGATGCCTGGTACTCTTGGGCTCTCACTAGAACTCATGGTGAAGTTGGCAGCTTCTTTTGAAAGCTTTGATCCAAAGTCCTTTCTAGTTGTGTGCTGTGTAGAAATACCACTGGTCTTAGAGAGGGTTTGGGATATTTGTGTTGGGTAAGGATTTTAGAATGGAAAATTCAGGCTCTGCTGAATTAGGGAAAATGGGGGAGGGGGCTAAGCAGATTCTCTGGTATATTGGCAGCTTTACTGGTTACGCTCTCTATTTCTTCTAGGGCTGTCCCTCATACCATGGCTTCCATATGTTTCTCCACTTTGAGTCTCTCCTCCTCTCCATTCCGTTCCCCACAGAACTGCCAAATGGATATTCCTAAAGCATAGGTCTATCTGTGTCACTCTCCTGTTCAAAAAGCTCCAATATTACCCCTGAGATATATTACAGATTCCTCATTTGGCATCTAAGACCCTTCAAAAGCTGACTCCAGCCTAGCTTGCCAGACTTAGTACATGTTACTCCTCTTCATGTATTCTGTATTCCAGCCAAACCAGTGTAATAGCACATTTCCCGTCTCTGTGTGTTTGCATAGACTTTTCCTTCTATCTGGAATGCCCTCCCTTCTTCACTTTCACTTCTTAGAATCTCTAGCTTCTTTCAAAACTCAGCTCAAGAATAAATTCTTACATTAGTGGCTAGTGGCTGGTCTTGCCCTGCCCCCAAACCCACTACCCCATTACTTTATATTTATATTTCACATATTTTGGTTTTTACTTGTATGTACATATTATTTCCTATAAGAGTGTAAGTTACTTGAAGACAAGGACTCTGGTTTTTGCTTTTGCTTTCCAAGTGCAAAGCACATGTTGTTGAATCATTTTAATCTGTCTGATTGTGTGTGACTGGGGCTTTCTGGGTGGATGTACTGGAGTGCTTTGCCATTTCCTTCTCCAGATCATTTTATAGGTGAGGAGACTGCAGCAAACTAGGTTGTATGACTTGTCTAGGGTCACCTGGCTAGGAAAGGTCTGAGGCCAGATTTGAAGATGAGCCTCTCTGACTCCAGGCCCAGCACTCTATCTACTGCACCCCCTAGCTGTCCCCTCTGGCACATAGTTGGCACTTAATGTATGTTTACTGATTGTCATCATAGCCTGTTTTCCTTAATTCATAGTCTGATTTCTGTGCTAGGAGGGAATGAGCTGGTGCTTATTTTCAGGGTGAGAATAAGGACGTAAGTAAACGTTGAAAACTTGGAGGTGTTTGGGGTGTGTTAGTCTGTGGATTTCTAACCTGGGGATCTGTGATCTTAAAATGCAATATATATACATATATTGTACACACATACATACATATACACATATGTGCTGCATGTATGTGTGTATACATATATATGCACATATACACACATACATATCTATATATAATGGGGCAACTACAATGAATGAAGCACTGTCCCTAGAGTCAGGAAAATCTGAGTTCAAATCCTGCCTCAGATGCTTGACACTTAACTGTGTGATGGGGGCAAGTCATTTAAGCCTGATTACCTCATTGGAAATGTATGTGTGTGTGTGTGTGTGTGTGTGTGTGGTGTGTGTGTGTGTGTACACACACACATATATATACAATATGTATACAATAACTGTCTCACTGTAATTAATTTTCTTTGTATTTTATTTTATGCATTTAGAAATGTGATTCTGAGGGATCCATTGGCTTTACCAAGCTGCCACAGGGGTCCATGACACAGAAAAGATTAAGAACCCCAAGACCAAGTCTGTGATTTCGCTGGCCTAGGGAACCCCAGTGAGGAACGTTCTCTACCAAAGCAGACTGATACCTCTTCTGCAACTCAGTTTTAGAGTGGTCTGGGAGCACTCAGAGGTTGAGACTTGCCCAGGGTCATGCAGTCAATATATGTTAGTCAACAAGTGCCTATCTATGTGCTAAGCCTTGCGCTAGGGAAGTGGTGGCACCTGCGTCCAGGTCTCCCATATTCTACGTCTTGTTTGCTAATGAATAGGCCTGTCTCAGAGATTTTGCTGGAACCAAAGTGGGAGTTAATGTTAGCCCTTCTGGTCATAAACTTCCAGCCCACCTAATGATGAGGAACAGAGGACAAAATGTCAGTTTAAGCTGAATAAAGAAGACTGAGGGCCAGTTATTAAATTGTACTAATCTCACAAGTGGAGATAAAAGGAAAAAAGTTTTTCTCTCTATTGGAGATCTAGCTTTTTAAAATAATTAGAAATATTAAAGCATTGACAATGATTGAGATAGAAGCATTATTCATAACTTTTATTTCCGCGCTGGGCAGTGATCCAGTATATTTCATTTATGAGCTTTCAGCTGTAAGGAGAACGTGAGCCAATTCCTAAATTAAATATGCCCTGTTAACTTTTATAAATGATACCCCAGGATTAGCTTAGAAGCTTAAGCTTTCGTTGTATTAAGATAATTGTCGCGTTCCCTGTGTCCCGTATCTGTTTGACTCCCATCCCAGAGTGCTTTGCAGGCTGTGCCCAGTGTCCTTGGAGCCCAGAACCATGTGCTTGCAGCAGAGATGTCTGGAGCACAGGGAGGCAGGCAAGGGAGTCATCCTTGCCCTGATTTTCCATCTGCTTCCTACCTCCCGGGTTCCTTATCTCCAGGGAACTAATAATAATGATTATAGCACTAATTACTAGCAGTTATATAGCACTTTAAGGTTTGCAAAGCACCAAATAAATATTATCTCTTTTGATCCTCACAGCAGTCCTCGGAAGTAGATGCTAGTGCATCATTATTTTATCTGGGGGAAGCTGAGGCATACAGTTGTTAAACAATTTGCCCAGGGTCAAACGGCAATTAAGTATCTGAGGCAGGATTTGAATTCAGGGCTGTCTGACTCCAAATCCAGTGTCTACACTGGTCAACTCACTGTGTTGTCCACAGTAAAAGGTTTGCCCAGTGTGTCTTACCTAGGATCCCAGGATCTCAGCGTACATCCATGCCTACCTCTGAATCCCATCTGTAGCATCTCTAGCAAGTATGTATCAAGCCTCGATTTAGAGCTGTACTGAGGTTCAGGAGTCTGTAACTTGCCTAAAGTGACATATGTAGAGCATCTGAGGTGGGGCTTGAACTTCTGTCCTCTGATTCCTGAGCTAGGGCTCTTTCCATTGTCCCATGCTCTCCTTCAATATCTATGTGTGTTTCCTTACCTGGAGCCAAATCTGCCCATTTGTCTGCTACCCATTAGTCCCACTTCTGACTTCTGTAGCTGAGTAGACAGAAGAAGTACAATCCTCCCCATATCTGGTAGCCTGCTGGCTCTTTGTGAATGTGCTCTTAAGCCTCCGGGACTAGGACTTTGCCCATCATTTGAAGTTACAAAGGGAATCTTGTTTTCTTCCCATAGTCTTAGTTTGCTTGTTGAAGTATCTGCCACTACTCCTATGGCTTCCTTGCCTCCTGGCCTATCTTACTAGGGTTCAGTACAGAGAGAACTGTCTTTTCTTGTATTATCTCTGTTTCTTCTCACTCTGCTTGGTGCTGCTCTGTCCCAGCTGACTGTTGGAAGGAAGGCTGGATGGAAAGAGGGAAGAAAAGAAGGAAAAAAGGAAGGACTGAGGGAAAGAAGGGAAAAAAAGAAGGAAGGAGGGAGAGAAGAAGAGAGAGGGGAAAGAGAGAGAAGGAAGAAGGGAGGGGAGGCAAAGAAGGAAAGAGGGAGGAAAGGAAAGAAGGAAAGAAAAAAGAAGGGAGGGAAGGAAGGAGAGAGAAGGAAAAAAATCAAAGAAGGAAGAAGAGAAGGAGAGAGGAAAGGAAGGAAGGAATGAGGGAAGGAAGGAAGAAGGAAAGGTTTAATAAGTATCTTCTACACACCAGACACTGTGCTAAGCAATTTGCAACATTTTCTTATTTGATTCTCACAGTAACCCAGAGAAGTAGGAGCTATTATGATCCCTATTTTATAGTTGGAGAAACTGAAGCAGAGAGAGGTTAAGTAACTTGTACAGGGTCTCTCAGCTAGTGTCCAATGCAGGATTTTAACTCAGGGGTTCCTGACTCCAGATCCAGTGCTCCATCCACCAGACCACCAGCTACCCTGAGCACCCTGTTATTTTTCCAAGCCTTCTCAGCTACCTGATTCTCTATAGCTCTAATCTTCTAGTCCTCAATTCCTGGTGACCTTGTCTTTCTTTTTGATTCAGGGATATGTAGTTGATAGAGTAGACTTTGAAAGTGATGTGTGGCATCTGTTGCGTTAGACGCTAAATGAATTGGCTGTGTTGCTTTATAGACTTTTGTGCTAATTACTTAATTGGTGCCAACTCTTCTGGCCTCCTTAAATGCTCGGGGGCACATCCATATACTTATAAACTCATGGCATGTTAGAACTGAAAGGAACCTTAGAGACCATCTAGTCCAAGTGCTTCACTTGCTTCCAAAAACTGACTGGGCACGTTCCCAGGAGGCCAGGCCATTGGGTCGAGTGTACAGGGCTCAAGTCACTGCTTCTTCACTGGGACGGTGATAACAGGGTAGGATCTCCTTCCTAGATGCATTCTGGGCACAGGTCCAATTATTAGGAGTATCTAGGTTCAAGTTGGGAATCTAACAAACATTGTTAAGAATCTTCTATGAGTAAAGCACTCTAATTGGTGCTTGGGAGACAGATAGACAAAAAAAATGCCCCTGCCCTCATGGAGCTTATATTCTGTTGGAGATGTACTAGTTCAGCAAAGAGGTAGTAAACCTAGTGGATTTTGGCTAAGGGACAGAACGATGGCAGTAGGGATAGCTAGTGTTAATATAGTACTTTTGGCAAAGTACTTTGCATATGTTATCTCATTTGGTCCTCAAAACCATCCTGTTATTATTTTCCATTTTACAGATGAAGAAACTGAGACAGACAAAGGTTGAGTGACTTACCTAGGGTCACATAGCTAGTAAGTATCTGAGGCAGGGTTTGAACTCAGGCCTTCCTGACTCCAAGTCCAACATTCTATCCAGAATGCCACTGAGTTACTTATAGTATCCTCAGGTAGAATTAGAGGTATTAGGAAAGATGAAGAAAGAGTGGATGGAACTGGGAATGAGGTGGCAGTGGCCACGGAGAGGTTAGAGATCCAGGGAGGGGGACCAGGAATGGAGCAGAAAACAGACAGAGAGATGGAGAGAGAGAAACAGAGATTATCAGACAGAGAGATATAGAGAGAGACAGACACTAAGAGACACACAGGAAGACAGATGGAGAAACAGAGAAAGAGAAACAGAAAGAGGCAGACAGACAGAGAGACAGAGAGACAGAGACAGAGAGACACACAGAGACAGAGATTCTTCACTCAGTCCTATGATTAAAAGCTCCAGTGGCTCTCTATCGTCTCTGGGATAAAACTGCAAACCCTGCTCTTGCTCACTGAACTTCCTGCTCTGTGTCCACCCTACCTTACACGTTACTCCTCTTCCCTCACCCTGTTCTCTGGTCAGACTGGAGTTCTCGCTGTTTCCTGGGTGCTTGTGCCCTCCCCTGAAATAACTGTGCGTATTTGTATTTAATCTTCCATGGGCATCGTTCTCTCCCTGCCCCCTAGCTGAAGGCAGGACTGCTTCATTTGTGTCTCGCAGACGTTCAATAAAAGCTTGCTGCCATTGTCACAGCATCCCACTTCCCATGCTCCCTGGTACCTGGCATGCTCTCCCTGCTCACCCCACCCCTGCACATCTTGAGCTCCCTGAAAATTTCGACTGAGAAGCTACCTCAGATATGAGGCCTTTCTGGATTTCTAAGCTGATTGTGCTCACCAAAGTACTTTGTATTTGCTGTGCAGACATGTAATATTTACTTTCTTGTCTGTTTGTTTCCCAGGACAGTAAATAAGCTCCTTAAGGGCCGAGACAATTTCATTTTAGTAGGTGCTTAACCAAAGCTTGTTGAATGATTCAGTGAAACCAGCCATGAGAATCTGGGCAAATCATTTCACCTCGTGGGGGGGCTTCTGTTACCTCATTTAATCTAACCCTAACAGAGGCTTTAGATTCATTGGCTCTCTACATTGCCTGCCCCGGTCCTGTTTTAGAGGGGGGGAGAAGGGGAGTGAGAGGGGGGAGCTTGGAGGCCTGTGCTTTGGATGTGACTCATGACCCCCATGCCCCAATCCTCTTGGCCTGGAGTTCCCCAGGAAGCCACAAGCTGCCCAGGCTGAGGCTTCAGCTCTGTAGGCACTGAGGAGGCAGGAGGGGCTGAGCTGCCGGGGAAGCCCAGAAGCTCTCTGCTGTTCTGCATTCAGCGATTGAATTGCCTGCTGTCAAGGCTAAAGCAACTCCAGATGAATCACTCTGAAGCAATTACAAAGGTTCTTCCCCTGGCCCACTCTCTCCGCTCCCCTCTCCAGACCCAGAGCCAGCTTAAGGCTGGGTGCCATCCCTGGGAGTACCACCTTCTGCCAGGCACCTGTCCCTACCATTGGGCCTCCCCAGAGAGGGGGCTCTGAAGTCTTCTCACACTGGGACCTGTTTATCATAATGGGAACCAGAGCAGAAACCTGAATGAGGCAGCATTGTTTTCTTTCCTTCCTTTCTTCTCTCCCTTCCTTTCTTTCTTTCCTTCCTTCCTTCTTTTTGAGATCTGGGCAAAATTGAATTGTTTCTCTTATTTCAGTCCACGAGTCACCCACAACACCTCCTTCTCTTGTCACTCCCTGTCACTTTGCCCTCTCCTTATCTCTTCCATCTCACTCCATCTTTGCCTTTCCTCCTTTTCTGTCTTTCCTGCTGGGTCCTGATCTCTCACAGAGAGATCATTATCTCTTCCCTACTTTATCTCAGTGCCACTGCCTTCCACTCTGTCCTTCTGTCTGTGTGTCACTGCCTCTCCGCCTCTTACTCGGTGCCTATCCCTTTCTTTGTGCCTCTGTCTCTCATCCACTCTTAACCCTTCATCTTGATCTTGTTTTCAGACCTTTGTCCTTTCTTTGTGTTTGTCCCTTGTGTTGCACAACAGAAGGAATGCTGTCTCAGAGGACCTCAAAAGCCCACCTCTGATACTTATCACCTGGTGACCCTTGGGCCTCAGTTTCCTCAACTGTAAAATAAATGAGTTGAATTAAATGACCGCTGAAGTTTCTAGCTCTGAGAGAGAGACAGACAGACAACCTCAGATCTCAGGTAGCTTATATTCTAATAGTAGGAAATAATTCATTGGTAGTAGTGGTGGACATTTGGTTTGGAAAGTTCTAGGGTTGGTGAGTAAAGACCTAAGGGAATACATTAACACATCTTTTTTTCCAATAGCGATAGTTTGATTTGATGATGTTTCCAGAAGGGAAAGGGGGAAGATACCCAAGAGGCAGTGAGGATGTTGTCAAGAACATGGTGTGAGAATAAAGTGAAAAGATTCAGTGGGCCACCCATCAGTCAATACCAGAGGGTCACATGTTCAAGTGAGGGTCTCTGGTCTGGGACATAAAACATGAATGGATAAAAACATGGTAGGGGAGTGATCCTGAGCAAGTCACTTAACCCTGTTTGCCTCAGTTTCCTCATCTGTAAAATGAGCTGGAGGAGGAAATGGCAAACTACTTCAAGATCTTTGTCAAGAAAACCCAAAGTGGGGTCATGAAGAGTTGGACACAACTAAACGACAACAACAAATGGGCCTTCTGTTTATTCCTTGTATCTGTATTCCCTCTCGTCAATGTTTCTTGTCCTAGCTCTTCTATAGGAAGAGACCGACACTTCCTCCATCCCCTGGGGCTGGATGGGCCAAACTCAGGAGACTCCGTCACAGACAAGAGTGTCAGGCACTGAGGTAGCAGCTACTTTCTCCCTAGCCAACTGAGGACCAGAAGGGTTAGATTCCTTCTCTTTGTTTTCAGAGACACTTCTACTCTGATTGAGGTAGTTTAAGTGGTAAAGCAAATAGAGTGTTAGATTTGGACGTAGGAAGACCTGAGTTTCAGTCCTGCCTCAGACACTTTTTTAGCTGGGGGACTCTGGATAAAATTCCATATGCCTCACCTGTGGCTCCAACAAGTTATAGTACAGCAGTTACACCCAGCAACCATCTTGGTAGGTGGACCAAACCAGGTTAAGGGTGATTGAAAGGCTGAAGGCCTAACTCACCTATGGATGAGTTAGGGGGATGTCTGTCCCAAGCATGTGAAGACTCCCCTGGCAGAATGGGCAGATGACAACAGTTTGTTCCAGTGACTATGGAAATGGCTAAAGCGGGTGCTATGGAGTGCTGAGACCTTGGTCAGGCAGTGAAGATGCCAAGGTCATCCACTGCATCCCGGATCACCACCACTTGTCTTGACTTTTGTACCACCACTACATTTTTATGACTTGGGGAGAGAGAGTGAAGCTGAGGATTTTGTACAACTCTGCCTCCCTTAAATCCAATTAATGTGCAAGCCAAGACATCACCTGTGATGTCATCGGTCCTCTTTGAAAAATCATCACCACCACCACTACCTCCACCAATATAAATAGAGCCAAATATAGCACCTTTCTCAAAAGGTTGTTATAAGGAGCCATTGAGGTAGTACATGTAAAATGCTTCATAAACCCGAAAGCTCTGTATAAATGCCAGTCATCATCATCTTCACCTTCATCATTACTATTATTATTGTTCATTTATGAAGTGGAAAACATGAATAAGAGTGATCTCTCTAGTTTTTTGGATCAGGGATGGGAGGAGGGGGGAATAGGAGGCAGATGTAGTTACATACTGTGGATATTCTCTTTGCAAGTCTGGTGGGTGTTGGACCTGCCCAAGTCTTCTTGTGACTGTGAAAACTTGTAACTAAGCATCCTGGTATGCATGGAGATGGTAGCGGGCAGAGCGGGGGAGGCATGGGGAAGGAGTCCAGGGAGAAGGGACTTCTGTCCTGCTCAACATTAGCCATCTGTTCTCTGAAGATAAAAATTAATAAATAAGTGAAATGAACACAGCATTAAAAATTGACTGTGATAAAAGCCAGCATGGAGCAAGCAGGTGCCAAGTTGGAGTCATTGTACCCAGCTGGCAGCTGGTATTGACACCTCCTCCTCTTTCATTGGCTCTTGGCCCACACAGGACCCCATGCCCCCATTAGTCAGTGAGTCAGTTGCCCACATCCCCTCCTGGGCAGCACCTTAGCGGGATGCTTCCCTTCCCTAGGAAGGAAAACAAGCTGCTTCCTACTTTCCTTCCTTTCTACACCTACAGAGCCTTGAAGTAACAGCTTGAGTAGGTTGCGAAGAGAGACAGCAGGTTGTAGTGATAAGAGCAGTGAACTTAGAATCAGAGGATTCTCAGTTCAACTCCCAGTTCCACTACTACTACTGGTGTGACTTCATGCATGAACCCCTTTGGGTTTCCGTTCCTGATCCATAAAATGAGGCACTGGGCTTTTGTAGTCATTGAGTTGTTTTTCAGCCATGTCCAACTCTTTGTGACCCTTTTTCTGGTTTTCTTGGCAAAGATACTGAATGGTCTGTCATTTCCTTCTCTACCTCATTTTACAGGTGAAGAAACAGAGGCAAATAGGATTAAATGATTTGCTCGGTGTCCCATAACTAGTAAATATCTGAGGTTGCATTTGAACTCAGGAAGATGCATCTTTTTGACTCCAGGCCCAGCTCACTAATCACTATATCACCTAAATGTCACCTAGACTGGGGTAGAGAGCCTCTCATGTCCCTTCCAGCTCTAACTCTGTGGCCCTAGGAAATGGAATACTTACTGACTTCCTGATGGCCTCCTAAAATCAAGTCCTGGCAAGAATAGAAATCTTTCCTTCCCTGGGAGACTAAAGGTACTGAAACTAGGTGAGAGTGGACCCCTTTCCCTAAGGTCTGTGACTCCAAGACTCTCCTAATGAAGTACTAAGAGTTGGCTTGGGATTAGTACAGACTTTACCATGTTCTCTTATGGTGGAGCGAGGAGGTAGGAAGAAGGAGAGGGATCGTCATTCACTGAACATCTATCGTATACAAGTCTCCTTGTTAAGGGCAGTCAGTCATTCGCCTTCTAGTTTTCAGTCTAACAAGATGGACAAGATACATGCACGGGTTCTAAGCAGTAGAATTATAGGATTGAAAGCTCAAGGGGATCTTAGAGATCATCTAGGTCAGGGATCAACGCTTTTAGTACCATAGACCCCTTTGGCAGTCTGGTGAAGCCTATGGATGCCTTCTCACTATAATGCTTTTAAATGAATAAAATACAACACATAGGATGGCAAAGGACACTTAGTTAATGAAATACCATTATCAAACCTTTCTTTTAAAACAAGTTTGTAGACCCCAGTCAAGATTCAAAGCCAACCCCCTCATTTTCCATGTGATAAAACAGAAGTCCAGAGAACTGAGGTGAGTTGGGCCAATAGCATATAGTTAGTGGCAGATCTGGCATTTGAACTCTGGTCTGCCAACTGCAAATTCAGTTCTCATTCCACTATATTATTCAAAGGATCATATGAACAGCATCCGTGAGAAGTGTTCCAAGACCAGAAGAAAGATCATTTTTGACTGTGGCTACAGAAGGAGTGCTTCATAGGAAAAGTGACGGGGACCTTGAAGGTAGGTTGGATGGTAGAGATGTGAGGGAATGACATTCCGAGTGGCAGAACAGAGACTCAGATGTAGAAGTGAGGGTGGCAGAGAATCATAGAGTTTTTTCAAAGCACAAGAGACCTTCTAGGTAACCTGGTCTGACACCTTCATTATACAAGTGTTCCAAAGGTATCTGACTGGGCTGTAAGGCCTATGTAGAGGGATAGTACATAAATATCTGGGAAGTGGGATTGGCCTATATTTACTATGGGACCTTAATGTTAGGTTAAGAAATGTCTTGATCCTGCAAAAGCAAGGAGCCATTGAAAGTTCCTTCTGGCTTTATCATGCTTTAATTGTCCAGGGGGGAATTCAGGCTCTTCCTGCCTCCTTACTGTTGAGTTGCTTGTGACTACGGCTTAAGCTTTTGGAAAGAAGAAGAAGGAGCTTTGGGAGGGAGAGTGTGGACTTCTTTATTTTCCTGGGTTGTGTCAATCATTCAAGAAGGTAGCATCATCTAGCTGAATGTGCACAGGACCTTAAAGGATATGTAATTTACCCCCTTAATTTTATACATGAGGAAACTGAGGCCCAGAAAGGTTACTGACTTGCCTGATACTACAGATACTACAGATACAGATACTAAGTGTCAGAGGCCGGCACCTAGCAGACCATTTTGACTGAAGCCTGTGGATGCACTAAAAATAGAGAAGGCTGGATTTGTGGGGCTGGGAGGGTATTGCTGCTGGTGAATGCAGTTCAGAGTATTGAAGGTGGCTTGGCTTGGCTGTTTTTGTTACCATGGAAGCAGGACAATTGAGCTGTGAGTTGAGAAGGCAGTAACCCTGAAGAAAGCACCAGTCTCTCCCCTCATCCCTAAAGTTGCTTATAGCCAAGCTATCAAAGCATAAGCCTCTTCGATTTCCCATAATGAGCTTTATTAAAAGCTGACTGTGCAGACAGAAGGATGTTCCAGAGAACTCTGGCAATGCAGGTGAGAACTATCAGAGGCAGAGTGCTGAAGAGTCTGCCTGGATGACTTGCCCTCAGTATCTGTGTTATATGGGGGAGTCTTATGCAGTGGATTGTGCTTTAAACTGGCTGGGGATTTGAAGGTACAGTGTGGACCAATGGATGGGGCAGTGATGATGCTCTTTCATCTAGACCTTATATCCCTGAAAATACCATCTGAATCCTTCCTCATACTCTTGTCATCCCTTACCCATAGGTTTCAGATCCAAATATCTGAAGTTCATAGGACCTTGACAGTGTCTTGCCTTCCCAACTTTCCTCCTTCCCTGATCAGTCCAGCAAATGACTCACTTGACCGTTAGTGGTGTAATTAGCTCAGAACAAACTGTAGAATGGCATTGTTGTGCACCCTTGGTAGGGGAGTCATTGCTGTTTCCACCTTAGCACGACTGCCTTGGGGACACACAAGCAGAACGCTCTTCTATTGGCTTCCCTCACCAGGTTGCAGACAAGAGCTGCCTTGTGTTCAGGACAGCTCCAGCAACTCCAGGACTCAGGGCTGTCTCCCTGGACAAGAAGTTCAGTCCCTAATGAGGAAAGCCCATGGAGGTAGTAGGTTGGATAATAAGTCTCAAATTAAATAATTAATGAAGTTATAAAAATACATCTGCTGTATGGTCAGAGTAATTGAGCCCAATTAGAAGCAATTATTTCCCAGAGTTATTATACTCTACCTTTTTCTTTTTTTTTTCTTCTTCTTCTTCTTTTTTTTTTTTTACAAACCACTCTGGCAGCAACGTAGGATTCCCAGGTTCTGCTTCCAAAATGAGGAAGGTAATTTTGCAGAGACTGTACTACTGGATAATTGCCTCTCCAAAAGAGGGGGTGGAGAGATTGCAGTGCAACCAACCTTTACTAAGCACCTACTGTGTGCCAGGCACTGGACTAGAAACTGAGCACACAAAGTCCAAACAGTCTCTGTCTTCAAAGAGCTTATATTCTAAGTCTCATTCCTGTCTAAGTCTCATTCCTTAATCTTGTTCAGGGATTCTGCCTGATGCAACTTTTTTTACCATATAAATGGTAATTATTATCACCATTATATCATCATCTCATATCATATATTATATCACCATCATCATTGCCTCTTTTCTCTTATGTGATTGTCTCTCCCAATTAGAATGTAAGCTCCTTTAGAGCAGGGGCTATGATTTTCCCTAGTGCTTCCCCAGCTTCCCACAATGCTTGGCACACAGTAAGAATTTAATAAATGATTTTTCATTCAACTCATTTCATTCAGTATTTTCTTGCCTATGAATCTGGTATTTACTCACATAACTTAGAGATCTGGGTCCTAGCCCTGACTTGGCTCCAACTTTCTCTGTTACCTTGGACCATTTACTTAACCTCTCTGGGTCTCTATTTTACCTTCTCTGGTAAAATGCAGGGATTGGGTGAGGGCCGTTCCAGGTCTAACATTCCATAAGTCAACATACCAAAAGATGTGGTGTTTTGTTTTCTTTTATCAGTGAAGTCACTCAGTCTCTATCCCTACAAGAAAACACAAATTCAGGGGCAAGGTATGCTTTATACAATAGAAAAGTTTTTGAAAAATTGTTGAGTAAATAAAATTCTATATTAAATTTGTTAGGGGATTTCAAGGATCTCATTTAGCGTCCTGGGAACTGATGTAATCAGACCATGCCATATGATTTGGGAATATGCACAGGGCTTTCAGTGTCCCCAGATTTCTTGCCAAAACAAAAACCCATCTTTTTAACACTAGTATTTTCCCAGTGATTCTATATGACTGTGAATGATGAAATATCATGATTTCTGAGGAATCAAAATTACAGGTCACCAAAAGGCAATAGAGAGGCATATGGTAAGTATGCACAAATAAGCATATTGCCAAAGATGAATTATGAACACAAAATGGTGTGAAAGTTATTAAAAATATGGATGTCCAGAAAAAGAGGTGAACTGGTCCTGGAGCTAGAGCAAAGGATAGCACATGTTCAGTCTGCATGCAGCATTGGTACCCACATAATATCCAAGACATCAACAAGATGAGGGGACATGGATGGGTGGTGATGTGTACTCCATTGGAGAGGAGCACCACAGGAATGAGATCACAGATCCTTTGAGATGTTGGAGCAGAAGAGATCATAGAATCACAGATTTAGAGCTGTAAGTGAGTTTATAGAGTCCACCATTTTTCAGACAATGAGCCAAGGTCAAGAGATAGTAAGTAAATTGCCAAGTTGCTAAGTGTCTAAAGTAGGATTTGGATCTAGCTCTTCCTGACTTCAGGTTTAACACTCTGTCTACTTTACTATTTACTATTCCTTGCAGCCAAGGATCCTTTTGGAAAAAGAATCCTTTCCTTCTGCAGTAGAGTCCTCCCCTTCTGATTGACCTTTTCAGAAAACTTGTATTTTTGCACATAAGGAGTGGTCTTAAAATAGAACTGTCCTGGGCAGCCACAATAGATGTTTCAGTACTCTCATAGAACCGTGGCCTCTTTGGTATGCACTATCCCTCCATTGATACACATCACAATCTAGCCACACTTCATCATCTTGTGTGTTTTCATGTCCTTCAATAAATTCCCTATGAAGGATTTACTTAATGAGCTAGAGCCTCGTTCTGTAGGTTTTTAATACAAGGGGTCCCCAAAGTCTTAGTGTATTAAGATTGTAAAGCTATGGGGACCCCCCTATATTTTATGGGTAACAGTGTAACACTCAGGCTGTACATCTGACGTCCTTCACTCTTGTTACATGACTTGTCCAGTTTCTTTCATAGTCAGTCAACAAGCATTTATTAAGGTCCTCCCATAGGCCAGGCATCATGCTGAGTGCTGTAGATACAAAGAAAGATGAAAATAACCCCTGCCTTCATAGAACTCACATTCTAATGGGAGAAGACAACGTGTAAATAGGATGCCTGCCAGACATGTGCAGAAGAGATAGAAGGAACTCTTAGAGGGGAAGTTATTAGAATCTGGGGTGGGGGTGGGGGAATGGAAAAGATTTCCTGAAAAAAGTTAAATTTTATCTGAGTCCAGAAGGAAGCCAGGGAAATTAAGAGATAGAGGTCAAGATGGAAATCATTCCAGGCATAAGGAACAGCCATTGCAAAGGTGCAGAGACTGGAGATGAAGTGTAATTTTTGAAGGACTTATGATGCTTTATACTTGGAAGTTATTGTAAATTATATGGCACTGTATACATGTACCCCTCAGGAATCTTAATATTGACTTTTGAGTCACCTGAAATTCTTCTGAGATTATAGTGTTCCATGATTTGCTGTCAGAAAACAGCACCATGAGAATATTAATGTTAAAGAGATAAACTTTAGCAGCAGGAAGCACCTTGAGACTAATAAAAGACTACAGTCCATTCTCCTATTCAGTTCTGGGCCTGGCTTGTTATATGTCCATAGTGTCTGACAAACTGCATGTCATGACCCAGACAAACTACATACTACATTTCCTTGGTTTTACCTGTATGAATAGTCACACCATTCTCTTCTGAATGACCACAGATCTCTTGAAGGAGGTTCTGGATCTTGGGGCAATCAATGTACCATCATCCCTAAACAGAAGTACCAGAAAGACTTTGTCTTGTATAAGGAATCTGTCTTCCATGTGGGGTTTTCCATAGAACAGCTCTCATGAGAGTGGTAAAAAAACAACAACCACCTCTGATAAGCATATTATGTCTTGATTGATATTGATGACTAAAGTATCATAGAGCCCAGTGGGTGCCATCAATTGTGAAATTTTATATGATCTTAACATACGTGTGGCAGCATCTTGAGAGCCTTCAAGACTGTTTTGCCCTAGCAAGTGACATGCTTCAATAAGTTTCTCTTGCAATGATTTGGCTTAGTTCAGTCTCATAGTCAGTTTTCTAAAGGTTTCTTTACTGTTTTTGATTTTTTGTGGGACAGTACTTCTTGTAATCTTCTGCCATCTTCCTCTGTAACATTTTGTAAATGAGCTGGTATTCTAGAATGATGTTGTTCTTGAGTGCTATGTCTCTCTGACTGGTAGGAAGATTCATGTTTTCTGGCAGATGTGGTTCCTAGGGTCTTTTGACCTCCTCATAGCTATGATTCTTTAACATTGGTTAAACTTCTCTAAGAAGAAACATTGAGTCATTCTCTTCTGTCTGTTCATCATTTTTCACAGTCTTGGGTAAATAGATAAGGCTGAAGCTCTCATAAATAGACATCATGTCTTCTCATGTGTACCCTTTCTTTAAGCTTGATGTTAAGATGGGAGAAAAAAGGCAGCGATGTGACTGAGTTCTCCTAAATTTTCTTCTAAACAACTTCTAAAATAATATCTCAAAATGAATTCTGAAGAAACAGAATCCATAAAAAGATGGGGTGAAACAATTTTATAGCCCAAGATAACTTAAAAGGTCAGGAGGAAAGGCCTGTTGAACCTGGGTGAGAGTGGAGCACAGTCCAGCACAGGCAGTGGCTGATAAGCCAGCAGTAGGCCTTGTGATAACTGAATCAACAGCAGCAGCTTCCAGAGCACTCAGACTGCAGATGGCAAGTGGGTATGACAACTGGTCAGAAGGAGATTACAAGGGTCTCTTTGCCAGCACTTGGTGCAGGACTGTTGCATTACCCATGTGCAGATCTGAGTTGCGGTCCTGGGTCGCAGTCCTAGACTGAGGAAGAGCAAGTCCCTGGTCAGGGTTCCAGAGAAGAAAAAGAGTGCTTTTGAAAAAAGAGTGCCAGAGCACAGGCAAGGAGAGCAGTGACCACACGTCTCCTTATATCATACCACTTTGGAAGAACTGAAACCTTATAGACCCCCCCCCCCAGACCTAGTTCCTAAAACAACAGCACAAAAACCTCAAAACTTGGAACACTACCCCCTCCACCCCAGGAGTAGAACCCAACTTTAACATAAAGTTAAAAGTCAAGAAATAGTCTGGGAAATGATCAAACAACAAAAGAACCTGACCATTGAAAGTTACTGTGGTGACAGGGAAAGTCAAAACACAAATTCATAAGAAGGCAAGAAAGTCAAACTGCTACATCCAGAACCTGGAAAAAATGTGAACTTGCCTCAGGTCCAAAAAGAATTCCTGGAAGAGTCCAAAAAGGATTTTCAAAATCAATAAGATAGGGAGAGGAAAATTTTGGAAAAGAAATTACAGTCATGCAAAAAAATGATGAAAAAAACAGTCCGATAAAGAAGGCATTAAAAATACTGAAGAAAATAACATCATAATAATACCTTTGGGGCAGCTAGTGCATTGTCTAGAAGGACCTCAGTCAGGAGTCAGGAGGACCTGAGTTTAGATCCAACCTCAGATACTTACTAGATGTATGACCCTGGACAAGTCACTTAATCACAATTGCTTTCCTCTCCAAAAAAAAAAACAACCTTAAAAAGCAGAATAGGTCAAATGGTCAAAGAGGCACAAAAATCCATCAAAGATTAATCCTCCTTTAAAAAAGCAGAATTAGCCACATGGGATAAAATGTACAAAAGATGTACAAAAATTTGCTGAAGGACGGAATTCCTTAAAAAGTAGAATTGACTAAATTGAGAAAGGAGGTACAAAAGCTCACTGAGGCAAATAATTTCTTAACATTTAGGATTGAGCAAGTGGAAACTAATGGTTCTATGAGATAGCAAGAAAAAATAAAACAAAAATCAAAAGAATGAAAAAATTAAAAGAAAATGTGAAATATCTGCTTGGAAAAATGAGTGACTTGGAAAATAAATTGAGGAGATGAAACTTAAGAATTACTTGGTTACCTAAGAGCCATGATCAAAAAAAGAACTTTGACATCATCTTTCAAGGAAATTTTCAAGGAAGACTACCCTGGTATTCTAGAACCAGAGAGTAAAATAGAAATTGAAAGAATCCACTGATCATTTCATGAAGGAAATCCCAAAATGAAAATTCTCAGGAATATCATAGCCAAATTTCAGAGCCCCCAGGTCAAGGAGAAAATATTGCAAACAGCCAGAAAGAAACAACTCAAATATCATGGAGCCACAGTCAGGATAACTCAAGATTTATCAACTTCTTTGTTAAAGGATCCCAGGGCTTGGGATACTTTCTGGAGGACAAAAGATCTAGGATTACAACCAAGACTCAACCATCCAGCAAAACTGATACAATCTTTCAGGAGAAAAAAACGGATAGTCAATGAAACAGAGGGCTTTCAAGCATTCCTGATGAAAAGAGCTGAATAGACAATTTGACTTTCAAATACAAGACTCAAAGCAGTGTAAAAAGGGAAACAGGAAAGAGAAATCATAAAGGATTCAGTAAGGTTAAACTGTTTACATTTCTACATGGGAAGATGATACTTGTAACTCCTAAGAGTTTTCTTTTGATTAGGGCAGTTAGAAGAAGTATATGTGTGTGTGTGTCTGTGTGTGTATATGTGTGTGTATGTGTATATACATACATATAGACATATACATATAGACAGAGGGCACAGGTGTGAGTTAAATATGATGGGATGATATATAAAAAAATAAAATTAAAGGGGGAGAAAGAGGAATGCACTGAAGAAGGGAGAAGAGAAAGATAAAATGGAGTGAATTATCTCACATAAAAGAGGCATGAAAGAGCTTGTACAATATAGTAGAGATGGGAGGTGGGCAGGTCTTGAACTTTACTTTCATCAGAATTGACTCAAGAGGGAATAACACACAGTCATTTGGGTACAGAAATCTATCTTACCATACAGGAAAATGGTATGGGAGGGGAGTAAGAGAGGAGGGGCCTGATAGAATGAAAGGCAGATTGGGGGAGATGATAGGAGCAAAACACTTCTGAGGATGGACAGGGTGAAAGAGTGGCATAAACAAGGGGAAAAAAGGATGGAGGGGAATACATAACCATGAAAAAGTGACAGCAAGTTTTTCTGATAAAGACCTCATTTCTCAAATATAGAGAGACCTGAGTTAAATTTGTAAGAATACAAATCATTGTCCAATTGATAAATAGTCAAAGGATATAAATAGGTAGTTTTCAGAATAAGTAATCGAAGCTATCTATAGTCATATGAAAAAGTGCTTTAAATCACTATGATTAGAGAAAGGTACCACCATCAGATCAGCTAATATTGCCAGAAAAGGAAAATGACAGATGTTGGAGGGGATGTAGGAAAATTGAGACGCTGATACACTGTTGGTGTTGTGAATTGATTTAGCCTTTCTGGGTAGCAAAACTATTGAAACTATGCCAAAAGGGCTATAAAACCATGCACACCTTTTGACTTGGCACTAAATCTGTCTCAAAGAGGTAAAAAACAAAAAGAAAAATGACCTTTATGTACAAAAATATTTATAGCAGCTCTTTTTGTGGAGGTAAAGAATTAGAAGTTGAGGGAATGCCCGTCAGTTGAGGAATGGCTGAATGAGTTGTGGTATATGATTGCGATGTAATATTATTCTGCCATAAGAAATGACCTGGAAAGACTCATATGACCTGATGCAAAGTGAAAGGAGCAGAACCAGGAGAACATTGTGTGATGATCACCTGTGAATGACTTAGCTATTCTTAGCAATACAATGATACAAGACAATTCTGAAGGAATTATGATGAAAAGTGCAATCCACCTCTATAGAGAGAACTGATGCAGATTGAAGCAAACTTTTTAAAATTTTATTTTTCTTGTCTGCTTATTTCTTTCACAACACAAGAGGTATGGAAATATGTTTTGCATGACTGCACATGTATAACCTATATTAAATTGCTTGCCTTCTCAATAAAGGGAGAGTGGAAAGGGGAGGGAGAGAATTTGGAACTCAAAATTTTTTTTGAAAAATGAATAAGTTTTTTCACATATAATTGGGAAAAAATGATTAAATAAAAAGTTTGATGTTAGGTTGTTTTTTTATTTTAACCATTCAGTGATCTGATAGCACCCAAACAGCTGATTTGAAATGACTATATTATTGGTAATGCCATTTCCTGTCAAAGATATAGTCAATTTCATTTTCAAAAATTTGGTCAGTGCTCACCTTGTCCATTGTTCTTTGACTTTCTTTTAAAAGAAAAGATTCATGGTCTGCAAGCATGAGTTTCCTGAGTAATCAAGGTTTGGTTTTTTTCATTTCTTAATACCGAACTAATACTTATACCAGGAACATCCAATTGGTTTTTGCTATGATCCCCTGTTTACTTGTCCACTTTGAAGTCATCAAGGATTAGTGGATATGTTACCTTCATTTAGAAGATCTGTAAATCACTTTGCAAACCTTAAAGTACAATATAAATACCAGTTATGATTTTCTTGTCAGATTTTTCAAAGATTTTCAGCACCTCACCAACCAATGCCAGTACATAGGATGCAGCTATGACAATTCTTTCATTGTGTACCCTGATCATAAACACTGCAGGACAAGATAGCCACATGTCCTGGGAAAAAATATGTCTTAATAATGATGTCAACTCCTTTCTTCACCTCTTGTCACAGAATTTTGAGACTTGCTCTCTCTTCATGTCTTCTGGTTTCATTTCAAGTGAGAACATCATTGCAGGTGGGGTTCAGTTCCTGTAGTAGTGTATTAACCTGTTGGGCATTGGATGCAGATTGTTCATTTAGAATACCAAACGTTAAATTCTTTTAGATGGTTAAATGATGAAAAAAAAAACAAATCCTATGATTCTTAGCACCCTCTGTCTCTTTTTCTCTTGCTCTTTTACCACCAATGTAGGTCTGGGAATCATTTTGAATTTTAATCTGCTTCATGACTTGCCATGACCCAATGAATTATCACCTAGTGACCAATGTGCTGGTGATAAGTCTCTGCACACCTACCTAGTCTGGGTACTTAGATACCAAATATAGCCTGTGATTAGTTCCAGCAACATTAATATAATTGAATTCATGACATCTGGTTTTTATGAGCATCTGCTGTGTGCTGTACCCTGTACTGGAGGAAACAGAGAAGTGTAAGATATGGTTCATATTCTTAATAAGCTTGCTAAATATAGTTGTCTGAGTGGGCTGGCCTTGGAACCAAGAAGGCGTAGGTTCAAGTTTTGCATCCTGGCTCTGTGGCCTTGTGCAAGTCACTTAATTTCTTAGTCCACTAAGTTGCATTCATAGAGAAGGGTAGAGAAAGTTCCATACCCAGCAGCCTGTAGTGATGAAATAACAGGTCCAGTTTTTTTTAAAGACTCATCATCAATTTATCTGTGAATGACTTAGCTCTTCTCAGCAGTACAGTGATCCAAGACAATTCCAGAGGACTCATGATGAAAAATGCTATCCACCTCCAGAGAAAGAACCGATGGAGTCTGAATGCAGATCAAAGCATACTCTTTTTCACTTTCCTTATTTTTTGTGGTTTTTTCTTTTTGTGCCTTCTTTCACAACATGACTAATATGGAAATATGTCTTGCATGACTGCACATTTATGACATATCAAATTGCTTACATTCTCAGGGAGGGGGCAGGTGAGGGAAGGAGGGAGAAAATTTAGGCTCAACATTTTAAAAAAAGATTGTTAAAATTATCTTTATGTATAATTGCAGAAAAATAAAATATTTTTAAAGCATCACCATCATTAACAGCAAACCATTTTTGAGCACTTACTAGGTACAGAAGTACTGTGAAAAATCTCAAAAAAGTATCAGATTGAGTCACTGTCCTCTAGTCAGGAGAACTAATGCCATTTTCTTTGAAATAGACAGATTTACTTCAGCAGTTTGAATTTTAGAGAGCCAGTAATGAAAGAAACCTTCAAGATGATCTATTCCAGTGGTTCTCAAAACGGTCTGAGAATCCCTGTGGGGTTCTTAAGATCCTTTTAGGGGATCCTTGAGGCCAAAACTATTTTTATAATTCTACTAAGATGTTATTTGCTTCTCAAAGTATTTCTGCCTTTCCCAATTACATATCTGTGTGAAGCTGTGTCCCCCCACAATATGTCTCATTTTTGTACCCCAAGTCCATCAGTTTACTATCAGGAAGTGGATAGTGTGCTTTGGTCCTCTGGAGCCATGGACACTCATCATGCTGATCAAAACTCCTACAATTCCCAACATTGTTCATAGTGTTGTCACTGCTGTCTAAACTCTCCTCCTGGTTCTGCTCATTTCATTCTTTAGTAACTGAAGTCTTAAAAGTTGTTCATTTTTGCGTTATTGGTGTTGTATGAATTGGTCTGTCCTGTCCATTTCACTCGGCATCAGCATCATGTGATCATGGCCAAGTCACTCACTTTCCCTGTATCTGATTTCATCTTCTGTTAAGTCTGAGGATTGGATTTGGAAGAGTTTCTTAAAACTTTCTCATGTCACGGTATGAACTTCTTCTCAGAATAGTGTTTTTAAATGTATAAAAGAAAATGCACAGAACAAAGGAAACCAAATATATTGATATATAGTTATTTGAAAAATAAGAAGTTAACAGACCTCAAATTAGGAAACCCTACTCAAGAGACAAACCCTACTCAAGGGGCAAGAGACAAGAGACATGGGGGGAGGGGAAATGGGATAGATTTTACTTTGATTGCTCTTTCCCTTCCTCCCCTGCTAGTTTGGGTCCTGAATAGGAGCCCTTACTCACCTGATCTAGGCTCATTCAACCTTCTGAATATCAGTAGAATGATAGTTTTGGCATTCTTGTCGTGCCCTGATCTGACTAGGAAGCAGAGCACAGTAAAAACAAAGGCTGTGGGTTCAAATCATTGGTGTAGTGTGACTGACACTGGATTTGGAGTCAGAAGAATGGACTCATCTTCCTGGGTTCAAATCTGACTTCAGACATTTGCCACCTGTGTGACCCTAGGCAAGTTACTTAACCCTATCTGCCTCAGTTCCTCTGTAAAATGAGCCGGGGAAGGAAATGGCAAACTATTCCAGTATCTTTGCCAAGAAAATCCCAAATGGGATCATGAAGAGTCAAACACAACTGAAAATGATTGATCAAGTCAGCAGCATCAAGGTCTTGGGATCAGTGGAGTCTGATGAGAACCCTAAGCTGTAATGGGAGATATAGGCTGCTCAGAGCTAAGGTGGTTCTCTGACCATAACTCAGCTTAGGGCAGGGAGATCACAGAATCATCCATTTAGGGTTGGAAGGGACCTCAAAGGCCATTCAATTCACACTCTTCATGTTACAGATGAGGACGCTAACTAACATTCAGGCAAGGTGAATAATTTGCCCAAGGTCACCTAGATAGGAAGCCCTAGATCTCTGAATCCAAATCTTGTGTTCTTTTCACTGTTCCACGCTGGCCAGCCCCATCACTAGAGCATTTGGACTAACAGGATTTTAAATGTTCCTTAGATGACTCTGCCCAGAAGATAAGATAAATGGGGCTGAGTGGTATGTGTAATTAATGAGCAGGGGCTTGATGGAGCCAGGCTGGAACCAGCAAAGATATCTTATCCCTTGCTTCTAAAGGACCGATATGTTAGGTAAGAGGCAACCCCAGGCAACTTTCCCATTCCTGCCTTTTTCTCATGTTCAGAAGAGGAGAGAGCCCTCTGGAAGTGTTCCTAACATGGTTATCAGATACCATTCCCTGGAGTGATGAAAGGTTACAGCACAAAGGGGCGGGGGGCAGTGTGTTATAAAATGAAGGGGTTCTGCTCAGAGCACAAGCTTTAAATTTACTTTTCCCATCTTCCAATAAATTTCCCAGGCTGGTCTCCTCATCCATCACCTAGTATTAGCTTTCCAGCGTGGTGGAGTTGGACCACTCTAGAAAGAATCTGTGATAGCGCAGCCTTTGATGAACTCGATTGCTTCCTCCTGCTCCAAGACAAACCCCTAAATCCAGACCCTGTGCTCTCCCCTTCTAGTAAATCTAAATAGTTTAAAATAACTCCTTCCGACCTTGAGACTAGTTCCATCTTTCTGCCATACATCAGCCTCAGGCGAATTATTATTAAGGTTTCTCAGCTCCTACTGAAAAGTCACCACCTTAAATCAAAGGGCTGGCAAAGGAAAGGATGGAAAGGAACGGGGAACCTGGAGACATCGGGAGGGATGGCATGGGATAGTGGAAGGAGACTGATGTTGGGAGTCAGAACAGCTGGTGCCAAGTACTGGCTTGGCTCTGTGATCAGCTACATGGTCGTTTGATCTCTCTGTTCCTCAGTTTCCTAATCTGTCACACATCTGTCCTACCTACTTCGGAAAGTGATTGTGTATAATTCCAGAGAACTTATGATGAAACATGCTACCCACCTCAGGGAGGTGATGACCTCAGAATGCAGAATAAGACATGTGGAGTTTTTTGTTTTGGTTTGGTTTTTTAGACATGTCTAATGCAGGAATTTGTTTTACTTGTCTAAACTTGTTTGTAATGGATTTTGTTTTTCTTGCTTTCTCAGTGGGGAAAGAAGGGAGGTAGAAGGGAAAGAGCACATAACCAAAAAGAAAAGAAATTCCAATTTTTAAAAAAGTGGTTACCACTTGAGGCAGCAGATATGAAAGCATATTGCTAAAAGTTGAAGTGTGACATAGGCTGGTAGAAGGAATCTTGGACCTGAAATCTGGAGACCTGAACCTGAAGCTCATTTCTGCTACTTAGAACTTGTGTGATTATGGGAGGATCATGCCACCTCTCTTGGTGTCAGTTTGCTCCCCGGTCAAATAAAAGGGTTGGAGATATAGCCATGAAATAGAAAGATAGATACAGAGAATACAGAGAGGCATGAGGAAATTTATGGGAATGGATTGAAAGCAAATTAAGCACAACTAGGAAGTATACACGATGATTACAGCAATGAAAATGGGAAGGACAACAAGATCCCTGTAACAAAATATAATTACCAAGCTGGAGAGGGGGCGATGCACCTCCTCCCTTTCTTTGCAGAGGTGGGAGTCTGTCAGCGTGGAGCTCTACACATACCAGCATACTTGGGTGATGTACTAGGTAGTTTTCCTGAATGGCTTTCCTTTTCTCTCTCTTTTTCTTTGTTACAAGGGACAGCCCTCTGGGAAGGAGAGCTGGAGAAGAGGAGGGATGTATTTAGAAGCAAAGGTGATCTGGAAAGATGTGTATGTGTGTATGTATGTATGTGTGTGTGTGTGTGTGTGTGTGTGTGTGTGTGTATGAGAGAGAGAGAGAGAGAGAGAGAGATTGAGAGAGAAAGAGAGAGAGAGAGAGAGAGAGAAGAGAAGAAGATTAGATTCAACAGTTCAACAGACATTCATTAGAGCCTTCTATGTGCAAAATAATGTGGTAAACTCTGAGGTTATAAAGACAAACAAAAATAAAAAATCTCTGCCCTCAAGGAATTTACATTCTGCTAGGGGATGAGTATTTTAACAGATAAGTAGCTACAGTATAATTTGAGACAAGTAGGGGGATCAGGAATGGTTTCCCACAGAAGACGGTACCAGGGTTGAGCCTGGAAGCCAAGAGTGCAGGGAAGGAGTGAGTATATCTCAGACCTTTACCTTTGCAAAGGCGTTGAAATGGGAGATGAAATGCTGAGCTCAGGGAGCCAGCAAGTACATCCATGTAACTGGAGCATAGAGCGCTTAAAGGGGAATAATGTGAAATAAATCTGAAAAATGAGAAGAATTCATACAATAACAACAACAGAAAGAAAAACAAGTTTGAAAGACTTAAGCACTTGGATCAAAGCCATGACCAATTACAATTCTAGGGGACTGAAGAGGAAGCTGGCTATTCACCTCTTGCCAGAGATGTGATGGAGTCAGGGTGCAGAATCTGGTGTAAATCTTTGGATACAACCAGGAATTTGGATTTGGAATTTGTATTGCTTGATTGCATATTTGTTACAGTGGCTTTGCTTCTGTTTGTTCCAGTGGAAGAGGAGGGTGGTAGGGAGAAGAGGAATAGGGGTAGGGTAGAAAAAAAAAGACAGAAAAAAAAGCAAGGAAGCAGGTCATTGAGGCATTTAAAAATATAGCTAAGAGAACAGAAAGACTAGAAGGAAGCCCAGACAAGCAGGACGGCTTGTTAAACTTATATACATAAAAAGAAAAGCAATCTGTAAATAATAGGGATAGGCAGTTTCATATATAATTCTCTCTGTCCTACTTATATTGAAAATGTTCATCTTATTTGGTGTTTGTTAAATTCAGAATAAAAATAAAATTTAAAAGAAACCAAGGTGGGAAAATAGCCAAAAAGATATTAGGCTGGAGTTTGTCTATGCAGGGTTTGAAATGCCAGGACATGGAGCTGGTCTCTTCTCTTAGGTGATCCCGAAGGTCCCTTCCAGCTCAGGTGCAAGTTGACCCAAAGGTAAGGAGTTAATATCCAAGTTGTCTTCCCTGGGGCTGAATTCCATTCCCAAGGCTCTTCTAAAATTCCCTTTTATTGTTTCAGTTGAAAGTTCCCTGGGCAGGAGGCGTAACTAACCCTGACTTTGGTTTGCTACCCTAGTATATTAATAAAACTTAGACCATTATTGGTATCGATATAGTTCATCGAAGCAAAACTTGTCTTCCCTCCATTTCTAGAGGTACTTAACATGGCTTTGCATTTCAATTGAATTTCATTGAATTTCAATCATTCATTCATTCGCTGACTCAGAGATTGGTCATTGTCTACCTAGAAAAGTGTTTGGCACTAAACTGCTTAATGAATGACTGTTGATTGGATGCTTATTGCGTACAAGGGAGAATTGGGGAAACAAGTAGAATAAGACTAGTCCCTCCCTTCCCCTCTGAGAAACCTAATTAGATACCATCCTGATTATACACCACTCTACTTTATGAACTCTTTGTGCTAGCCAAGCTAGCTTTCTTGTTCCTGCTTTCACTCAGCATTCCATGTCTTGCCTCTGAGCCTTTGCAGAAGCTGTCTTCCATGCCTGGAATGTTCTCCCTTCTCACCTTTGCCTCTTAGAATCTCAGCTCTCCTCCAACACTTGGCACAAGTACCACCTTTTCTACTTTTTCTGAGGCCTTTCCTGACCCACTTCCACTTAATTAGCATATCAGATCAACAAACATTTATTTAGGACTTAATATGGGCCAGGTTCTGTGCTAAGATTGGGGATACAAGAACTAGCAAAAAGAAAGACAGTTCTTAACTTCCAGAAACTTAGATCTGTGCAGGCAAGACGACAGTACAAGGCATCTGAAGAGTGGGAGTGAGGTAGGAGAAGTGAGGGGAAGGATGACTAGTCTGAGCCCTTCCTCAAAGATGGAGATTCCAGAAAGAGCTCACCAATGGGATGAGGGGACCACAAAGTATTTAGTTTATGCATTCTTATATATGTACATGTTGTTTTTTCCTCACTCAATTAGGAGACTCCATCCAAGATGTTCATCTTTGTAACCCCAGTGCCTGGCACATAGTAGGGGCTTAATACATTTTTTGACTGATTGATTGACCTAGTGGGGGTGTAAGACACACACACACACATATTACTTAATTTGTCATTAATTAAGTACAAACAAAATGTTATGGTAATTCAAAGGGAAAAAAGTCCTTTGAAATCAGAGAAGGCTTCATGGAGGAGGTAGTTTGTGAGAGAAGGGCAGGATTTTTGGTAAGTCTGCCATGCAAGTTGATTCACTTGGAAAATGTTAAGATTTCTAAAAGGCAGCATGGTCACTGACAATGTTCATTTATTATGCCTTGATAATGGAAAATGGTCCTGAGCCTGCCTGCATGTCTAAGCCAAATGTGTGTGTATTATGTATATGAGTTAATTACCAAAGTGCCTGGTGTTCTTTGCTGGAGTCTGAGGCCTGCAAATCCTCCATATTGCTCCATCAGCAAAGATGAACTAGCAGAGGGAGGAACGTGGGGTTGAAATCAACTTCATTTTAATAATTGACAATGGGATGAGTTGTGTGGATTTGTAGGTATTCGATTTCCTTTGACAGCCACCAGGGGAAATCGCTGAGGTTTCTGTGTACCTTTCAGCATCTTCATGTAGATCAGACTGCAGGGCATCGCTCTTGTATAGAACCCATGAGCTCAGGTTGATAGAGATTATAGAAAAGAAAATGACAGGTCACTAATGCAGCCTTATTTCCCCTTTTGGGGAAAAAGCAAACAATACACTTATTTCTGCTATCAAAATTAGTGGATATCCTGTGTAACTCAATACAGTTTGCTTACTGAATGCAGATTAGTGGGATGGGTTATATTCTGCATTCAGTCTCAGCTCTAAGGTCTTTTGGACATCAATAAAGGCCAGCATATCCAAAGTACAAAGCAACTCATCCAAAGTACAGAGCAGCTCATCTAAAGTACAAAGCAGCTCTAGCTTTCCACAGCAGCTGGCAAGAGTGGCTTATTTTCCATGCGTCTGAAGCTAAAAGCTAATTTGCTAATGAGAGGCACATATTTCATAGCTTTCCTTTTAGAAGGGAACTGTTGTGCAATAAGGGATTGTGACACCTCCAGGCAAAAGAATGATAAACAAGATTTATTCTTTGCTTAATGGAAATCCAACAATGCAGGGAGCTCTTCTTTTCCCAGTTGCTCACCACCAAAGCATTTTCCCTTCCAGTGTCAACTGAGGCATTTGTGCCCGAAGAGAGAATATTTGGAGAGCTGATGTGTCATGATAAACCCCACAGGTGAAACTCAGGTCCGAGTCACATTGGAAGTTTCCAAAGGCCAGTGAGTTTTCTAGATGTGTCGCTTTGACTCTTGTTTGAAGCAGTTTTATCAAGCCTCAAGTGGTTGTTGTGGCTTCCATCCAATAACAATCACTTCTGAAAATGCAAAGTCTATATAGACCTTTTTCCTTTCCTTACCTTTTCCTTTTCTTTCCTTTCCTTCCTTTCCCTTTTCCCTTTCCTTTCCTCTTTCTCTTCCTTCCTTCCTTCCTCCACAAAAGCAGCCTTCTAGCTAGCCAACATTTGCACATACATGCTGGCTCTGGGTATAAGCCATTCTCTTTAGGGAAGCCAAAATGTTCTGATTTCTGCCTCCTGCCTTTCACTGGGAAATCTCCCTACATCATTAGGGAAAGCCCTTTCCTTGGGTTGGAGAAATGGAGACTCCAAAGGACAGAGAGGGTACGGATTGTGATATGATGAGGCTGCCTCTCATCTGACCTCTAATACGACTAAACCTTTGACCATCATAATCAGTCAATCAACACATTTTTATTCAGTGCTAATACGTGCCAGGCACTGCACCACACAATGGTGATACAAAAATAAAAGTTGAACAATATCTGTCTTCAAGGAGCTTACATTCTGTCCAGGAGACATGTACATATTTAGGTAGAAACAAAAGATGATATGAGGGAGAGGATAATAGCTGGGGAGGGGGTTAGGAGAGACTTCATGCAGAAGGTGGCCTTTGAGCAGAATCTTTAAGAAAAGTGGGGGGAGGGGATGTAGTCAAGGCATGGGGCAAAGGCCTGAAGATCAGAAATGGAATATGGTATATGAGGAATATTTGGATTGACTGGAGGATTGATTGGAGTATGTCATAAGTTCAGAAAGACTGGTCATCCTTATCATCATAACTGACATATATGAGAAAAAAATGTTAAGATTAAAAAAATAAAACTGACATATACTGGAACATAGGATAAGGGACCTCAGAGAGACCTAAGTACATCAAGTTTTGAAAAATGTTTTATATGCATGAGCTCATTTGTTTCTGCAAGGTAGATTCTTATCTCCATTTTACAGACGCAAAAATCAAGATTTCAAGAGATTCGGTGATTTGCCCATGTACACACAGCTAAGGAGGGTCAGAGGCAGGATTTGAGCCCAGATTTCCCTTGGGCCAAGTGCATATACTTTGGACTATTTCTGTTTATGGGGGTGGTTTGTACCAAGCCCTTTGCCCATATTTGCCTAGTATAAGAGCCTTGCCAACTACTCCATAGGGAGTTAAAGTCATGACTGCTTTTTATTGAGGTATGTTCATGAATAGACCTGAGTTTTTCTTCCTGCCCCATTGACCCCAACATTTCCCTCTGAGAACAGACTTCCGGGAGGTCACTTGTGGCCCTTTTCCATATACAGATGTGCAAAAGGGATCAGAGGGGATGGACTGATATCAGGGCTATTGGGTCAGGTGCCGTGGCTCTGCAGCATCCAGTTGTGAGCTAAGTCAGAATGTCCCTGAGATTTAGGAAAAAGGGAAATGGAAGGAAAGAGTTTGGAGCTGCAAAGTAATAAGTAATGCTGGACCAGATAACCAGGTCACACTTAGATAAGTTTGTAAAGTGTTTTACAGACATTATTTTTTTTTCTCTCAACAGGCTTGTGAGATAGGTACTGTGTAAATTGTCAGCTCCATTTCCCAGGTGTGGACACTGAGGCTTTTATTAAGTGGCTCGCCCATGGTCACACCATCAATAAGGATCCACTGCAGAATGTCCAAGCAATCCTAGGTCTCTCCAAAGACCATAGGGTCACATGCTGGAGGAAATCTTAATGTCATCTAGTCCAATACTTTCATTTCCTCTGGTGAAGAAACTGAATCCCAGGGAGGTGAAATAATTTGCCCCGCATCCCATAGATAAATGGAAGAACCCATGTCCTCAGACATGTAATCTCACAGTCTTTATGCCCCCATACCAGCCAAGACTGGTATAGGACTGTTTGCACTACAGTCACCCAGGTAGGAAAAGATAGCCTGGCCTCCTGAAACCCAGATACTTAGGCAGACCTGGACTGGAACAGATAGCAGAACTAATGCCTCTTTATCATGCAAACAGTTTAGTGAACTGAGAAAAAGCCTCATGACTATAAACCAGCAGTAATGACCTGACAGGCAAAGGGGGCCCAGAGAAGTGTTAGCATCACAGAGACATTAATCTGTTCCCGGCTGCTCCTGCCACTGCCCCTGCTGCTGCTGCTGGAAAGAAATTTGTTAGAGTGGTTATGGAGGCTATAAAAGCCTAGTTTACAGCAGTCATCAGTACCAGGGCCTCGCTGAGTACAAGGGAGAAGGGACCTTGCATGGGGGCCAAGGTGTCCCAGATGGGACTGAGGGAGGACTTCCTGACACAGGCTCTGCCTACAGTTTATTGGGTTGTGATGACCCCAGGCCAAGGCACATCTTCTAGAGGATTATTTATGTAGTTGCTAAGCAGGCAACAACATGTGCCAGCTCTTCCCCGTGCCAGCCCAACACCTCCTTTCGCTGCCTAATTGTTTGGTTGCTGTATTACTCCTTGAGGGCAGGGACTGGGTCTTGTTTTATCTTTGTTTCCCCAAAATATAGCATAGGGGTCTGCACAGAGTGGCTACCAGAGTTGTAACTAGGGTAGGGCAATTGGTGCTTAACTTCAGGATGATAAAATTTACCAGGGGCTAACAGGGCTTGCCCTCTTTCATCAGGTAGAAACTCTTGTTTAGTACACCTAGTTAGTAAGAAAAATTAGTTGAAACAGGAAGCTACCAAATGGTGGGCTTCCTTTCTCATCCCACTCCCTTACTGCTATACTTCAGGTGAATTCCTGCCCACATTATTCTACATTATTCTACCCTACTGCTTTCTCAACAATGTTCTCTCCCTCTCTGGCCTCCAGTAGCCTCTTAATTCTCCAGGATTTCTACTTCTGAGGACCAGTGACCTGGGGCTGTCTTTCTCCCTGCTCCAGGATGGTCCCATGGTCTTTTTTGCACAGTACCTTGTGTCTGCATATTTGAAGTCTCTTATCCACAGCTGAATTTGTCTGTACAAAATGGTTGGAGGCTGCCTTTGGAGCTTCTTTCCCCAGGTGCCACAATTGCTTATTGTGGTTGTCATATGTGCTTAATAAATGTTTGTTAAATTGAATGAGGAAGGATACCTTTGGAAGCAGGCCATCTTGAAGGGCAACGATAGAAAGTTGTCCACTGAAAGAAGTGAAAGGAAAGGTAGGGAAAGGAAACAGCTGATGGGGTCCAACAGGGCCCTAACCTGATCACTTGCTTCTAGAGCAAAGTGTTATGGGGTGGAGGGGAGTGGGAGGGTTGAGACTGAAGGCCAGGAGTCATATTAGGAGACTATTGTAGTTGTCTGAGTAAAAGATAGGGAGAATGTGAAGTAGTTCATCTCTGGTGGTCTGGTATACTTAATCATTTGTCTCAGCATCACCCTGGTCATCAGCTCTCAGGAAGAGACAGTCAGGAGCTCCTTTTGGGAGCCTCTGTTCCCCTGAGCATCTGTCTGGTCTCAGGGCTTGGCTGCACCAGAGCATGGACCTAAAGATGCTGAATAGGGGATCTGAATGATGATGACGGCCCCCAAATTCAGCTTGGAGCTGTGCTCCTAGTCCTCTGTGACTAGACTCATCTCCCTGTGCCTTAGATGATATTCTCTCTGGGCTCATTCAGTATGGTACTGTGCCACAGAATCACCCACCTTTGGACCCTGCTGACTCAGCATTGGCCTGAGTTCTCTTTCTTTCTCTGAGAATGGCTCTCAAATACAGCTCTTTATTACCTTGTTCATGACCTGCTAGGAGCCTTGCTTTGTAGCTTCTCTCTCTCAGCAGAAATTCTGTTCTACAGTCTCTCAGGAAGTTCCCAAACCAGTGAAAATATCTGGGTGTCATCCCTTTAAGTTACATTCTGATCTAGGATTCCCTTGAAAAGTGGGCATGATTATAGAGGAAATAAACATGAAACATCCTGAGTGGGATTGTCTAAGATGCAGTCTAGTTTAAATGCAAAGGGATGGATCAAATGGCCTCTCTAACTATCTCTTCCCCCAATTTCATAGTTCTTGGGTACCTCTGCAGGGGTGAGGTGAGGACCCTACAGTCATTAATCCAAGCATCTGTATCTCCATATTTCTCCTCTCCCAAATATCTTCCCTCCTCTCCCCACCCTTCTTGCAACTTCTGGAGCTACAGCAAGGTCTCCAGGCTGATTGTGTCAATTCCCCATTTGGAGAAAGAGTAGGACCCTCCCTATGGCCTTCCCAACTCTATGAATTTAGCTGCAGTGAAAAGTCAAGGGGAAATCTCTGTGTTTGCCAAGTAGAAAAGGCAAAAAAAAATCAATAGGGTAAAAAAAAATCTCATTTTCAAGCTTTTAAGCAGGAATTGCAGTCAATAAAGGGAAGGAGCAAAGGAAGATGATTCCACCTCACTCAGCAGGGTTCTCTGGTATCTGGGGAAATATCTCCTGAAGGGAAGACCCCATTGACTTCCTCACATTCAGAGACTCCTTGGCTCCTTGTAGGACAACACTCAGAGGAAGAATTGTCAGGGGAAGAGAGGAAGAGCCCCTTTATCTGATATTATGCTGGAAGATACATCACTGACGTGAATGTCACTTGGGAAGTGACTTTGCCACTTACTGAATGACCTTGGGCAAGTCACTGTCACTTCTTTTTGACTTCCTTTCCTCATCTGTCAAATGAGAGGGTTTGGATTAAATGACCTCTACGGTCGGTTCCTTACTGCTGCAAATCTCTGGTCTCTGAGTTAATTCAACATCCCCAATCCATGGGTGGCCCTTGTTTCTCCCAGATATAAAATTCATCAATCCTGGAATTTTAAGAGCTTACGTTGGCAGAACCTTACAAGGTTCTGGGGAACTAGCAGGTCTTCTAAGTCTACACCAAAGCCTTGGGGGCCTAGGTAAGCACAGCTTTTTACTTGACGCCATGGAGGGAGTGACAGGGATGCTGAGGAAGGAGACACAGTTCCTGTCTCCCTTTGACGTGCTCCCTAGTCTGTTGAGGAGGAAATTGAATATGCCCACATCAAATGATTTAATGACACAAACCATTCAGCAAGGGTAGGTATCATTTCAAAAGCCCCAAGAGCCTGTCTGGATTCTTTAACTTGAGTGGAATTTTGTTATGCCAAGTCCCACATGGACCATCCATTAGAGCTTGCAAATCTTTCTCTAATATAGAGATTTTGGTTGCCTTGCAGTTTCCCTATTAAGTTGTAATCTATATAGTGTAAGTTGAATCCGTAAGTGTTAGAGAGAATATAAAAAAAGAAATTATTTAGAGTTCATTGGAATTAATCAAGGGAGACTTCCTGGAGAAGTCTTGAGGTTTTCATCATACGTTATGGAATGAAATGGAAAAGTATCTGTCAAATACTTATTATATGTGCTAAGACAGCTAGTGGTGCAGTGGAGAGAGTGCCAAGCTTGGAGTCAGGAAGACTCATCTTCCTGAGTTCAAATCCAACCTCAGACACTTACTACCTGTGTGCCCTTGGGCAAATCACTTCGCCTTGTTTGCCTCAGCGTCCCCTCCCCATCTGTAAAATGAACTGAAGAAGAAAAGGATAAACCACTCCAGTATCTTTGCCAAGAAAACCCCAAATGGGGTCACACAGAATTAGACGTGACTAAAAAATGACTAACAAAAACACATATGCCTAAACACTAGGGATACAAATAGATAACCCTTACTGTCATGGAGCTCATATTCTAATTTGGGTAGACAACACAGAAAGGATAGTTCATATTTATGTTTAGTTCATGACATATGGAAAGCCCAGATGGTATGTAGGCAGGGGCAGATGTGGGGATTTAATGGCAGGGCAGATGGTTGGTCCCCTACTAGGAGGGTAGTGGAATTAGGTGTCAAGAGTAGAGTGGTGCTCTGGGATATCTCCTGCAGAGGTTGGGATTTGGGGGTGGGGGCATTGATAGTATCAGCATCCAGTTAGCACTCTCCTCTCCACTCCCCTCTCCCCTCTCCCCTCTCCCCTCTCCCCTCTTCCCTCTCCTCTCTGTTTTTCTCTCCCTCTCCTTTGTTCTTTCCCCCTCTTTCTTTCTCCTCTCTCTCTTTCTGTCTGCCTTCCCCTCCCCTTCTCCCTCGTTCTTTCCCCCCCCTCCCCGTTTCTATCTCTTTGTCTGTCTCTCCCTCCTCCCCTTCCTCTATCTCTGTCAGTCGCTTTCTCTCTTCTAAGGCTTCCTATAGGTGCACAGGCTTCTTGGTCTTCCTTCCTGAGAGCCCTGGGTAGGGAGTTGTGTTTGCTTTTTAAATGAGCGACCATATCGGTTTTAGTTACCAGCTTGTTTGTTTTACCATAATTAGGTAAATAAATCAGCACATTAGCTCCCTAGTTTAGAGCTGGTCTGCTTCTAGAAAGGGTTGCTTTGAAACACCCTGTGGGCTGTAAGAGAATAGCGATCTAGCACCTAAAAGGCTGGTGGCACAGTCATTGTCTTTGGAGCAGAGGAAATTGAAGGCGTGGGAATTTATTTCTCCCTTATTTAATTTTTCAAGTGCTTAAAAAAAAGCAGCTCACCCACTGCAGGTTGATCCATTAAGATGGAGTAGGCCAGGGCAGGGGCACAGGAGCTGTTCTGCTGAGCTGGACACATGGAAGCCAGCAGAGCTGGGAACCAAGGCTTGTGCTTTGCAGATAACGTCAGGTAGGCCCTCAGAGCTGCTGGTGGAGATCATTAGGCGGCTTTTCCTCTTACTTTGCGTCTCCTCTTCCCGGGCTGCCAGATACAAGCATGGCCATGCAGCAACCCCATGTTCTTGTTTGCTGGGCATCATTAAAAGCTAATTAGCTAAATGGGGAAATTCTAGAGGTGCAACTTTTCTAAGTGCTGAGGACTGCAGCAGTGCTGGCTTCAAAAGGAAGCAGCTTAGAGAAGGGCAGGAGAGATAGAGGTTCTGAAGGGTCTGGAGCATTCTAGAGGGTAGGGGCCAACAAGAGCGAACGAGCTTAGCTTGGTTGGAGTTGGAGGGGGTTGGGTTAGAATCAAGGAAGACCCTCTACACCGAGATGGTTGTGAATGACCAAGATTAGTGGCTAATGAAGGCCTTGAAATCTTCCCCTCTAGAAATCCAGGCTAGGTTCAAGGCCAGGAAGGAGGAAGGCATGACCTCTTGAAATCTCTCTGTGCACAGGGACAATGGGGAGAGGGAGTTTGCTTTGGGTTGGATGGAACTTGAAGAGATACTTTTCACCTTTCTCTGTCTCCGTAAACTTTAACTAAGGTGACCTAAGAGTGCTCTGTCCTAGGGAGCCCAAATTTCAAAGGGGTTAATAGTACTTGTGCTCCTTCTGCAGTATAGGAGCTACTGATTGTAGCAACTAGATAGCTAGAATAATTAGTTAAGACAGAAAACTACCAGATGGCCTACTTTCTCCCCTTCTGTAGTTTCCTGTTGCCTTAGGTTTCTCCACACTTTATCCCTTGCTGTAGCTACCAGGTATTCTGGATGTCTCAACCAATGGAAGCTTTCATCCTGGGGTCTCTCACTGCCACTGACACGCGTGCACACACATGTAATCAGAGTCCTTCCTCCTGCACCTGAATTATCCCTAGCACCAAAATTGCTACTTACAATTATATTTCTTTCTGTCTGGTTCAGTATGCAGCGAAAATAAAAATCAGTTGGGAGGGGTTGGATTTTTTTTTTATGGGGTTTAGGAGGGTAGGGGTTGGGGATGCATGAATGGACTGAGAAGAATAAAGCTTCTGCATAGCATGTCACCTTATGCTTTGAGGTTTATCCCTTTCTCCTGACTTCTTTCTCTCTCAGTCTCCCTGGGCCTTGGATATCTCCACATTCCAGTCTCTGCCATCTTGTACTTGCTCCACAAAAATGTAACCAAAGTCTCTTTCCCGTACCCTACTCCCAACCTAGTCCCCATTTCCCAAAATGCTGCCTCAGCTCCCAGCTTGTCTTACCCACGAAGGCCTTTAGGATTTATGAGCCTAGGGGTGGGGAGGGGTGAGAAGGAAGACAGTTTCCCGAAGAAACGTGTTTACTGCCACATTTCAAACTTCCAGGTTTGATTGAAATGGTAGTTAAAACATTTTAAGGCTCTTAGGTAAAGTTGAATTTGCCTCCTGCACCGACCTATATTCTGTGATATTATCAGTTTATTGCGATGGCCCTGTTATATTGCCAAGAGACGGCACTTTATCGAGCCCTGTCAGCCCATCTAGCATGGACGTGTCTCGAGTTTCCATCAGGAGAAACAGTATTTGAGGAGAGGCAAAGCACATCCCTCAGAAGACTCTGTAGCGAGTGTGTACACACATGCGCGCACACAACACACACAAGTTGAGAGGGACAGGATGAAAAAAAGAATAATTGTAAATTTTAATTAAGTTTCAATGCTCTGGGTTTCTATTGGGGGAATGATGATCGAAAAGAATTCTTGCTTTATGCAGAAGCAAAAGTATTTGTTTCCAGTGTCATTTTTATATTCCTTTGTGTGGCAATTAATACTTAACTCCTGGGAAATAAAGCTGCCACCCAACATGGGCTTTATGGCCATGTATTAAAACACCTATCCCTGGTAATAAACTATTGTAATAAAGTAATAAAGTATCGGGAAGACCCTGTTGAATGGGGGTTTAGTTCTGTTATTAATTCTACTATAAGGAGATGGGCTTTAACCAGTCTATTTATCTCCATCCATTTCTTTTTTTATGTTGATGTGTCAATGAGCTGGGGGAGAAATGGAGTTGGAAAATTATTGTGATTTGGGGATGAGGGGGGGGCATCAGTCCCTCTCTTATTCCTTCCCTAAAAAGGTATTTCCAATTAGTGCATTAACTGCTGTGATGATGGCGAGTTTGTAACTTGCTCATGATTGGCCTCTATCACCCCTGGCTACAGTTGTGTCCTTGACGCAAGAGGAAAGGTAAAGAGAACACATTAGCAGTCCCTTGCCAGAACCTGCCTATATCTGGGCTCTAATGGTGTTTAACTCGGAGACCTCATTTGAGTTTACAAGTGATTACAAGCTATCCTGTGGGACTCCCTTCTGGACGAATTTTCAAATAAGTTGCAAAACAGTGACGAATTAACTTGTTGTGCTGTCAAAATCAATTACTGCACAAGACAACTTAGCTCCCCAGTCCCCTTCTCTCTCAATCCCTTAGCCCAGTATCCTCGGGATCAAGATAGAGGGCAGATGGGAAGCTGGGAATCTGCCCATCTCAGCCCACTGTCCATCAGTGACCCTCCCGCCTCTCCACCTGCCAATGGTCTGACAGAGGTTTACTCTTGGAGGAGCACAGAGACATCACAGGGAGGGGAGAGCTAGGCAGATGTTCCTTCCTACCCCATGGAATGATGTTCTCTTGAATGAAAACTAGGGGAGATTGATTCTTGTTGCAGCCTTAAGTAAGATGAACACCTGAAAGTCCCAGGGATCTTTATTTTGTGGCATCAGATGGGAGAAGCAATTTATAAATATTCCCTTAATATTTCTGGACCAGATTGGCCAGTAATTTATAGCCTATGATGTCTGAGGACTGCATTAATTTTTCTAGGGAAAAGGGACTCTATTTGACTTTGATGGTGTCTGCCCAGCCCTTCTCCATGTACAAGAAGGATAGATCCAGGCCTTGCATGCTAGCTTTCTGTGTGACCCTCCCCTCCTACCTGCGCAGGGATCTGCCATCCAGGATGCTGTGCTTCTGTCTGATGGGGCCTCAACCCTTTATCTTTTCTGCAGTGATGGAAACAAATGCCTTCAGGTGCTCTATCTCACTTGGCTCCACTTTCCTTCCCGCTGAGCAGCCCATCTATCTTCCTTCAGCATGGCTGCTTTTTATTCCTTGCCCACCCAACTCAGCAAAGGCCAGTATGAATGATGACTCAATTAATTATTGAGAGCCTACTGTGTGTCAGGCACTATGCTAGGCACTGGGGGTCACAAAATACAAAGTGGGACTTTCCCCGGATAGTACCTCTTCACAGGTAAGCAGGTAGAAGATATATGCAAAATATGTACCTGGTGTTGAGAGTGGGAAGGGGAAGCACTGTAGATGTCCTGTGATGGCGGCCAGAGGTTCCACCTAGGACACTGCTTTCCACAGGTTGGTGCTGGTGGTAGGACGTATTACTTGCTCCTGACGTATAACCATTTTCTGTAACAACAATGTCATCTATAATGGCTTTAAACCTCTTGATTGTTGCTTCCTGGATTGCCTTGTTTCCTACCAGGATTCCCATTCTGCTTGACTAGTGCATGGGCTAAGGTGGAATGGAAAATCCTTGAGGGCAAATACTATTTCATTTTTTGTCTTTGAACCCCCACTGTATGGCACAATGCCTATCGTATAGTAGAGTAGGTCCAGTGAACACTTGTAGATTGACTGAGTGAAGAAGAGACTTTGGTCTCAACTAAGGATAGACTTGACTTGGTGCTTTAGAATATGTCCCCTATTCCTTTCCTACCTAAGGCAGTCATTTCCCCCTCTATCTGTACCTCAGTCATGTGTATGTGTGTATACATACACACATACACATGCACACATACAGAGAGACAGAAAGAGGTCTGAGATACATAGTATATCTAAAATAGCTATACTATATATATATTTTATAGTATGCTAAATATAGTATATTCTCTCAGATATATACATCTGGGAGATATATAGATAGATAATAGATATAGATTAGATACGTAATCTAATATAGTAATATATATTATACTATATATTATAATAATACATAATACATTACAGCATATCATAGGATAGTAGCATAGAGCATATTGTAGTATTTATCTATCTCAGAAATCTATAATATATCTGTGTTTATGAGATATATAGTGCATATAGTACAGCACTATATGATACATGTACGTATCTCAGATATACATGATTATCAGATATATATTATACACACATATAGGATGAGACACTCATGTACATATATGTGTGTATATGTATATCATATACACACATGTGTGCATGTATCTATACCAACATACTTATACATGCATACATATGTATATATTTATGCATACATACATATATACATATCTATCTCTGTCTTTTCTTCCTATGACCTACTTTTGTGAGATCCAGTAGAATACTGTACTCCAGCACGCTGCTAGAGACAGGACGGACAGAAACAGTCTGTGTCCTGTGTTATCTTGCTCTCCTGACTACTCCAGGCTTGCACACTTCCTCTTCCCCTTCAGACTGGGTTCTGATGATCCCAATCCGTACTTGGGCGTCCCTCTTTCTTGGACATTCTGCTAGGGTTCTTGTGGGAGGTAGCTAAAATGGCAAGAGTTTGGAGGCAGATCAGTAGCTGTAAGAAATCTGGAGAGAGACCATAACTCAACCAGATCGATCTCCCCCTGTCTTCTCAGTCTGCTTGCTTCTCCTCAGGTCTGGCCCCCAAGCTTCTCCCTTCCTAAGGTAAGCAGGAAATGGTCCTTGTTGCCTTGAGAGTAGAATGCCCATTCCTTAGCTCAGCATTTAAAGCTCTTTACAATATGACTCCAGTCTGTCTTTCCAGGTTGACTCCATATTACTCTCTACCCTTAATTCACTGTGTTCAAGCCAAATTGGTCTACTGCTGTTCTCTGAACTTGTCATTTTGTCTCCTGCCTCTTCCTGAGAAATTATTTCCTCTTCACCACTTATTTCCCGCTAGGCTAAAACTCTGGTGCTAACTCCTCCAGGAAGCCTTTCTGGATTCCCTTGTTAGTGCACTCAACCTACACACTCGCTCTCTCTCCCTCTCCCTCCTTCTCCCCTTTTCCCTCTCCCCTTCTCCCTCTCCCTCTCCCCTAATTACACTTATTTACTTACCTGTTTAAATGTGCCTTCTAATGGAATGGAAGCTCTTTGAGGTAGAAGTCTTGTTTTCATTTGGTTTTTCTATTTCCAACATCTAGCATGGTGCCATGCACATAGTAGCCATTTAATAAATGCTTGTTGAATGAATGAATGAATGAATGAATGAATGAATGAATGAATTAGAAATATGTTGTAGGTGGGGAGAATTTCAGGATGAACATTTCAGGATTTAATTCATTATGTGGATTATATTTATTGTTTTGTCTTCATGTCCTTAGCTTCCATCACAGGACCTTGCAGACAGAGTAAACAGTAGGCATTTAATACATGCCTATTGAATTGGATTGGATGCTAAGAGGAGAAAGAACATTTTGCAGTAGAATCAGTTAGTGAACAGGAATGTATTAAGTGCCTTCTGTGGGCAGGTACCGTGCTGGGCACTGGAGAAAGAAGTACAGAGAAAGAAGCAAAGTCTGCCTTGCTGCAGCTTAGTACCTTACCCAGATAGGTCATAAGAGGATTTTTTTCACCCCAAATATCTAGATGGATGAAATTTGGGTTTCTCCAAAAGAGTGCATGGGAAATGTCCTCTACAACAGAAATTTGGTAGCTCAGCCCACTGTTGAGATTTAATAACTAGTCATTCCAGACCACAAGGTACCTGGTGTTTTCCTTGGTCTTTGCATCCTGAAGCATACTTTCAGGGCAAAGTATTTAGTGGGAAATGCCGTTGAGACCTGCATGTTACCAAACATGATGAATAGCTTTGAGTTTATTTTCAAAATGCCTCTTACTTTGAAATGAAAAAGGAATCCACAGAGCGTGGAAACTCAAGAGCCCTTTTCCTTCTTCTTCCCTCATCTACTCTAATGCAAATAAAGGCAGCCAGAACAAGTCAACCTGCTGCAATTATTCTGTAGATCACGTCCTAAATATCTCCTTGAACATGACATTTACTAAGAAAAACACCAGCAAATTAAATGTTTGATTAACATTACATCTCTTAGAGTTTAAAATGGGCAGGTATAATTGAAAGCTGCATTAGCTTGAACTTTAGGGGAGCAGCGTCGTTGGCCTGTGAGTCTTTCCTATTTTATTGAATATTTTTGTATCTATGGTGATGATGAGTATTTACGCGGCACTTTTCATGAAATAACCCCATTGTTAGTCTAAAGATTCTTAGGGGAAGAGAAGTTGGTGCAGTGTGAGTGTCTGTTCTGTCTAAAGGTGAAGTGCTATTTGTTTTCATATTTTGTGCTTATTTTGTTGAATCTGAGGTCGGCAAAATGTCTTAATCATGTTTTTTTGGACTTTAGGGGATGGAGGTTGAGCATCACCACATGTGATTATCCAGTCTCCCTGATCTGTTCACTCTGAAGCTGTGTCTACATTAACAAAGGCAGCTGTGTTCTTTATCATGTTTGGAGAGCACATTTTTTTCTTTAGTTCCCAGCTTTTTGCAATCTCCTATGTTAGTACAGAGAGTCAGTGTGATAGGATAGAGAACTGGCCTCAGAGTGAGGAACCTCTACAGTCAATCAGCTAGCTTTTATTAAGGGCCTATCATACTACATGGCCAACCGGATAGAGTGCAGAGCCTGAAGTTAGGAAGACCTGAGTTCAAATTCAGCATTAACCACTTACTAGCTGTGTGACCTTGGAAAAGTCTCTTAACCCTGTTTGCCTTAGTTTCCTCCTGTGTAAAATGAGCTGGAGAAGGAAATGGCAAACCACTCCAGTATCTCTGCCAAGAAAACCCCAAATGGGGATAAAAAGTCAGGTACAACTGAAAAGACTAAACAACAACAGTTATGTGCCAGGTACTGTGCTAAATGCTTTACAGATGTTATGTCATGTGATCCTCACAATAACCCTGTGAGGTAGATGCTGTCATGATCCCCATGTTACAGATGAGGACATTAAGGTAGACAGAGGTTAAATGACTTGCCCAGGGTCATACAGCCAGAAAGTATCAGAGGCTGAATTTGAATTGAGGTCTTCCTAACTCCAGCCTCATGGCTCTCTCTGCTGGACGTTTCTTACTATAGGTCAGGCAATGAAGTAAATGCTGGAGATACAAAGGCAAAAAGCAGTCTTTGCCCTCAAGTATCTCACAGTTGATTGGTGGAGACAGCATAGAACAACATGGTACAAACATGACATAGGTGAAGTTGAAGGTGGTTTTAGAGGGACTAGGGAAGGAGGAATGGGAAAGGCTTCTTGCAGAAGATGGGAATTTGGCTGGGACTTGAAGGACGTCAAGGAAGCCAGGAGACAGATATGAGGCAGGAGAGAGTTCCCCCAAGTGGAATTTCATTCAGGTTTTGCCTCTGACAAGTATTGACTATGTGACTCTTGGGCAGTTCACCCAAGTTTGCTCTAGGCAACTCTATAAGTTTCAGAGAAAGTACCACCTATACTGGTGAAACAAGTTTCCTCAGCAGGAGTTCTCTATATCAATTAATCATGAGTCTGGAGAAAAAAAGATAGCATAAAACCCACAGTTCTTTCTAAAGCATCATGATGATTTTTAATTTTTCAAGTACAAGTATTTTTAAAAATTAATCTCTCCCTCTTAACTACCTGTCTCCTTTATCGAACAAATTTAAAAGCAAAAATAAATTCTTCATTACATATCAACATAGTCCAACAAAATAAACTCTCACATTAGCCATGTCCAAAAACGCATGTCACTTTCTGCATTTTTAAGTTCATTACTTCCTTGTCAGGTTTCATCTTCAATCTTTTGATTTATTGTTGCATTTACCAGGGTTGTAAAGTCTTTTGAAGTTGTTTTCTGTATAATGTTTTTATCATTTTATAAATTGTGGTTTCTACTCACTTTACTCTGTTATCAGTTCATAAAGTTTTTCTAGTTTTCCCTGAAATTATTCTTCTTAGCACTTCTTTTACTAGAATAAATTGCAGTCATGTGCCACAGTTTTTCTAGCTACTCCTCAATAGGACAGTTCATTATTTTCCATTTTTTGATTACCATGAAAAGAGCTGTTATAAGTATTTTTGTACATATAGACTTTTCCCTCTTTCCCCCCCTACATCTTTAGGGGCATAGAGCTAGCAGTGATATAACTAGACAAAGAGTATATATAGTTTGGTAAATTTCTGAGAATAGTTCCAAATTGCTTTCAGAATGGCTGGACCACTAAAGGTGCTCAAGTGTACCTGTTATCCCACAGCCACGCCAGCAATTGTAGTTTTTTCTTTGTCAGTCTGATAGGGGTGACTTAGAACATCAAAGTTGAAGCATCATGATGACAATGGTGGTGGTAGTTTTTTTGTATTCCTAGCCTGTTATCTAGTAGATGCTTAATGTTTGTTGAGTGATTGATTGATGGATGATAATAGCTAACATTTACATAGGAATTTAATGTTTGCAAAAACGCTGTGAACACAGTTTAATCTCACAAAAACCCTTCAGCGAAGATGCCATAATAATCCTATTTTACTGATGACAAAACAGAGCTTCAGAGGTTAAGTTATTTGCCCAGGTTTTGAGGTCTTTCTAGCTTTATGTTAAGACCTATTGCAGGTCTTTCAAGCATGGTTTGGGGTGGGTTTGGGTGGTATTTTTTTTTTCAGAACCTAGGCATAATTGGCATTATGTAATTGATGTCTTCCTGAGAAGTTTGCATAAATTGAAACTTGGCAAATCAAGACACATGTTAAGACATGGTTGATATATAGTTAAAATTTTTATTTAACAGTTTTTCTGTTAAAAAGAAAGGGCCCACTGAGTGGAGGTAGAGAGACAGATCTAGAAATGACTGACATAAAAATATAAGGTATCAAAAAACTTATTTTAAAATAAGAGGTTAAAATGATACAAGAGAATAACCCCAAAGCCTTGTAAACAATCCTCATGTAAATGCTACATAGATGCTTACCTGAGTTGGTGCAGTCTATAAGTACTCTAGGAGTTTGGAGAAAGTTAAAAACAATGAACAAGTGGAAAATTTCATGGAAGTCGCAGGATGTTTAGAGAGGCTGTAGGAGCCTAGTAGGCAGAGAAGATGAGGAAATTCATTTCATAGTGGAGGAGTAACACACACACACGATATGGAAAGCAAGGAAGAGGACGACATATTTGTGAGACGGGCACGTTTTCTTTATAAGGGCAGAGCCTTATGTTTTAAAAAACAGAACCAAGCTGACCATTTCTCCCTCAATCTCATCCTGATCTTAATTACAGGCTTATTCTCAGCTTTGACATCAAATCTGTTTTCCTGAGGAAAATAACAAAGGGATTGCAGGTTGCTTGTCATATTAGTGCCATAATGTATTATCGACTCTCATGCTCTTTTGGAGGAAAGACGCTAGCTGAGAACACCAGAGAAGTTATTCAGCTCCGCTTTGGATGGAGAACAATGAGGAATTATGGGCCTGTGCAGCGAGGAAGTTTAAACAAATACTTTGCTTTGATTAGGAAAGGTAATGTCTCTCTTTGGGAAGGCGGCATTAACAGGAAAGTGAGGATGATGAATGCCTGCTCTGGCCTATATAAATCTCACCTGTGGTCTTTTGTTGCCATCCTATGATGCATGTATGAGATAAATTCTCCAAATCTATTTTTGTAGTATTGCCAGCCTCCCCTCAATAGGGTAAATAAGAGTTATAACAGCCATCATGGCATCACTTACGAAGGAATAAAAAAAAAAGCCAACTTGTCCAATATAGTCCTTATAAATCTATTATAAACAGCAGAACCTTCAGCAGAAGGTCCACTGCACCACTTTGTTTGAAGGTGCTTGGGAGCTCCCTGTGCTGGAATCAATTCCTGACTGATTGGGAGCAAGCAGCTGCAGGAGTTTGGAGGTAGGGCAGGAAAGGAGAAAGTGGCTTCTTGGAACTTCTAGAATGTTGAAGCTGTAAAGGCTTCAAAGACCAAATGCTCTGGCTTTGACCATACTGCATGTTGTGCCTACAGGTCTCGATGGCCCATGATCTCTGGGCTAGGCTCTGAATGGAGCTGGAGCAATGATATACTTGGCTGGGCTGAGTATCAGTGTGATAGGCCCACACGTTTGTTTAACACCTGTTTCAGTGGAAGAAAGAGGGAGGAATTACAACTTCTGGGGAATGAAGGAGAAGAATAGGAAGAAACTTTTGAGTATTCACTATACCTGGTTGCACATTAGGAACCAGAGGGGAGGGAAGGAGGGAGGAAGGCCTTAGTAAAAGGTGAAATTCATTCAGTTTCATTCAAATACTTATTAAGCACCTACTATGCATCAAGCATTGGGGATCCAAGATGAAAATAAAATAGTCCTTGCCTGGGGTAAACAATCAGTAGTCACCTATACAGTGTAATTTAAAGGAAGCTAGAAGCCCCCCTCAAAAAATATCTTTCCTTGGCCTACCAAGAGTAAAGGTATTATCTCCTAAATGGCCCTGTTTAAATGTGAACTCTTCACCACTTCAGTACAGAATATCAGTAATCCTACCTGTATGTTGTTTTCAGTCTTATAAAGCAAAAGACTTTCTTCATCTAGGTAGTGCAAATATTATCACCATTTATGCATGAGGAAACTGAGATTCTAAAATGTCAGAGATTCTTAACCAGGGCTCTATAAAATTAGGTTTTTGAAAAAATGTTTTTTGTTATCTGTGTTTTAGTATAATTTGTTTCCTTTGTAAGTCTATATGTTTTATTTTATACATCTAAAAACATTATTCTGAGGGGCATTAATAAGCTTCATTGGACCATGATAAGGTTCCACCATACAACAAAGGTTATGAACTTCTAGTCCAGAGCTAGAAGGGACTGCAAAGACTATCTAATCCAGTCCCTTCATTTTACAAATAAGAGAACTGAGACCTAGGGAGGTTAAATAAGTTGCCCAAGGATACACAAGTCATAAGTATCAGAGATGGAATTTGAACCAAGGTGTGCTGACTGTGGAGTAGTTGATGGTGGGGCAGCTAGCTGGCTCAGGGGTTAGAGTGCTGTGCCTGGAGTCAGGAAGATGAATCTACCTGAGTTCAAATCCAACCTTCGATGCTTACTAGCTGTGTGACCCTGGGCAAGTCACTTAACTCTGTTTGCTTTGCCTCGGTTTCCTCATCTATCAAATGAATTAAAAGAAGGAAATGACAAACCACAAAGCAAAGATACTGATTTGTGCTAAGAAATCCTCAAATGGGGGTCACAACTAAACAACAAGTGCTGATTGTAGAGTGTTAGTGCCTGCTGTGCCTCAGTCACAGAATGAGTGTCAGCTGGGACTTGAACTCAGACCTTTTGACTTTGTATGACAGGCCTTTTCCTCTTTCACTTTACAACCTTCTCATGTATTGCATTAGTTCTATGTCTTCTAATAAGCCATCAGAATTCTAAAGGATGGAGGAAAATATAGATATTTTAATGAGAATGGAAGCTGAGAGGGCACTCAAACAGGGCTGGCTTTTCAGGAGAGGGCACAAGAATGCTAGGCAGGATGTGCAGGTGCAGGAAGCCAAGAGGATGGCACAGAAAGAAGAGGGGGTGGATGAAAGGCATTGATTCAAAACATCACCCACTTCACAATTTTGCCTGTGGCTAGCCCTGCCAACCACACCTGGCTGCCTGCAGGAGCCCCCTGTGGAGAGATCATGGTTACGTGGGCTCTCAGACCACTTCTATCTCTTTTCCCTTTCAATATGTAGTTACATATCACTCTATGAAGAGCTGTGGCAAAGTTCAGGTAATGAAACTTTGGAACTCCTGCCCTGGGGCTGAGCCATTTGGAGGGTGATGGAGTGAATGCAGACTTACCTGGACCACTGTGTCTGGGCATCCCCAGACCAGACAATGCTTCATATGCCATCCAGCCATCCAGCCAGGCCATCTTTCCATCTACCCTGCATCCCACACCCTTTGTTTTATGCATACTGATTAGTCAATAAGTCAACAAGCATTTAATAAGTGTTTCTTTTGTGCCAGGCACTGTACTGAGTGCTGAAGACCAAATCGACAGTACTATTGCTTTTGGAAGAGGTACCTCAGTTAACTTCCATTTGGATCAACTTATCATGCTGTGATTCTACAGAGCAAAACTCTCATGCCTGGCCACCATTTCCTAGATTTGTTGTCTCCCTCTAATAAAATGTAGGCTTCTTTGAGAGGAGGAACTATTTGACTTTTTGCATGGATATCCCTAGCATTTAGCACATAGTGAACTTTTCCTAAGTACTTTTACATTCATTCATTCACTCAATCACTGAGGTAGGAGGTTCCCATTTCAGTTTGTCTCAAGTCTTTAGAGTACCTAGCATCATGGCTAACCAGAAAGGTATGTAGACTAGATGCTCGGGTAGCTGCATGGGTTTAGTTGTAATCTAATGAAATACAAGATCTGCGATCCCACTATATGTTATGTTTTTCCCTTCTCCATGAGACATTATCCTCTATCCTGAACCAGCTCTCAGTCTCCTTCCTTAGGGAGAAACCAGTGTAGTCCAAGCCTGAGAGAGAAACAAGTACCTTGGACAGCAGTTTAAAACAAACATAGAATTTCCGGACTCATGCTGGAGTCTCTCCATAATAAGCAGCACTCAGATCATGAGGACAAGCGTGATATGACTGACTCACCTCATTCCACTCCCCAGGTCATCGTAGTTCCCTTTTGTGACTTCTCTATCTTCAGAGGAGAAGCAAGTCATTTCTCTGTGGACCTGAGCATCCTCATCTAAAAAACAGATGTTCTCCCAGGTTCCTTCAGGAAGCTCGAGGCAGCATGGTGTAGTGTATGGAGCACTGGACTTAGAACCAGGAGGACCAAAGTCAAATATTTGCTGTCTCTGTGAACGTAGGTGCATCATTTAAGTTCTTTCTGCTTCGATTTCCTCATCTGTAAAATGAGGAGGTTGTTCTTAATGATGGTCTCTAAGGCTCTTTTTTAGATTTAAACCTTTGACCCCATTATACCCTTAATGTTTCCTTTATCTTGATTCCCCCTGTTTTCTTGAGCATGATGAGGTTCATAGTGTGATTTTTTAAAACAAGGCTAGAAATTTGTTAGAGACCACTCTGATGCTGCCATCCCCTCCTTGATTCCCTCCCCCACTTCCAGTCAAGAAAGCCCTGGTAATATGTCAGAGATCCAGACAGCCTCTCTCCAGATAGCAGCTTTTCATAATAGACTGCTTTCCCTGCTCTTTTCTACCTTTCGGATTAACTTTTCTCCAGTTCATGGATTGCCTCCAAATCATTCAGTCAAGCTGTTTGAAAAGGCAAGAAGAAAGGAAACTGCCAGTGGGGAGGCAACTAAGGGAGGTAGGGAGAGTGGGCCCAGGTGAGCTCAGGGCACATCTATGAATGTCACAAAGTGGTCCTTTAAGGACAGCAGCTGGATGCCTTCCCTTCCAGGAGGAGTCCTTTGTCACATCAGGTCAGATTGATGGGCCAGTGCAGCTACCCTCAGGCTAAAGCACCACTGATGGAGGTGGAAGTTTTGCCTGATTTAGGATGTGCTCTGCCTGGGGCTGATAATTCCAGCCCATGAGGAGGTGGTGTTAATACTTCCCACAGACCTTGGCAGGGGAGGACTGGGAATTATTTGGTTGTCTGCTTTTATTGACCAGGGAACTGAAAGACTGATAAGTTAACGCTCTTTCCCCAAAATAGCCAGCTGCTAAAGTGTAAACTTTAGGATTCCTGTCACCTTGCCAAGCACTCAGTACAAACTTGGGATGGAAACTGGGATGGGCATCCAACAATACCCAAAGACAAATTTCATTATTTTTAAAGGCTGCAGACGCCTGAAACTAAAGATAATGGTGGAAGTTCCTCCTCTAGAGATGAGAAAAAAAAAGACAGGTTTATTTGTCTGAGATTATTGCAATGTGGTCCTGCTATAGGCAGGAGGATGGATGAAATGACTTTGTGATCTTTCTCCTGAGGCAGATAGCAGCCCTTCCTCCCAAAGAACTCCATGTGCTTTCACAGATATCACCCCCTCATTTATCTTTACAAGGTGGTGGAGTATAATAAATAATAGACTGGCCTTGGAGTCAGAAAGACCAGGGCTCAAGTCTGTCTCCTGACCCATAATAGTTGTATGATCATGAGCAAGTCACTTATCTCTCACAACCCCCAGACAGCTGCTGAAGACTCTTAAGTTCTATTGTGATATACATTGGTGGATGGAGTTTTAACAGTGCAGAGGTTTCCTACCTGGACAAAATCATAGAACTGGGCAAAAAAATGACAGAAAATTAGAGTCACAAGGGAGCGTAGGGACCATCTAGTCTACCCCCAAAGAATATTCACTATAAAACATCTGACAAGTGATAGTGATCATCAGGTCACTATCTCCTAAGGAAATCCTTTCAAATTTTGGGGTGGCTGTATTCATTAAGATTTTCTCTTTGCAATTTCCACCTATATCTCCTCCTACTGCACTTGGGGGAACAAATGGGACACAGAGAATCATAGATTTCATTCTGTAAGGGTCCTTTGAGGGCATCAAATCATATATACCTTGTCCTTCAACATATTGAGGAAATGAAGGCAGTAATTTTCCCAGTCTTACAGCTAATAAGTGTCTGGGATGGAATTTCAACCAACATCTTCATAATTCCAAGCCAGTGCCCTTTCTCCTGTACTCTATTGCCTTTCTAGGAGGAAAAGGTTACAGGTGGGAAAACTGAGGCCCAGAGAAACTGAGTAACTTGTCAAGGATCATACAATACACTGCAGGAAGAACAAAGACGAAAACCATAGTACCTAGACTCCTAAAAAGTACCCCAGCATCACCCTCCCCTCAATTCTTTGGCCATGAGACATTTAGCCCAGCTGCTCAAAATTTCCAATGCTTAAAATCAGGGGTCTTGGCCAGAGGAGGGACCTTCTGTGGTAACTTTGTCATTCTCTCCAAGTACAGCCTACACCCCTTAACCACAGTGGGACAGGAGTGGTGGGGAGCTGGCTGTGCTGCATGTGTAATTGTGGATTTATTTGCCTAACTTACTGGTTGACTCCTCTCTCCAGGCAGGGGCCTCCTTCACTCTGGGAAGCTGGCACACAGCATGAGTCATTCGCCCTTGTGTGTTCCTCCACATGGTATCATCCCTCCCCATGATGCTGGCATCTATTTTGGAGAAGTCTGGGTGGGTTCCCTGGAGCTATCACTCTCCCAGCTGCCTGGGACTAAATCTTGCCTAGAGTGTGACTGTGAGCACTCACCTCAGAACCACGACATGTTGAGTTTCCTTGTTCTCCTGCCCAGTGAGCTGGGAAAAGAGAAGAATGTCAGGGTGGCATGGGGATGCTGGGTAGAGATGCAGAACCAGCTCATGGCCAAATTGTGAAGGAGCCCAGTGACTGGAAAGGACGCAGATGGGCAAAGATGAGGGAGACTTTTGGTCCTGGTTCCATGGCTGAAGAGCTGTGTGACTTTGGGCCTATCACATCACCTCTCTGGGCCTCAGTTTCCTTATCTGTCAAATAAAGGAGGTGGTCTAAATGATCTTTCTAGGGTGCTGTCTAATCCTGAGGTTCAAGGATTCTGTGGTTGCTAAGCCACTCTAGGAAACTGGAAATGCTGTTTTCTCAGCTTAAATGCTTCTTTGATATAACATTATTATGAAGCATTTAGTCTGTAAGCGCTTAATAGTGCCTACTGCATGCTATGCTAAGCACTAGGGATACAAAGGAAGGCAAAAAATGTCACAAGTGTCACAGAAACTGACCTGTAGATAGATCTCTTCCCTGGGGCAAGCTTATTCTCCCCCGAAGAGAGCAGTCCAGTGCTTCTCTGCAAGGCTGCTTTATTTGTTGAGTTTGTTACTATTTAAAATGAAGCTGATGTCTGGTAGCTGTTTTCCAAGTGAACCCTTAGCGCCTGTTCTAAATACTCTTCCTCCTACCTGCCCTTAAATCCAGTGCTCTGACTTCTGAGTCTAGGAACCCTTAATGTCTTCTCTACTTTTTTCTGTCCTATGGCTCCTCTCCTGATGTGTGAGGAACAGCTTGGGAGATGTAGGTGAACTAGACCATTGTCCAAGAGGCAGGGTCCCATGGAAGGCATTCTGGATTTTGGGGTCAGAGAACCAGCTCTGCTGCTTACTATCTGTGTGACCTTGGGCAAGTCACTCACCTCTGGACCTCAACTCCTGATTTGTAACATGAGGGAGCTGGACTAGCTGGATTCTAAGGTCACTCCCATTTTAGATCTAGGCACTGGGAGGATCAGAGAGAGAGCACATGGGACTTTAGAGATAACCTAATTCAATCCCATTTTTCACATGGAAACTAAGGACCAGGGAGGGGGAAATGGTGCTTTTAGAAGTTTTACATTAGCTCTGTCTCACATTAAGAAAGTTATCGCCCTGAGCTCCTTCCTCTTCCCCTCCCCACTAGGCCCTCTCTCACATTATTGATGGTGAAATATGGACAGAGTCTCTCTGAGTGTGCCCTGTAGTTAGGTTAGTTCTGTGGTGTAATCCCCGTAGCAGAAAGGCCTTTCCTGCTGCCAGGGATTTCTCTCTACCACCATTAAGGCAGATGGAGATTCTTGCACTTGGTGGCTGGTCAATTAAGAAAAAATTTTATTTGCTAATTTACTAATTAATCAGAGGCTGGTGGTACAGAATCATAAATCTAAATTCCGTAAGAGCAACACCTTAGAAGGGGATAGCTCCCCAGTGTATGATCCTCTTGTAATAATAGGAAGCAGCTAGGTGGCTCAGTGGATAGAGCTAGATACAGTGGATTCAGCTAAACCTGTAGTCAGAAAGACCTGAGTTCAAGTCTGATCTCACACACTTAGCTGTGTGATCCTAGATAAGTCACCTCATCTCTTCATGCCTTAGTTTGCCTATTTGTAAAAATGGGGATAATAATAGCACTTACCTCCCAAAATTGTTGGGAGGATAAAATGAGATAATATTTGTAGATAATCTTTGCAAACTTGAAAGCTCCTTGTAAATGCTAGCTCTTAACTAGCTATTATATAGCACTTTAAGGTTATAAAGCACTTACATAGTGTTATATTATAACATAATATGTATATGTATCTATATATATGTTATTCCTCAGTTGTTCAATCACATCCAACTCTTCATGACCCCATGGACTGTACTGTCTGTGGGGTTTTCTTGACAGTTACTGGAGTGCTTTGCCATTTCCTTCTCCAACTCATTTTACAGATGAGGAAACTGAGGCAAGCAGGGTGAAGGGACCTACCTAAGGTCACACCGCTAGGAAGTGTCTCTGGCTGGATCTGAACTCAGGTCTTTCTGACTCCCAGCCCAGAGCTCTGTTTGCTGAAACACCTAGCTGCCTGCTAGGCTGTTGTCACTGTTCTGGCTTCATTCTCGGAGCAGACCAATGACATCATGAGGATGATGTCTTGACTTTCATGTGAATTGGATTTATGTGAGGCAGAGCTGCACATGGTTGTGAGAGTCATCACAGTCCAGAGGTTAAGTGACTTTCCCAGGGTCGCCCAGCTAGTAAGTGTAGGAGGCTAGATTTGAACTTGGATTTTCCTGACTTGGGACCCAGCGTACACGCGCATGCGCACGAGCGTGTGTGTGTGTGTGTGTGTGTGTGTGTGTGTGTGTGTGTGTGTGTGTGTATTATCTCATCACATCCTTACAACAAGCTTATGAGGTAGGGGCTCTTATTTTCCCCAGTTTGCAGCTGCTAAAAAGAGCTTTGGACTATGCATGTGTAGTAGAATATTAATACCTAGGATTTGTGTTAAACCAAAGGCTTGTATCCTGGAGAGTAGAGAGCAGAAGAGGTGTGTGTATGTGTGTGGGGGGGGGGGGGGTGAGGTGGCCAGGTGGAGGAGGGACTCAGGCCTGCCCCCCGCCCAACCATGGCTTTGGCTTTCATGGGGCTGTCCTTTGCCATCATGTTGCCAATCAGCCTGGCCTGGGTAGGGAAAAGAACAGATGGTGGGAGAGAATCAACAGAACACAGATGATTGTTCTCATTCCTAAAAATCCCCAGGACACAAAGCCAGGGACAGCCAGGGAATGTACACACAGCAGGCCTATAATAGCAGTCAGCTTTAAAGCAGGATTTGTTTGTTTTCCTTGGTGATCAGGCCTACCGTTATATATTTTCAGAAGGGCCTAGAACAAGGGTAGGAAACCAGTGACCTCAAGGCTACATGTGGTTTTCTAGATCCTTAAGTACAGCCTTTCAACTGCAGGCCAGATTTAAGGATGTGGAAGGCCATGTGTGGCCTCGAGGCTACAGGTTTCCCACCTCTGAGAACATGGAGAAGCTTAACAAGTGATTCTTGGATGAATGGTTGGCTGGATGGAGGGACAGATGGATGGATGGATGCATGAATGAATGAATGAATGAATGAATGAATGAATGAATGTTCTAGTGTTCTAAGGGATGCATTAGTTGACAGAACTTTAGTTAGTAGTGATTGAGGAAACATGAGGAAACCCCCATATTGGGTGCAGGGCTGAACTGCACGGCCTGGCCTACAAAAAGAACGCTGAATTTAAAGACTGAGGACCTGGGTTGGAATTCCATCTCTTCTATTTAATTATAGCATTTAAAACTGAAAGAGACTTCAGAGACTAATACAATTCCCTCCCTTTACAGATGAGGAAATTGAGGCCCAGACAGGGAGAGGTACCTTGCCTGAGGGCACACAGGGAGTCAGCAGCAAGGCTGGGATTCTATGTCTCCGAATTCAGGGTTCTTTTCATTATACCACACTGATTCTTTGACTGAACAAATCATTTTCTTCCTCTAGGCCTCAGTTTTCTCATCTGTAAAATGAGAAGGATTAGATTAAATCCTCTGCTTAACAAAGACTTACAATGTTGTTGAGGATTAGCTGGGGTGGGGGAGAAGGATGTGGAGTTTTTGTTTGTTTTTGGAGAGAAATGCCAGGATCTGTGATTTAATTGATACAGAGAACTATCTGTGTAGAAACTCCCTCTGCCTCTGGACAGTTCCGCTATTGCTAGGTGATGCAGTGGATAGAGTGCTGGACTTGGAGTCAGGAAGATCTGAGTTAAAATCCAGCCTCCCAAACTTTCTAACTGTATGACCTTGGGCAAGTCACTTAACTTCTCTTTGCCACTGAAGAAGGAAGTGGCAACCACTCTAGTATCTTTGCCAAGAAAACCCCACAGAGATCCAAAGGGTCACAGAGAATTGACCATGACTGAAACAACTGAACAGTAATGACAGAATTGCCATAGGGAGCTTCCTGGAGGCACTTAGAGATTCACTGCATTGTCCATGGTCACCTAGTATGTCAGAGGTAGGACCCAAGTCTGTTTGATTCCAAGGCCAGCTTTCTATGCAGTGTACCACGCCCCTCTCATGGAGCTGTCCAAGCTTCAGCTGAAGCTCAGATGCGTGTTCCTCATGAAATCAAATACACCGGTGGTCACAATTTTTTAGGTCTGGTATGTTTTTAAGGTTTTCTTTTCTACCAAGCCTGGTCTTTTACTCCCGTTATCGTTGGGGTTATTTTGATTTGTTGTTTTATTTCTGTCCTCCAATCCCATTAAATCTAGCCCCAGACTTTGGGGGCTGTAGTAAGACACCTCTCCATAGCAGCATATCGGTCCTGGGCACCCTCAGTCTTTATTGTTTCCTACCTTATGTCTGCAAGGATCCTTACCAGGGGGGATGGAGATTCATTTTCTCCAATCTCCCCATAACAGAAAGCCTGCATTGTAGGTTACCAAGCAAGGTTTTAAATTGCTGTCTTCCTTGGAATTTGGGGATGCCTTGGGAGAGAAGATGGAGTGGGTTGGGAGGGTGACAAAAGAGGACTGGTGTGTTCATAACTGTAATTTACTGTTGGCAATTAGCTTCCTAAAACTGCTAACCTTTCAGCCTTCTTCCCACCATCACTGGGGGAACTATTGACATTCAGAATCTGCAAGCCAAGTACCGCAGTCAGAGAGGGAATGTTTTTTTAATGGGGACTTGTGCCTGGGTGGCAGCAGTGGTGGATAGGGCCTGTTCTATTTGCATACTTTTCAGTTTATAGATCAGGCTGCATTTTAAGAGGCTTTTTTGAGTCCCTTTCCCGGAAAAAAAAAAAAAAAACAAAACTGGTGCTTGAGTACAGATTTTGCCACGTGTGGTTTTTTAATGTATTAGCTTTTCATCTTAATCTCTTCCAAGAAATAGAGAATTGGGGTTGGGGTTGGGGAAGTGAGAGGCAGAAAAAGGAAGATGTATATGTAAAGTAGGTCCTCCACATCATATAGGGAGAGAGCCACAGCAAGGCAAAAGGATCACTTCCCACATCTTTCTATTAGCAGCAATCCCTTAAGCACTGGTAAGTCCCAGAGACCTTCCGAAGGTCATCACCTCAACCCCCCCCCCCCCATACACACACACACACACACACACACACACACACACATATCTGTTATTAGAATGACCCACTTTTCTAGTCTGGACAGTTGTTAGTCTCTTCTATCCCTGGGGAAAAAAATTCCCCAACCTCTCATCTGTGTACCCCATTCTTCCTCTCCCTCCTTTCCCCCCTCCTTTGGAAATTAAGAATTATGATCAAGAAGTAGAAATTATAAGGGGAAGGTTCCTAACAGTTATATATCCCAAAGCAGAATAGATTGTCTTTGAAAGTAGCGGCTTCCCCCCAATTCCACCTTCTTCTGTCCCCCGCCATTGCCAAGGGAAGATCTTGAGGCAAAGGCTGAATGACCACCTGTTAGTTAGATGGTAGAAAAGATCCTTGTTGACATATAGGTTGGATTTAATAGTTGCTCTAATCTCTTCCAGTTCTTGAATTCCATAATATCAATAATAATTAATGTCTGATTAATTGTCTACTATGTGTAAGGTGATACAGTAGGAACTGGGGATAAAAAGAAGTGTAAGATGTAGTCACTTCTGAGACTTACAGCCTAGTTGGGAAGGCAGGTCACAAGCATTAGAACAAAACAAGACAGGGTAGTATGTTGGTACAAGAAGAAACAGGAATTCAAAGAAAGCATCAGATTCCAAGGACTGGGGTAGGCAGAGGAGGCTCCATGGAAATTCCAAGACTTGACCTGACTGTGCATAAGGATGATAGCAATTCAGCCATTTATCACTTTGCTTTGAGGGTTACAAAGTGAATTTCCCATAAGAGCCCTTGGAGGGAGATATTATTCTATACTCCATTTCACAGATAGGGATACTGGGAGTCAGAAAAGCTAATGGAGAAGCAAAGGCTAGACACAGCTTTTCATTACACCATCCAAGGAATTTAGACAAGTGGAGATGGCATTCCAGGAAAGGGTAATGATTGGAAGCAAATATCTGTTGTGTTTGCATGCAACAGTCATAGAGGATTCCAGTAGGAGAAGAATGAAAGATAAGATTGAAATAGAGGTCAGGCAGAGGCAGATTGTCTCCCGTTATACTTCTCAGGCTCAGAAGTTTGGGCTTGTTCTGCAAATACTGTGGAGCTCTTAAAGGTCTTTGAGCAGAGGAGGGACATTTTAGGAAGTTACTCTGGCAATAGTGTATAGATTAGATTGGAATCCGTAGAGGCCAGAGGCAGGAAAATATGAGATTATTGCAATAGTCCAGATGTAAAATGCTGAGGGCGGGGACTGGAGTTGTATTAGTGAGAATGGAAAAGAAAGAACAAACTTGAAAGACAGAAATGTGGGGGAGAAAGATTGAAAAGACTTAAGAATGAATCCTAGAAGAGACAGCTAGTTCTTCCTCCTCACTACTGTTCCAAGAGACAGGCTTAGTCTGAGGAGGGCTAAGGTGGAGCTGAATCTTAAACCTATTCTATCTCAAAGATGTTCTGAGCTCGGCTCCAACCCTTCTTTTCGTCTGGAATGAGCTGTCTTAATTTGGCCCAGGGGAAGGGAGAGAAATAAAAAGGAGAAAAAATGGGGTTAGATCATTATGAATCAGTCTCTGTTTGTTTTTCTTGCTTAGGTCCTTGGAAGAGTGATTTAGATATTTTCCTTTCAGTCTTCAAACACAAACCTCCCCAAAGTCATTAAATTGGGAAGTGATGCCAGACATTAAACAGCCACTGAGTTGAAACCCATTTGGTTGAAAGATATAGTCAAAGATGCTTTCCTCACCATTTTATTCGGTGAGCAGCAGAGAAGTTCCCAAGGACCCTTGCTGACATATCTATCCAAATCTGCAGCCACAGATGGCTCCCCAAAATGCACATTCTTCAGAGCTGGGCTTAGATATTGGAGAAAAGAGAAGGGAGAAAGAGAAGGGAGCAGGAATCTCTTAAGTACCTACTATGTGCCATGCATTGTGCTAAATTATCTCATTTGGAAGTTCTGGAGGTGAAAAAAAGACATGGTTTGATTGGATCAGGACAAAATTGGATCCAGTGGCAGAACAAGAATCAATAGATAGAAGTTACATGGAGTTTGATTTGGACTCAACATAAGGGGATATCTTCATTATCCTCCTTAATTTATCAAGCTTTTACAAAGAACCACATGGAATCTTAGCACTGGAAGGGACCTCAAGATCATGTTGTCTAGTCCCCATCTCCGTGTAGAGATCTCTTCTACGTCATCCCGACAATGGCTTTTATCCTCTGTTTGAACTCCCTGCCTCTATTTACTACTGATGTACTTAGTTGTGTCTCTTTGTTTCTGGACTTCAGTTCACATGGATGTGTTTGTGTAGGTCCTGATCTCTCCTCCACACTGGGAACTCCCAAAGGCAAAAGGCTGTGATTAGTCTCTTTCCTTCTTGTGTATTCCTCCAGTATATCCCATTCAGAGCTGTGCATATGAGGGGCCCTCAGTATGTAGTACTAAATGTCTGTCCACTCAGAAAGGACCCAGTTTCCACCCTGACTTAGCCCATGTGAATGAGTTGAAAGTTAATCAAGTTTTGTGTATGTGTTTGTGTGTGTAGTGGTGGTCTGTTTTTCTTTTGTTTTTGATAAAAAGTCTTTGAGTTTTAGTCATCTGAAGTGCATTAAGCAGCTGATAAAGACCTTTCAAATTTGGTTTCCATTGTGTCAATATCCAGTGGGCATATTTATATTAACTGTGCAAACACTGTATGTGGCCATGTGCTGAAGAGTTAAATGTCATGAGTGTATTTGTCCCCAATCTGTCCAGACACATGTCCCTCAGAAGTCCTTGCCAGAAGAACAGATTGGGCCAGCTCTGTGCCCATTGCCCAGAGGACACCCCCAGATTTCCAGCTGGCTCTGGGAGTCCTAGGTCCGTTTGTATCTGGGCACATGAGAAATGCTAGTCTAGGTTAGTTCCATAGTCCTCCGTCTCTCTCCCCAGCCTGGGATTCTCTCTGACTAAAGATACTTTGGAAGGGGTTATGGTTATCTTCTCTGACATTAAGCTCAGAGAGTTAGGGACATCCTCCCTAACACCCTGAGAACACTATCATAATGGATTGTTCATTTTTCCAGTTCCAAATCATTCTTGATCCTATTTCCCCTTTTTTTTAGTCTCCACTACCTTATCGATTACCTGTGTTTACTCTTTACTGTGTAAAGTGGCTCTTGCACTGATTGGTGCTAAAATTAAATACAGTGCTATGACAGCAGAATGAGTGTAGGACCAGGAGTCAGGACACTTGGATTCCAATCCTAGAACTAAATAGCTGTATGACCTTGGGTATGACCTCATGATGGAGGTGAACTCCAGAGACAGAGATGTCAAACTCTAGGTGTGCAGCTAGAACTAGATTAAAATTTAATTGGGAAATTTTTAATAAAACACATATAAATCCAATAAAACATAGATAATGCTAACTTGTGGGTTTTTGAGTTAATATGTGGCTCACAGGGATTAACTTCTATTTGAATTTGATACTACTGGACTAGACAATTTTCAAACTCCTTCCTAGCTTTCATGAAATATCCAACTGTTTGATCAATATTTATTAGACTACTGTATCTCTAGCCCTATGGTTCTCCGAAGGATACAAGAGGTAGTATAAGACGTGGTCTGTACCCTCCAGGAACTTAAAAGTTAGTTGGGGGAACTTGACCAATAGAAGTGGAATGAAAATTACCATTTATGTGGTACTTTCAAATCTGCAAAGCACATTACATAAGTTTTCTCATTTTAGTTTCACAACAACCCAGTGAAGGAGGCATTTCAGGTGGTTTATGCCCATTTTTCAGATTACAAAACTGAGGCTTGGAATGCCTTATTTATGTTTCAGGCAGAATTAGAACCTCACTCCTTCCTAACTCCAAGTCCATCAGTGTATCCAGTACACTGTACTGCCTCTCAAATAACCAGAGAACACAGTGTAATATAAGTGAGAATTGTGCTGTTCAGGCTCTAAGTGTATCCTATAACTTTCCTTGATCACCCATTCCAGGTGCTTATTCCTCTCCCCCTCATTAAGTACTTCTTCATGTCTAACTTACAGTTAGTACTGCCCTCCCTCAGTGATTTCTCCCTCCTCTCTAGCGTTTCAGGGTATATGAGGATAAACAGAGAACTGAATAGAAGACCTGCGTCAGTTGGCTCAGAGCAGGCCAGGGTGATCATTATCCCAGAACATCCTGTAAACTTCTCACTTCTCCTGGTTCCCACGGCTGAGTGGGAGGGAGACATTCCTCTTCCTCTTCCTACTGTCCTCTTTTTCCCTTTGCCATCCTTGGAGAAACATAGATTTGTACTTACAACTTAGGAATCAAATCCCTCCCCCCACTTTGTAGATAAGGAAACTGAGGCCCAGGGAAGATAAGTGACTGCTGGAGGGTGAATCTGACCTCCACAGATCCTGTACTGTCTGTCACATAGTAGGAATTCAATGAATATTTTTTCAATGAATGAATTCTTTTAATGAATGAATTCTGTTTTTTGAATGAGCGAATTCCTTCAAAGTTGCATAGGTGTGTGCCAGGGCAAACCCCAAGATGTCCCATCCAACCTCCCAGTCCTACAGTCTAGAGACATGCTCTTCCTTCCCCCTTTCCTACCCTCCTTCTCCTAGCCCCACCCCCACTCTCAGTTCTTTAGAACTGAGTACCTCAGTCGAAAGGAGGGGGAGAGCAAGGAGTGCTACCTACAGAGCCTGGTGCACATTCATTGTGAAATTTATTTCCTGTTGTATCCAATTTGCATTAATGCAGCTCATTAAAAGATAATTATTGTGTGGGGAAGAGGCCACAGGATCTATCAGTGAAACATCTGGAATTATTCTGGAGGCTTGATGAAGAGCCAGTCTGAAACTCAGACCTTCCTGAAGCCATGGTCCCTGAGGTCACAATCAGGCCCTTATTTTGGCAGTGGCACCAAAGCTTCAGAACCCTGTAGAAGGGTGGCCCTGGGCCTCCTGGCTCTGGTAGTACCACCCAAGGGAAGATCAAGACCCGCCCACCACCACAATTTCAGGAGGGATGATGCAGTCCTGACCAAGAAGCATCCCTTGCCTTGAAATGATTCCTCCCCCAAAAATCAATTCAGTAAGCATTTATTAAGCACCTACTATGTGCCCAGGCTCTGTAGTAAGTGCAGGGGATACAAAAAGAAGCAAAAGACAATCCTTGATCTCAAGGGGCCTCAGCTCTAATGGAGGAAAAGAGGGAAACAGAGAAATAAGTTTTTATTAAATCCCTACTACATGCTAGGCACTGTGTTAAGTGCTTTATAATTATTATATTCTTTTATATTTCCACTGGACCATTGGTGCCATTTATAATAACAGTGATGAGGTTGATGATATCTAAGTCGTTTTACAAATATTATCCCCTTAAATACTATCACACCCTCTCTGCAAGGTAGGTGCTGTTATTATTCCTGTTTTATAGATAAGGAAACGGAGGGAGGCAGAGATTAAGGACCTTGCCCAGGGTCTCCATCAGTGTCTGGAGCTGGATGTGAATACAGGTCCTTCTGTTCTGTACCATATAGCTGCCTCTCAAAAACAGGAATGGAAGACAGTAAACATTTATTCAGCATTCACCATGCGCTAAGCACTATGCTAAGCACTTGAAAAATATTGGATTTTGCTGGATCCTCTAAAGAGATGAAGTCCTGTTCTTGGTCTAGTCACATAAGACATAAGTTAAACTGCTGGAATACTCAGGAAAACATTCAGAAAATGCCTTTGTGCCTGCCTCCACTGCCAAGCCGCACACTCATCCTCATTTCTTTCAGTGGACTAACACAAACCCATGTCCCCAAAGCCTGACTGATCTCCTCAGTGTCCCCAAAACTCTTCTGTTTTTAAAATTAATTGAATATAATCATAAATTTAGAGTTGGAAGCAATCTTAAGGATCATCAGGTCCACCCTCCCTCATTTTACAAAGAAGGAAACTGAGGTTAAGAGAGGCTAAGTGATTTGCCCAGAATCACTCATCTAGAGAAAACTATGCTTAAATACGTAATCAGATATAGCCAGTGCATCTCCGTGACCACAGTCAGGCAAGGTGGTTTGGGTGATTAATAGAAAATTCTAAAGACAGCTCATTAGCAACATTTAGAAAATAATCCTTATTAGTCATTTAATGGCCGCTTCATCTAGAGGGCAAGAGGGAGAGAGAGGAAGGGAAGAACTCAGGCTAGAAAGAAGAGAGAGATGATTAGCAAAAAGACTGATTAATGATGGAAGGAGGCAGCTTCTTCCTCACTTTGACCTCTCAGAGCACATATCTAGAAGCCCTTGGTTACTCTTTCATCCTCGATGAGATGAGGCTGGGGTCAAGGTGCTTCAGATAAGAATCTCTGGGAGAAATCCTGGTCAGGCTGCTTATCCCCTATGTGACCTTGAGCAAGTCCTGTCAGTTCTTTTGACCTCAATCTCCTTATCAGTAAGATGAAGTGACTGGATTATGATATCTTCTTAGTCTGGATCCTAATAAGTTTAAGGGTCAGGCTTAAACTTGACCTTTCTTCACATCCTACCTCACTAACCTGGTTGGGAAAACAGAACTTGTGTCTTCTGAGCCAGCCTCTGCTGGGTGTGAAGCTCCCATGGAGACAGATGCTGCCTGTCACTGGCTCTTCTCCCATCATTCACTGAGATGCTCAGAATGATTGTAATCATAGATTACATTTATAGAGCCTTGCAATTTTTAAAGGACTTGCACATACAATATCTCATTTAATCCTCACAGCAATCCTTCACCTGTTCCCTGATGCTTGAAATTCCTTAACTGGAAGACTGACCTTTTATTCTCCTCTAATGAAAGATCAGACTTTAAAAGCAAATTGCAGTGGGTAAAATGGACTTACATCCACATTAAGGTGTAAGCAGTTGGTATCAGAGTTTTCCCAAGCAAGGTTTGGATAAGGGAGTGAGAAGAGGGTAGAGCTGTTCCTTGAAACTTGGCACTCGAGACCAGCGCGACGAGCACAGACCAGACCAACGCAACCAGCAAAGACCAGACCAGCTGAGCAGCACAGACCAGTGCAAACCAGCACAGAGCAGCAGGGACAGGACCCAGAACAGGATTCAGGGTGCCACCGGCAGCACTTCCCAGATTCCTCAACCCACAAATGCCACAGACAGTTTCAAAGGTCAGTGGGAGGGCTTCAGCAGCTGCCATTTTTGGAGCCTCCCACCTAGAACCCCTGGGGGAATTGAAGGGCTGATCTAATCTCAGTCCTGAGTGGCAGCCCTGGGAGACCTCTGCCTAAAGCCCCTGGGGGAATTGAGCCTCTGATCTGATTCTCAGCCCTGAACTCCACCTAGGGGTGAGGAGGAGCACTGCTGGTGGAGCTGGTGGAGGCTCTGGAGAGGGAATTCAATTGCAGATTCTGGGCAGAAAAGTTTTTGCTGCTTCCAGACCATTGCACAGGTAAACTTCTCTCCCTTGATTGTGCCACCTTAGAGGAACTGAGAACTTATAGGTCCCTAGAGTATACCCTCCTCTCAACAAAGGTCTCAAAAGTGAAGTAACTGGCTGGGAAAATGCCCAAAAAAGGGAGAAAAAATATCATAGAAGGTTACTTTCTTAGTGAATAGGTACTTCCTTCCATCCTTTTGGATGAGGAAGAATAATGCATACTGTCAGAGGAAGTCACGGCTTCTGCCTCCAGAACCTCCAAAATGAATATGTGGTGAACTCAGGCCGTGGAAGAGCTTGAAAAGCAAGTCAACAGCTTGCTAAAGGAGGACTCAAAAAATGCTGAAGAAAATAACACCTTTAAAAATAGGCTGACTCAATTGGAAAAAGAGGTCCAAAAAGCCAATGAGGAGAAGAAGTCTTTAAAAAGCAGAATTAGCCAAATGGAAAAGGAGGTTCAAAAGCTCACTTTAAAAAATGGTTCTTTAAATATGAGAGTGGAGCTGAGGGAAGGTGATGACTTTATGATAAACCAAGAAATTACAAAACAAAACCAAAAGAATAAAAAGGAGAAGATAATGTGAAATATCTCATTGGAAAAACAACTGACCTGGAAAATAGACCCAGGAGAGACAATTTTAAAATTATGGGACTGCCCGAAAGCCATGATCAGAAAAAGAGCCTAGACATTATCTTTCATGATATTATCAAGGAAAACTGCCCTGATATTCTAGAACCAAAGGGCAAAATATTGAAAGAATCCACCTATCACCTCATGAAAGAGATCCAAAAAGAGAAACTCCTAGGAGTATTGTAGTCAAATTCCAGAGTTTCCAGGTCAAGGAGAAAATATTGCAAGCAGCCGGAAAGAAACAGTTTGAGTATTGTGGAAATACAATCAGGATAACACAGGATCTGGCAGGTTCTACGTTGAGATCAAAGGGCTTGGAATGGGATATTCCAGAAGTCAAAGGAACTGGGATTAAAACCAAGAATCACCTACCCAGAAAAACTGAGTATAATACTTCAGGGGGGAAAATGGTCATTCAATGATATAGAGGACTTTCAAGCACTCATGATGAAAAGACCAGAACTGAATAGAAAATTTGACTTTCAAACACAGAAATCAAGAGAAGCATGAAAAGATAAAGAGGAAAGAGAAAACATAAAGGACTTTCTAAAGTTGAACTGTTTATGTTGCTACATGGAAAGATAATATTTGTAAGTCTTGAGAGTTTTTTCAGTACTCGGGTAATTGGAGGGATTACACACACACACACACACACACACACACAGAGAGAGAGAAAGAGAGAGAGAGAGAGAGAGAGAGAGAGAGAGAGAGAGAGAGAGAGAGAACACAGGGTGAGTTGAATAAGAAGGGATGATACTTAAAAAAAATAAAATTGAGGGGTGAGGGAGAAATATATTGGGAGGAGAAAGGGAGAAATGGAATGAGGTAAATTATCACCCATCAAAAAGGCAAGAAAAAGCTTTTTCAAAGGAGGAAAAAAAGGAGGATGTGAGAGGGAAAAAGGGAAGCTTACTCTCTTCACATTGGGCTTGAGGGAATGACTTGCTCACTCAGTTTGGTATGAAAGTATATCTTGCACTACAGAAGGGTGGGGGAGAAGGGGACAAGTGGGCTGAAGGGAATGATAGAAGGGAAGGCAAATGGGAGAAGGGAGTAATCAGAAGTAAACACTCTTGGGGAGGGACAAAGTCAAAAGAGAGAATAGAATAAATGGGGGACAGGATAGGATGGAGGGAAATATAGCTAGTCTTATACAACATGACTTGTGGAAGTCATTTACAAAACCACACATATATAGGCTGTATTGAATTGCTTGCCTCCTCAGTGGGGATGGGTGGGGAGGGAGGATGGGAGAGAAGTTAGAACTCAAAGTTTTAGGAATGAATGTTGAAAATTGTTTTTGCATACAACTGGGAAATAAGAAATACAGGTAATGGGGTATAGAAACCTATCTTGCCCTACAAGAAAAGAGAGAAGATGGGGATAAGGGAAGGGAGGGGTGAGATGGAAGGGAGGGTACATTGAGGCAAGGGGTAATCAGAATGCAAGGTGTTATAGGGTGTGGGGAGGGGAGAGACGGGGAGAAAATTTGGAACTCAAAATTTTGTGGAAATGAGTATTGAAAACTAAAAATAAATAAATATAGAAAAAGAAACTTGGCACTCAGTCTCCTACCTCCAAGTCTTTACCTTGGCTGTTCCTGCTGCCTGGAATGCAGTCCTCTTCACTTTGAACTCTTTGCATCTCTAGCTTCCTTCAAGGCTCAGTTCATGTTCCATCTCTTATGGGAAACACTATCATGAGCTCCTTTGTTGTTTCTACTTTCTTCCAGTTCTTCAAATGATTGTGTGCATATGTATATATATGTTTGTATGTATGTATGTACACACACCTATACATATATATGTACGTATATACATATCCATTTATATGTTATATCCCTCAGGAAAATATAAGGTTCTTGGAGACAGAGACTATTTTTTATTTTGTCTTGGTAGCCTTAGCACCTTGCCAGTGCCTTGCATATAGTAAGCATTTAATAATAGTTTTTCAGGAGCGGGGAACCAAAGACAAATTTTGGCTTCCTTGATTTGCTAAAGGCCAGTCCTAAGGGTAAGCTCTGGATTATCATCCCTCCCCCACATGACAGTTAAAGTCACATAAGAGTGTTCCCAGTTAGTCAATCAGCAAGCATCTCTGAAGTACCTCTTATGTGGCAGACACTGTCCTTGGTTGCTGAGGACACAGAGACAGAAGTGAAATAATCCCCATCTATGATACCACACTGAGGAGTACACAATCTAGTTGGAAAGGACAACCAGAACATACAGGGTGTTCCAAAAGTCTTGGTGCAGTTTTACATTCTCAAAGCTTTAAAATTAGTATATATTCTTATATAAAGAGCATATGTGTATATTCTCTCTCCCTTCCTCTCTCCCCTCTCCTCCTTCCCTTTCTCTCTCTCTCTCTCTCTCTCTCTCTCTCTCTCTCTCTCTCTCTCTCTCTCTCTCTCTCTCCCTCTCTCTCTCTCTCTCTCATATATATATGTATATATTTTTTTATATATGTACACGTGGATATATAGAAGCATCTAGATGATGCAGTAGATAAACCATTGCATCTGGTCAAAGCTGTCCTCAGACACTGACTAGTCGTGTGTGGCCTTACGCAACTTTACCTCTGTTTGCCTCATTTTCCTCATCTGTAAAAGGGAGATAACAATAGCACTTACCTTCTGGAATTGTTGTGAGGATCAAATGAGACAATACTTGTAAAACACTTAGCGCCATGCCTGGCACACAGGAAGGTATATGTGTGTGTGTGTGTATGTATATATGTATGTATGTACTAATTATTACTGTTGTAATAATTAATTTAGGGGGAGGGGTTAGCTGGGAGGATCCATGAGGGGATGTAAAAAAGAACCTAAAGGTGGCAGTGGGACCGAGCTGTAGGTAGTTAGTGCTCAGAGAGAATGAAAATAGCTGTTGTCCCAGAAGCCAGGGAAAGAGAGAGGGTCAGGCTGGACAGGGCCAATGCTACAGAAACGTCCAGGAGCATGAGGATGGAGAGAAGACCAGTGGATTTGGCAATTTAGGGGATCTTTGGACTTAGGGAAGGAAGTTTCATTAGACAAGCAGCTAGCATTTGTAAAACACTTTCTATATACCAGGCACTGTGCTAGGAGTTGGTGTTATGAAGAAAAGGTAAAACCAGCCCCTGCCCCTGAAGGGATTACATTTTAATGGGGGAAACAGTATGTACAGAAATGGTTATTTACAAGATATATAAAGAGCTGAAGGAAAGGAACTTTGGAGGGGAAGACACCCGGGGAAAGGATTCTCGTTGAAGCTAATGTTTTGAGCAGAGCCTTGAAGGGAGATCAAAGCATTGTAGTAGAGTGCAAACAATAGATGTAGCTTTAAAGCACAAAATGACAATCTAACAAGTAAGGAGTCAAGTTAAAATAGCTTTGTAAATTCAGATGACTGCTGATCCCAAATTCAGCAAACTAGCACAGTACGATGCTTAGGTAAAATCCCTTGGCGTCCTTCCTTGAGACTTGACTAGAGTGCCATTTTGTGGAAGATATTAAAAGACCTTTAAAGACTTTAGTTGTTTATCCTTAGTTCGCTCATTATTTGGCCAAGATTAGTGAGTGACTAAAAGGATGATAAGGAGACAGCTGGGTGTCTCAGTGGATAGAGCTCTGGGCCTGGAGTCAGGAAAATCTGAGTTCAAAACTGACCTCTGACACTTACTGGTGCTGTGACCCTGAGCAAGTCACTTAACCCTGTTTGCTCCAGTTTCCTCATCTGTAAAATGAGCTGGAGAGGGAAATGGCAAGCCACTCCAGTATCTTTGCCAAGAAAACCTCATGGGCAATATGCTCCATGGGATCATGAAGGGTCAGACATGACTGAATAGACAGGGATTGGAAGCAAACATTGCCTCATTTTCTTTTCTTTGTATTCCTAGGGACAAGGGATAATAACAAATGCTTTTTGGACTCAGTAAGAACAGACTGGGGACAGCTTTGGCCAGCTCGATCTCTTTGATATTGCCTTTTGGCCTAACTTTCTTTCCTGTTGGAGAATACTGTAAACTCAGAACATCAAAGAATTATTGTTCTTAGAGCTGGAAGGGTCATTCGAGATCGTTCAGCCTGTTTTCTTTCTTGAGGGAAGTGAGGTGTTGTTTTTCCTATTTTGCAGATGAAACAAACATTTTGTGGTCAAATCAGGGGTGAAAACCATTAGCGAATGGTGAGCCAGGTGGTGGTGGTCCTGCTTCCATGCTATGTTTTCAACATGAGCTATTGCTGGGGTCTGTGGGCACTGCAGAGGCTGGAAAGTGTCTGGGTTTTCAAGACTTTTGTTCATCTTTTTACTATGAATTCTTCTACACAAAACTCTGGCCTGGGACTCGAGATCTGGCTTCTACTCCTACTGCTGTCAGCAAGCTAGCTTTGCACAGGTCACTTCAGGGTGACCCGAGGGAGAGAGTGCTGGGCTCGTAGTCAGGAAGACTTGGGTTCATATTTCACTTCTGACACTATCAGTCACTTATTTGCTTAAAGTCCCAGGCAACTCTCTAAGACTATTAGGGTTCTGAGAAGAGTATAGGAAGTACCCCATAGAGAACTCTTGACACCAAGGGCTCTTCACTAGGCACCAAGAAGTCCATGGATGGATTTCAGAGGACCTGTAAACTTGGATAGGGGGCAAAAAACCCTTCATTTTTCATGATTGAATTTTCATTGAAATTTAACATTTCTTTTAATTATTTTAAATCATTATTGTGGAGAGTCTGTTGGCTCCACCAGATGGTTAAAGACATCCGTGACTCAAAAAAGGTTAAGAACCTTTGTCCTAAAACCAGTGTAGGGATAACAAAGTCACAGCAACTCAAGATCAAATGAGGTCATGCATATAAGGGCTTTCAGTCTTTACATTACTGTACCAATGCCAATTATTATCCATTCAGTTAACCCATTAACAAGCATTTATCGAAAGTTCACTATGTGTACGGTATGGTATTGAGCACTGGAGGCACTACACCTTGTTTTCTTCAGTTGCAAGATGCAGAAGGCACCAGAAGCATTTTTCCTGCGCTGATATTCGATGCTTCCTTGATTCTGGGTCATTATGAAGCATCTGCTGTGTCTGACTCTGTGCTGGGCACTACGGGGCACGTGCAGACCACTTCCAATGGCACTGATTTCCCTCTGGGAGGAACTCTGGCAGGATATATAGATACACACCCCGTACTGCCCGACATGGCACTCAGTTCATCTATCACCATTCTTCCTTTTTTGGGTGCTTTTATGTGTGTTTAACATCGTATTGGCATAACGTTATATGTACCCTATTGCATAAAGATGTTAAAGTGATTTGGGGACAGGTAATGGGTTAATTATAATCATCTGAGCATGTGCTGAATAAATGCTTGCTGATTAATTGATTAATTGAAGATATGGACCTTGACCTAGAGAAATATGACATCGCTTAGTGGAAGCAAGTACTTCAAAAACTTTAAAGTACTTGTAAATGCTGGCCAAGAGGCAGCAAGATGGCTCAGTGGACAAAGCACTGGGCAGAGAGTCACCAAGACTGAGTTCAGATTCGGTTTCAGGTACTCACTAGCTGTGTGACGTTGGGCAAGTCACTTATCTTCTGCCTGCCTTAGTTTCCTCAACTGTAGAATGAAGATCTTAGCACCTACCTCCCAGGGTTGTCTTGAGGATCCAATGAGTTATCTGTCTAGTGCTTAGCAAACCTGAAAACACTACTTAATTACTAACATTATAATTATTATAGAGCATCTAAAAGGCAACATAATCAAATGTGAGACTGTGTTGCAAATCATAGATGCTGCAGGAGTTCTGTGAAGGGGAGAGAGCACTATAGACTGGGATAATCAGAGAAGGCTTCATGAGAGAGATGAGACTTGAGCTGGGTCTTGAAGGATGGGATGGATCTGTGTGTGAATGAAAGTCTCCTCACCATCCTCGAATACACCAGCACTGTGGCAGCTGTTGATGTTCTTCCTGCCCATTAGGTTAACAGACTGTGAAATGTCATTACCAAAGTGTCATTTTAAGAAATAAACTTGGACTGTTCCTGGAGATAAGTATGTCTGCAGCAGCTTTACTCAGGAGTTGGGTTGCAGCAAACTCTCCCTCTGGACCTTGCAGGAATGATTGGGAAAAGCCTCGCAGAAAACGTGGGACTCAAGGTGGACTCTGAAATAAGGACAGGATTTGTTTAGGTGGAGAAGTGAAATGGGGCATTACAAATGAGGGGGAAAATATGATCAAAGACTGGGAGTCAGAAATAAGTGTGGGAGACTAGCCTGATTAGAGTGGAATAATAATGTTCAGTAGTAATGGGTACAAGATTGGACAGGCAGCTATTTCTAGAAATGGAAAGTCTGCTAAGCTCAAATAAGGAATGTTCCTACCTGGGTGTGAATTTCATGGTGTGAAGTGGGAGTTCTTCCTGGCTGTTTCTCTAATCCCCAAATGACAATGTTATGTCCTACGTATTATGGCTCAGATGAGGAAATGAGCTTGTTTGCCAACAGATCAGCCCTATCCCCCAGAACATTAAGGACCATTCAAAACCAATGAAAGCATCAGCATGCCTTGGGAATATTATTTTTTAAAAAAAAAATATGACTTCTTGAAAGGGGCCTATTAGTAGTAATGTAAATGTGAAATTACCTACACCTGTGATCAGTATCAGATGCAATGAACGCACTGGAACATGCTTATGAGGCACTCATGCTTTGAAAACTTGGTTTTGATGAGTCCAGAAAATCCGAGAAAGAATGCGGCAGGAGCAGCAGCAGACCTGACTTCTGGTTAGGCAGAGGTTTGTTTATCGTAAGGGACAGCCAAAGATTCAAGTGGGCTGAGTGTTTTGGAGAGGACCTATGAGGTGTGTCTGCAAACAGGCAGTCACATAGACACACCCATTACCATCCGGGGCCTGGCACGAGGGACCATTAGCTGTTTGGTATATTTTCCCTGCCTGAAGATCAGGCTCCGGGTCAGCTTCCTCAGACAGAGCTCAGGGACTCAATTAGGCATGTAATGCTCATTAGCAGTAATGAATGTTGCCTGCTTTAGTCTTTGAGTGGCTATGTAGGAAAGGTGGCCTCTGTGGTGAGGATTGGGGGGTCTGGGGTTAGGTGGTCATTTTTCCTGGAACCTAGCCTTTGAAATATCACAGAGCCAAAAGCCTATGTGTGTGCATGTGTGAGTGTGTGTGTGTGTGTGTGTGTGTGTGTGAGAGAGAGAGAGAGAGAGAGAGCAAGAGAGAGAGAGAGAGCAGTTGAATAATCAGAAATGGAGAACTCTTTGTCAAAATCAATGAGTTGCTGAGAATTCCCATGATTCTTGGCAAAATTATGATCTCACTTAGCAATGAGAAAACATTGAACAGTAGAGAGGATACAAGTGAAAAGATGTCACCAGGAATACAGAGAGGAATTCTGCTGGGCTCCACAGTAGGAGCAGCTGAGGCTAGGAGATAGTGAAGAATATTTGATTAAAGGATAAAGTCCTGTAAACAGGAAGAAGTCCACAAAAGTAAAAGTTATAGCTAGAATGAAAAGAAGGGAGAAGGAGACAGCTTAATTAGATGCTAGAAAACCAAGGAGAATTAAAGTTGGGGGAAATGATCCAGAAAGGGAAGTTCTTGGAACCAAGGGAGATTTGGACTCATTGCTTTGCTGTTACCACAAGAGTTGCTTGATATCTATGCTTCTGTAGAGACTCTGACAAGGAGATCGGCCATGCGGATGTTTGTTCCCTGACTTTCCCCTGGCTGGACATGCCTGATGATGGAACAAAGGGAAAGAAAAATAGGAGTGGAGGGAAGGGAGTGTTCATTTGTTTATTCATCCAGTTCATCAACCAGTGTTTATGAAGTACCCACTATTCCCTTCACTGTGCTAGAGACACAAAGACAAAATGACACATACCCTGCCCACAAGAGCTTCCATTCTATCAGGAGAAACAATAAATAGAGAGAGGACCTGAGATTCCACTAGTATAGAGAACCCCCTGTAGCCATGCAAATCTGTACCTTCTCTGCTACTTCTAGTCTCAGAGAGTTATTAAGAGCCCTGAGAAGTCGAGTGAGTCACACAGAGTCATGTTTAACGTGACTAATCTGGAAATGTTTTGCAGGAAGGAAGGGAGAAAATTTGGAACTTGCATTTTAAAAAATGAATGTTAAAAATTGTTTTTACATATAACTGGGGGAAAAGAAAATACTAAATAAAATTTGAAAAAGAGAAAACATGTTTTGAGAGATGGGTGTTGAACCCAGATTCTCCTGGCACCAAGACTGGCTCTCTGTCCACTGTGTTCTGCTGCTTCTCAAAGGCAGAATCTGTATTCACCAAAAATAATTCACCAAATAGTTATTGAGACCGCTCACAAGCTAGTTCTTCAATAAATATGTCAAGAATCCATGATTGTGTCACTGGGTAATCCTTCTCCTGGTATATATCAAAACATCTCTATACTTTAGTCTGAAAGTCTTGATGGGTTGCTGTGGTGTGGTCAAAAACACTCCTTTCTTGGTGGCCTGCTTCCTGGTGCAGAGTCTCTCTGTTCATTAACTGGTTCTCAGTACATCACCAGGGTCAGCTTGGTAGCACCTTTCAGAGCTTAAAGTCTATTGGCATTGACTTCAAGAGCCCAGGGTTACCTCTAATGATACATCTTCCTGATAGAATTTGGGGTAGAGATAGAGCATGGTAGAAATTAAGATAATGTTGGGAGGGATGGAGGCGTTCTGTAAACTAGAAAGCACTAAATCAATCAACAAGCATGTATTAAACACCTACTATGTCCCAAGCACCAGCCTGGAGACTGGGAGTGCAGAAACAAAAAAACAACAGTCCCAACCCTCCAAAAGCTAACTAACATTCTATATTAGTGCAAAATACTATTATTACTATAACTGTGTGCAAATGTTCTTTATGTGAACAACAACTGCACAGGATGAGAAGACATGGATAAATTGAGATGTGCACCAGGGAAGGAATGATTATGTTGACCAGATCATGGAATCATTGAAGTCTTGAAGTATTTTGCACCACTTCATCAGCACTGATTTCATGAATTTTCATGAATTTTATCCTTTCCTCCAACCCCATCCAAAATTCTCTCCTGGGAATCTTGGGACTTTTAAGCCATTGATGGGGAAAGTCAGCCCATCTTATCTATAGGAATCATCTAGAAGAAACCAAATAAATAGAGCAGATAGACATACTGACATACATAGGACCCTCTTCTTTCCATGCTCACTTTGCCTGTCATCTCCTCTGTATCTCTTTCTATACATGCCTCCCCTATTAGAAGGGAACCTTCTTGAGAACAGGGTCTATTCTTGCTTTTTTCTTAACATTCTTATTCTTTGTATTTCTTTAGAGCAAAATCAAGTCACTTTTTCTGAGGGACCCTCCTTTCCCTTGAATAAGACCAGAGATTTCCAAGCATAGAACTGGGGCTACAAACCAGGCTTCTGAATCCATTCCCAACCCTCAGATCAGTGCTCTTAGCTCTGAGATGCTGATGCCAGGCCCTTTGAAGGGGAGAGAAAAGATTAGAAAGAACCTTTTGAGACTATCTAGCACGTTTAACTTTTTGAAGAGTTTTTCTCATCAATTATCTCATTTGACCTCTGTGAAGTTGGCATGTCATGAATCATCCCCCTTTTATTGATGAGGAAACCAAGGCACAGAAAGATGAAGTAATCTTCTGAAAGTCACATGTCTGATCCAGGACTAGAACTGATGTCTCATAATACTGAGACCTATGCTCTTCCTGTCAACCCATGCTGGCTCATATGTAGTAAGAAATCGCAGTATTACTTAGGGGAGGGGGGTGATGAGACGACCTAGTGGCCCTAGTGCAAGAGTACTCACAGCACAATGTCTTGTACACGATAAGCATTTAATTAATGTTCATTTAATGGAATTGAAATCAAGGATGATGAAGCAATTGACTTTCAAGGCTCACACACTCTGGCCCAAGGGCTAACCACAACTAGGGTGCTCTTAGCAAAATAGCACAGCAGGGAGAGATTCGGATGTGAATCTGAAAAGGCTTTAAGGAACCCACGGTTAGGAATCTATACAAATCCATGTCATGCATGGTTATTTCAGGAGAAATAAACAGGTACCAGGTGGGCCTTTTGAACAGAACATCTTTGGGACTGGGGATAGAGCATTAGACTTAGAATCACAAAGACCTGGGTTCACATCCTTTTTCCCTCACTTAGAGCCTGAAGAGACTTCAGAGGTCATGTAATCCAACCCCTTTGTTTTACAGAGAACAAAACTGAAACCTAGACAGATGAACTAATTTACACAAGATCAGAGAAGTATTAAATCACCAAGTTAGTATCTGCTTCCACATCCTCAGACCCCTCAGTTCTGAATTCTTTCCATTCTACTACATTGCTAGGTGACTCCAAGTCACAGCCATGAAGTTCCCTTTTAAACTTTCAATAACCTGTGTTTTCCCTTTTACACCGCAGCCTCTTCTTGGCCTCCTCGCCTCCCCACCAACCTGAGTCTACAGTGTCTCCACACACACCATTGTGGATTTGATCTTAAAATAATCCCAGCTGACCTTTCTAGAGGGCTTGAAATTTGTGTAGCACTTTGCTCCCAACAACTCTGTGGAATGTGATACAATGTAGAGACAGATCTGAAGTCAGAGGACTTGAGTTCAAATCATGGGTCATCCGCTTACTACCTATATGACCCTAGATGAGTCCTGTAACCTCTGTGGACCTCAGTTTCCTTATTTGTAAGATGAAATATTTGGATCACATGACCTTTGGATCCCAGTGGAGCTCTACATGGGGTCTGTAAACTTCCTTTAAATTGATAGCTATATCAATATAATTGGTTTCTTTTGTAATTCTGTATTGTTTATGCATTTAAAAACATTTTACGGAGAAGAGGTCCTTGGAACTCATCAGACTGCCCAAAGAATGGATGGTACCAAAAAGGGTAGGAATCAGTGCTCATTTCATCGGGCCTTTGACACCGCCCACCCCTCCTCCCAGTTGCTGGAGCCTCTCCTGCAAAATTTACCTGATTATTTACTTTGTTTTATGTATTATGTATAGATATTAACTTGGCGTTTAACTTTGTATTATAACGTTACTTTGTAACTTTGCATTGTATCGTAACTTTGTATGTTTTCGTAGGTTCCTACATGTGCACGTGTTGCATCCTCCCCATAAAATATAAGCTTCACAAGGGAAGGGAACTTCATTTTTACAGCTGAGGAAACTGAGGCCCATGGAAGTTATCTAAGGTCACATACATAGTAAGTGCTGGACTCATGAGTTGAATGCAAGTCCTCTGACTTCAAATCTTGCCTTTATCTATGATCCCCCATTTCCTAGGGTTGTTAGGAATGACATGGCAAGTGAAATTTCAAGCCTTTTAGAAATGTGAGTGATGGTTATTATAAGATCACTATGTTGGTCTGTGTGGAGACCCGAAGACTCAGGTTGGTCAGAAAGTGAGGAGTCTGAGAGGAGGCAGCTGTGTGGAAGGGAGAACACAGGTTATTGACAGCTTAAAAGGAAATCATGCTTGGGTCCCCTAAAGAAAGGCTCCTTCTCACTGCTGCTCTCATGCAGATTCCTTCTGGACCCTCTTGTCTCTAACCTGGCGTCCTGCCCATTCCCCTCAGCCTATGCTAAGCGTACTTTCTTGCGCCTTTTCCTAATGCTGTGCAGGATTGATCACCAACACTCCGGTCTCCATCTGCAACTAAAACCCAGCAGGCTAGTCACTGAAAACAACCCAACTGTGTCAACTAAAACCCGACTAAAACAAGCCAAGCTATGTCCCTAGATTCATGAACCACCAGGGACAACTTCTGTGCCAGAATGTCCAGAGCTGATTGTGTGTGTGTGTGTGTGTGTGTGTGTGTGTGTCTATGTGTGTAGCACATGCTCCTATTTGATTCCCCCATCCCACCCATTTTCTGGGCATCTGCCCAAATTTTACATCTCAGAGCTAGAAGGGAGAGTTCAATTTGGCCCTAATACAAACTCCACAGTCATTGAAGTGCCATCTTCATTTAGTTAACGTTCTTTCTGGGCAATCCTGGCTCACGTTCATCTCTATTATACAGTGATGGGGTTAGCTTCATGGTATGTAGTGATCCTGGGTTCAGCATAAAATCACCTCTTGCAGATGCTTCCACCCCACAAACCATTAGCTCCATAGGCAGGAGGTTGAGTTCTAGGTACGGGCCAATGACGCCCCTCCCCCTCCTTGCCAGAGCCAGCTGGTCATTGGTCAGGAGGAGGCAGGACATGCTTTTTGTTTGCTTGGTGTGGTACTGCAAAGAAAACTAATCCAAACTCACTGTCCAACAGGCAGGCATTTTAAGCTTTCATTCATGGATCAGCCTAATAGAGAGGATCTGGTCATTCTCCCACCTCCCTGAAGCAGTCAGCAAATATTTATTTATTAAGAACCAATTATGGGTGTAGCCCTCTAGAAGGAGAGGATTCTTGGAGAAGTATTAAGACATTAAGTATTCGTCCTCCGTTGCCGAAGAAGACCATCCCATCCGAGAAATGATGACATGACTTGCACTTGACTTTGTTTTGAGTGAGGGAGGGCTGTTAACACAAAGCAGTTAAGGAATGGAGTGCCATATCATCAGAGAAGAGTGAAATCTTTGTGGGCTAATCTACTGATTTCATAGATTAAGAGCTAGAAAGACCTTTAGAAGTCATCAGTATGATGTAGTGGAAGGAGCGTTGGACTTGGGGTCAAGAGGCCCTGATTTCAAAATTCATCTCCAACTCTTCCTACACGGCTGATCCCAGGAAAGAGTCTCTGAGAGAGCCTCTGTTTTCTAACCTACAAAATGAGAATAACCCTATCTTCCTTACTGGGTTATAGGCTAAAAAGAGATAAAGTATATGAAGAAAGTTCTTTGTAAACCTCAAAGTACAATATAAATGTTAAATATTTTTATTATCTAGTCCAACCCTCTCATTTTGCTGTAATCTTATAAGGCTTCAGGTAATAAATAGACTTTGACTTGGACCCTGGAGAACATCGGCAGAGAATAGTAGGGAAGACACTCAAAGTGGGGAGATCATGTTATTGGCCTAGGCTAGGGTCTGTTTGGGGAGGAGAGTAATGGGAAGTGAGGCTGAGTAGGGAGGCTGGGACCAGATTATGAAGGGTATTTGGCTGTCAGAAGGGAGCAGTATAAGGTTGATATATAAGAAAACAGAGAGTCCCTGTTGCAGAAAAGGAGCCTGGGGAAACTGACATATTTTATATGAGCTAATGTTCTTGGAAGCTGAAACATACTTTGGAATAGACCCTGGTTCTAAAGTCTTATAAATATGAACTCCATGAGGATGGGGGTTGTTTTTGCCCTTCTTTGTCTCCCTAGCTTTTATCAGTGCCTAGAACATAGTAGGTGCTTTAAAAAATACTTTTTGAAAATAGGAAAATGATAAATGTTGAAGAAGATATGGGAAAATTGGAACACTAATGCATTGTTGGTGGAGTTTTGAACTGATTCAGCCATTCTGGAGAGCAATTTGGAGCTATGCCCAAAGGGCTATAAAACTGTGCATACCCTTTGACCCAGCAATAGACCACTTCCAGGTCTATATCCCAAAGAGATCATAAAAATGGGAAAAGGACCCACATATACACAGCTCTTCTTGTGGTGGTCAAGAATTAGAAATTGAGGAGATGCCCATCATTTGGGGAATGGCTGAACAAGTTATGTAATGCAATACTATTGTGCTGTAAGAAATGAGGAGCAGGCAGACTTCAGAAAAACCTGGAAAAACTTCCATGAACTGATGCTGAGTGAAGTGAGCAGAACCAGGAGAACATTGTACACAGTAGCAGCAACTTTGTGCAATGACTAACTTTGATAGACTTAGCCCTTCTCAGCAATGCAAGGATCTAAGACAATTCCAAAAGACCCTTGATGGAAGACACTATCCACATTCAGAGGAAGAATGCAGATTGAAGCATATTATTTGTTCTTTTTGTTGTTTCTTCCTTCTTGTGGTTTCTCCCATTGGTTCTAATTCTTCTTTACAACCTGACTCATGTGAAAATATATTTAATCTGAATGTATATGTAGAGCCTATATCAGATTGTATGCCATCTTGGGGTGGGGGGAGGAGAGGGAGGCAGAGAAAATTTAAAACTCAAAATCTTATGGAAATGAATGCTGAAAACTAAAAAATTTAATTTAATAAAAAAAGAAAAAGAAAAAATGCTTGTTGAATTGCAGTCTACAGAATGTCCCAGGACTTCGATCTTTCCTGGCACTACCTTTCCATAGCCTGAACCTGGCTGGTTGTTGCCCCTCCTTCTTACTCCTATGCCTTTTCACTTTCCTGGGGGAGATGAACCATTCAGAATTTGCCCCCACCCACAAAATCTCATGGAATCACAACCCAACGGGTGAGGGGAGGGTAGAAGAAGAGGGAATAAATAAATGTTCCGATTCTGGGCCTGTTGCCTGGGTTTGGTCTGCGTAACAGCCTGATTTTAATTTCCCCCTTTGTGGTTTCTTTGAGGCTCTGGACGCTTGGGTCTAGCACTGATCATTTTTCTTCAATGCAAAAAAAAAAATGGAAGAAGATTTTTTTTCTTAGCGGATGAACTTCTGAAAGAAAAGGGAGTTTCAGCTGAGCTATAGTTTCCTCCTGGTTTGTCTTGTCCTTTTACTCAACTGCAGTTTGACTGACTTCTTGGTAGGGAGCTACCCTTCTGACTGTGGGGTTCAAAGGCCCCTTCTGAACTTTGGCCTCATTGCCTCCGATACTGTGATGCAATGTGATTGATGAGCTGATGGACTGTTGACCTTAGTGTCAGTAAAACCTGGATTCTCCTCTTGCTCCTAAGACCATGGGAAGTCAGTTAATCTCTGATCACCAGTTTCATCTGTTAAATGCTGATTATAAAACCTATAGTCCCCATAGTACAGGACTGCTGTGAGGCTCAGATGAAATCATCTAACTAGAAAACATTTTGCAAACTTTAAAACTCCATATTAATGATCAGTTATTATTATACAGTATAGCGCTACCCTACTTTGGCCTGGTCTCTTTGTTCTACTGTGGCCTCACCCTCTGTTTCATAAATGTCTCCAGTCTCTTCTTACCCTGGGCTTGATGCCAGATCCAGTCCCCACCCCAAGTCCCTACTGGACCATCGAGTCATCATTAACCCTGTTCCTGAGGACAAGTCACAACCCCTCAACTTATCATCATCTCTGGTCATAACTTCATGTTTTTCCCATGGGTTCTAACTCCAGGTGCCTTGCCACCAGTATCTCTTTCATTCATGACCACAGTGATGTCTCAGTTTGAATTCATAGAAGCTGGTGTTCAGTTTTAGTCTGAGGTAAGAAAATGAACTAGCTATGTGAACACGAGGTATTCTGGTGCTCTTATTTACCTGAATCAGGGTGTGTAAGTCATACTGTCTATTCAGCCAGTTTTTCTTCCCTGTATGTACATGCACACACACACACACACACACACACACACAAATACACACGAATGCAGAGCCCACTTAGATTTGTGTAAACCTTGCAGTTGTTGGCCTGTACAGAGGAGCCTTTTCCAAAGGGAGGCTGTGAATCTTTGGAAAGCATCCGCTGTTCAACGCCAGACCAGCCCTGAACTAATTTATAAAGTGCCTCACAAACTGAACAAATACCAACTTGTGTTTCCCAACATAGCATCTTGGCTGTCTTCCTCACACCTGACCTCACATCCATTAATCTGCCTTTTAACTGAGTCTGCATGTGGCCAAGACACATGGTGAAATTCATCGGTCTCAACTCAAGCCCCCAGTGGGACTCCTCTGAACTAGGTCATCCTGAAGCTTCACCTTCAGTAACCTTCAGTGGCACCACCTTGGCTCTTCCTGGCAGTGTCCAGTGCCAGGTCCCAATGTTGAGCTAAGCTGGCAGGTTATAGGCATTCTGTCACTTGGGGCTGTTCACAGATGGAGAACAAATCACCCTTCACCTCCCCTTCCATGGCACCTGCCCTGAAGACATTAGATTGGAAGGTTGGCTGCACTTGTCTTTAAGATGCCTATGACTTTAGATCAGATAATTGTAGCCCACATAAGCTCTGTGGATCCTTATCTAAATCCTCATTGCCACTGAATGAACTGTGTCCCTAGAGCTTAGCTAGCTGCATCTCTCCTTCAGGATTCTAGGGACTATGGGTGACTCTCTAATGACATTGGTCTGACTCTCCCCCATGTGTTCTTCCCCCTCAAGATTATCAGTTGAGAATTAATTTAGGCAGTCATCCTTAAGAAGCTTTCAGAAAGGGTCATCTAATAAGGTTGCATAATAAGAATTATTGGTATTAAAAAAAATCCTCCTAAAAACCTGTGACATGCTGTCCCTCAAACATACAGCCAGAATCTGTGACAAAGGGGTAAGTTACAGTTTCTGGTTGCTGGGAGTCCCTTCCTTCCATTCATGGGATGCTCAAGAAATTCTCCTTAAAAATGGTGACTCCAGGTCCATCTGTCTGTCTTTGGCTCTCAATGCAGACACTGCCACCATCTGATGATTCCAGGACACCTCAGGGTATCCCATCTGACAAGAGGAAGGGAGTGGCTGCTCTCCCAGGAGTATGACGCTAGGGCATCAGTGGGAAGAAGGAGGCCCACATCTTCTAGGGGGACTAGAAGATCCTCTTCCATCAAGGAATTTAAGGGTGGGGAATAAAAATGGTCAAGGCTTTGGGCTTCAGCTAAATGCTCACCCTCCCTTCAACTGCTGGAATTCCTCAATTCTAGTTAATTTGATGCTTCTCTACAGAATCCAGAGGTCATACATCTGACATCTTGTCTATCATTTTATTTTATTAAATAGCTTTCAAAGACTTTATTTTTCCAGTTAGTCTAAAACCTATGAGCCATCTGTTGATTGGGACATGTTCTCACCTAGTTAAGGTACCAAGACTAAAATGTAGCTGAGATGGTCGCAGTCTCACTCTTGTACAATGTTAGAGCTGGATCCTACCTTGGGTCATTTCGAACCCGGCTGCACCCACACTTCTCCATCATGCCCCCAAAATTTCATCTTGGAAGATCATTTCAGCCCTGTAATATGCCCCTCCAAAGTGTCCTCCAGCCTTTTACCCTCCTTCAGTTTGGATGGTTCCTCCCTTAACCTCTGTCTGAGAAGGACTAGCAACCAGGACATCTCTTCATTTCTCCTCCAGACTGTACTCTCCTCCTTTATTCACACCTTGGCTATCTTCTCTTCCCAGCCCCTTTTAACTGTTGTCCTCCCCATCAGATTGTAAGCTCCTTGGAGACAGGGACTTTCTTTTTGTTTCTGTTTCTCTTCTCAGTTCTTTGCGTATGTCTGGCAACATAATATGCGCTTCCATGCTTGTTGACTGACTAACTGATCCACCTCTTTATTTTACAGTATGAGAAACTGAGGGCCAGACAAGGTACATGACTTGCCTAAGTCTATACAGCTACTACTGTATAGGACTAAACACAAAGTCTTTTAACTTTTGGACTAGTAATCTTTCCAAGACATCATGCTGACTTTCTTGTTAATTTTGTTGCCAATGTCCAGATCAGGTGTGTTGGCATAGGCATTCTTGCTTAGGTATTGGTTCCAAGAGAACTATGGTTCTCAAACTCTTTTGCTCATGCCACGGTAGTCTTTTCCATGAGGAACTGATGTCACTGACAACTTCAGAGGATAACACTCTGGGCTAGTTTGAGAGACTTGTACAGGTGTAGTTGCCCTTCCATTGGGGAAGCCCTTTGGTGAGCTTAAGGTCTGACATGTTTTGAGGTTAACACATGTGTGAATGTTGAACTTGCTCTACAATAAATAATATATAAGTTAAAAATTTTACAAAATTATTTATACATTTTCTTACTCAGACATTTATAAATCCACAGCAAAATACATTCACTAGGTTTGCCAAGATAGAACTAGAGACACTTGAAATCCACCAGTGTGCTGTTGTGTATGTGGTGGGGAGGAGGGGAAACACCCTTTGAGAACCATTTCCCTAGAAGATCTCTGAGGTTTCTGCCACCTCTGAGACCCAACAATGCAGAAAGATCCAAGACCAAGAGAGACTGAGTGGGGGCACTGAGAATCTCCTCTCAGTCTTCCAATTGTTTTTTCAAGGTCTTTATAAAATCCTTATGTGATTTTAAAACTTACAGACTCCATCTCTCCACACAATAGAACCCACCCATGAACTGCATTTAAAGGCAGAGTGAATTGCCTTCTCCCAACTCATAAGAATTTTAGGCATCTAGCACAGGTGCCTAGAACTTAGTAGGTCCAATAAATTGAATGGACAAACAAACCTGCAAGCCCATAGTCATACGAACATGAATTTAGAGCTAAAAGGTAGAACTTGGAAGAGAGGATTCATACCCAAATTCTCAGATCCAAATCCAGTGATCTGTCCACTGTACTATGCTAACTCCTCGGAAGACCACATAGATTTTTTTCTTCAGTATGCCATGCAAGGGTCATCAGGAAGACTCATCTTCATAGGTCAAAGCCAGCCTCAGACACTTCCTACCTGTGTGACCCTGGGCAAGTTACTTAACCCTGTTTGCCTCACTTTCTTAGTCTGTAAACTGAGCTAAAGAAGGAAAGGGCAAACCATTCCAGTATTTTTGCCAAGAAAACGCCAAATGGGTTCATGAAGAGTTGAATATGACTGAAAAAAATGACTGAACTAAACTGAGGTAAGTAGAGGTTAAGTGATTGCCCAGGGTCATAAAGCTACTAAGTGTCTGAGACTGTATTTGAACTCAGGTTTTCTAGCTTCTAGACCCACTCTATCCACTCTATCCACTCTTCTATCCACTGTTCTACTAACTGTTCTTCTAAGCAACTCTGGAACTCTGATTGATGGTGGACCATCTTAACTGACTTATTTACCTGTGTTCTTCATGTCTGGCATGTTCCTGAAACCCATTTATCTCTCCAGACCTCATTTGGTCTTATCGGATTGTGAATCTCTTGTGTACTGCTGAGACAATATTTGTAAAAAAAAAAAAAAAATTCTTGGCACATAGTAGGTGCTTATTCCCTTCTCCTTACTAACTTCTGATACTTGCCAATTCTTTTACAATAGAAAGAGCATTCAATCTTAAGTCAGAGGTTCTGTATTCAAATCCTGTCTGTGTTACTTATATTGCCTTGGGCAATCATAACCTCTCTGGCCCTTGACTTTCTCCTCCGTAAAATGGGAGAGCAGGAGTAGGCAGCTCTCAGTCTAAGATGCTGTGAGCCTACATTCTTATCTGACTAACTGAATTCCTGGTCCTGCCTTTTGGTAACTGGAAATAATGAGAGCCACATCATGATAGAGTTATGAACATTGAGCTAAGGAGTTTGACTTTTACTCTGTAGGCAATGGCAAATTACCAAGGTCTTTTTGAGTAGGGAGGCAGTGTGGTGTAGTGGATGGGAGTATGGTCTTACAGTTAATAAGACCTGGAATAACATCCTGCCTCTGACATGTCTATTAGCTGTGTGACCCTGGACAAGTCAACTTCACAGTTCCCAAGGGAAGTCTCTAAGAGTCTGAGGTACAGATTTACAAGTGGTCTAAACCAATCTAAGGTGTATCCACACTGTGAGTACTCTAGTCTGACCAAAAGATCTTAGCTTGAAATGGCCAAGGTCTCCCACTGCATCTGGGACCATCTGCAGTTGTCTTGACCTGGGTCTTGACACTGGATTCTGATGACTCTGGAGGAGACTGAGGCAGATGACTTTGCACAGCCCTGCCTCGCTTAAATCCAGTTCACTTGCCATTCAAGACATCAGTCTTGGTGTCGTTGGTCCTCTTTGAACAAAGGACAAACAACACCCTAGTCTGATCTAGCCTGATGAAGTCCCAGGTGTGGACCAAAAGAAGCCCCCAGGTGGCCCAATACAGAACTATTCTTTAGGACTATTCATTTGGTAGCAGTACAGAGTATTACTTGAAGGTGTTAGGCATGGGACTGGGTGGGGGTAGTAGAGGGAAGATTAATTAGAAGACTATTGCCATAATAGGCATTGAGGCGAGAACTAAATGGGATGTTCTTAGTGGGAGTAGACAAGTGCCTGAGGGACCATAGGAGAATCGTTTAAAGCAGTGGTGTCAAACTCAAATAGGAATTGTGTGTGTGTGGGATGAGGGACACTAAACCATATGAAAAGATCCCTCTGGGCAGCAGATTGAGTTAGTTTTAAAGTCTAAGACTAGGTTTTATTATTGCATTTTTATTTATTTTGTGACATATTTCCAAATTAAGTAGATAGAGTATCAGGTCTGGAGTCAGGAAGACTCATCTTCATGAATTCAAATCTGGCCTCAGACACTTACTAGCTGTGTGATCCTGGGCAAGTCACTTCACCCTGTTTACCTCAGTTTCCTCATCTATAAAATGAGTTGGAGAAGGAAATGGTAAACTGCTCCAGTATCTTTGCCAAGAAAACCCCAAATGGAGTCACACACAGTTGGACACAATGGAAACAACTGAACAACACTTTAATCTGGTTCTGGCTGCACTTGAGAGTATTGTGGGATGCATGAGCCCGTTATCCTGGGTGTTTGACATCTCTGAGTTACAAGACTTCCTTCAGAAACCATGTGTGAAAGATCTGAAAACTGACTCCTGCTCTTCTGTCTTTCTGGGACAAATTATGTGCACTTCCAGTCTTGCTGTTGGCAGGCGCTACTACGCCATATTGTTTTCATGGCTCTTTTACATGTGTATGTCTTGTTTCCACAAGTCTATTACAAGCTTCTGGAGAGCAGGGATAACTTATCCTTTGTTTTGTCCATAGCACCCAGCACAGGGCTGGGTACAAGGTAGATGTTAATTGTCACATACTTACAGCTGAAAAGAGAACTAACTTTATCCAGGCTGATGCTAGAGGAACATCTGTAATGAAACTGAAGTCCATGGGTCCCTTTTACCCAGTTTCTGAGACCACATGATCAGTAAATGTAATGAGGAATTCAAGTATGAGAGAAATCATGACATCTGCAGGGGAAAGGAAGCCAGAACAAGCTAATCTAGGGTCCCCATTGCATTTGACTTGATCTATATGATGCAAAATATAGCTGGCTTCCAAATATCTTTGGAGCTAGGATCCATAATACTTTCCAAATATGTGTGAATCACAGGCCATTGGAAGCAGTGTGGTACAGTAGAAAGAGTGCTAGTTATCCATGGAGTCGGAGGACCTGAATTCAAATCCCAGCTCTGTCATCTGTGTGGTCTTGAACAAGAATTTCTCTGGATTTGCATCTCATCATCTGGGAAATTCAGGTGTTGGAGCTACATGGCTTCTAAGGTGCCTTTCAGCCCCAATCTGTGATTCTGTGAGACCTAGAAAGACCCTCAGATCACATCTGCCATACTCCCTGAGCGGCATCGTGGTGTAGTGGATTGTATATTGGACTTGGACTCAAGGCATGGGTTCAGATCCTGCCAACTTTGTGAGCTGAGACAAATAACATTCTTGGGCCTTGTTTTTGTCATTGTTAAATGAGAGGATTAGACTTGATGCTATTTAATGTCTCTTCTGGTTCTAAATCTGTAATCCATAATTTTACAGCTGAAAAAACTGAGAGAGACAGAGAAGTTCAATGTGGAGTAGGATAGAAGAGAAAGTGCCTGGATAGTACATTTGGTTTATTCATTCAGCAGACATTTGTTAAGCACCTACTATGTTCCAGGCACTGTCGCTATCCAGAACTGACTATATGGCATAGAACCCTCATCCCCAACAGGCCCTCTGGAGCATTGTCAGGGAGAGGTCATCACTGGATCCTTGGGATCCAGATTGGGACCAGTCGGCCCCAGGGAGCTGGGCTGACCTCTCTCAGGAACCACTTCATTCCCTTCACTCAATGCAGCCACGGTCCCCAGGTGGGCAACAGGGAAGGGGCTGCTTAGGTACCTATCATAGGAGGAGAGGGAGTCAAGTTGGACCAAGACAAACATTAATCTCCAAAAAGAGAAACCTCTTACAAATGAAATATTCATAGTAGCTTATTGAATCGGGTTTTGTTGGAATGAAAATACATTTGCTGAATGTATTTATTTCCCTGGATGCTTTCAGGCTCCTTCCCTTTCTGAGTGATTCGATTTGGGGGCCAGGGAAATTTTTTCTCCCAAGTAAATAAAACTTACCTCAGCAAAATAAGGAAATTTACATTAGGATTTGTGTTTAGCAAGGTCATGATAAGATGTCTGAGAGCCTGAGGACAATTCAGAATCAGAATTCCAGTGTATAGCATATAGTGAAGGGTGCTGGACTTAGACACGGGAGAGGCACAAGTTCGAATCCAACTTCTGACACAATGTAAGTAATTTCTCTGAGTCTGTGTTTCCTTATCTGTAAAATGGAAATAATAATGCTTAGAGTCTGTCCTCATGTGGCTGCTTAGCTCAAAGCTAAGAAATATATAAAACACCTTGTAGACCTTGTATACAAACCTGTATATAAATGTCAGTCATTATTACGGTGGAGTTGGAGAGTGCAGGAAGGTGGGACGTGGTCATTCCCTACTACACATCTGTGCAAGTGTGCATCCTGCCTGTCTCCCATTATTTGTCACAGAATCACTGTATTTCAGATTTGGAACAGACCTCATGGGCCATCTAACTCATGCTATAAAGGAACCTTCAGGGCACATTCAAACAAGTGTTCATCTAAGCCTCTGCTTGAAAATCTTCATTGAGGGGTTCCCACTCTCTCCTGAAACTGTCCATAGCATTTTAAAATAACTCTAATTACTTCTTATAGCACTGAATTTCTTTTCTTTTTTTTTTTTTTTTTAGGCAATTGGAATTAAAGTGACTTGCCCAAGGTCACATACCTAGTAAGCTTCTGAAGTGAAATTTGAACTCTGGTCCTCCTTATTCCAGAGCAGGTGTTCTATCTACTGTGCCATTTAGCTGCCTCCTAATTGCCTCTTATTTTTCATTCTTACTCCTGGATCCAAACAAGTTTAATCCATTTCCCACATGATAGCCCTTCAGATACCTAAAGACAGCCATTGTACCCCCCAAATCTTCTCCACCATAAACATGCTCAGTTTCTTCAACGGATCCTCCTATGATTTGGAACTGTAGGCCCTTCACCATATTGGTTGCTTTCTTTTCCAAGTGCTCTCCAGTTTACCAAAGTCCTTGCAGTACTCATATTGGGGCAGAGTAGAGAGATACTGTCACCTTCTTATTCCTATAATTATTTTACGGATATCAAGATTACATTTACTTTTTTGGCTGCCCCATCACCCTAACAGCGAGATTTCAGTCCATTTAATTCCACAAATCTTTTTCAAACAAACTGTTCATGGTGACATTCTGTACTTTAGGAGAATGTTGACTTTTTGGATCCAAGTGTAATATTTTACATTTACTCCTCCTGAATTTCATCTTATTAGATTCAGCCCAATTCTCTAGTTTATCAAGATCTTTTTGTATCTTGACTGATCCAGAGTGTTAACTATTCCTTCCAGCTCTATGGCATCTTGACAAAAATGTTCAGCAGCAGCACAGTGCCAAGCATAGATCCTTGGGACACTCTATTGGAGATCCCCTGCTAAGTTAACTTTGAAACGTTAATGACTAATCTTTGAGTCCAGTCATTCAACCAGTTCTAAATTTATCTATTTTCATAATCATCTAGTTCACAATTCTCCATCTTTTCCATAATAGTAATGAGATACTTTAACAAGTACTTTGCTGAAAGCCAGGTAAACTCTATCCATTACATTTGTCCTTTGGACAAATGTGGTTTGGAAACGGATTTCTCACTGGCATAGGACTGGTGGTGATGAGTGCTGTATCTCCTTGGCATACTGACTTCATTGGCTGATCCCTTGCCTGACAATATCAAGTCCCCCAGGACTTCTTTAAAATAGGTTTCCCTCCTGGGGTGAATGTTTCTCTCTGACTAGCTAGCTGCCTCATTCAATCTGTCTTTTTGTATCTGTTTCATGTCGTTATTTCTGTGTTTTTTCCTCCCTAGTTCTATCACCATCTCTCTTTGGGTCTCTTCCTCTGGAATCCCTTCTTATCCAGCTTTCTCTTTCCATTTCTTTCTGTCTCTCTATTGCGGTGTCTTTGTCTTCCTAAACCACACATTCATAGTTGTTCTTCTGTACAAATCTTAGTCCTTGCCAAGGAAATGCACGTGACCAAAACCAACCACCTGTTTGGCTCCTTCAGCTCCTGGGCTTCCTGCCAGTTCCCTTGTGTACTCAGAATGTGTGCTGACATGGACACAGGCAGGCAGATTGAGGTCTCTCTGGGGAGAGTGGCACTGTCTTCCTCACAGCTCCCCCATGTCCAGGGAAAACTCAACGTGACTCACTTGGTGGGCAGTCACCAGGCATTAGTGCTCACTAATTCATGCAGAGGTGGGCAGACAAAAATTACCAATATGGGCACCTCATAGCTGATATCACACTAACAGCCTCAGGCCCCGTGAGTACTTCCTGCTGGCAGCAGATCTGCATGACGGAGAGAGAGCCAAGATCTGGGAAGATGTGACTGTAGACACAGACTATCCATTCCTTCTGGGAGTAATCAGCTGACTGAGATTCTTAAGAGTTAATGGGACAGTGGCCACCCAGATGGTCATACATTTGAACCACCAACAATATCAAGTGTCTAGCAGCCTTCCTTTAGGAAAACAGTGTGGTCATTCAGATCAAGAAAGGTAGGCTTCTGCCCACCCTCCATCTCCAATTGATGACAGGGTTATACAACCCTGGGTCAGGCTCTGCCTTTCTCTGGTGTCTGTTCTCCATCTATAAAATCGGGGTGAATCTTGTGGTTTCAGGTACCACAGGAATAACTGGGGCCCTGGGAAAATCTGTCTGTGAGGGAGATAGGAGTATGAAATGCTTCATCTCTCTAGGATGAGAGTGGTGAGGAGATAGTGATGCCTACTACTGCCTACCCAACTCTCTAACATGGAGGTGAGAGACCTGAGCACTAGATGGTTCCTGAAGTCTCCCTTCCAAATTCTGAAATTCCATAATCCTGATTTTCAGCTATGTGTGGGAGGGAGGGTGGGGGTGTGGAACTGCCATTTGAAGTAGACCCTAAGAATAACTGGATTTTAATTGACAGGGGTAAAGAAAGAGTTATTTCTTTTAAGATATACTGTTAGAGTTTGAAAAAACTATCTTCCCTAAGAATAATCCTTAGATTTTCCAATCAAGATAAAGAGTCGCCTTATGTCTAACTTCCAGCCCTCCTGATGTTGGATAAGTTTCTATCTCCTTGGCCCACCTGGCACTTCATTTTTATCTGCCCATCTTCTGCCTTCCTCATTTTTTTGAGTGGACTTTCTGCCCTTTCTAATCTATTGGCCCCTTCCTAAACCACACTCTGGGTGTTCCCACCTCAGATCTTGATGCTGCAGTGCCATCTTTGGATTTAAACATGGGGCAGGTGAGTGTCCCTGGCACCTCCTATTTCTGCTTGGCATCTGAAGGGGATTCTCCTCAAAATCCCCAGTGTGCTCTCTGACCCTTCTCCTCTTTCTCCTCTTTCACAGATCCCTCTTTCCTACAGTTCTCTTGTTCTCAAGTTAAGTGGTTTCTTATTTCAACAACTGATCAGGAGAAATTTGAGGGTTTTTCTCTTCCTGGAGTTGACCTCTGTGTCTCTTTGGGACTGACCACTGAGTCAGTCATTTTCTAACGACTGGCTATTGAGGCTCACTTTAAGGACTGACCCCTGAGTATCTTTTTCCTTGGAACTAGTCCCTCTCAGGTCTAACTCTTATGACCCAGCCAAGTGATGCAGTAAATAGAGAGTCAGGAAGACTCATCTTCCTGAATTCAAATCTCACCTCAGACATTTATTACCTGTGTGACCCTGTTTGCCTCAGTTTCCTCATCTGTAAAATGAGCTGGAGTAAGAAATGGCAAACCACTCCAGTGTCTTTGCTAAGAAAAACCCAAATGAATTTGTGAAGAGTAGCACACATCTGAAACAACTGAACAACAAACATAAGACAGTGTTCCGAGTGCTGGGATTGACCAGCATAGCTGTAACAAGCAGTTTTTATGCCCAGGACAAGTAGCACAAAGTGAGTAGGGGAAAACCTGCATATAATAGGTCCTAAGAAAGATATCCTTGTAATGGGAAGTGGAAAGAGAAAGTGTAGAACTTGTCTGTAGAGAAGCTCAGCTGGGATGTGATTGCTAGTGGCGAGGAAGTATAAACTCCTTTAATAGCTTCCCTTTTTACTAAGTACTTGCTAAACTGTTTCTGAGTGGCCAGAGGAAGACGTCCGTACCCTTTAAATTTAATATCCGAGGCTAAAGGCTCAGTCACCTATCCCTAGTTAAAACTCTTAGGAGCCTACAGTCTCTTTCTGGGACTTAACCACTGAATCTCTCATTTACTGGACTGGTTATTGCCTCCTTCTCCTCCTCTGGACACAGTTTTTCTCCCTAAAGAAGTGTCAATGCCCCTCTTTCCAGAGACCAACCGTGAAGGAGCACGTGAAGTTTACCAGACATTTTGCTGCTTGTAAGCTTGGAGTAGTGGAAGCACTGAAGATAAAAGTATAGATTATGCTGCAGCAAGGAGGGCTGCCAGGAAGAGAGAAGCTGTGAGTGTGACTCTGGGCAAGCACTTCTGGCCTCAGTTTACCCATGTGCACAATGAAGGCAATGGATTGGACAGGATGATCTCTAAGGTTCTTTCTTTCTCTAAGTCGAGAGATTTCAATAATAATTCACATTTACATAATAATTAAGGTTTACCTGGCACCTTCCTAATCGCCATCTCTATGAAGTACAAAGAGGATCCCCATTTTACGGGTGAAGAAACTGAGTTTCACAGAGTTGCAGTGACTCAGTCAAGGACACACAACTAGTAAATGTTGGAGCAAGGACATGCATGCAGGTCTCCTGATTTAGGATGGTGCCATGGAAAAAGCACCATATTTAGAGTTAGAAGACCTAGATTTAAATGCCATCTCCCTAATTACTGCATGTGTAACCTTGAGCAAGTTTCTCAATTTCCTGTGTAAAATAAGGAGGCTGGACCCTTCCAGTTCTAAATCTGTGTTCCCATATCTCCAAGACGAGGGCTTTTTATGCCTCCATACCTCTGCCTTCTCGGATAAGATAAGCTTTGGCCAATGATGTCAGAGGCTGTTCTGAGGGAGAGAGTCTAGCTTGCCTTGGTGTCTTGTTGGCGTCAGGGGTGTCCAGGCACTCGGCAAAACCAGCCTGCATCCATGCAGGTCCCTGGCAAGCCCTCCCTCTCCCTCAGGAGTACAGTCCTGTTGTTCTAATGATCGAGTCTGCTCCCTTCTCCTGTGGCCCTCCTGCTTATGATGGTTTAATTGATTGCACACAACTGGCTGGGCTGCCTCAGCAACCCTCTCAGCTTAACTCTCACTTAGGAGAGAGGAGGGGGAAATCACTGCCAAACATCCTTGTAATTAGGAGCTTCAGCTCATCCCTGAGTTAGCCGGAGACTAAGAAGAAGAGGGAGCCCTACCAGAATCAAGGGAGGCCTAGGGGAGGGATGGAGGGAACATCCCCAGCCCAAGCTGTGCTGTATCAGGACAGTTTACCAGGTCTGTTTATACCTGGTTCTCTGGTCACATAGGGTGAGATAATTAAACTGGAGCCATGGAGGCTTTGAATTCATGCTGTGATGTGATAAAACCCATTTAAATCCATCCACCCAAAAAAGGGAGGTTTGAATTTGTTACTTAAAAGTTTCTGGTCTGGTCAAAGATTGGACTGTAGCTGGAAGCTTTGTAAAAGAACGCAGTTTGTAAAAATGTCAGTATTCGGGAGGGAGTCCTGGTATTTACATTTCAAGAAAAACCTTGCCGGCAGCTTTTTGCCAAAAAAACAAAACAAAAAACCATCCATGAGAAATAGCCACCCAACTTGCAGAATGAGAAGCTAGTTTGTTCTGATTGGAAAATTGATGCTTGTAATTGAGAAGGTAAACCCAGGCCATGATGGCAGTGGAAAGAACCCTGGCTGAGTCTGAATTTGGAGAGATCACCGAAATAAATGGTACGGTGCCAAAGCAAGGTTTTGGAATCCAGGGCTTGGAAGCCAGTGTCCAGACTCAGCATGCTGTCCTGGGGAAAGCATGGCACTGGCCAACCATCAGAGCTATAGCTAGCCTTTTTGTGTCTGGGACAGGTAGCACTGTTAGCCTTAGAGAAGCAGCCCAAAGTGCCACCCACTGCCCCAGGGAAAGTTGCCCTGTAGGAATGGGAGTGAAGGGAGAACAAGGTGAGACCTGGCTATAAAGGAGTTCACCTGCAGGGCAACTCCTGGAAACTATAGATTCAGATGCCACCTGTGAGACCTTGGACAGAGCTTTTAATCTTCCTGGGCTTCAGTTTCATCCACTATAAAGTGAAAGGACTAATCTAGAAGTTCCTCCGAGGTCCCTTCCACCCCCAGCCCCCAACATCTATGACTTTATGAGATTGATTACCTAATCAAGGCACACACCTGCCATCTAGTGGTCACTTACCCTAATTGTAGGTAAATTAGATAATCTGCCAGACCCCAGTGGTGGCACACTCCTAAAGTCTCGCCAACCATACCTGTCAAAACATGGCAACACTCTTGAGTGATGCCCAACCAGATTAAAATGTAATCAGTGAATACTCAGAAAAATAAAAAATACAACAAAACATAGATGACACATTTTAATAGAAGTCAGTATGTGGCTCGTAGATGTCTTTATGGACGAATTAGTGGAAATGTTCCTATTTGAGTTTGACAATACTGTTGTAAACCATATTTTAAAACAGAAAATTCAGTGTCTTATTAGGCAATTTCCATCCTATAACTTGAGTCAACCTTCAATCTAACATTAACATATCAAGCAAATGTGATTGCTTGCGTGGAGTGTGGAGAACAAGCCATACACAACTGAAGAGGAAAATGCTGTTAATTATTATTTCCTTTGATGCGGTGTTTCCAGCTAAAAGTGAGCTCTACCTCCTGATGAGTCACAGAATATTTGGCCTGAGCATTTCTTATATTTTCCCTTGCATCATCGTTATCTGTGTGCACCTACATCTTTTCTCTCTCCCCCATTAGATTACAAACTCCTTGAAAACTGGCTCTGTATCATTTCTTTGTTTTCTCAGCAATAGTGCTTTGAACACCCAGGAAGGAACCTTGAGTTCTTCAATGTGGAGAGCACCTGGTATGAAACCCTCTTCACTAGCACAGATAGTAATTCATGTATAACTTAGCAGGTAAGTCCTAGAGCGTTGTCTGAAGGAACTGAGCTCTTAAGCGATTTACACAAGAACACAAGGACATAGCCAGTGTGCATGGTGAAATTTGAATCCAGTTTTTCTGACTTCAAGTCCAGCACCTGATTTGTTTAACTCCCCCCTCCCCCCCCAACACACACACTGAAGCAGACCTGGAGAATAAGGTGAAAGAGTGGGTTCTACCTTCCACCTTAGCTCTGATGGACCCTTCATGGCACGTCCCTTAGTTGGAAGGGCAGATCAGGGACAGTACATATTTGAATGCAGTTGACTGTGCCAGCTGAGGGGAAGACAGCATCATGAATGATCCCCAAACAGTGGGTTATCATAAAGCAATTTCTGTTTGCCTTTGGAACTCATTATTTGAGTTTTTTAAACTACAGATTTGCTTTCCTAATGATGTTTGTCTTCCGTTGATAAAATAGTTTGTATACTTTGAGCTGACTCTGCCTGATGGTGGGGGAAGATAGTTTTTAAAATGCTCCGTAGCTAATCCTCTGGATGAATTCGGATAACTGAGAAAAAAACCTGATTTATATTCATGCCCTGAAGCAATTGGTCTCTTCTGCCTGGGGGCCTCAGGAAAGGACAAATCTGATGTATATCTCCTTTTACTAGAGAGAGGGAAAGGCTGTAGGGGAAAAGAGGGCAAGAAGGAAGGGGAAGAAAGAAAGATTTGTCCAGTTCAGTTTATGAACTGATCAATCACTGTACTAAAAAGTAACAACTCCATAGCCTGACCTTGTAGACTATCAGCTGCATGACTCATGCTCCCCAGCTAGCTAGTTTTGGTTTAATTCAGGAATGAGACAGGCTATTGATGGGAAGCTCATTAATGAGTGAAGGAAATGAGAACAGAAGGCCTCAGGAGCAGGTTGGATCCACTCTCCACTAGACAGTTTTTTGAGCGGAGAAGAAAGCTGGAGTCTCACTACCTGTCTCACAGAGCTCTGGGAAAATTTGAGGATGGAGAAGATAATAACAGCTGGAAAGATAGAGTATAGAAAGCAACTCATCTATGGACCATGCTAAACAAATGGCTTGGTAGACAGAAGGGGACATGGGAATAAACAGGGAAAAGCCCCTACTAAAGACGTGAGACTCCCGGTCATTCAGTCTGCTGGAATTATCCCTCAGTCCAACTTCAGAGAAACTCTCAATCCCTTCATCCCTAGGTTTAGTGAATTAACATGTGAATTTAGTTCCATTATTAACACTAAATGTATCATTCCCCAGGCCTCTCTACATGGAGGCCCTTTCATTTTCCCAAAGGCAACTAGGCCTGATATACAGCCCTGATTCCTGTTGCATGGATATGATATTTTTAAAAAACCACCACCACCACTGCCACCAGGTAGGGAAATAATCCCTGATGTTGGCAGCTTTGCTTGGAGAAGGAGACTGGGGCACACCTGTTATCATGCTTCAAGTTGAGGGGGAAGACTAGGCCTGAGGGAGCCATCCCGGCATTAATATTAATAATAATAGCGTACATTTGTATGACACTTTAGAGTTTGTGAAAGGGAACTGGGCACACCTGTTATATGCATCAAGTAGAAGAGGAGAACAATGCCTGGGGGAGCCATCTTTGTATTAATAATATTATAATAATAATCCATGTTTCTGTCATACTTTAAGGTTGGCAAAGGGGAGGAGAACTAGGCACATCTGCTACTATCCAGACAGTTAGGTGCTATAATACCTATGTACCTGAATTCCGATTCAGCTGTGTGATTGCAGCTCTGTGGGCAAGTCACGTAATCTCATCTATAAAACGGGGATAATAATGGCCTCTATCTCACAGGATTGTCATAAGAGTCAAGCAAGATGATGCATGCCTTAAACATGATATAAATGATTGAACATCGGATGGAAAAGCCATCTCAGCATTATCATCATCGTTATCAATAGCTCACAGTTTCATAGAGCTTTGATTTAGGGAGCCTCAGTTTTAATATTCCCATCTTACAGATATGGAAACTGAGACTCAGAGACGTTAAAGTGACTTGACAGTAAAGACTTGAAGTAAAGTGACAACTAGTTAGAGCCTGAACAGATTTCTTGATTTTTTTTAAGTCCAGAGTGTGTGTGTGTGTGTGTGTGTGTGTGTGTATACACACACACACATATACATATATATACACAACACATACATATTCACACACATATATACACATACATATATGTACAAAACATACATATGTACATATTTATAGCACACACACTTACATAGCACATAGCCTGCCTGTGTGATGATCTAGCCTATATTCTAAACCCCCTTTAAAACTCAAATTTCTCTTCTGTAAAATGAGGGTCCTTTTCAGCTCTAAATCTATAATTCACCCCCCTAGACCATTCACATCCCTGCACAGAAGGGTACGCCCTTTGGACCTTGTAGATCTGGAGATGTCTTCCCTTCCCTGACTTTACTCTTTGTAGAAGCAGACTGTCTTGTAGTCATTTCCTGTTAGAAGCTAATAAAGTCAGAGTCCCTGGCCTCAGGAGGGAGGGAGGGATGGATGGATGGACAGAAGAAAGTGTGCATGATGATCCAGGTGGCTACTCCCCCCCGCCTTGCTGGTGAAGGTCACTGGCATCCTTGCCCAATCTAGGACTTGTCCAATGGCACAGGGAGCCAAGCTGACAGCCAAGCCTGCTCTGCCTCACTTGTATTTTCTTATTTGCTACCAACAGGAAATCGATGATGTCAGAAACAGTGGGATAAGTCCTCGGCCTGGATCGATGGGCCCTGATTAATTCAGTTGTGGCCGCTGGGCAAATTTGCTGCATCATAATTAGAATTATTAATTAAAAATAGGAAATCGATTGACACAAATTAAGTAAGAGAAGAGTCCTGTTTGACATTGGCTGGGGGCCTCCTGGGATAACTTCCCTATCTCCCCCATCCCAAGCTTTGAGCCATGGAGTAACTGTGAGACCTTCTGAGCCTTGCCGAGCAGTATAAGCCCAGCATCTAGGGTGGTATTCCTCATAGCTGGGAGAGGAAGGGGAAAGGAAGGGAAAGGGAGGGAATATGCTTTTATAGAATACCTACTGTGTGTCAGGCAGTATGCTAAGGGACTTCAAATAATTGATTCTCATAACAATCCTGCAAGGTAGAAGCTATTGTTAACCCCATTTGATAGTTGAGCAAACTGAGGTAAACAGGACAACTAAGTAGTACAATGGATAGAGCACTGTGACTGGAGTCAGAAAGCTCATCTTCCTGAGTTCAAATCCATCCTCAGACACTTATTAGGTATGTGACCCTGGGCAAGTCACTTAACCTGTTTGCCTCAGTTTCCTCATCTATAAAATGATCTGAAGAAGGACATGGCAAACCACTCTAGTATCTTTGTCAAGAAAACTCCAAATAGGGTCACAGAGAGTTGGACATGACTGAAAAACGACTGAACAAAACTGAGGTAAATAGAGGTTAAATGATTCCCCAGGGAGGGTCACGCAGCTAGTAAGTGTCTGAGGCTGGATTTGAACTCAGGTCTTCCTGATTCTAGATCCAGTTTTCTATCCACTTTCCCTAGGTGCCTGCCTCTAGATAACTGTAGGGTTTTTCTTGTTCATCTTTCTAGGATCAGCTTCCCGTACTCCCTGCATCGCCATCCCAGTCATGATTTAGATGTCCCTGTAAATGCTTACTCATCACTGGTTATAACATCTTGCTGTGGATATCTGGGGCAGTTGGGGGAGAGTTATAGCATCTGAGTTCAAAAATCAGTTCAATTCATTAAGCCTATGTGCCGGGCCCCAAGATAACCCATCTTTTTCACTCTCTTCCCTTCCTTTTCCTCCATCTTCCCTCATCATAGTAACTCAAGTCCCATGATTCCTTTAAGAGCCTATCTCAAGGGTGAGGAACCTGCAGCCTTGAGGTCTTCTAGGTCCTTGGGTGCAGCCTTTTGAGTGAGTCCAAACTTCACAGAAAAAATCCCCTCAATAAAAAGATTTGTTCTGTACAATTTGGACTCAAAGTGCAGTACTTGAGGACCTATAGGGCCACATGTGACTTTGAGGCCACAGGTTCACTACCTCTGGCACTATCCCTTAGGGACCCTCAGTCTTCTTAGAACACAATTGGTGGTTCTGCCATGAGACCCATGCATCAGTAGACCATGAGCCTCCCTGTCTATCTCCCAGGGAGGACTTGTAAAGGATCAACCCTTCCTCTGCTTCTAATTTATAGCCCTTGTACATAGTTTAAAAAAAAAAAAAAGTTGACTTGAAGTGTTCTCCAACCAACTTAATTACCAAGGGCCTCCTCCTGAAAATCATTCTATCTAGTTGAATATTAATCTGCAATTCAAAGAGCCCCTAGGCACAAATTGCAAGATATTGTACATGCAAGTAATTAAGACTCTAAGTAGGCATACTCCACAGAACCAGGAATTTCCTCTTGGAACAGTGGAGGAAAGGAAAGCAGGCTGTTAGTTAATGAACTTCAGGTAAGTTTTCAGCAATAGGGCCGGTATCATTACTCCTCTGGCTTTGTGGGGTTCCAGGGCAAGAGAACAGTGCTAGGGTATCATTCTAGTGCCCTAAGTCAGGCATTTGTAACTTTTTCTATGCTATGAACCCTTGTGACATTCACAAGGAATGCAAAGGGAATGGTAGAAGCAGAGACTAGTCTAGTTTAGCTGGAGTATAGCCTATGTAGAGGAGTTATATATGATAAGTAAAGGAAGAACACTGGCTTTGGAGATGAAGAATATGGATTTGAAGCCCAGCTTTGCCTCTTACAAACTGTAATTGTGCATGGTTAAGTGAATGTCTCTATGTTTCATTTTCCTTATCAGCAAAATGAGGGAGTTGGAGTAGATGATCTCTACTATTCCTTAGAGCTCTAAATCCTATGATCCCTTGCTAGGGCTATCCCCTCTACCTGTGTCCTCGATCTCATCCCCTTCCATCTCCTTGGGGAGCTTGTGATTGATTACTCCCTAGTTATTGGTTTTCTCCTTCCTCCCAACAAATATTCCCAGATTTCCCTTGTCTTTAAAAAAACCCACCCAAAATAAAATTTCATTTAATCTATCACCTTGTGGATGCTTCATTCCTATATCTCTCCCAAGTTTCACTGTTAAACTCTTCTCACTTTGTCTATTCGTTTCTCACCTATTCTTTTCTCAACCCCTTGTTCCATGGACTCCAATCCCATCACTCCCCTGAAGCTGCTTTTTCAAAGGTTGCCAATGACCTCTTAATTTCTAAATCTGATTATTCCTCCTCCTGAATACTTTCTCTTTCCTGTGCTTCTCTGACACTGTTCTTTGCTGATTCTCTTTCTGGTTGGGGTTTGATGGCTCAGAGCAAGTGTAAATAACAATTGTTTTTATTCTGGCCAGAAAGGCATTTCCTTTCCAGGTTCTTTTGTGAAAGCAAACTAGGCCATCTTTTGCCTCAATTCTTACCTAACCTTAAATCATCCAATGGGTATTGCCTCAGAAAAATTGAGATCTAGGAGAGACCTTTGCTTAAAAAAGCCAAGATCTCCTACAGCATCCATGGCTATCTCCAGCCATCTTGACCTATGGCTTGCCACTGGACTCTGATGACTCTGGAGGAGAGAGTAAGGCCTGGTGACTTTGCATAGTCCTGCCTCACTTACATCCAAGTCAAGGCATCAGCCTGCAGATGTCCTTGATCCTCCTTCAAGGAAGGATGAACAACTTCAGTCTGTTCTGGGCCACCCCTCAGACCCCTTCACTTGTTAGTTAATCATCAGTGTAATTCCACTCAGTGTAGGCGTGTCCTAAGGCTCTTTCCCAAAGTCTGTTCTCCTTATCTAGTCTTTCTCTTGGTGCTGGTCTCACCTGTTTCTTCTTCAATCCATGCCTCTCAGATTTCAAACTCTAGTCACAATAATTTCTCCACTGGGCTCAAATCTACTTGTCTTCATCTTCAACTGACTTCTGGACATATCTATAAGGATATGTTTCTGGCACCTCAAACTTAGTATGTTAAGTGGACCATTCTGCTGACCTCTACATAAGGCAGTTCTTATGTAATGCAAATTTGCCCAGGACTAGAGAAAGAGAGGCATCTTTTCCCCCTAAACTAGTCCCTTTCCCGTGTTTTCCAGTTTCCTTTGATGATACCACAGACTCTTCTGCCAGTCACTCAACTTTAGTTTCCTCTCTGACTTTTCCCTCCCTTGGCTCTCCCAGAGTTTGAATCCTGTCTCAGATACCTGGTAACTTGTGTGACCCTAGGCAAAGCACTTAACCTCCCCTAAGTTCAGTTGGTTGTTCAGTAGTTTCAATCATGTCTGACTCTTCATGGAACCATTTGGGATTTTCTTGACAGAGGTACTGGAGTTGTTTGTGATTTCCTTTTCCACTTCATTTTACAGATGAGGAAACTGAGGCAAACAGGGTGAAGTGACTTGCCCCGTGTCACACATCTAAGGAAATAGCTGAGGTCAGATTTGAGCTTGAGAAGATGAATCTTCCTGACTTCAGGCCTGGTGCTGTCCATTGTACCACCTAGTTACAATTGACTCATCTGTAAAATGAGGATAATGATAGTACTTTATTCACAGGGTTATTGTACGGATCAAATAACATAATATATCTGGCATGTTTTAAAACCTTAAAGTGCTAAATAAATGCTAGCTACAGACAGTTCTTGCTTTCCATAAATTTACATTATGCAAACTCAACTCCAGGTAAAAGAAATCCACATTCCAAAAAAAAAACCTAGGTTAATTTTATTGTACAGTAGTAGGCACTTTTGCTTTCTATTCTTGCCCCTTGACTTGGCACTCTGAGACCTCTTACCCCCCCCCCCCAAATCAACCTAAAAAAACAGTGAAATCAGGAGAATGACCACTTGGAGAGACCACCACTACTACCTTAAGACATCTGGCATTGAGAGAGGAGACCTTTGCCCCACTCTGCCCACACACCTGCACATCTAGCCTGTGTATCTGTCTTCCATCTGTCCATGCTCCAGTACTGCATGTCTATCCTGACCCCCACCCCTGTTCCTCCTCCTGCTCTCACTTCTATTCTTGAGTCATGTGCTGGCCCCCTCCCTCCATGAGTGCACAGCCTCCTTCTGCCTCCCTTTCTCATGTCCTGGACAAATTTGTAATACCTAAAAATTGCCTTATGTAGAAGTCTGCAGAATGGTCCACTTAAAGTGAGAATGTCTATCTGTATTATCACTATTATTACCACTAAACCTCCATACCTCTCTTCCCCACAATCATCTGTATTTGATCTACCTTTCCAGCCTTCTTTTACATTATTTCCCTTCATACCCTCTACTTTCCCACCAAAGAAGATGACTAGCTGATCCATGAACTCAATTTGCCATCACCACTCACTTCATTCATGATGGCCTTCCCCCTCCCTGAAGACATATGTTTCTCATTTCTGCCTGTCAAAAATCCTTCTTTACCTTCAAGGCTTAATTTAGTCTTCCTCCATGAAACCTTCTCCTCATTCCTCTCCCCCAAATGAAAGACTTCTTTCTTTGGATTTTCTTATAGCACTTTGTCTGGATCTCTCCTTCTTCTCCATCTCTGTCACACTCTTACCTCCAGTTATACTTATCTGTATGCCTGTCATTTCCTGACCGTAGAATGGAAGCTTCTTGCAGCAGAGACCACATTGTGTTGTATTTTTTTGCTTCTTTGCTCCTATGTCACAACAGCCTTGAAACATGGTAGCATTTAATAAAGGTCTTAAGTTGGTAAAAAGCCCTGAAGACAGTAGTAGGTGTGAACCTGATCCTCAGAAGAGAGGTCAGGACTGGAGGACTGCTTAGGTGAAATCATGGAAGCGAATAAGACTATCCACCAAGAGACCACAAAGAGGAGGGGAATCATTTTCTTTACTGCCATCAACTCTGGCTTGTCATCTCTGGCTGTGATATCTATTCCCTAAGCCAAACAGAAGCACTCCTAATGCTCATCTATGATCCCTAATCAATGGAGATCAGTGAGGCTTAAAAACTTTTTAGTAATCAAAGGGTAAGGGCAGAAGAGAATAGCCAAGGTATATGCCAAAGCCCTACTTCTGTGCCTTACTTTGGCATGGAAGTGACATGGTGCTAGAGGCAGGCCAAGAGAACATCTGCTCAGACAGGGTTGTAACTAGGGCAGGACTATCTGGGCTTTGTTCCAGGTGACTGAATTTATAGGGTGCTGATATCACTTACATACCTTCTACCACTCAAGACAACTGAGCTTAGCACCTAGATTGCAAAAATAATTAGTAACAATCATAAATTACCATATATTGGTTGGGATCAATTTCAACCCCCAACTCCCATGGCAGGCTTTTCAACAAAGTTTTCCTCAGTGTTGCAGACCTCTCTATCTCTCCTGCCTCTCAGCCCAGTGTACACTTTCTGGTATATGTTTTTGATGTCTGTGGTACTTACCCTAGTCACAAAAATTCCTAGTTAGGGATCTGAATTCTTGTGTGGGTGAAATGAAAGATTATGTCCCTGTTGCCTGAAAATCAGCTTATATAGGATTGGAGAAACTTATCTTCAGTGTGGTCACAGACTGATGAACTTTTCTGCCATAATAACTCTGGAAGACCCCTCCCCCCAACTTCTGATAGGGAGGGATCAGGTGCCTTTGGCTCCTTCTTCCTGTCTCCAGTCACAGTTACAGGATGGGTCGCTAATGAAGCATCCAAAGGTCAAAGGATTGTACTGGGCACTTTAATATTCATTCTCAAAATATAATTTCCTTTATTCTTTGGTAAGCTAAAAGAGGGTCAGAATCTTAGTGAAGGGTCTCAGAGCCAAGCTAATTCATGATAGATTGAAGGAATTAGGGACGTTTTGGTAGTAGAAGAGAAGAGATGGCCAGAGAACTGGATGCAAGCCCTGTCTGTACCAGGTACCAGCTATGTGGAGCAAGACATTTTACCCCTCAGTGCACCCAGGAAATTCTCTAAGTTGCAGAGTCACTATGCCTCAGTAAAGCAATTCTTAGAGAGAAGTCCTCACATCAAAGAAAGCATGGGTCCAGTCCAAGTAAAGAAAGAAAGACATAGAAGGGGTTTGTAGGTTGTATTTTCTCCCTTCTCAGGTAGTTAGCCTTCATGGTGTTGCTAGGTGACCCAGTGAATAGAGTGCCAGATTTGAAGTCAGGAAGACCTGAATTCGAATCCAGCATCAGATGCTTACTAAGTGTGTGATCCTGGGCAAGTCACTTAATCTCTATTTGCTTCAGATTCCTTATCTGTAAAATAAGGGTAAGAATAGGCTCCACCTCCCAGGGTTGTGAGGATCAAATAAGATAATAATTATAAAGCTCTTGCCTGGGCCACAGTAAGTGCTATGTACATGTTAACTATTGTAATTATATGTATAACTATCTGTTTGCTTGTTGGATTCTTTAGCAGAATGTCAACTTCTTGAAGGCAGCTAGGTGGCAAAGTAGACAGGGTACAGGGCCTGAAATATAGGAATCACTCATCTTGAATTCATATCCAGCCTCAGACACTAGCTGTGTGACCCTGGGTAAGTCACTTCACCCTGTTTGCCTCCATTTCTTCATCTGTATAATAAGCTGGGGAAGAAAATGTCATACCACTCCATATCTTTGCCAAGAAAACCCCGAATGGGGTCACAAAGAGTTGGACATGGCTGAGAAACAACTGAACAACCTTAGCAAAAATCTTCTTGAAGTCAGGGGCTGCATTTCTTTTTTGCTTGGTATTCTCAAGCAATGATGCTGTGTACATAAAAGGCACTTAGTAAATGTTTATTGGATTGGTTTGGATTTGAAGGACTTGGCCCCTGAGGTCAGAACTAGGAGTAATTGGTTTAAGTTGCAGGGAGGCAGAATTCAGAAAGATGAACTTTACATTTAGAGTTGCTCCTGACCAGAATGCCTCCTTGGTGGGCAGTATCTTCCCAGACACTAGATGTCTTCGAAGATTGAGTGATCAGCTACTTATTGGGGATATTGGGGCTTCATGGAGAGCTCCATGGGACTCTGTTGGGGGTGGGCTTCGTGGAAACAATTTGATATAGTAAATAAACCACTAGACTTAGCATGGGAAAGATCTGAGTTCGAATCCCACATCAGATACTTGCTGGTTTCATGACTGAGCAAGTCTCTTAACCTATCTCAGCCCTGGTTTCTTCATCTGTTAAGTGGGGATGATAATAGCAAACCTTACAGGGTTGTTGTGAAAATCAAGAAATATATGTAGTTATTTGGATGGTAGTTAGACCAGATGACATCTAAGGTTCTTGCTCATTCTAAACTCTATGATTCTAGAGTCTGAATTTGCTGGTGATTTTTTCTTCACTAGCCCAACAGAGGAGATGATTTCATCCACTGGAGCAGAGCCACAAACATAACTATCCACAAGGTGTTATGTACAGAGCCCTAATCCCAAAATATTTGCTCTACCTTTGGAGCCATTTCCCTAAGCAAAGGCATTAGGCAATGTCAAGAAACAGTTCCAGGCAGGAAGAGCCAGCATTCCCAGCCAAGCAGGTTCTCTCAGAGATTATCCTCACTCCTTTCTGGGAGCCCAGAGCCACAGAAGCAATGGTCTTTTCTATACCACCATCACCTGATTTTACTTGTCATCTTGGGGGGTTTCTTTACAGAAACTCCTGTTAATATGGGTTAACAGGGATATAGAAAGACTAATAGATTAGAAATCAGATGATTTGGGCTCTAATTCCCTTCTTCCATTAACAATATTTTTGTAACCTTGGACAGCTCCCCTCCCTTCTCTGTGTCTGTTTCCTCCAAATGAAAATGATGTCTAAGGACCATTCTGGCTCAGAGATGTTCCTTGATATTTTGTTATCTAAGATGGATAACATTATTAGACCATTATCACTCAGTAGCTCTTTTGCATGGATTAACAAATTAGGCAGCTGTCACCTAGTGGGATTTATGGGGGAATTCAGCCCCAGATGGGTAGTTTTTGTTGGGATAGGGGTTTCAAAGGATGAAAGGGGTGAGAACTAGAAGGGCATGTCAGGATGACCTGCCATAATGGGAATTGGGGACAGTAAAAGGTCAGTAAGGGGACACTGGGTGGCAGGCACTAATAAGGGGAAGAGATAATCAACTTTGTTTCCTGCACAGTCCTGCTCAGGGCTCACCCTAGGATGAATGTTTGGCAATTATACGGCTCATTGCCCAATGCTAATTGCAAAGGAAATCTTGTGGTAATAGAAGGGCACCATTTCAGATAATCCAAAATAGCTTATAATAATAAAAAAAACCTACCTTATTTGTTTTTGGAATTCATTACCACATTTTGTTATGGCTGTGGTTTTCTCTTGCTTATTCCACTGGGCACAGGCTGATTTTCATTTTCTTAGCTCATGCTGGTAGTATGGAACAGGGGGCCACTGGTGTGTGATGGAGGGGCAGACTAAGGGATAACCTGTTATCCCTTGGATAACTATTATCCAATCCATATGCTATAGGCAAGAGGGGAATAAAACTGTTCTCTCTATAAATCAGGACTGCAGATTCCACTCCCTCAACAAGAAGTAAGAAGTAGTAGATGGAGGGATTGTACATACATACACACACACACACACATAGACAGAGAGTACAGGCTGTGTTGAATCAGAAGAGATGATCCACAAAAAATATATATAAAATAAAAATTAAGGGATAAGGGAGGAAAATACTGAGAGAAGAAAGGGAGAAATGGAATGGGGCAGGTTATAACTCATAAAAGAGATAAAGAAAAATCTTGTTCAATGGAGGAGAAAAGGGAGAAGGGGAGAGGGGAAAAGTGAAGCTACTCTCTCCACATATGGCTTAAGGAAGGAATAACATGCTCACTAAATTTGGTAGGAAAATCTATCTTATACTACAGGAAAGTAGGGGAGGAGGCGACAAGTGAAGTGAGGGGAATGATAGAAGGGAGGGCAAATGGGAGGAGGGAGTAACTCGAAATAAACACTTTTGGGAAGGGACAAGGTCAAATGAGGGAATAAAAAATAAGGGGTGATAGAGTGGGATAGAGGGCAATATAGTTAGTTCTTACACAACATGACTATTATGGAAGTCTTTTGCAAAACGACACATATATAGCCTGTATTGAATTGCTTGCCTTCTCAGTAGGGATGGGTAGGGAGAGAGGGAGGGAAAGAAAGTGGAAATTCAAAGTATTATAAACAAATGTTGAGAATTTTTATTGCATATAACCGGGAAATAAGAAACACAGGTAATGGGGTATAGAAATCTGTCTTGCCCTACAAGAAAAGAGAGAAGATGGGGATAAGGGAAGGGTGGGGTGTGATAGAAGGGAGGGCTCATTGAGGGAAGGGTTAATCAGAATGCAAGGTATTAGGGGTGGGGGGAGGGGAGAGGTGGGGAGAAAAATTGGACATGTTACAAAGTGATGTAAAAGCAATTAGTATTAAAACAATTGTCTGAATTTTTAAAAAAAGAAGTAAGTGGTAGCAGCTAGGAGAAGTGGAAAAGGCCTTGGTGAATAATTGTGTGTTTATTTATCAGGCTGACTAACCCTGGCCCATCCAGGACTTATCCTGGTCCTCTTCACCATTTAAATATAGTCCTATCAAGAGGCTGCAGCTCCAAGAAATAGCTCCTCCTCTAGTCTCTCAGGCAAGGAGGAAAGAATACCCCCAAGGAGGGTAAGCTCCCCAGTGGTTTGTGCCTATTTCAAGGTTGGATCTGATGTGATCCCATCCAGCAAGCATTTGGTAGAGAGGTGGAGGGGATTTTCTAGTTCAAGGATTCTTAACCTAGTAACCATCATAGATTTCAAATAGTCTCTAAACTTGAATGGGGGGAAAGTGCATCTGTAATTTTACTAACACCTAATTGAAATTTAATGTTTCCTTCAATCATTTGAAAACATTATTCTGAGAAAAACCCCATAGGCTTTGCCGGAGGATTTCATGATACCAAAGAGGTTAAGAATCCCTACTCTAGGTTATATGATACAATGCTCTCCTTATAAAGATAATGAAACTGAGACTTAGAAAAGTTAAATGACTTAACTAAGGTCACACAGGTAGTAAAAATGACCACAGTCACACCTAGATACTTTGACAACAAAAGCCAGAGCTCTTTCCACTGTGTACTTTCTTCTATCATTCAACTGTCAGAAGCTCCTGTTCACAGGGGAAAGCTGCAGGTACTTTTCCCATTATGTACCAAAACAATAATAATAGTTCACAAATATGCAGGATGCTCCAAAAGTCTTAGTGTAGTTTTAAACTCTTGTAACTAAAAATTGCATTTTTGCAAAACCTTTTTTTAAAGTGTGTGAAGTGCTCTGCCTATATATCATCTCATTTGTTTTTCATGCAAGCCCTGAGGTAACTGCTCCTATTAGTGTCCCATTTTTGTCTGACATTTAAGGCCTTTCACCACTTAGCTACAGCATCAGACATATTTCACATCATTCCCATCAGGCATTCTTCATCTGAGCCAGATTGGGGATTACTATGCTTTTGGAGGCTGACTTCCATTTCTTAGAATCTTTATCTCACTCCAAGGTCTGCTGCAAGTGCCAGCTTCTACATGAAGGTCTTACTGATCTCTTACACACACACCCCCAAATTGTTTTGTATTTCCAGTTATCTTAATGTGAATATGTTTTTCCTTGCCCTCCCCCTTTAGAAAGTAAGGTATTTGAGGACAGAGACTATTTTTAAAAATTTTTATATTTGTATCCCCAATGCCTAGCATATAATAGAGACTTAATAAGTACTTGTTGAATTTAATGTTGTAGCTGAAGAAATAAATTCAGAGAGGTTAATTCACTTACCTAGGGTCACTCAGCTAGTCTCTGAGGCAGGATTGAAATGAATGAATGAATGAATGAAAAATTTTTTATTAACAACTTAAATGTGCCAGACACTCTGCTATGTGCTAAGAATACAGATACAAAAAACAAGACAGTTCCTTCCCTCAAGGAGTGTATGTGTGTGTGTGTGTGTGTGTGTGTATGTGTGCGCGTGTGCGGGTGTGCGTGTATTTTCCCCCAGTTACATGCAAAAACAGTCTTCAACATTTGCTGTTAAAACTTAGAGTTCCAAATTCTCTCCCTTCCTCCCTCCCTACCCCCATCCCCATTGAGAGGGCAAGCAGTTTGATATAGGTTATACATGTGTAGTCTTGAAAAACATCCATAGTAGTCATATGAAGGAAAACATACACAAAAAATCTCAAAAAAATAAAGTGAAAAGTGAATAAAGTGAAATGCTTCAAACTGTATTCAGACACCATCAGTTCTTTTTCTTGGGATGGGGTAGCATTTTTCATCCTAAGTCCTTCAGAGTTGCCTTGAAATGTTGCATTGCTGAGAATAGCTGTCATTCACAGCTGATCATCTTACAATGTTGCAGTTACTTTGTACACAGTACATTTCATGTTGCATCAGCTAATGTAAGTCTTTCCAGGTTTTTCTGAGAGCACCTGCTCATTATTTCTTACAGTACAATAGTATTCTATCATAATTACCTATCACAACTTGTTCAGCCATTCCCCAATTGATGGATATCCCTTCAGTTTTAATTCTTTCTCCCCAGAAAATGAGCTGCTATTAATATTTTGGTACATATAGTTCCTTTTTCTTTTATTTTATCTCTTTTGGGATACAGACCTAGTAGTGGTATTTGTAGGTCAAAGGGTGTGCATGGTTTTATAACCCTTTGGGTCTAACAAGGAGTGTGTATTTTAAGAGAGAAAGGCAGTGCTTACAGGGGAGTGATGGTCATGGAAGAATATTTGGTCTGGGAAGTTGTAGGATGGTGAATGGAGGCATACAGCCAACAACTGATGTGTCTGTTCCAGAAGTAATAGTGTTGATTTGATACCTCTTCTCAGAGCAAGTGAGAGGAGGTAGGGGGAAGGAGCAGAACGCTGCTGGATGACAGGAGATGGCTGGAATGTATCGTGTTGAATGTTGGGGTACCTGGATAGGGTGAACTCTCAACAGTCATGAGCCCAGAGTGTCTGGTGGGAACTGTTATGCCAAGTTGGAGGTTGGAATGCAGCAGCATGAAAGGATCCTAAGTCTTCCTCACTCCGGGCTGGGTGTCTTATCCACCCTCTATACCACATGGAGACAAAAAACCATGCAAAGTGAAGCAGTGAGCAGTTCCTGGCTTTCCCCCTCCCCATCCTGAGGCTCCCCTCTCCGTGCTCATTGCTCTAGCATTGCTCGTGAAGGGGGCTTTTAAAATGGCCATTTGATGTCATTGGGGTACTGTATTCCCAGGGCAAGACTAGAGTGACAACAGTGAATAATTTTCCTGACAGAATTGGCGCGAGGAGAGGAAGCCAGGCGGGAGCCAGCAAGCCCTGGTACAAGGCTAAGATTCAGATCTCATCGCCATTGCAGCCTCTCCCAGAGAGGATTTCCCTAGACTCTGTCTCTCCACTGGACACAGAATTAATAATCCTCATTCATGGGCACAGCCACACAGAAGTAGGAAAGTCTATTCATTCTCTTGGCCCCAGTGACTGACCCCTTCAATCAGTGGTGAAATAAAAAACAAGAATATTTACTCAGCCTCTCCCTGCCTTTGGTAGAGAACAAAGGAGCAGTAGGCATCCAGAACACTGAGGGGACAAGTGGACCTTTAAATAGGCTTTCTACCCTCAGAGGACTCGGGGAGGAAGAAGAGGGTGGCAAGTCTTATTTTTCCCACAAAAATGTAAATGTTAGAAAACCTTTGTAGAGGGATTGTTCTACTTTACTTTTTAAAGCACCACCTCATTTTATCCCTGGTATGCCCATGGGATGGTCAGAATTATTGTTCCCATTCTGCAAATGGGGAAACTGAGTCACCAAAGGTTCAGCCACTTACCTGAGTGTGATATAGTGGAAAGATTATTGGATTTGGAGTCAGAGAAACAGGGTTAGGGTTATAGCTCTGCTAGATTGTGGATAAGTCAATAAACCTCTCACGATTCATCTGCAAAATCTAGTTGGAACCAGATGATTCTATGGTCCTTTCTACTTCTAAGTCATAAAAGCCTATTCTAGTTTCTGGCTCTGCTGCTGATTCACTAGTTAGAAGCAGAACTCAAGGCCCCTAACTTTCAGCAAAAGGGTTTTTATTCCATTAGCCCATCCTCAACCCTGGATGTAAGTAATGCCACCTACCTATCCCTTAATTGAAATTTCTTCTTAGGATCTTAGGAGTATTTAAGCACTGATAGCTCAGTAGGAACAAATGGCAACCCCAGCCATCTAATTCTACTATATCTACATTGAAATTTCACATTGCCTGCAAATGTCATTGCACATAATCTGAGTGGCATTGCCTGGCTTTTCATCTACCCATAGGAGTGCCAAATGAATGGTATTTTCTAAAATGTTAGCTTTTTTCTTTGCATATCTTAGGTTAGTTTTGTATTTTTGAAAGATCGTGTGATGTGGTAGATAGAGAACTGACTTCACAATCAGAAAGACCTGGCTTCATATTCTGCCCCTGACACATCCTGACCATATGACCCTGAACATCTCTTTAAGACTACAAGTTGTAGTACAGTTGTACATTTGTATTGGGGTAATAGAAGGAGTTTCCTCCCTGGGAGTTCCCCTACAAAAATGAAACCATAAGACTAATTGAAAAAGAAAGAAAATATGTTAGAAGGGACCACAGAGGTGAAATGCACACTAATTCCCTTTCTCATGTTGCCAACAAATGGTCATCTATTCCACAACCTCCTAAGGCAACCCACTTTACTTTGGGACAACTGAAATTATTAAGAAATTTTTCCTTATGTTGAACTTCAACTTTCAACCCATTGTTCCTAGTTTTTCCACATGATAGCCCTAGTACTCGAAGACCATGATTATTTCTCCCTAATGTATTCTTTCCTCCAGTCTAAATATGTCTAATTTCTCCAGTTTCTCTCTTTATGTCATGGTTACTAGTTCCTTCACTGTGCTGGTCACCCTTCTGTAAACATGGGTCAGTTTCTCAACCACCTACCTAAAATGTGGTGTCCGGCATTGAACGTAATACTCCCAGTGGAATCTAACCAAGGCAGAGTGTAGCAGGATTATCACTTTCCTCAATCTGGTTGCCATACTTCTCTCCATACAACCTGCTGTCATACTAACTTTTTGGCTACCATCTCATCATCATGAATCATGTTAATCTTCCAGTATAATAAAACTCTCAGAACTTCTTTTTTACATAAATTGATGTCTAATCACAAGTTTTCTCCTTGTATTTGTGAAGTTGATTGCTTGCCTCTACATTCAGGACTTATCATTTATTCCAGTTAAATCTAGTATCAGATTTGGTCCATCGGTCCGTTGAATGCCTGTTGAAATCCTTTTGGATCCTTAATATCATCTAACCTGTTAGCTATCCCTCCCAGCTTCGTGTTATCTGAAATTTGGATAAGCATTACCACCATCAAAGTCATTGACAAAACTGTGAAATAACGCAGGGCCAAGAACAAGTTCCGGAGGGGCTCTACTATAGGACTCTCTCTCTCTCTAAGCTGACGTTAACCTAATAACAAGTTCTACATACACTTTAACTTTACTGTATCGTCTAACTTCCCTTTCCATCTTGGCCATAATGAAAGTGTGAGATTTTTAAATATTTTGCTGAAATCCAGCTCTCCAGCATTCCTTTGACCCATCAAACTAGTAACTCTATACACAGAGGGCTAGTTTGTCGTTGCTGCTGATTCAGCCAAGGTGGCCCTTAGTGATTACTGCTTCCCTTTCTAAATGCTCAGAAAACACCCATTTAACACTTCTGCTGGAAATGTCAGTTGAGCTTGTTGCACGCTGGTTTAAAGACTCTATTTTTTTTTTTTTTTAGATTGGGACAATATGTGTTTTTCCTCTGAGCATGAAGTACCTCTTCTTTTGGGCATACTTTTTAAAAAAATGTTTTCAAAGATCATTAAAAGTAGTAGTTTGGCAACAGTATCAGCCAGCCCTTTTAGTACTTTGGTCGTAGCTCCTATCAACTTCACATTCTTCAAACCCTTCCTTCTCTCTCACTACCAAAAAGGTGGCTTTGGGGCATTGTGCTTTCTGATGACCTCCAGGACATGAAAGACATTCTAAGGCATTAGTGGGCTGTCTGAAATACCCTAAGGAGTGTCTGCTGTACTGGAGTGTGCCTTATTGTGACCTACACATACCCCAAACATGCTTATTGTTGGATTTTCTTTTCCCTTTAGCTGAGTGCTTACTCCGTAACTCTCCTATTGTTTCAAAGTAGAGGTTCTTAAAGACTTTTGTGTCATGGAACTTAGGCAATCTGGCGAAGCCTGTGGACCTCTTCAGAATAATATTTTTAAATGTATAAAACAAAATACATAGGATTATAAAATAATCCAGTTATATTGAAATTGTTATCAATTTTTTTTTTAAGAGCAAACTAGAGAACGAGTTCCCAGACCTTAATATAAGAACTCTCCAAAGGAACTTCCCTCTAGCTCCCACACTAGCTGATATTCTAGAACCCTTGTCTGTTGTGGTGTGTATTTTCTTACTTTCTGCCCAAGCAGTGGCCCAGGAAACGTTGGGACAGTGTCACTTTAGGCTTTTCAAATCCCCATCCCTGTCTCCCATTATTGTGACTTCTTGCAGAGGAAAGTTATTGAGGGTTATTGAAATCTCAAAAGCAAATACTGATAATGATATATCAATACTTTGTGATTACTTAGATTCCTTTATTTTGCTTTTTTCATTGTCATCATCCCATCCCCCAAAAGTGGGATAGAACAGAGTGATTATGCCCTGCTACAAAATAGAAATGTTAAATGAGAATCTTTTTTTTTCACTTACACCCACATACATTTGTAGGTACTACCAGTCTTGTGCACAGATGGACCTAGGAAGGCAGGAATGGCTTCGTGGCTTTTATTGTAGTCTCCATGTTACAGAGGAGAAAGCTGAGTCACAGGAAAGGTAACTGACAGATGCCATAAGAAACCCAGCTTGGGTAGTCTTGTGAGGAGAAATGGGAGAAAATTACAATGGTGTGTGTGTGTGTGTGTGTGTGTGTGTGTGTGTGTGTGTGTGTGTGTGTGTGTGTGTTGGGATACCCTGCAGGACATCAGCAGACATGGCACAAGAGGTAATGACTAATGGGACCCAGGAATCCCCAATTTAATTCCACAGATATTTATTACAAATACAGAGCTGCGTGCTAAGCACAGGAGAAGATATACAAAGGTTCAATAAAACACAAGTTCTGCCATTGTGGAATCTTACAGTCCAAGACGGGATTAGGACATACCAGCAAATAACAATACTACGAATAAAACTTGAGAGGCTAAAGAGAGGGCAGACCAAGTAACACGAGGTTTGCAGGGTGGGAGGTGGAGGGGAGAACATTTCTCACTGAGATAGAAAAGGTCACAGACTGCTTTAAAGAGAAGAGGGCATGTTAGTTTCACTTTAAAGGTAGGCATTATTTTCAGCAGATGAAAATGGGGAGAGTGGACATTGGCAGCATGAAGAATAACCCCCAGAGCAAAACAGAGGATCAGGAAAGCACAAAACGTAAAAGTCTAGTTTGGCTGGAGCATAGAACGGAGCAGCAGTAGGAGATGAGGCTGGAAAGGTTAGAAGGATCCAGATTGTAAAGGAAATAGATACCACCATGCCAGGGGACTGGTCATTCTTCCACACAGCATGCTTTGGTCGCCTCATTACTGCCACCCCCAGTGATCAGCAGTACCCACAAAACTCTTGGCCTCTCCATAGACTGAGCAGCTGCTTAATTATGCATTGCTAACAGCTAATTACTAACTAGCCTAGACCTTTTCAGCTGTCTGGCCAATTGTAGGAATGGTCAGTTAGGGCCAGTACAATAGGCAAGGCAGCACTTCAGTTTCTTTGGGGCAGGAGAGATTATTATCTTTGCAGAGTGTCCTGAAGAAATAGAATAACAATAGTGATGATGTTTCATGTTTAAATACTGCTTTATAAAGTCCTGCCTAAATGTACTTTAGGAAGTATTTTCTTCACAGTCCTCAAGGTGGGCAGTGCTAATATCTTCACCATACAGATGAGGAAGGTGAGACTCAGAAAGTCAAAGCAGATTGCCCATGGTCACAGAACTAGAGAGGGCCAGGGCTGAGATTTGCACCCAGACCTTTCCTAGTTCCAGATTCTTCACTCTTTACACTTTACCACTGTATTTCCAAGATCTTCTTTCCCCATGAGGCTCCCAAGTACAGCTAACTTCCCATCTATATCCTCCCTACCTCTGTCCCTTCTGTTTGGAGTGACAAGTGCCCTATCTTAACACTCACATCCTTACTTACATTCCCAGCTTTTAGAGACTTCTCTCATACCTGAAGTCTACAGCACACATTTGATAGCATTCAGAGTTAGAGCGCATTTAGGAATCTTAGAGAACATCTAGTCCAAACTCTTCCTTATACATGTGAGGAAACCAAGGCCCAAAGAAGGGAAATGACTTGGTTTTTTAAATGCATTTTTATTTCATTAAATATTTCCCAATGCCAGGTCAAAAAATTTAACATTCTTTTTTTTTAAATTTGAAATTTCAAAGTCTCTTCTTCCCTTCCGCTTCTCCTTTGCCCACTGATAAGGCAAGCAGTATGATATCAATCATACATGTGAAGTCATGCAAAACATATTTCCATATTAGCCATGTTGCAAAAGAAAACACACACCCAAAACAAGAAAAGCAAAGTAAAAAAAAAAAAAGATGCTTCAATGTGTACTTAAAGTTCATCAATTCTCTCTCTGGAGGTGGATAGCACTTTTTACAATGGGAGTGACTTGTTTCTAGGTAACCAGCTACTTGGTAGCAAAAACATTTCCCCTCACCACTTTGATGGTACATCAAGACCCAGCCCAAATCCTCCCTCCTCCCCAAAGTCTTCTCTAATCCCCCTAGTCAGAAGCAATCTTTCCTTCCTTAGAACTCTCATAACAATTTGTACCTCTCCCATATCACTGATATCCTGCCTAGCATTAATTATTCCATATGTATGTTATCTCCCCTACTATACTGCAGACTCACTGAGGATCGTGTCTTACCTTTGTATCCCTCTCCACAAATAATATGTCCCATGTAGAGTAGGTGCTGAATGAATGATTAAAGCATCAATACCTGCTTTGGGTGTGAGGTTGGACTAAGCTATTGGGTTACTTTAAGATAAGAAGCAACCAAGGCAGTAGGGCCTAGTTCCCTTGTTTTCCTTCTGCCACCCAGGACTGTCCAGATCCCTATACTCTGATCAGGGTCCTTTCTCAAGGGTCCATCTGTTCTTCAGTCAACAAGTCAATCAACGTGCATTAATTGTGCTCATACTATGTGCCAGGCACTTTGTTAAGCTGTGAAGATACAGAGACAGGCAGAAACAGGGTCTCTGCTCTCAATGAACTCACATTCTGGTGAGGTAGGGGTAGACAACATGGAAATAACCGTATAGACAAGATATAGATATAGGATATATAGTGTATGTATGTATATAGTGTGTGTGTATGTGGATACATATGCACATATGAATAAAATAGGTGGAGATCTTAGAAGCCGCTAGCAGCAGGGAAGGGAGTTTAAAGAAACTCAAGGTTCCTATCTCTCATGAAGCCCTTTCTCCTTTAGTAGGACAAGATGTATTATGTGCAAAAAAAATCCTCTGGCTCAAAGGATTTAGAGCTAGAAGAAACCTTCAAGAGTGTGGATACCACCTATCCAGGTACCTTGTGCTTGATTTTTCTGGGAATTGCCAAGAGTTCCCTCTGGATTGTCCACATGTAGACTGTCTACCTATTTTTTTTATCGTGAGTTCATGTTAGCCCTACAGTGTCCCTGAATCACTTCTCCTTATTCAGCTACTTGATTCCCCAAGGAGTACATCCTAAGAATGATAAACTGCTACAAATACATTCCATGAAGAGCCAAAAAGGCGGATTGATTTGGGGCCTTATGTGTGGTACTGCTTGGCACTCTTGCCACAGATGCAGTGAAAAGAACTGGGAATTTTGACTGTTAGTTATTGCTAATTATAGGAAGGTCACTTCATCTCTCTGGGCTTTGGTTTATATAAAATGAGGGGATTAGACTAATTAGATGATCTCTAAACCTCGCTCCACCATTCTATGAGTCTGCTCCCATCCATCAATATGAGTAAATGAAGAGTTGTTGGCCACACACCTGGCCATCCCTGAACTTGTGAAATTTCTGGACCTTCTCTAGCTTGGCCTTATTGTTGCAGCAGTCAGCCTAGCCTCACGCCTGGCCATGCAATGGCTCAGCATCTTCTTCAGAGCCCCCCCCCCCCATTTGTTCCATCATTGTCCCCAGTTCTCTCCAATGACCAGGACCCCCCAGGGCCTGCTGGAGAAACATTCGTCCTGTACTGTTTTAATAAGGTATCTCTCTTTCTGAAGCCTGAGTGATGACAGGTAGCCAGCTAGAACTAACTACGCTGTTAAGTATGCCTTGAAATCCTTCAAGAGCTCCCCAGTTAGAGACAGCTTGAGCTATGAGCTCATTAGACATTAGAAGCCTGTCCAACGCTGCAACGTTGCAGGCAGAAAAGCTGTAATAGAACCACTTTTACATCAAGATGAGAAAACCTGCCTTCTCAGTCCTTAAGAGAGGGCTTCTGACTTGCTTTCAACCCCATTCTGCTCCTTTATTCAATTAACTCACAATGAAATCAGGCTGCAGGATGCTCTTCACCCACCACCACTACCAGTCACTGACCTATTAGTTGCTGGTGTTGTCAGACCAAGTTTGACGCCACTTTAGTGGAGCTGCTGAGTTTTACTCTTGCTCCCTCCAAATTGGCCTCTTCTCCTGCCAAAGGGAAAATTAAAAAAAAAAAAGAAAAGAAAACACATTTGGGAGGCCCACCTGGGACTCCCTTTGGCTTAAGCATCCAATTCCTTCTCTGTCCTAGTTGATATATTTGGTCCCTCTCATGTTATTATTCCCAATTGTTCCTCCCCTCTCCTCCATCACCACCCCCTCCTTTTGCTGCTCCACCAAAGTAAGAGGAGATGCATCTATAGAGATGAAAGAGAGAATTCTGTGGCTGGAGAAGGCTGCTAAATTTCCCATCTTTTCAAAGGCAGGAAAAGATGCAGCCTGAGGGGCAAAGGTTCCATGTTTCTTTCCTAAGGCAGGTGTATACTTGGTATCAGAGAAGCTTGGCATTTATTTTTGAGCCCCTAAGAGCTGGCACTCACCACTGAAGAAGCATTTGCAGCTCATTTCGCTCCTGCTCATGGCCTGAGAATCCTTCCCTTTGGGCAAAAGAAAGTTCCAAGTGCTGCTTTTCAGAAAGCCTGACTTGGCCCCAGAAGTTCAGTCCATGACCTCCTTGTTTTGTGATTGGAAAGCAGGAAGCAACCTCTAATTATCATACTAGCCTCTCTGACTTGTTGAAGGCAGGGGGCTGTGGATGGCTCTGACACCACCAAATGTGATTTTTAAAAATGTTTTGAAATAATATTCTATTTTCTCCAACTATATTTAAAAACAATTTTAACATTAATTTTTTTAAAAAAAGTTTTAAGGGGGTGGAGCCAAGTTGGCAGAGTAGAAAGATGCATACACTCTAGCACTTCCCCCACAGCCCACAAAATACCTGTAAAAAAATGACTCAACAAATTCTGGAGCAGCAAAAGCCACAGAACGACAGAGTGAAAGAGATTTCCAGCCAAAGGTAACCTGGAAGCCCGACAGGAAAGATCTATCTCATGGGACGTTGAGCAGAGTGGAGCCCAGCCCTGGCCACACAGCACGTGGAAGAACAGGACCAGAACAGGCCTCCAGGGCAGAATCCCCAGCAGAGAGGGTCCTAGATCCCTCAACCCACAAGTGATAAAGAAAGCTCCAAAGGTCAGTGTGGGAGGGCTTTCCCAGCTGGGAGAGAGGGGAACGGGGTTCTCCCAGTACTGGCCCCAGGTGGTGGCAGAGGCAGTGGCAGCAGCAGGAACAGTAGTGGGCTGCAGTGGCCTCGGAAGCAGCCTGGGTCCATTGTCTAGGCAGCTCAACTTAAAGCCTCTGGGGGAATTGAGCAGAACCTCAGCCCTGAGTGGCAGCCCTGTCCCCAAAGCCCCTGGGGGAATTGAACAGCTGATCTGAATCTCAGCCCTGAGCAGGGTCCTGGGGGGAGAAAGAGCACTAGGACCCTCCTCTGGACAGAGGATTCAGAAGTCAAGTAACTGGCTGGGAAAATGCCCAAAAAGGGGAAAAAAAATGAGACCACAGAAGGTTACAGTCTTGGTGAACAGGTATCTCCTTCCATCCTTTTGGATGAGGAAGAAGAAAGCATACTCTCAGAAGAAGTCAAAGTTTCTGCCTCCAGTAACTCCAAAATGAATATGAAATGGGCTCGGGCCATAGAAGAACTTGATAAGTGAGTCAGCAGCTTGCTAAAGGAGAATCAAAAAAATGCTGAGGAAAATAACACCTTTAAAAATAGGCTAACTCAATTGGAAAAAGAGGTCCAAAAAGTCAATGAGGAGAAGAAGGCTTTAAAAAGCAGAATTAGTCAAAAGGAAAAGGAGGCTCAAAAGCTCACTGAAGAAAATAGTTCTTTAAAAATGAGAGTGGAGTTCAGGGAAGTCAATGACTATACAATAAACCAAAAAGTTACGAAACAAACTAAATGATTGAAAAAATAGAAGATAATGTGAAACATCTCATTGGAAAAACAACTGACCTGGAAAATAGATCCAGGAGAGATAATTTAAAAATTATGGGACTACTTGAAAGCCATGATCAGAAAAAGAGCCTAGACATTATCTTTCATGAAATTATCAAGGAAAACTGCCCTGACATTCTAGAACCAGAGGGCAAAATAAATATTGAAAGAATTCATCAATCACTTCCTGAAAGAGAAACCCCTAGGAATATTGTGGCCAAATTTCAGAGTTCTCAGGTCAAGGAGAAAATATTGCAAGCAACTGGAAAGAAACAATTTGAGTATTGTGGAAATACAATCAGGATAACACAGAATCTGGCAGCTTCTACATTAAGGGATCAAAGGGTTTGGAAGAGGATATTCCAGAAGTCAAAGGAACTGGGATTAAAACCAAGAATCACCTACCCAACAAAACTGATTATAGTACTTCAAGGGAAAAAATGGTCATTCAATGATATAGAGGACTTTTAAGCATTCGTGATGAAAAGACCAGAGCTGAATAGAAAATTTGATTTTCAAACACAAGAATCAAGAGAAGCATGAAAAGGTAAACAGGAAAGAGAAATCATAAAGGACTTTCTAAAGCTGAACTGTTCACATTCCTACATGGAAAGATAATATTTGTAACTTTCGAGACTTTTCTCAGTATTTGGGTAGGTAGAGGGATTATAGACACACACACATACATACATACTTACATATATAGACAGATATATAGACAGAGAGTACAAGTTGAGCTGAATCAGAAGAGATGATATCCATAAAAAAAATAAAATTAAGGGGTGAGAGAGGAAAATATTGGGAGGAGAAAGGGAGAAATGGAATGGGGCAGACTATCATGCATAAAAGAGATAAGAAAAATCTTAGTGGAGGAGAAAAGGGAGGAGGTGAAAGGGGAAAAATGAAGCTTACTCTCTTTACATATGGCTTAAGGAAAGAATAACATGCTCACAAAATTTGGTATGAAAATCTATCTTACACTACAAGAAAGGGGAGAAGTGGAGTGAGGGGGATGATAGAAGGGAGGGCAAATGGGAGAAGGGAGTAACTAGAAGTAAACACTTTTGGGAAGGGACAAGGTCAAATGAAAGAATAAAAAAAAAGGAGAGGACAGGGTAGGATGGAGGGCAATATAGTTAGTCTTATACAACATGACTATTATGGAAGTCAACATGACTATTATGGAAATCTTTTGCAAAACAACACATATATAGCCTGTATTGAATTGCTTGCCTTCTGAGTGAAGATGGGTGGGGAAGGAGGGAGGGAGAGAAGTTGAAATTCAAAGTATTAGAAATGAATGTTGAGAATTGTTATTGCATGTAACTGGGAAATAAGAAATACAGGTAATGGGATATAGAAATTTATCTTGCCCTACAAGAAAAGAGAGAAGATGGGGATAAGGGAACGGTGGAGTGTGATAGAAGGGAGGGCACACTGAGGGAAGGGATAATCAGAATGCAAGGTGTTATGGGGTGGGGGAGGGGAAGAGATGGGGAGAAAAATTGAAACTCAAAATTTTGTGGAAATGAATGTCAAAATCTAAAAATAAATAAATAAAACTATTAAAAAAGAAAAAGGAAAAAATTAAGATCAAAATAATAAAAATAAATGTGAATAGTTACTAAGCAAAATAAAAAAAGTTCTAAGTTCCCAATTCTATCCCTCCTTTCCTCCGTTCCTCCTTCCTGGAGACAGTAAGCAATCAGATATAGGTTATAAATATGTAATCATGTAAAACATTTCCACAGTAGTCATTTCGTACCCTGAAATTTTCAAAAGGGTTTCCCACAGGTACCAGTACTCACACACTCTCATAGGCTGCCCAGAATGATACACCTGTTAAGGCAGATGGCATCTCCATTCTGTGGTCCTTGTCGCCCTTTTCTGACCTTGTGGGTACCATACCTTTACAGCCCTTTCTGCCAAGCAAGTGGATTAATCAGGGAAACTCAAATTCAAAATAATTTTCCCCCAAGCCAGCTCTACTTCTCTATGTCACTGATAACTCTATTCTCTCAGTCATCCTCAGCTTGGTGACTCTACCTCCTTTAAACCCTCATCAAATCTCAATTCAATCCAATTCAAATTAATTCTTCACACTTTTATTAAATGCCTGTACCTACTCTGTAAAGTACTGTGCTAAGTTCTGGAGATACAAAAGAAAAATAGAAAACACTTCCTTCCCTCAAAAAGGTTACATGAGAGTTTAATTTAGGTACTGTCATTTTAATTATATTGACTCAATCTCTCCATGAGTAATTAGCTTTCCTTCAGTTATTTAGGTCTCCATTTCTATAAAGAGTCTTCCATGATCTTCCATCTCTCACTTTCTTTTCCTTCCCATGTGGCTTCTTCATTTAGGCCTTCATGACTCCATACCTGAATTATTTCGACAATTTAACTGGTCTCCTTGCCTTTAACCCCTTCCCATCTAGCCTCTACCTATTACTTCAAGTTTATTTCAGAAGCTCTGGTACCTGTGATTTCGCCCGTTTCTCTTTTTCCCCCCTTTTTTTGGGAGGGGTGGAAAGGGGGAGGCAAACAGGGCTAAGTGACTTGCCCAGGGTCACACAGCTAGTAACTGTCTGAGGTCACATTTTCCCATTCATTTTATTCTATGCAACAAGACTAATGTGAAAATGTGTTTAATAGGAAGGTGTGTGTAGAACCCATATAAGATTGCATGCCATCTTGGGGAGGGAGAGAAGAGGGAGGGGGAGAAAATTTGGAACTTATGGAAGTGATTGTTGAAAACTGAAAACAAATTAATTATAAAAAAACGAAAAAAATCTGCTATGTTCCAGGTACTGTCTGAGGTGCTACAGGGAAACAAAGACAAAAATGAAAGACTCCCTGTCCTCAAAGGATTTACATTCTCTCAGGGGTGAGAGCTGGTATATTAATCAATATAAATTAAGGTAAAATTTGGTGATGGGGCTACCGGGTTGTCGAACGTGAGGCAAACCAGCTCATGTCAGAAATGGAGAAGGTCATAGTTACCATGCTGATCAGTAGTAGGATTGGGGCCACTGTACTTCCAGTCTCACCCCTCCCACATCCCTGCAAAAAAAAAGAATAATGAAAGGAGAAAATTCTAGGACAAAGTCTTCTGGACAAGTTCCAAGGCAGGTACTGAAATCCCTGGGGAGATAGTTCAGCAAAGCTCCAAACTCCTTAGGCTCACATTCAAGGCCCTCCGTGATCCTCAGTTTAAGCACTGAACTAGAATTTGAGGGTTCTAGTCTCTTAGATAAATCCCTTGACCTCCATTGATCTCAGTTTCCTTATCCATAAAATCTCTGATATACCTTCTAGAGCAAATGAATCTACTTCAGTGTGACCCCAGTCTATCTTTCAATCAGTCAATAACCACTTATTAAGCACCTACTATGTGTCAGGCATGGTGATAAGCATTTATTAAGAGCCTACTCTGTGCCAGGCCCTGTGATAAGCCCTACAGAAAAAGAAGAAAGACATTCCCTGCCCTCAAGGTCCTTGCAACCTAGTGAAAGAGACAACATGTAAACAAATATGTATAGAACAAGCTACATATAGGAGAAATATGAAGTAATTAACAGAGGGAATGCCCTAGAATTAAGAGGGTTGGGAAAGACTTTCATTAAAAGAAGGAGTGTGTGCCCAAGTTGTTGTTTAGGCATTTTTTCAGTCACATCGACCTCTTTGTGACCCCATCAGGGGTTTTCTTGGCAAAGATACTGGAATGGTTTGCTATGTCCTTCTCCAGCTCATTTTACAGATGAGGAAACTGAGGCAAATAGGGTGAAGTGACTTGCCGAGGGTCACAAGCCAGTAAGTGTCTAAGGTTAGATTTGAACTCATGAAGTTACTTTTTTCTGATTCCAGTGTCAGCACTCTATCCACTTCTCCACCTCCCTGCCCAAACCCTCCGCTTTAAGCAGTCTCATAGTTTCTCAAAAGACTATGTTTATTCCAGCCTTCATGTTGTTGCGTAACACTGTTTGCCCTACTTCCTTTGTGCTTGTCCAAGTATTTTGTCTAGACCTTTCTTATGGATCTGTCTCATGTCCCTTCTTCTCAAGGAAACATCCCGTGACCTTTTTGGCTTTTACTTCTGCATCTCATCTGCTCTACTCTGTTATATTGTTGGATTTTTTTTTATGTAAGTGGCTTATCTCCCAAAGTAGACAATAAGTGAGTAGGAACCAGATCTTCTACTTTGTATGCTCAGCATCTAGCCCATTGCCCAAATATCTACAGTAGGCACTCTTGATGTTTGTTGATGAGAGATAGCAATATGTTGTGGAAACAGTCAAGTCAGAGGACTTATTCTCAAAATCTGGTCTGGCTATTTTCTACTTGTTTGACTAAGTTACTTAATCTGGGTCTCAGTTTCCTTATCTGTAAAATGAGTGGGTTGGATGAGATGAGTTCTAAGTTCCCTTTAGGAACTAAATCCTAGGAAATCCATGAACCATTTCCTAGTAATGCATCTACTTTCTAATAATTTATTCATCCTGGGCAATAGCAGGCAGCTGTCTCCAGAAGGCCCTTAAGATGTGGAGTAATGGCACTGAGGCTTGGGAATGGTCCCAGTGGCTGTGTCCTACTCAGGCAGCAGGAAGCAAAGGACTAAGTTCCCCCAAAGTAAATAGAACTTGTTAGAATCCCTTTGATGCCTTGGGCTTCTAAGAGATCAAAAGATGTTTGGAGGCAAAGAACTGTAGCTATCTTGGTTAATGAAGCAGATTTTGCTGCTCTGGGCCGTTGGGTCAGGTCATCTGAAATCCTAAGGGTCATTAATCCTTTCTTCTTTCTTGTGTTGGATTCTCTTTCACCTCCCCTCCCCCAAGTGAGTGAGACTGGCTGGGACTGAGTGAAGCAAACAGAGCCTTAATTGAGCTGTTCTCCTCGAAATGAAATTTTAAGAAGGGGAGGAAGAGAAGAGGAAAAGCGGAGAGAGAGAGAGAGAGAGAGAGAGAGAGAGAGAGAGAGAGAGAGAGAGAGAGAGAGAGAGAGAGAGAGAGAGAGAGAGAGAACGGGGAGGGAGATGGGAAGAAGGGAGGGAAAGGAGAGAAGGAAGGGAAAGGAGAGAAGGAAGGCAAGGGATGGAAAGAGAGGAAGAAAAGGAGGGAAAGAGAAAAAGAAGGAAGAGGTCAAGAAGGAAAAGAAGAGTGATGGTAAGAAATATTCACCGCCCAGAGCTGCCCGATATGTTCAGTAAAGCAGTAGCTACCTGCAATGCCTCCCCTTTTCTCTCCCTCTCCAACTGATCTTGGCATATTAAGCACCAACAGTTGCTGATGAGTAAGACAGGCTTCAGGAGTAATCGCCTGGCACGGAGAGACATAAATAACAATAAGGGGAACTATATTTAGTGAGCCCTCCACCTCACTCCTCCGTCAGTCAGGGGGGCAGTAATTTATTACCTCCTGCTTTGTGTCCCTGTGTCAGCACAATTCTGAATCACCTTGTCCCTGACACTCACTCACCAGCTTTGGTGGGTGATTCTTGTGCTTGGCTGAGTCTCACCTCGAGAGGATGTGGTTGTTTTGTAAACTCCTAGGGGTGGGGGAGGAAGGCGATGTGATCCTGGACTTCCCAGAGACCTCTGTGCATCCTCTGATCTCTTATTCCCTTGCCTTCCACTAGAATAGTAGCTAGCTTGTTGGTAAGCAAAAGTGGACTGGGTTGTACCCGTGTTCCCTCCCCTACCCATTTCTGTCACCCTCAAATTCTGCATATTTGCACATTAGCTGGACCAGGGAGATTGGCATCAGCACTGATATTGCCACCACAAATGTATAATGACTTCATGGGTTTTTGTGCTAAACATTCGCCCAACCATGGACAGATACAACCCTTACACACATGCCCCTACCCCCATGCACATACTCTTGCACATTCTGTCCAAACTGCTGCTATTGCCCAACCCAACACCAATAGTATATGAATGCACATATAACGTGCATGAAGTATGCATCATTCTTGTAACATACACACAAAACATACTCAGCATCCATGTACACTATACACATTGCACAGAGTACACACATACACAACAAAAGTCTTGGGCTTTAGAGCTGGCAGGTACCTTACAGCTCTGGTCCTCAAGGAGGCAGTGTGGTTCAAAGCCTACCTCATGAGGTGCCTTGGGCAAGTAATGGATTCTTACTTTCCTCGTCTGTAAAATGGGGATGATCATACTGGCAGCACCTGCCTCACAAAGTTGTTATAAGAAAAGCACCCTGTCAGCCTTAAAACACTCACTGTTCAGATATGAGCTAATTATATCCTAAGTGTCTGTGGCACTGGAAATATCCCCTGGGTATTACTAATGAATAAGTTTCAGCAAAATGTTCCTAGGTTTAAAGCCCTCACTAGTGAGAAACTCTTCTTTATATATGACCTTGGTACCAATCGTGACAATGTCTACCTTCTTTGTCTTGCTGTGCCCTCAGCAGATATGACATAGAGTTACTTGGCCATGGGATCTTAGACTTGCAGGATGTTCGAACTGGAAGGTCCCTTAGATGTGATCTAGTCCAGTCGCCTTATTCCATAGGTGACAAAATGGTAGCTCTGAGAAGCCCTGTCCTTCTTAAGTCCTAACAAATCCGTGAAGATCATTGATAAATTGGTTTCCAATTTTCCAGGCAAAGTATATGGTCAACCTTAACTGCCCGTTGAAGCATCTGCTGATAGAGTAAACCCACTCTTGGACCTAGTGTCCAGAGGTGATTAAAAATAAGCCAATCTCTCTGCCCTCAAGCTGATATTCTAGGGACCAAATGATTTACACACACATGCACACTCACGCACAAAATGGAACAGCAAAAGAGGATTTAAGCAAAAAGGTCTATTGGAGTCTTTTGTCAGACATCAAAGAACAACAAACAAAGAGAGGCCCCACCTTAAGCACAGTTCAAATGAGAGATAGGAAGGTATGGTAAGAAGAGCCCATTACACGTGCTACCTTATTTGAGCTTCGCCACAAGCCTTGTGATGTATGTGCTATCAGCATCTCCATTTTACAGATGAGGAAACTGAGGCTGTGAGAGGTTAAGTAACTTACCCAAGGTCACACAGCTAATTATCCGAGGCAAGATCTGAACTAACATCTTCCTGACTCCTGGTTCAATGGTGCATCTACTGAGCCATCTAGCTGTCAAGTTGTTCATTCGTTTCTGTCCTGTCCAAGTCTTTGTGACTCCACTTGGGGTTTTCTTGACAAAGATGCTAGAGTGGGCTCCCGTTCCCTTCTCTTACTCATTTTACAGATGAGGAAACTGAGGCAGACATGGTTAAGTGACTTGCCCAGGGTCACACAGTTAATAAGTGTCTGAGGTGGGATTTCAATTCAGGACGATGGGTATTCCTGACTTCAGGACAGTACTCTATATTTTTTTTCCTATTAGCTGACTAGTAGGAAGAAAAAAAAGCTGAGAGTCAAAGGGTTCTAGTCTCAACTGTACCATGAGCTAGTTTTGTGGCTCTTCTGGGCAAGTAACTTAACCCTTAAGGGCCTTGGTTGCCTCCTCTATAAAATAGGGACAATAAGCCCTGCCCTGCTTCACTCATGGTATTGTGGTGAAGCTCAAATGGGAGAATTTGGGGGGGAAATTCTATAAAAAGGGGTGACAGAATTATTTTAGTAAGAAAACTACAGTGTTACATTTTCCATATAATTTGGTTTATATATTTATATTTCTTTTAAAAAAATTTTTGGGGTGGGAGCAGCTAGGTGGTGCAATGAATAGAGTATCGGCCCTAGAGTCAGGAGGACCTGAATTCAAATCCAGCCTTCGACACTTAATATCTGTGTGATCCTGGGCAGGTCACTTAACCCAGTTGCCTCCAGAAAAAAAAAATTAATTCATGCTGCATGAAGCATCATGATGCTATAGAAGGAGCACTGGAGAAGTAGTTGGAAGACCTGAGTTCAAATTCTGGTTCTATGTGACCTTATCCAAGTCATTTGATTTCTCTCTGTCTTAGCTCCTCCTGTATAAAATAGAGGTTTGGATGAGTGATCTCTAGGGTCCTTTCAGACTCATCAATCGATGATCCTCTTAGGTGTTGTTGTTATTCACTTAACAAATGCATTTCATTATCTAGGTAGAACTAGGCAGAAGTCCAGAGCACGTGAATCTGCTCCCATTTTGGACAT